>NC_140935.1:23237076-23960609 GCF_014529385.1 Adiantum capillus-veneris
TTCTTTTCAGCCCATTCACTTATCTTCATCTCCATGATACATCCAAATAACTTTTCCATTAAAGAACCAACCATTATAGTGTGATAGTTGTTCACATTGTTTACATCTCCTCCTTTGTGCAAAGGTTTGATCCAATTTGCACTCCAATCATGAGGCATGCCATACTGAAGTACAAGGTTAAACATATCGCATATCCAATATCGTGTTTTCTTGCTTGTCTATTTAATCATTTCAGCCTTAACACCTTGAAGGTCACCTGCCTTACGAGTAGCAAGTTTCTCAAGCGCGCGGCATACATCTTCAATGGTAAAGAAGGGAGACATAAACGGAAGGGAGCTACAACACTCCATCTTATCAACATTGGGTTGCTCATAGAGATTCTTACAATGCATATACATATCCTCAAGAGTCAAGTCACCAAAGCTCTCAACGCGCTTGCCTTTTAGATTTTGCCAAAACTTGCCACATGCATGTGCTTTCTCTTGTGCTAAAAGAAGTTGTTTTTCGACTTCCCACCTTCTCCTCTTCTTTTGAACAAGTGCTTTGTATGTGTGTGAACATTCCAAGTAAACTTCCTTGTCTTTGATTGCATCCAATCTTAGCAAGTGTTTTCGGGCTTGACTACATTCCATGTCAAACCATTTCTTCTTGGTGCTACCCTTCTTAGACCTTTTGCAAGACATGTGTTTCACCGAAAAGCATTCCTTCGCACAAGAGAAAATTACTTCTTTGAAAACTTTCCACTTGCATTCTAATGTTGGGCTCTCTTGATGCTCTATCATGCTTAACATTTGGTCCACCATATCAGCATATATAAGTGCTCGTTTGAAGTCTAGACGTAGGTACAAATGATTCACATCATGATTGGAGGCTACATGCTCGGGCCGTTTACCACACTTGAGGTCAATACATAACATCCTATGATCCGATTTCGGATTCCATTCACCAAGTGTAAAGCTTTGTATGCATTCTAGAGTGGCTTCCGAGAACAACATATAGTCAATCACGCTAGCACCGTTGTGCTTTCTACATGTAAAGTCATTGGTGCCTTGCCAGAGAGATACACCATTTGCAATGAGCATTCCGGTACTGTTGCACATATGTAGAAGTGACTTTCCATAGTGATCCACTTCTTTTGCATCATTAGAACTTTGATTATACATGTATGAGTCATCTATTCTTCTTGAGACATGCGGCATGTCTACTTGTTGTGTGTTGTGTTGTAGCATATTTGTGCGAGCATTCATGTCTCCAAAAACAATGACTTCACCTTGATCCTTGTAATGAGCAATGTCTTCCTCTAGTTCAACAAAGGGCTGATCTCTATCCATATTCAAGCAAGCATAAAAGTTGGAGTCATAGTGAGGAATGTAGCAACCGGCCACAAACATGACTTGACCATTTGGTGGGCTGATTTTCAGCCATAAGTAGCGTTTATACTTTCTTCTTTGACAATGGAAACATCTTTCAAACCCTTTTTGGTCATACATGCTACGCCTCCTTGGCCTCTTCGTTGCTTTGCATTTTTGGCCCACATCAAAGAATGCACATCATATTTGTCAAATCCAAGAATTCGTTGCGCATCATGCTCCCATGTTTCGACAAGAAGTATCACATCGGAGTCATTGGTAAGCTCATCAATGCAATTCCCGCATTCCATGGATACCCGTTACAATTCCAAAAGCTTATTCGCAAGCGTGAGTCGGTCTCATAGATCATGTGTCCCTATTTGTTGGGTGGACTTGCATCCTCCTCAAGTGGCTTCTCTTCATGAGATGATACCTTAACCTTCTTGCTTCTTTCCTCATATGCTTTGCGATGTACATTTTGTTGCATAAGAGTGCAATCCTCATATACATTACAACCCGTTCCTTTGAGGTAGATCCAACCATTGTCAAGGATGATCTTTCTCTTTGCCTCATCAGCCATGGTACATACAATAGGTCTTTCTCCCGAGCGAGGGACTCCTTGTTTTCCAACTCGATGTGCACCATAAGCCATGATTCCTAACATGCCAAAGTGTGTAGCAAAAAACTCTTCAATAGCAACTACAAGAGATTAGGTGTTTCCATGCTTTCCTCCTTGATTCCACGAATGACGATGTTCTTTGAGCGTTTTTGTCGTTCGTGCAATTCTTGAGTGTCCACATTCTCTACATTCTTTGCTTGGACAACGGCTTGCGTGATAGGAGATGTAGAAACCACATTATCCTTACATATATCAGCCCATGATTTGGATGCATTTCTCATCTCACATACATCATGTCGTATTGTATCTATTGTTTCCTCTTTCAATACATGATCACTCTCAACTTTGCTCAAGCGCTCTTTCAATACATTCATGTCAACAAGAGAGCGTTTACATTCTTGAACTTCAGTCTCAAGATGCATCAAGCGTGTTGTTTGCATTTCAAGAACCTTCTTGAGGTGCTCATTCTCCACAACGAGAACTCTTAAAGTACCATTCTCCATTGCAAGTGCGCGCAACTCTTCACCTTGTTTGTTGACGGTTTCTTGTAACGAGATCAAGTAAGCCATGATCATTGCTTCCGTTGTTGTAGATGATGTGGTTGGATTAGCATCCAAATTCCTTGGAGATTTTGCATCATTCTCCATGGCGAGTGTGGCTTTTCCACCCTTGCGAGTTTTGTCTGACATTGCCTTCAAGTCGGCAACAAAAACGCAAAGTTTTGACAGTTTTTTCAGTTCTGAGATGCTGTTACAGCAAAGCCTTCCATTACACAGAAAAATTCTGTCTTTACATCAATGCGTAGAGGGCTTCGTGCTCTTCGATTGAGGCTATAGAGAGAGAGAGGGAAATAGAGAGAAAGAGAGAGAGAGAGGAAAATAGAGAGAGAGAGAGAGAGAGAGAGAGAGAGAGAGAGAGAGAAAGAGAAAGAGAGATAGCGAGAGCGAGATCGAGATCGAGAGAGAGAGAGAGAGAGAGAGAGAGAGAGAGAGAAATAGAGAGATAGAGAGTGATATATATATATATATATATATATAGAGAGAGAGAGAGAGAGAGAGAGAGAGAGAGAGCCAGAGATAGAGGTAGAGAAAGAGAGAGAATTAACTAGAGATATCTACGGAGAGAGAGAGAGAGAGAGCGATAGTACTAGATAGAAAAAGTCGACGTGAAAGAGTTAGCTTGGGTGACCAATTGTGCGAAAAGGATAGAAACTCTCTATCTCTCTCTCTCTCTCCCTCTAGAAGAAACTATGGAACTAAAAGAGGCAAAGGGGTTTTGCCCGTTACATGCATTGTCATGCACACCTAGGAGAGAACGTATATGTCTACCCATATAGGATTTGACCGATAAAGACGAGATTTTGACCCGGTGGTCCTGATCTCCGTACACCTCTGGATCGATGTGTGCGGAGATCGTTCAAGGCTAGAGAATGCGAGGTAGTATACATTGTGAGGAGTTTATATATTAAAATAACATTCATAATCATTGTACATGGCAACGTCATCAACTAACATGGAGGAAAAGATTGCATGCTCGTGCACGCTCTGCAAGTATCAAATATCCTACGCAAGCATAGGATATGTAATAAGCATGTGCACAAGTACGGAGAGTTTGCTAGAGAAATCATCAGAATCTACGATACGACTCCTACAAAATGGGCATTGATTTTCGCGACATAACACCTACATCTGAGAGAGAGAGAAAAAGGATTATGCGTGAAGGTCAGACTAATCTAGAGCCAAGGATAGAAGCAGAAAAGGGCTTACAGACAGAAGACGACGGCATGGAGGAGATGCTGGATGCCTTCTTCCAGACAAGCGAGGAGAACGCTAACGAAGCAACACCAGAAGCCGTGCGCCTATCTCATGAAGACATATTGAGAAAGTTGGCACGCGAACTGTTGAGCCAGCAGAGGATCACACCCACATTTTTGCTCACACCCATCATTTTGTAACCATTGATTGTAATAAATGTCTTTCCGACATTAATTTTGATTTGAGCCATTCATTAAGTAACGGGACTCAATTGAGTTTCCAGCTTGTAATCCCGAAGTAATTTCACCTGTTGATGTAAATAATTAGAGATGTTCTCACCTCCAAGGCTGAGGTATATAAGCCAAAGTTTTGTAACCTAAAGGAGATTCAATAATGAATCAAAGTGAGTTTTTGAGCGCCGTGACTGTGTCTGAGAGAGAGAGAGAGAGAGAGAGAGAGAGAGAGAGAGAGAGAGAGAGAGAGAGAGAGAGAGAGAGAGTCTTATCTTCTTGCTACGCGAGCTACGGGGCCGCCATTGGAGAAGCGACACCGCCATTGTGTTAGCAACGGTGAGAGCTACGCACAGATACCAAGAGTGCGCGCTATCGGCTTCTATGTGTGGTAAGTTCCTACGAGCTTCGGTGTGAGTTTTCTTCCAACTCGTGTGTCGGAATAGAGCGTGCAGCATATCTATAGAACCACAACGAGTAGAGCTACGCATTAGTACCATCGGGGTCAAGTTTCGGTCACCTGTATTTTTCGGCCTGTCTTCATACGCGTTTGCCGCTCGGAGTGGTTATAGGTTGATTTTGCAGTTCAAGTCTTTAGGGTGTTGTTCTTACCTAGTGTATAGACTTCCCCTTGAGTTTGAGATCGATTCAATGATTCTAGATCCTGTTTCGTATAGCATTCGTTCGTAGTACGGATTTCAGTCACTTGCGTGTTTTAGAACTTAGATTTGATTTCCTTAGTAGTGATTGTCATTAGAAGGTCGAGTAGGTGATTTGAAATCCACCTAGTTGTTTCCATGCGCCTGCGGGTCAAGCTCCGTCCTCGTCTGACAAATTCTGTTGTTGGTTGAGTTCTCGCTATTTAGCTTCCGCTAGCGGCGTAACCGCCTTAACATTTGGCGCCGTTGCCGGGGACGAGAGCCCTAAGTAGGTGACCTTAGACTAATCCTACGAGGTGAGTCGTATAAACTACTTTGTATACTTTAGTTAGAAAAGATCTAGGAGTGGTGGACTCCGATGGTCTCGAGAGATACTAGGAAGTGGGGTATTCCTGGGTCTTCCGTGTTGACAGTATTTTTAGTTTAGTTTAGATTAGATTGTTTTTGATGGTGTTTAAGTGGTTGTTGACATAAAAAGCATTTGCTACTCCTTGTGTGGTAGTAAATCTCTTTATATTTTCAATTGCAAAAAATCCATTTTATGATTAGAAGTAGCTTAGGTAGGGCCTGATTTGATCCTGATCTAGAGCTATCAATTGGTGTTCTATGTGCTTGATGTGTTTGATTGCATGTTAGATCACTGAAAAAGTTGCTTTGGTAGTGAAATATGCAATAAACAAAGTTCAGAAAAATTTTCTGTGTAACTGATTGTTGCACAACAGGAGGACAAAGAACTCAAGTTGCTGACTCTTTCAGTCAACCTTGGGACTCGAAGCTCGGACCAATGGGATCATTACATTCCAGAGAGTCAATGGAGACGAATCGAGGTAGTGCAGTTCCAATCCCCACCTATACCACTCCAAGTCCAAGGTTTGAAGCAGAACCATCACATTTACCTCCCAGTAGTAGATTCAGGGCAGAGGAACCGACAAGGGTAACCCATGAAGTCCATGATGCTAGAGAAAGCTTTAGCCGAGACACAGGAGCAATGAGATTGGTAGCAGATCATAGACGTATGAGACCATCTCAAGTAGCCAAGTGTATGCCAAAGAAGTATGGTGGTTCAGGAGATCCGTATGCACATGTGTCACTCTTTAAGCAAGTCTTAAGAGCTGAGCAGATAACAGATTTCCATACACAATACGAGGGATTTGGTCTTACTCTAGAAGGTACTGCATTGACATGGTTTCAACCAATGAACATAGGGGGATTCCATGACATTGACCATTTGCTAAGCGAGTTTGCTGAGGAATTCTCAAAACGAGGGATTAAGCACAATACGGTCTCACAAATATATGCTTTTAAACAGAGAGAACACGAAAAGGTGAAGGAAGCTTCACTTCGCTTCAAACAATACATTGAGAGATGTCCAGTACGTGAACGACCACAAGATGACAGACTATCTGTTCTCTTTATTGAGGGACTGAGGAACGACACTCTCAAGAAGGACTTGCACTTGAAAGCTTGTACAAGTTTCGAGCAAGTAACAAGAGAGGCATTGTACTTAGTGGATAACTGTACGGTTTATGGAGAGGTGTCAGCGGATACAGATTTTGCATCCAGTAGCTCCTCCTCCGTAGCGAGCGAGACTACCACTAAAAAGAATGTTCAAACAACAACCATGCCAAATGTAGAGCAAATGATAGAAGATGCTCTAAAAAGGATGGCACCATACCAAAAACCATTGCCAAAACCACTGAAATGGTGTGCTATTGAACAAAAATGGACAAATCATCCAACAGAGGAGTGTTATTACAACAAAGGGTATGTAAGGGAGCGCCAGTATGCACCTCCTGCTCAATTAGCACCACCTCAAATACATCCAGTACCTCGATACCCAACGGGAAATGTACCGGGACCTATGGGGATAGAAAGACCGCAACCAGTATTGGGACAACAACCACCTTTACCAGGAGCAAGACCAGTGGGCATTAGATATGCACCAGCCTTAGAGAATCAGGAAGAACAAGCCTTAGTGCCTGTTCAAGACTATTACGAAGAATCGGGTGCACACATGTCTCCGACAGTGTATTACCCACCAGAAGAACCAAAACAACCAGAACCATGGGGCATGATGGGGAATGTTGGAACACCAACACTTACAAATGCTTCTGATGAAGAGAGATACAATATGGACGCAAGAACCTTGATGTTCATAGCTCATGGAGGGTTAGCAAGACAGAGACCATCCTATCCACAAAGGACGAATCAGGTAGGACCAAGACCAGCACTAGGACCCTGTTACAAGTGTGGAGGTGACCATCTGATGAATGTTTTCCCACATACGGAAATCATTAGAATAAATGCTTATTGCACTGAGTGTGGGGTTACTCACTTCATTGAGGATTGTTCAAAGAATCCAAACAAAGTGCAAAAGACGACATTGAATATGTTAGAAACTATTCCTACCAGCAGTGGGTCTGAAAATGAAACTCTGATACCAATGCAAGTTGTTACTAGAGCTCAAGCTAAGAAAACCACTAAAGAACCTGAGAATGGAAAGTTAGCGACTGAAGTGGTTAGTCAAGGACCGCGGAATCAGAAAAACACATGGAAAGCTAGAAAAGCACGCATGAAGTTGAGAAAAGAACGTGAAGACGCTATTCTAGCTGAGGAACTAAATCAAACTAAAGCTAGATTAGAAAAACTTGTGAGTCAAAACGGGAAACGAGAGATGAGCCCGGAAAGAACGAAACAAAAGAGTATCAAAGAAACAACGAGCTTAAGCTCAGGGGGATCAGTGCTAGTCGACAAAGTACACGAACCATTGGACGCACTGATGAGAGCTTACGAAGTCTGACAATTTACCAGGATGTGGTCCCAGCTTAGAGTTGTACAACATTACCCAATCTCCAACCTGAAAGATCTTGAACTTATTGGTTCCAGCTTTCAAAGACAGATTGTTCAGAAAGCTGCAGAACCTGAATGGACTTGGCACAATGGATAGGCAGTTGTCTCCAGTAGTAGCAAATAGAATTGATCCAGCAGATGTGGACTTTGTGGTACCAGTTATTAAGGTACATTTTCCTTGCAATTTTTTCTAGTCATGGCAGTAAGCAGGATTCTGAAGACAACTTGAGCTCACCACACCAACAAGGCGGCCATATATGGTGGATTCTTGGTACACTCTTGGGAATCATAATTTTCAGTTCTGTCTTTGCAGGAGCCAAGATGCTCATTTCCCCTCTCGCTACTGGTGGTTACAAATTTGGTCCAATTTGTCATGCAAATTTTATTGTTCGGACACTGCAGACAATGATCCTATTTTTCACTTGGGATCCAGGAGGACACTGGCACAAAGTTCTGGAAGCCATGGGCAAAAGAGCTTACGAAAAGACAAAAGAGGCTCAAGAAATCAAGTTCAAAAGAATGGAACGAAAACTGAAACAGAAAAATCAGAAAAGAACAAGCGCAACAGAGAATACACGGAGTCTAAGTTAGAACGTAGAAACAAGTACAGAGAGCTCAAGAAAACTCTGAAGGAAGTTTGGACGACAGAAATTGAGAGTGGAGAGGACGAAAACGTCAAAATCAAGGAAAACATGGATGTTCCCTCTCACTATAGGAAATTCACAATAGAGGATAGGAAGGTGATATTAACTCCACCTATTCGAGAGAGGAAGGAGAACGAATCTTATGACGGACCGGAGGATGCAAAAAAAGTTGATTTAGCAGCTCTAGGTGAGACGCTTAGACCGGTGTACATAGCCACAGATTTGTCTCCAAGCGAGGAAGAGAGACTTTTGAGTCTTCTCAAAGAGTACAGGGATGTGTTTGCATGGTCTTATAAGGACTTAAAGGGAGTTGACCCATCGATATGCCAACACTCAATCCCACTGAAACAAGACGCAAAGCCTAGCAGACAGAGACCATACACATATAATGATGCTTTTGCTAAGCGAATCAAGGAGGAGATAGATAAGCTAATGGAAGCTGAATTCATATACGAGATTGAACACACTGATTGGGTATCTCCGATTGTGGTAGTACCTAAGAAGAACGGAAAACTCCGAGTGTGTGTCAACTTAAAGAAAGTGAATGCTGCAACAATCAGGGACAATTATCCCCTGCCGATAACTGATCATGTTCTAGAGCGTGTATCAGGGAAAACAACATACTCCTTTCTTGATGGTTTTTCAGGATATAACCAGCTAGCCATAGCACTGGAAGATCAACATAAAACAGCTTTTGCAACGGAGTGGGGAATTTATGCTTATCGGGTTATGCCTTTTGGTCTAACCAATGCTCCCGCAACCTTCCAGAGGCTGATGACGCATGCTTTCAAAGAATACTTAAGGCTGTTTCTCGAAATATACATGGATGACTTATGTGTACATTCTCTACTGAGAGATGAGCATCTAGAACACCTAAGAAAAGTATTTGAGAAATGTAGGACATATCGCATTTGTCTCAATCCTGAGAAATGTGTGTTTATGGTCCGACAGGGCAGAATTCTGGGACATATTGTCTCACAAAACGGAATATCCACGGATTTAGAGAAGATAAAAGTTATAGTGGATATGCCTAGACCAACCAATGCGAAACAAGTACAGAGCTTTATGGGACATTGTGGATATTATAGACGATTCATTTACATGTACGCTATAATAGGCCAACCACTTTACAGGCTAATAGTGAACTTTGAATGGACAGAGGAGTGTGAGGAATCGTTCAAGAAATTGAAAGAGGCACTCATTACCGCTCCAGTCTTGAAATCACCAGATTGGGAGAAGATATTCCATGTGCACATAGATGCTTCGGCATATGCAATAGGATGCATTCTGGCTCAGCCAAAAGAAGGAAACATGGATTTTCCTATCTGTTATGCCAGTCGATAGCTCAACCATGCAGAGAAGAATTACACCACAACAGAGCGAGAAGGATTAGGAATGATCTATGCTGTGAAGAAATTTCGGCATTATCTTCTAGCCAACAAGTTTGTGTTTTTTACGGATCACCAAGCCTTGCTCTACCTAGTGAATAAACCATGCAATACCGGGAGAATAGTGAGATGGTTCATTATCTTACTGGAATTCGACTTCACGGTAGTAGTAAAGAAAGGAAAAACACATCTTAGAGCTGATCATCTTTCGCGATTAACGAATGGAGAAGACCCTATAGGAGTAGATGACGACATGCCAGACGCGTACTTGTTCAACATAGAAATGATACCTAAGTGGTCTCAAAATGTCGTTAACCTATTAACCTATGGAGGAGAGTTCGATAGAAGAGAATACAACCTGAAACATATTGCTATTCAGCAATCCAAGAATCTTCAATTGGTTGCAGGAAGGTTGTATCAATTGGGAAATGATCATGTTTTACGACTATGCATCAATCCTGAGGAATATAGTATATATCTGCGCGAAGCACATGTTCAGGAATGTGCATTTCATTGTTCAAGAAGGAACACATATAGGAATTTGTTACAATTGGGAGTCTATTGGCCAGGAATGAAAGAAAGAGTACATGAATATGTCACTGTATGTATTGTATGTTCATCAAAACCGCCAGCCGAGTATTCGACATTATATCAGATAATGATCGCTCCAGAATGGAGTCAGTATATTGTTGAATATCTCACAAATAGAACTTTCCCAGAAGGAACGTCAAAAGCTCGTCAGAAATCTGTAGAGACAGAAGCTAGAGAGTACGCTTTAATAGGAGATCAACTCTATAAGAGAGGTAAAGACAACCAGCTTAGGATTTGCGCATCAGAGTCTAAGTATGTGATAATCTTGGAGCAAGCTCATGGAGGAGTAGGTGGAGGCCATTTCTCAGGTGATAAGACAGCAAAACTTGTCTTAGTCGCAGGAATATGGTGGCCAACATTACATATGGACGCTGAGGAATATGTTAAACGGTGTGATGACTGTCAGCGGACCAAAGTACCACTTAAAAGAGATGATATGCCGCTTAGACCAATGATGGGGGCAAGAGCTTTTGCAAAATGGGGGATTGATTATGTCGGACCCATTTCACCTCCTGCATATAAGACTCATGCACAATACATCATTGTGGCTACAGACTATCTAACAAAGTGGGTCGAAGCAAAGGCAACTCAAAAAGCAGATGCCAGGACCACGGCACAATTTCTGTATGAATACGTCTTTGTACGATATGGATTGCCAATAGAAATTGTGAGTGATCGAGGCACACCTTTCATAAATGAAGTGATAGAGATCCTTCTAGATGAATTCATGGTAATCCATAGGAAATCAGCCCCGTATCATCCACAAGCAAACGGACAAGCTGAAGCAACAAACAAAACCATATGCACGGTCCTTACGAAGATTGTATCTGAGTCAAGAACTGACTGGGACCAGAAGTTGCATTCAACATTATGGGCATATAGGGTAGCATATAAAACATCAATAGGAACGACCCCATATAACATGGTTTTTGGGCTAAATGCTATCTTACCAATAGAATTCTTGATTTCAACCTTAAGGGTGGCTAAGGATCTAGAGTGGACAGGGCACGAGCTCTCTGATAGAATAGATGACCTGGAAAAGCTAGATGAGCTTCGCCAAAAAGCAGTAGCTTCCATCTACGCTCAAAAAAGGCGACAAAAGGAATTTTTTGATAAGCATGTGCGGACTAAAGAGTTTAAAGTTGGGGACTATGTCCTAGTTTACACTCTGAAATAGCATGCTAAGAAGCTTAAAAAGCGAGGGATGGGACCTCTGGTGATTAAAGATCTATCACCAAGTGGAGCCGTCAAGCTTGCTACATTAGACGGAGAAGAAATGCCCAATTGGATTAGTGGATGCAGAGTGAAAAAGTATCTGTTGCCGCTAACACAAGACATGCTTCTCAAAATACATCAAGAAAAGCTGCGTGTCCAAAAAAAGAAAAAGATTGTAGAGGAAGCGCAAGCTGAGGCGAAGGAAAGAATGGAGAAAAGAAGACTACTACGTCAGAAACAGCGCAATGAAGGAGCAATACGAATAAACGCAGTCAATATAATAGAAATGGAGAATGACAAAGAAGAAACCATCATTGAATGCAAAGTAGGGACCAACCAAATTAAAGCCAGAGCACTATTGGATTCAGGAGCTCAAGCTAACCTACTTTCACTCAGTTTGTATAGACAATTGACAAATGCCACTAAACTACAAACTGCCAAGCAAGAGTTAAAAAGTTACTCTGAGAACTCAATCAAAACTGTCGGATGCACAGTTTTACATATACAGATTAACCAGTATGTGTATCCTCATATGTTTTACGTGGTTGAAGACCAAGCTACACAACATCCATTATTGCTAGGACAACCATGGCAGAAGCAATACAATGCAATGATTGATTGGAGTTCTAAATCAGTGCTTATCAAATACGAAGGTGAAAGTCAATCAATTAAGTTCACCAAAGGAGCAGAGCCAACTCCAAAGGAAGAATCCAAGAACAAAGGTAAACAACAACCAGAGAAAAAGAAGAAGCAATGGCAACCAACAGTTTCTATACAACCGGATTACTCTTCGACGAGGAATTCTCAACAGTGGATAAGGAAGACAAGCAATAATATAACAGCTCAACCTTGGGAAAAAACGGAGTCAAAGTTGGTATGGAGACCAAAAAAGGTTGTGCCAGAGAACACAAAGGTGGAAAGCAGAGTCTTCAATACCAGACAACAGAGTGATTCCAGACAATC
The DNA here is from genome assembly GCF_014529385.1 of Adiantum capillus-veneris. NCBI lineage: Eukaryota > Viridiplantae > Streptophyta > Polypodiopsida > Polypodiales > Pteridaceae > Adiantum > Adiantum capillus-veneris. Next base: position 23,249,339 of record NC_140935.1, read on the forward strand.
AAGGACAGTGAAACAGATCTGGATTCCAAAGAAGTTCATGACGGCACAAAGCTATAGCAAGCAAATTTGGATCCCAAAGATTTGTAAACCGGAACTCCCTTCAGTACAATCAACGGACACTCCTAGGTATTTCAAGGCGAGGAAATCAACACAAAGGACAAAGCAGGTTTGGGTCGCAAAGAGTTTGTGGCAAGCACAAGCGAAGCGGAAGCAGATTTGGATAGTGCAAAAGAACAACAGGGTAAAGATGAATCCATCTACTGATTCTACTACCGAAGTGCCAAAACCAACCCAAAACCCGACCACCAATCCTTCAATCAAACAAAGAGCAGCTTTATTGGAAAGAATGTTGTATCGTCGCTCTACAATTGCATTGGGAACTTATGACCAAAACAACTACAATGCTTCACCCACAGACACTTCATAGTCGTCCGGGAGGACTCAGACTAGGAGGGGGGGAGGTATACAGGAGCTACAAAGCAGCTACAAGCGGAAAAAACAAAGAAAAACAAAAATTATATTACAAGGACAGTGTCTTACATGATTTTGCAATTTTTTATGTTTGATTGCCGATATTGATAATATTTATGCCCTTATATACCTTGTTTTGCAACAAGAAGAGATCAAATGATGAATTTGGGTCTCTAGATGTGTAAATATCACTAAATAAGAGTGTTTTTGGAGCTAAAAAGTGGAAAAAAGTGGTAATCCAAGTCCAGAAATCACAAAGAAGTGTATATTCATATACACAGGGTTACCAGCTATTTATCGTGTATGTTTGGAATTTTTTGGCTTCAATTTGCTATTTTCTTTTATTTTTTATGATTTTCTTAATAAAAATAAAAGAAAAATAAAAAAGCAGGTGAAATGAGATCGAAAAAAAGAAAAGAATAGACGGTGATGGTCCTAATGACAAGGGCAACCCAAGATAAAAATTGGGTACAATTCTGAAAAAGTTGCAGAAAGCCCGAAATGACAGAATTTTGGCAAAGTGGACAGATTTCTCAGAAACAGGTCAAACGGAGTCCAAATTGAGAAATTTCAAATCCTAAAGTGCATTTCATGACGAGATAGGAGCACATGTCAAATTTGGTAACAAGTGATCCGGGAAGCCCGAAGTTAAGTATTTTTCACTTCACTATCAAGTTCATTTCCACTATTACCTTCTTGGAGAGAGCAAAGAGCACACAGGAGCATCCGACCTTCTACCGCCTTCTACAACTGCTACGAGAGCTCAGAGGACACCAGACATGAGAGGTAGACTCGTTGCCATAAGCTTTTGATGCTTATCGTTAACTTTTGTCGCGAAAACTCACCAAAACCAAGAAACAAGAGCAGACGGGGAATGGGGAAGAACGCTAGGTAGGGGCACAACCGCCTAACCAAACCTTACAAGAACTTAGAGGTGGGTTACCCTAGTATAGGAGATGAGTTTCTAGCACTCAAAGCTCGAGAAAGAACGACTGGAAAAACCCTAGGTCAACAGAGCCTGCAAGAGGCAAACAGAAAAAAGTTGTCGGAACGACACAAAACTTCTCAGGAAGCTTAACAACATCGAGGGCAATGAAACCATGGAGTATCTCCGGGTTTGGATCACCAAAAGTAGGTCGGAACAACCGATTCGGCTGCGGACACACAAAGCGTCATTTTGGTATAACGGCTGAAATTGACGATCGAATGAGATGAAACTTCACGAGCAGTTTCAACTATACATGGATGACTTATGTTTGCAAGCAAAACCCAAAAGAAAGCTGATTCACTTACCGATGGTGAAAAAGACGCTTTCGGGCAACCAAATGGAGAAAGATGGAGAACGGGGAGCCAAAGTCAAGCTCAACCAAATAGGTGGCTTCACAACATATCCAATGAGCTGGAAATGCAACTCTCGAAAAGAAAAGTTGAAGAAATTCAACTCCAAGGCAAAAAGACGACTTCGGAGACTGAAATGCCTATAAGGGGGCTTTTTAGCTAAACTGATGACTTTTTAAGTTGAAAACTAGTTAGCAGGGCTTAGGGCACTAGCATAAAGCATTCTTTGCACAAAAAGACCAACATTTCAAGAAAAGACATCATACGCGTATGATGTCTCACAGCATGATTTTCACATCCATTTCAACATTTGAGTGCATAGCCTCATTCCACATGTTAATCACATCCTATGAACCAAGTATCATGAGAATTGGAGTTAGAAAACCCAACGAAAACCAAAAAGATGCAAAGTCGGCCATAAAATTGATTTGTGGTCCTAATTTTATCAAAATAACTCCAAACTCATTGAAACTTTGTAGGATTGTTGATTAACACATCTACAAGCTATCTGGAACCAAAAAGCACCATTTTGACACAAAAGACATCATACGCGTATGATGTCTATTTGCACTTACAGATCAAAAAATGCTCATTTGTCATCATACATCCATTATATATATCTAATACATGCTACATATGAAGTTTAGAACCATTTGGTCAAGTGGATCACCCCATTAGCCCAATTAAGAGAAAATCCTTCATACAAAGCCTATTTTTGTCCCAAATCCAACATCTTCAAGTCCAAACCAAGATTTGAGTATAAACAGTCCTTCACTAGCACATGGAGAGTCCACAGAACCAATCCCATGAAAAATTGATGAAAAAGACATCATACGCATATGATGTCTCCAGAGCCATTTTTAGTCCAAATTCTATCCAAACTTGATAAATCCACTGAATAAGCCTATCTAAAGCCAAAACCAAGCTTATAGAGAAAATTGGTCCAAAAATGCACTAAAAGACATCATACGCGTATGATGTCTGATCACTATGTGATTTTGGCACCTCAGGGCTTCAACCACCAAACAGAAGTGATCTACATGCCATTTGAAGGTGAACCACGAAGTTTTATCCAATTTGGATCATAAAATCCATTTCCCTTTCAAAATTTTGCCAAGAGCCTGAACTGGACTGAGCTGGCCAAAACTTGACCAAATGGGATCCAAACTCAAATCCAAGCATATGATACTCATGTATACACTATCAGCTACAAGCACAACCAATATGAAGTCATTCTGACACAAAAGACATCATACGCGTATGATGTCTCAAGCATGTTTTTGAGCCCAGTTTGCATATTTTTTCACCTACATTGCATCCTTAGGCCCTGAATAGCTCATGTTTCAATTTTCAAGTCATTTGAATAGTTAAAAGCTTCATTTCGACTTTCAGTACTAAAAAGACGCTAACTTCTGAAATTGGAGTTACAGGATCCATGGATTCCGCTAAGTCATCGGCAACTAAGAGAAAAAGACCAACCATCAAGGATGCTCTTGCAGAAGCAGAACCTTTTGATATTCCAACAGAAACCCTCAAGCCAACCAAGACTTGGGTGGAGGAAGCAGTACTAGAAAAAGAGGGAATAAAGATCTACCAGGGGACTTTCAGAGATCCTCAAGGGCAATCGGTCGATGTACCTATGATCCCACGAGAATTAGTGGATTATAGCAGATCAGAGAACATCAGCAGATACCTGTAAAAGGCTGACTTACACAGGTTCTTCACCTCGAGACCATCAGGTGTAGACACAAGAAGAGTGTATGAGTTGGCAACATCCATTCAGAAGGATGGGAAAGCCACGTTGACAGCCATGGATGGAGAAACAGTTGAAGTACAGATCACTCCACAGCTCATTGCAGATGCATTGAAGCTGCACAACAAAGGGAGTTCTGTCAGAGAAAGAAGGGAGGCCATAGAGGTCTATGGATCAAAGAAACAAAATACAACCTACGGAGATATGGCAGATCAACGAGCGGCAACCCTTTGCCGATTATACAACCAGTTTTTCCATGTGTGCAGTAAAAGACCGCAGAAGTATACTACACCACCCCATGCCATTGCGACAACCATCACATGGGCACTGAAGAGCAACATGCCAAAAGAGGTGAATTATGCTCAATACATCCACGAGCAAGTAATCGCCATGCACAACCAGAAACCAAAGTACATAGGAGGAGGAGAAATCCTAACAAGAATAGCTTATGAAGCTATTGGAGCTAGGGATCAAGGGCCACGGGTTCCCTCCCAGAATGAGTGGCTTAGAGAAGCCGATGAAGAGAAAGAACAGCAAGAAGTATCCAAGAGGGCGTCCACAAGAGCACGCCGAAAACTAGAAATAGTTTCAGAACCTGAAGAGGCTGTGGACGAGCCGCTCAAGAAGAAAGCAAAGAAGAAGGATGATCCCAAGCAAACCAAAAGTCAAAAAGCCGCAAGAATGGAAAGGCTGGTGGAGCAGTTTAGAGCGGAAAGAGCTCTAAAGGGGGACTTTGAAGAAATGTGGGTGCCAGACCCCACTAAAGTCGGAACCAGCTCTGCCAGGCCACATGTTGATCAATATGATCAATATATTAGAGCTTATGAGGAGTCGGAGTCCATACTGGAGCAGCAACCTGTCGAGCCTTGTACTGAAGAGGAAGTACAGCTTTTAAAAGCTGAGCTAAAAAAGGACGACAAGGAGAAGAAGGAAGTAGATGAGTCTACTGAACTTCGAGAGAAAGACGGGCAAGCAAACAAAGGGAAAGCCAAGATGACTGAGGACAATCAGCCCTCCTTTACTGATGTACCAAGCCCGAAGAAGACGGAAATTATTGTGGAGGAGACCACAATAGAAATAGAAACAGAAGTTATGGAAAAGCCGGAGGCCGGGACCAAGGGAAAGGAGATAGATCCAGTTCAGCAAAAGAAAGATGATTATGAGGATCTGGTAGCGATCGGATACAGTGAAGAAGAGGCCCTGGAGGCAGTTTATGGGATATCCCTACGAAAACAAGATGATCGGAAAGGGACGAAGGAAAAGACAAAAGGTACAATGGAGAGTGAAGAGAAAATGGACGAACAGAACATACTAGAAGAGCCGAAGCCATTGGAGGTGGTGGCAGAAAGAGCTGTCAAGTTGACAGATGAAGATGAAAAAGACATGCACATGGTGCATGAACTGCTCAGCAAGATTAAAGAAAGATCCAGAGCAAAGGAAGTAGCAATTGAGACAGCAAAACAAAAGGAAGCAGAGTTGCAGAAGAAGTTAGAGAATGCTATGACTGAATCTGAAAGTCATAAAGCATCACTCTACGACGCAGAAAACGAGAGAGACGGCTTGATACTCCAGCTAGCCGAAGCTTCAAGAGAGGTAACAAGTTCACAGGAAGCAAAGGAGCGAATAGAAGATGAGCTGGAGGCAGCCAAGGATGAGCTCATTGAGCTAAGGGAAAGAGTCGAACTTCAAGAAAGGACAATCACGAGACTCAGGACCACCCCTAGAGCTAGCAGAGCAGGAACAGAACAAGAGGGAGCCCTCGTACCAGCTCTGGAAGATCAGGTCAGAAGTTTGCAAAGAGAGCTAAGGTTAGAGCAAGTGCAAAGATTGCACATGGCGGAGGGATCATTGGCTGCAGAGGAGAGGCTCACATCACAAAAACCAAACACTAAGGACAGAAAATGAGGCCCTCCGCAAACAGCTCCAAGACCTCCAAGAGCAACAAAGAAGAGAAACAGAGCCACCACAAGAAGAAGCAGGGGGAGCAGCCATAGAGCTACCAGAAACTGGAGAGGCAACCAAAATTGAAGATCCAGCCCCAGTTCAAGAAGTGGCATCGACTGCAGGAATCTCTGAAGAAGAAGAACAAAGGCTCCAGGACCAAATAGAAAAGTCAACAGAGGAAAGTGCCAAGGCGGAAATGGAATGGGAAAGGAGACTCCTCATCTCCATTAGACTTCAAGGTTTAGACACAAAAGTGCTCCATGAAGAGTGGATGCAACCCAGCCTGCCTTTCCCTCTGATGAAATTTGAAGTGATAAAGACGAAAAAGAGAATAGAGGAGGAGCAGTATGTCGCTCTTTACGAAGGCGACATCACAAAGGATGAACAATCAAAGAAGATTGTAGATTCTCAACCTAGATGGAGGAAAGGTTGGTTGAACAAATACCCAGCCTACCTCATCTACTTGGTAGAGGCTCCAAAGGAGATTCGGGAGGATGCAACCTTCTGCCCGGCGCCAAGAGTCAGAAGCTGGAAAGAGCATGGCAGGATTGCAGAAAAGAAGCCAAATTGGCTTAATTACCCAAGGATGCCAGGACCAAAGGCAGGAGAGAGAATAGGTAAAGCCTACATGGTGAAAACCCTAACGGGCACCATCAAACTCTTTACTGGCTCTTCTGACCTTTCGTGTCAGATGCTAAAGAAAATCTGCAGGACTCTCTTAGCATGCATTGAAGTGTTCGCGCCAGATAAAGCCACTACCTCGAGTCTACTATCAACGGCCGACACAGTGACGGATATGATGTATGATCTTTCATTGCAGCCATCACCAAAGGTGTTACATCTCTTATACCAAAGAACTATGTTTTTGCCTAGCTTCCACATGCAAACATTCGAAGAAGCTTTCTACACCGGCTTTTTCACTCACGAAAGCAAAATATTCGGCCCAACCTTGACCATCGGCAACCTACGCTACGAATCACATTTGCAGATGCTCAAGACGACAGGACTCTATTCACCAAGCCTAAAAGTCATGTCAGGGACGACATGAACGCGGAGGGGGGAAGTGTTGAGCCAGCAGAGGATCACACCCACATTTTTGCTCACACCCATCATTTTGTAACCATTGATTGTAATAAATGTCTTTCCGACATTAATTTTGATTTGAGCCATTCATTAAGTAACGGGACTCAATTGAGTTTCCAGCTTGTAATCCCGAAGTAATTTCACCTGTTGATGTAAATAATTAGAGATGTTCTCACCTCCAAGGCTGAGGTATATAAGCCAAAGTTTTGTAACCTAAAGGAGATTCAATAATTAATCAAAGTGAGTTTTTGAGCGCCGTGACTGTGTCCGAGAGAGAGAGAGAGAGAGAGTCTTATCTTCTTGCTACGCGAGCTACGGGGCCGCCATTGGAGAAGCGACACCGCCATTGTGTTAGCAACGGTGAGAGCTACGCACAGATACCAAGAGTGCGCGCTATCGGCTTCTATGTGTGGTAAGTTCCTACGAGCTTCGGTGTGAGTTTTCTTCCAACTCGTGTGTCGGAATAGAGCGTGCAGCATATCTATAGAACCACAACGAGTAGAGCTACGCATTAGTACCATCGGGGTCAAGTTTCGGTCACCTGTATTTTTCGGCCTGTTTTCATACGCGTTTGCCGCACGGAGTGGTTATAGGTTGATTTTGCAGTTCAAGTCTTTAGGGTGTTGTTCTTACCTAGTGTATAGACTTCCCCTTGAGTTTGAGATCGATTCAATGATTCTAGATCCTGTTTCGTATAGCATTCGTTCGTAGTACGGATTTCAGTCACTTGCGTGTTTTAGAACTTAGATTTGATTTCCTTAGTAGTGATTGTCATTAGAAGGTCGAGTAGGTGATTTGACATCCACCTAGTTGTTTCCATGCGCCTGTGGGTCAAGCTCCGTCCTCGTCTGACAAATTCTGTTGTTGGTTGAGTTCTCGCTATTTAGCTTCCGCTAGCGGCGTAACCGCCTTAACACGAACCAATCATTGCAACGGTGACGTGCTTGGGGAGCTTTTAATTTAATGTGACTTAAACAAGTTGTTGCGCTAAGCAACTTCTCCCGGCTGGCAATGAAATGTCCCCCTCCAGGCCAGACGCAAAGCGACTATTAACCTCAGTTGGCTTGGACTACAACAAGATTCATGCATGTCCAAATGATTGCATTCTTTTTCGCAATGAATTCACAGATTGTCTGTCGTGTCCTAAGTATGGAGCAATGCGCTACAAACAAGATGCGGTTGGCAATTCAGTGCTAGCTAAAGTGTTGCGGCATTTTCCTATTATTCCAAGGATAAAAAGCATGTTTCGCTGTGATTCCATTGCAAAGTTGATGCGGTGGCATTCTACGAATAGATCCACTGACGCAACATTTAGGGTGTCCGTTGATTCAAAGGCTTGGAGGCACATTGAAGATACCTGGCCACATTTTAAGAGTGAACCACGCAATTTACATTTTGGCATGGCAATGGATGGAGTCAATCCATTTGGCTTGAGAAGCTCGTTATGGATCACTTGGCCTGTGTGCCTTGTCAATTACAACCTCCCGTCGTGGCTTGCCATCAAGAAGGGTCATTTGATATTAGGCTTGATTGTACCTGGTAAGGTCAAGGCCAAAAACATGGATGTTTATCTAGAACCACTAGTTGACGAGCTCCAGGAGTTATGGCATGGGATCGACATAGCAGATGCGGTTGAACCAGCAGGACAACAACATGCAAGGATCCATGGACTTCTTATGTGGACTATGCATGATTGGCCAGGATACGGTGAAGCTTCTGGTTATGGTTCTTGATTTACAAAATTCTCACTATTCGCAAGCACTCTGTATAGTACTGAATCATGCTTTAATATATGCAAGGCTTACAACTTCGGGATACAATGCATGTCCAATTTGCGGGCTTTGGATGTGCGCTATTCTGCCTCGCTTAGAAAGACAATTTATCAAGGCCACCATCATTATCTTCCAGATGGCCATCACTTGCGCGAAGGTCAGCTTGGTCGCGTCGAATGTCGTCCTACGCATGTACAAGAGTGGCGTCGCCGATGGGAGCAACATGAGGGGCAACCTGTTCCAGGAATGAAACGTTCGTCCATTCTCCATATGTTGCCGTACTGGGGTGATCTAGTCAGATGGCACATGCGTCTCAGTATTGGGTAGCCAGAGGCACGGGTACCACGCCTCCGAGCTTCACACCCGAGGGTCCGACGCGTATGGGGGGTACACCTATGGGGGGACGCCTATGGGGAGGGAGACGCTGGGGGGGGGGGGGCTATGGGTATGACGCCTGTGAGGTCTCCCATCACGGTCGCTTCGACACCTAGGGGTATGGCAGAGGCGGGTACGTCATCATCTCCGCAGCACAAGCGCACTCGCCGATCTTGACGATCGTCAGGTGGAGGTGGTGGTTGTTGTGGAGGAGGGTCCACAGATGCTTCGAACCCTCCTCGCTCACAACCCCCCTGCTACCTAAGCACACCTCTCGACACACCTCTTAGCACACTTCGGACACCTTGGGGGGCACACGATCCTAGTGCCTCCAAGGTCTATACTGTACGGGCAGATGGTTCGTTGACATGGATAGAGTCGGGACTGAGAGGAGACAGTGGGTTCGCCAGCTCGCGAAGCTGCAGTTTTCAATCGGCATTATGACGCCTTGGCCTGACCAGGATCGTAACAAAATCAATTATATAGTGGAGACCATCACGCGAGAGTATCAGCCTGCTCCGAGTTCAAAGGAGCTTCCGAGGAGGTGGATCAAGGGTGTTGCACGGGACAACTTGAAACATCGTTGAGATGCAGCTCGTCGGGCTTTCAGGACCGGCTCGTCGAAGCCTTCAGACATCTCACACGAGACATGGCAGCAGATCAGGGAGGATGAACAGACAGTGGACACGCGGTTCAGACAGCAGCGTCAGGCCGCAGAGGTACGACAGATGACCAGGGGCACATCTCATCTTGGTAGCGGAGGCTTCAACACCTTTCGCTATGAGTTTGTGAGTTTCCAATCCAATCCTAGCTATGGCGTTTTTTTTAAAACGCGATGAATCATGTATTCTACTTTGGTTTTTGTATAAACGCAGAATCTTACAATGCGTCGAGCCTCGACACACCAGGAGGAGACAAATAGATATCGGAGAGGCATTTATGAAGTATTGAATGATCTTGCTACCGTTGCAGGAGAGCCTATAGACTGGGAGGCCTTAGAGTCTCGCTGATCGATTGAGGTGAGACGTTAATATGTGTGAGTTGATTTAATTAATTAAGTATATGTGAAGTAATATCAATACTAATTTTGTGACTTGTCCTTTTATGTGTAGGTTGTGACGCGGAGTCATCAGTGGATTTCTATATATGTTTTGTGAGACACAAACACATCTCTGTGTCTCCTTTTTGTATAGACATGGTTATGGTTATTGTTTAAACATGGTTATGATTATTGTTTTGTTTATGGTTATGGTTATTATTCTTGCATAGACATGATTATGGTTATTGTTTTGTTTATGGTTATGGTTATCATTATGGTTTTGATCAATATGGTTATGGTTATGGTTTTGCACAAAGTTCGTTATATATGAAGTTCGTTATGGTTATGGTTTTAATTTGGTTATGGTTTTGCACAAAGTTCGTTTCATTTAATCTCACGTGAGATCCTACATGGATATCATGTAGGAGGCGTTTACATATTGTTTTTTTTTTTTAAAGTTTATGTTAAAACGATGGGAACTTTGTCGAAAATTTTGCGGGAGCACGGTTGATTTTGGTGTTGCCCGCTTTCTTGGGCCGAGCACAAGCAGTCTGGTTGTGGCTGTGTACTTCTTTTCATTGGGCACAGGCCAGGCTGCCTGTCCTCTGCCCAAGATTTTTTTTTTTGATATGGTCGTCGAAATACGCGTCGATAGGGACGTCGAAATACGCATTGAAAACAATGCCTTTTGACACAAATATCGACGCGTATTTCGACGGTTTCACAAGGAAGAATATTTTGATGCACTTTTCGACGTCTAACGTCGAAATCTACGTCGAAGGCACCTTTTTTTGTTGTAGTGGCTTATGAGATGTTGCTCACTAGAACATGAGGTGCATACTACGGAATGTAAGAGTGACCTAAATGCTGTTTTTCAACTGTGCTCTTAGCTCATGAGATGTTGCTCACTACACCAAATGAGGGGCATGTTGTTGAATGTAAGAGTGATCTAAATGCCTCTTTTCAAATGCCAAAGTTGGGGCTTTTGTTTGATTAAATTGAGTATAGATTTTAAGAAATTTGATGGAGATATTGTTTTGTGCTAGGCAAAGTACATTGAGACATTACTACATAAGTTTAACCTTGAGCACGCCAAGTCTATAACTAATCATATGGAAACATGTCCAAAGCTTAGTATTCCCGATTCTACTGACTACTTTGATGTCATTGTCTATCAACAAGATGCTAGTTTCTTGACTTATGTATACTTGCAACTGTATTTTCAACAAGATCCTTTTCAAAGCTTGCCAATGCTTAGACCTTTGCTACACATAAATTTAGTCACACATGAGACTGCATATTAAAAATCTTGCCTCATAATTATCTATACATGATTGACGACTAGTTGAAACAAGAGGCAATAATGCATCATACATATCTTGTGAACAAAAATATATCTCTTTGATACATTGGAACAATGGTTGTTCCATAGAAAATACAACTTGATTAATCAAGATATCCTTTGATTGTGGATGATACAACCTATATCACTTGATACAACCTATATCTTTTTGGTACATTGGAACAATGGTTGTTCGATAGAAAATACATCTTGATTAATTAATCAAGATATTCTTTGATTGTGGATGATATCACTTGATCTTTGTGAACTATAACAAAAAAAAAATACATCTCATAGCCTTATGGGAGTCTAAAAAATCAAAGTAAAGGTATGACAATGTCCAATGTTGACTTGGAGCCTCTATGGTTCTCTCATAGTCATAATCAGAAACAATGTTATACCCTATATGTTGAAGGTGCCTCTTGTTCTTGTGAGTTCACTCACACCATCTCAAAAGGATCTACATAATGAACAACCAAATGATGTTTAGCGAGACGTGGAAGAGAGAAAAACAACTTTGATTCCAAAAAAAAACCCTTGCACACATATGTACAATTACTTGAGGAAAGCAATGAGAAGGTTTTTTTGATGAAGTTCAAGAACTATCCAAAGATTGATAGCTAGTGGACGAACTTTGAAATTTTGATTGATCATGATGACTTGAAATAGTGTGCAAGAGTCTTTTGACATAGTATGGTTGATATCACATGTCCCACCATTATATGAGATGCATACTGACTATAATTTCTCCCCGCATACTTCGAAAGGATGTTCACTTCCAAATAGACCTCAAAATGGAGACTTTCCCTTTACTGGGATCCAATATTATTTTCTTATGGATTGAAAAAGTGCAAATTGATTTTCTTTTCCAAATGTTTTGTAGTCTACCTGATAGGGTGGAGGGAAATCATACTATGGTGCATGGTAGTCATCTTACAATATAAGGCAGATTATGCATGTCTTTGTGGTTGTTTGTTGTATGGCAGCATGACACCTTTCTAACACCACAATTGGAGAGCTTGGATTTTTCTTTTTCAAATGTTTTGAAGTCTACCTGATAGGGTCGAGGGAAATCATACTATATATGGTGCATGGTAGTCATCTTACAATATAGGGCAGATTATGTATGTTTTTGTGGTTGTTTGGTGTATGGCAACATGAAGTCTTTCTAACACCACAATTAGAAATCTTGGATTCTTCTTCGATCTTATTGGCTCATTGACGGTTCCAATCTATTGGGCGTAGATCGGTTCTACATGGGCAACCTCCTTGGTGCCTGAGGGGGCTCGAGACCAATATCACAGATTCCTCCTTCTTGGACGAAGCTCTTATTCTATTGGTTATTAAGAAGGGGAATGGGAGCAATGAATCAGTCACTCAAGATTTTTATGAGTATGCTCTTCGATGAGAGCATGTTTTGGATGATGGTGGAGGAGATTCGGTACGCGACGATGAGTCTTGAGGGTGATGCAATCCACAAGTCAATGACATGGATAACTGAGCTAAAGAAAGTCTTTCATGACATTGATTTTGCCCATTTTCTTGAGAAAGAGTAACATTTGAGGTAGGGTTTGGTCTCATTGCAAGGGATGCAAGAGAGACCGATAGAGAGCGAGTTAGTTGCAACTTGGCTAGCCTAGGCCAAACGAGAGGTTGATGAGTTAGAAGAGTGGATGCACATCCACATATAGATAGCTCCATGATCCCATGCTAGAGATCAAGCTACCGATGAGGTTTTTGTGATCATTGGCAGTAGGCACTTCCGATTTGGGGTTTTCTAGCTTTAACGATTGAATGGCTTGCTTGCTTAAGAGAAGATGGAGAGCAAAGTGACAGCTCCAACTTTCTACACGATGCTTTTATTAGCAAAGGATCCTGGCAGAGACTAGTGTATGGATGCTTTCCAAGAAGAGCTCTAGACATACATGGTCACATGGGTGACATATAAGTGATGCAATTGTGCCAAAATCGGCATACGTATAAAAGACTTGCATAGTTACATTTACGACAAATACTTGGAGTACGTGTGATCAACCATGAGGCACAATTATTTTGAAAAGGAATTGATAACCGTGCATCGCGTGACCATAGCCTAAGGCTATAAGCTCTCAAAAAAAGTGGGCTGCAGGAAGTTGGAAAATCTCTCTCTCTCTCTCTCTCTCCTCTCTCTCTCTCTCACACACACACACACACACGCACACAATCAATTATCACACTGACTCGCACGCATACTGCGGCACACATATTGGCACAACCAATACTGCCTTCCAGTTGCATGGAAAGCAGGCTGCAGGAAAGCAAAAGTATTCTTCTTCCAGACTTTCACACACGTACTACTACTACTCGCTCTCTCTCTCTCTCTCTCTGGTCAAGTCTCCTGAGTCCTCGACCTGCACCTCCTTTGACTTGGATAGAAAGCAGCTAAAGGCAATGATGTCCACAAGCAGCCTTTGTCTCTCAAGAAAAACAAGCGCACTCACAAGCTACTACTCAAAGAGTTGGGCTTGTTAACTACCAGCCATGCTTCCAATGCGCGTACTGTCCAAAGACTGGGCTTCGTGTGTAGTATAGTATGTGCGCGCACAACCGCCCACGAGACATGTCTGTTGAATTTGTCAAGCATACCCTTCAAGTCTTAGCGCCGCCCATATGCGTTCACACTTCACGCCAATAAAAAAGGTCTAGTGTTCACACTTTGAAGTACGCTTGTGGGTGAGCCTCATCTCATCACGTATACCCTCCACACTATCTCGCATGGGCTCGACGACTCAGGTGATTTGGGCCGCCGGATGCGCGTTTGGTAAATTTGGAAAGAAAAGTAAATTCGGACAGACTTGTAAATTCGGGTCGATCCGCACCCCATGTCTCGAACTCCCAACCTCCTCACCACGAGCCATGTGCACTAACCACTACACCCTCATGCGTACGTTGAAACATAGGCGATTCGAGTATGTCATATTGTAAATGTGGACCGATGAGTAAATTCAGGGCAAATTTATAAATTCGCGACAACCTCAGATCTGCCGATCCATAATTGACGCGCGTCGCCTTTTCCTCCTCCACCATTGATCCCATTTTACCATGCCCGTGTGGTATAGTGATGACGAGGGTGAGCCTCCAAGACTAAAGGGATTCAATGCAGATTGCTATAGCCTAGTTGATAACTTATAAGATACTCATACTTGACTAAGAGTTGAGAATGTTGACATTGTTTGACCATATCAACTGATGGCAAAAATGATAGTAAAACATTGCAAGTTTCCTTCTTCTACTGGCTGACGGAGTGTGAGTCGTCATGAGAAGTGTATCTCACTTCACTTGGGATGGCACACAAGGCATAGTTATGAGTTACTTTTTCATGCCTCCATCGTGGTCATGCAAGGAAAAGCCCCATTGCACAATACAACTATGCACATAGTTTTGGAACTATGCCCAAAACAACATAGTTGTACCAGTTATCGTGTAAGGAGGCATTAATGTGCGATATCTTTTATGTGAAGATAGCCTTGCCAATAAAGTGGCTTGTTAATACTAGGATGCAGTACCTTCATCTGTTGTGTGTGTTGTTGGTCCCATCTTTCTATCCATGGGCTACACATCCTATAGATATTCTCTATGTGGCTAGAGTTTGTGTAGACAAGCCTATGTCTAGGACCATGTCAAAGGGATGTTCACTGATGAGGGGAGCCTTAGCTTGCACAGTTTGTTGAATTATAGATAGCAATACTTGCGAGGCCACCACCTTACATGATACAAAGGAAACATCTATGCTATGTATAAAAATGGAAGGCTTACGTACTCCATGCGGTTGCATTTCGATGCGGTTAACCACATGGAGGTCCTCTCGTTGGCCCCCTTCTTGTAGCTGGGAGGGTGCACCTTTAAATTCGTTAGTGTACTACGTGAGTTCAAAATGAGGGGTTATTTTATTGCTTAAGGTTATAGGTTTGGATAAACAAGAGGGGTTAAAATATTGCAACCTTGTCAAACTAACATGGGTTTTTTTTTTGTTCAATATATTTCAGAAGTATCCTTTATCCCAACTGATAAATATATTTCTTACAACGGTCTATGTAGTGAGTTCAAATCTTTTTTTTATAAAATGCTCAATAAGAGCTTGAAATATATTAAAAAGAAAGACTTTACATTACACCTTGGCAAACATTTAGTTGGTGAGTTCAAACGTTGGACTCGTGTGGGATTTTAAAACTAGTATTTTATCTTTGACCACCTAGGATTTTGAAAGTAGTATTATTTTCAAAAGGTAGATTTTGAAAGTAGCGTTTAAAAACATGGGTTGGCTAGAGGAAATGAGTATGTGAGATACTCATCATTGAAGGGTTTTTTGAGAGTAAACATTTATTTTGAACATTACGTGTGTCTGCTTCTCTCTCTCTCCTTTCTCTTTCTCTACGTGCACTCTCTTTACATTCCTGCGCTATCTTCTCTCTTTCTCTGCATGCACTTTCTATACGTTGCTATGATCTCCTTCTTTGCGCATGCCCTGTTTCTTCTTCAGCTTCTTGCAACCTATTTCAATAAGGTAATCTACTACTTCTTACAACACTTCCACAAGAAGTTTCAGCTCTCTTTTTTGCTTAATAACATTCCTTTAAAAACATAGCGGTACATTTTAGTTTTCCACACAAGTATTGCTATAAAAAAATAAAGTGATTGAAGAGATTATAGATTATTGAAGTATTTCTTCTTTTATGCAGGATATGTAGGTTTCAGCTGCAAGCAGTGGGCTTCATTTTCTTGCAAGTGGGTTTGTTATTTAGCAAGAACTAAAGCTAGAAGGCTCTTCAAACGACGAGAGTAACGCATGTGCTAGTCTCCACCCAACAGTGCTATCTTACGTACACATTGTCCAGCCGTGCCAATGGACTTGCTTGTAGGACCCATGTCCTTACATTACCCCCCCCCCCTTGGAGAATCGTTTTCGTCCTCGAAAACGAACATAGGAAAAATTTAATTAAGTGCGGAGACATTCTCCCATGTAGAACCTTCTTTAGGTCTATCTAGCCATTTTACCAGGACATGATGTCTGGTGCAAAGCTCATGAGAATCCATAATCTTTTCGGCTTCATGAGGGATGCTTGGCAGTTCGATAAGGTCAACTAACACATGTGTGTCAATGACATTATCACTCTGTCCTAGCTGTTTTCGTAAATGGCTAACATGAAAAACAGGATGAACTTGTGAGTGCTCGGGAAGAGCTAACTTATAGGCCACTTGACCTATATGTTTGAGAATGGTAAATAGTCCACAATAGCGTGATGAAAGTTTAGCAACTTTTCCCCGTCTTCAGACTTTCTGAATGCTCCGGAACTTTGAGGAAAACCTTGTCTCCTTCTTCAAAAGTAGCAAGACGACGATGCTCATCTGTGCTACTTCTTATATCGATCTTAAGCTTGCTTAACATTCTATTGAGCAACTCGAAGCATATCAAAATGGTCTTACAAAAAATCCTTTGCTTGTTGTATCTTCTCCTTAGCCAACCCCACCGTAACGGGTGATCTAGTTTAAAAACCATATAAAAGCATAAATGGACTAAACCCTGCAGCTACATGCTTTGAACTATTATAAGAAAATTCCAATATAGGTAGGTAGTCTTCCCAATTGGTTTATTTCTTGCAAACATACGCTTGTAGCATATCCTCTAGCACTTGATATTAACTCTTTCACTTTGAACATCTGTTTCTGGATGATCAACAATACTAAGATTAAGTGTAGTTTCCAACTTTTGAAACACAGCTCTCTAGAAGTGATTATCGAAATTTCGATCTCTGTCACTAATGATACTAGCTGGAAGACCGTAGAGTCTATATATATGCTCTACAAATAGCCAAGATAATTTCGACGTCTTAACTGTAGTCTTAGTGGGAATGAATCGACCCATCTTTGTTAGACGGTCTACAATTATCCATATGGCATCATGGCCACGATTTGTAGTAGGTAGTCTTACTATAAAATCCATAGAGATACTCTCCCACTTACCTTGTGGAATCTCTAAAGGATGTAAAAGGCCACCTACCTTGAGGCACTCTGCCTTATTAACTTGGCAATGTTGGCAGTTTAGTACGTACTCTTGAACATCATGATGTAGGTTTGGCCAATAAAATTGCCGTCAAACTAAGGCATACGTCTAACGTATATTTGGATGACCAGCAGTTGGACTATTGTGACACTCAAATAATATTTGGCGCCTAGTGTCTGAGTCCCTTGGCAGACATACTCTACCCTTGTGGAGTAAGTAGCCATCATCAATGGAAAAATTCTTCCATCGCTTATGTTCTTTCTGAGGAGTAGGGGTGGAGCTCTATGTGTTGGAGTTTTTATTTGCGCGTACAGAGACACGTTGATCTGACTGTACAGAGACATGTGAGTGTGAGGGATCCCTTCTGAAAACTGCACTCCACACTTTAGCATATGATTGATCTTGTGCACACTTGTCACGTAATGAATCCAAAAATTCACTCTTTATTTCCGTGAAAGCAAGTGAATTAATTGAGGCATCCGACTTAGTGTATCCACTACTACATTATATCGCCCCTTGCGATATCGTAGCTTATAATCATAATCTTGAAGGATATTTGCCCATCTAGCTTTATGACCCTTCAAGTCTGTTTGAGTAGTAAACCATTTAATATTGTCATGGTCAAAAACTACTTCAAACTCGGCACCATATAAATAGTGTTTCCACTTCCGTAAAGCGTGAATTATGGCATAGAGCTCTCTCTCATAGACATAATAATTCTATTGAGCTCTATCCAGATTTTTACTTTCAAAGGCTATAGGTTTTACCTCCTGGAGAAGTACCGCACCAATTGCCTTATCACTAGCATCAGTCTCTACCACAAATGGCTTAAGTGGGTCAACGATTTCTTGGATGGGAGCAGTGGCTCTATAGCTACCTTGAGTTGCATTGTTGGGCTTCTTCCCAAGAAAATGTCTTACCTTTTGCTTTAAGTTGATCCGTCATAGGAACAACGATTTTGGCATAATCACGTACATATTGTCGATAAAGTCCAGCCAGGCCTAAGAAGATTTGAAGCTCCTCAACCGTGTTGGGATGTGGCCATCGAAGAATGGCTACGACCTTGTTAGTGTCCATTTTGATGCCAGAATAAGAGATCACATGATTGAGGTAATGTATCTCTATTTTAAAGAAATCGCACTTGCTTTGTTAGCATACAGAGCAGGTGCTCCTAGCTATTCGAACACTAAGCGTAAGTGTTCTATGTGTTCATCTTCAGTCTTACTGTAAATGACAATGTCATCAAGAAAAACCACAACAAATTTTCCAAGATAGGGACGTAAGACACTATCCATGAGTGTCATAAATGGAGCTGGAGAATTGGTTAGACCCAAAGGCAGAACCAAAAGTTCAAAATACCCGAACCGTGTTCTAAAGGCAATTTTAGAGATATCTTTCAAAAGGATACACACCTGGTGGTAACCTGAACGAAATTAGAACCTGAACAAAGATCTAGATCTTTGTATAGTATCTTGCCCCATGGAGTTGATCAAACAACTCATCCACTCGAGGCAGAGGATACTTGTTCTTGGTGGTTATGGTATTTAATCCATGATAATCTACGCACATGCGTATAGTACCATCTTTATTTTTTACCAATAGAATTGGTGATGCCCAAGGCGAAGTGCTAGGTCTAATGAAACCACGGAAGAGGTAGTCAGCTAACTGACTCTCAACCTCCTTGGCCTCACTAGCACTCATTTGATAAGGTGGTTTACTCACCGGTTTAGTGCCCGGTAGGACATCTATGCCATGCTGCACCTCACGTCCATGTAGGGGGTAAACCCGACGGTAAATCACTTGAGAAGACATCACTCTACTCCTGAGTAAGTGAGTCATCTTTTTCCGTGCAAAAGGAGAAAGTAAACTAGAGTTATGCTGGATGGAGAATCTTGTAATTCCTGTAATGTTTGTTTTACAACAGTTGCACGTTGCTCAATAGAATCAAAATGGAGAGCATTTTTCTCTTTAGGATTGTTAACACTTTGCTTATCATTAAGATTCATTTCACCTTGCATACCATAACTAAAATTCACAACACTTTGCTGTTGAGAATTTACAAAACTTGGAGACAAGCAATAACACAAAAAGACTTCATCTATTAAATATGCTTTCTGTAAAATAGAAATCTCGGTTGTACATATAAGAGGTGCAGATTTCTCACCAAGCAAAAGCACATGTTTACCATTGGTCATAAAGGATAAGGAATTGTGTTCATAACTAGTGTGCAATGCGTTTCCTAAACCATGCAACCACTCCGGTCCTAAAACTACATCAGCACGGTCCATGTTCATAACTTGGAAGTCAACGGTCATCGTATGATCTTGAACAATAAGCTCAACCCTTTGAACTACCATGTCCTATACTTCTTTATCATTTCTAGACATCTGTTCTACCACATACTTGTGGGAGCAGGGAGTCTGTGTAAGCTTCAATTTCTTGACTAGCTTAAAGTAAGGAAGTTATGAGTTGCACCATCATCCACTAAAATACAAAGACGTCGTGCGTTAACAATGCCATGTATGCGAATCAACCCATGGGGGCCAAAGATGGGTTGCCACATTGAAGCAGGCACACAACACTTGTGCCTTTCTTCCATATGAAGAACCTCTATAGTACAATATTTAGAAGATGAATCTAATGTGAGGTATTGCATCGTGTGCATGACCTTTTCTTTGCCTTGCAAAAGAGGACAATCCTTCTTGTTATGTTGGTCCAAAAGACATCTGAAACACAAATTGTGTTTCTTTGCACGCTCAAAATTAGCAGTGTTGAGAGACCCACAACGTGGAGTATCTCCTGATTGTCTCTTATTCCTCTTGGAACATGTGGGAGATCTACCTTGCCATTGGCTCTTAGCCACATTGCTCTTAGCAAATTATTCTTAGAGTAGGGAACATTTCCCTTCCTCTCTTGGTCATCACCATATCTTTGGGCATGACCGATGGCTTCTTCCAAAAAATTTGGATGTTGGGTCTTGACATGAAAACGATAGTCTTTGTCAAGACCCCTATAAAAACCCTGTATCTTTTGGAATTCATCTAGACCTTCTAGTTCTAATATGATTTCCTGATACTTAGAAAGGTACTGAGTGAGAGAGTGGCCACACATGCGGCATGCATCCCATGCTAACCAATTCTTATCCTCTTCATTGGAGTCCAAAAACTCTTTGGAGAAAGAAGCTTGAAACGTAGCCCAAGACGGAGGACGAGCATCTATTGGAAATGTCATCCACCACTTATAGGCCTTGCCTTTACGAGATAAACTTGTCTCCACAACTGTCTTTATATCCGGGGTGTGTTTCAACCTATATTCACATACTTACTAGTGGAGTTGATCTCATCATAATTGTAAGGCTTTTTCTACTTCAACTCTGCTAGCTACACTTCGTATGAAGGGGTGGTTGCCTTGTGTGTGTGCATGCAAGGAAGGGGGACGGAGAAGAAGAGGAGAGAAAAAGGTTTGGGGGAAACACATAGCTTGAGCACGTCAGCTTGTGTCTCTTTATTGCCTCTTTGTATGTAAGAGAAATGTCAAAGGGTTAGTGGAGTTAGAGTTTGTAGGGAGGGTACATGTGGGCCAATATCCATGGCAGAAACTAAAGCTAGTATGTACAATCGTAAAGCACGACAGCTTCACTTCTCTACAAAAATTCTCAACCTACACCCATTAACTCGATACAATGTGCAAACCGCTCCATAGCTAAGCTCTTTGTAAGAGTATCTACTTGGTTGTCATTAATGTGGACCTTGACAATATCCCGTGGATCAACACCATGACATACCTCAACATTGATACACATACTAAGAAAATGATTTTCTTCACCCAAATATTTCGTAACAAAGTTTTTGGTCAACATTTTCTTCAACTTGGCAATCTCCTCAGTGGACCAAAGAACCATCACTGAGTCTCTTTGTGTACAACTAGTGATCCTCTTCACTCCTTCTAAAATCCTAAGATCACATAAAAGCATCAAACTTTTGATACCACTGCCTAGAACCATGAAGATCTCATCAAATCAACTTCCTTTTATTGCTTGAATCCCTTAGAAACCAATCTAGCCTTGTACTTAGGCTTAGGATCATTAGATGTAAACTTCTTTTTGTAATCCCGTTTGCAAGGTAAGGTGTGCTTGCCTTCTGGAAATTCAACCAAGTTCCATGTCTCATTGTTCGCCATCAAGTTATACTCAAATTGCATAGCTTGCTCCCACTTCACACTATCTTCCATTTAAATATCTTTTTTGTAGCAAGTGGGCTCATCGTAATCAATGACTAGCACATAGTTCAATCCTGGCTCAAACCGCTCAGGGGCACGAGATACACACATAGATCTCCTCACTACCTGACTACTGAATTTTGCTCTCTCTGGAGCACTACTAGTGATAGGAACTTCACCAATAGACTCAATTGGTTCTCCCAAATTTGTGGAGGCTACATCCTCAAATCTTTTCCAATATTCGGCCTCTTTAACAGGGTGTCTATGCAACTCATTGAATATCACTTGTGAGCTGTAAATAACCTTTTTGCATTCCGAGTGCTAGAGACGATATCCCATCCGTCCATTTGTACCATAACCAGTGAAGATGCACTTGTGTGATTTGGGATCCAACTTTTTCCTAAGCTCTTTTGGCACATGTGAGAACGCCTCACATCCAAATACATGTAATACATCATAATTTGGCTCCTTGCCAATCCACATCTACTGCAAAATCTTGAAATTCAATGGAATACTATGCGATATTTTGATGATGTGTACAACTGTCACAACAACCTCTCCCCAAAACTTAGGAGGTAAGTTTTCCATAGATAACATAGTTGTGACTCTTTATTGAATCATGCAATTCATACACTCAAGAATGCCATTTTGAGCAGTTGTGTACAACATAGTAAATTGTCACCGAATTCCTTGTTTACTACAAAAATTCTTGAACTCTATGGAGACATATTCTCCACCATTTTCAATGTAACGGAATATGGCTATAACATTGATTGTAGCAGAATTAAGGTAACAACAGTGAGCATTTCCTTAAGAGAATTCTTAAAGAGCATAAGGACAACACTTGATTAAAGGTAGCAAAATGAACATTATACCTAGCTAGCTTGGAGTGAACAATACTCGTAAAAGAGATAGAAAATTAGAGAAATTGACAACAATTGAGGACCGGATTTACTTAGAGCCGATCCCGCTCGAAAAGGATTTTGTATTATAGATTCTTCCATAAAGAGAGACTTGGTACAATACATGATTTGAGTGTTAGGAAATATGGCATATCTAGGTAGATAATTGAGTAGATTACTTAATGGAGAGAGATAATTTTCACACACAAGAGATTATAGAGTAGAGAGAAAGAGAGAGTACACACGACATACGTGGTTCACCCAATGTGGGCTACGTCCACGAGAAAGCAGCCACTCAATGGCTTTAGTACTTCAAAACAAAAAGTAGATTACAAAGGGATTATACCCTTTTGGAGCTCCTGCCTTGCTTCACTCTCACCACCTCACATCAACTTCATAATGCACCACAATGCTTCACAATCCATTTTTGTGTGTAGAAGATGCCTCTTTTTATGGGCCAAAAGGGCTACCCTCTCTCATGAGAAGCAGCCGTGTGTAGCTGCCCTTGTGTAGACGTCCAAATCGGACCCTACAATCCGCCCATGTGTGGTCTCCCTTGAGAAGACAAATCCGTCTTTGCAATCGGCCACCAACCATTGACTTTCGACCACCGGCCACTGGCCAACTGGCCGAACGATCGGCCGTTTTTCGACCACTTTCCAACCGCCATCCGGCCATAATATTTTAGTGAAAAGGAATATTCCGGTGAGTG
Organism: Adiantum capillus-veneris; assembly: GCF_014529385.1. NCBI lineage: Eukaryota > Viridiplantae > Streptophyta > Polypodiopsida > Polypodiales > Pteridaceae > Adiantum > Adiantum capillus-veneris. The sequence goes on from NC_140935.1 coordinate 23,272,328, forward strand.
ATTTTCTTCACGCATGATGGCTTCTCCTCATAATGGGGGCCTTATAAATGTGCGTTTTTAATACAAAAAATTACAAGGGGTAAATCAGGCTCCATACTTAACAATCTCCCACTTGGAGACTGATCTCCAAACCAAACTTGTGATTGCTTTCCATCCTGCCTTCTTATTCTTGAACGCCAATTGAAGATGAGTAAAAGCTTAACTTCTCCTTGTTGACCACCTTTGTAAACATGTCTGCAGGATTTTCACTTGTATGCACCTTTCCTAGCTTGTCACATCATCTATGAATGTTACATAGTACAATGAGCCACCAAGTGATGGTATACTTGCAGAACCCCAAACATCAAAATGAACCATCTCAAGTTTTTAATTTTTTATTTCATTTCCTAATTTTTGAAACTTTACCCTCTTTTGTTCACTATAAACACAATCTTCACAGAATAAGTCCACTTCTTTCAAACCTGGTAGAAGCTTCTTTGTTTGAAGGATTTGCATTCCTTTGGTACTCATATGCCCAAGCCGGTAGTGCCACACAACACTGTTGACTTTTGTAGTTGCTGCACAAGCTGAAGATTGTGAGATGACAGTACACAAATGAAGTGTATCAACCTTTTCTCCTTTGGCAACTACCAAACATCCCTGTGAGATCTTCCACCGTTTGTTTCAGAATGCAATGTTGTGACCTTCATCATCCAATTGTCTTGTATATATCAAATTTTTACAAAGAGAAGGAACATGCCTAACATCTTTAAGATTCCATTCATTTCCGTTAGTAGTTTTGACACAAACTGTACCTTTGCCGACAATTTCATAAGCTTCATCATCTCCCAAGTATACATACCCTTCATCACCTTTGGTGTAATCTTGGAAATGTTGCTTGTGTGGTGTCGCATGGAATGAAGCCTCGGCATTTACTATCCAGAAATTAGATACATTGTTTAATGAGAGAATTAGAGAATCTTGCTCTACTTTACCTGCCACATTGGCCTCCGTGTTGGCTTGTTTTCTTGAGACTCCGACTCCTCTTCTTCTTGGACCAGCAATCCTTCTTGATGTGGACCTTCTTGCCACAGTTTCAACATTCAAGAATCGACTTTGTGCGTGACTTGCTCCGCCTTGAGCGATCACGACCCTTTTGGTTTTTGAACCTCTCCTTATGCCTTCCTCTTGTTTACACTGACAGTGCAGCACTTGATGATTCACCTGAGCTTCTCCTTCGCATTTCCTCACTTTGGAGAACACCCACAACATCATCAAGCTAGTATTTGTGCCAAAGATAGAATTACTTACAACCATCACAAGGCTGTCCCAACTATTTGGTAGAGACGGTAGTATTAGGAGAGCTCGCACTTCGTCACATCGAAATTGATTTCCACCGATTGAAGCTGACTTATATTGGTGTTAAAGTCATTCAGGTGTTCTGCAATTGAACCATTCTTTGCCATCTTTAGATTGACCAATCACTTCATGAGAAATACCTTATTGGATGCCGATGGTTTCTTGTAGAGGCCGTCAAGTGACTTCAACTCCTCCGTGGTCCTCATCTCTAGAACATTGAAGGCCACCATTAATGGCAAGCTTAACCGGATTGTTCCCAGTGCCTTTCGATCAAGGACAATCCATGCTTTATCTGCCATCATTGCGGGCTTCTTTGAAAGATCACATAGTGGTAAATAGAGGTCCTTCTACTAGAGATATTCTTCAATCTACATCTTCCAATGTTGGTAGTTTCTGCCATTGAACTTCTCGATCTTGAGCTTCCCTTTCTCTGCCATTACTCCCACTCACTTCAAGGAATCCTTTCCTTGAGATACTTTAGCTACAAGAAAACCTTGCTCTGATACCAGTTGTTAGGAATATGACGTAGATAAGTAGATAATTGAGTAGATTACTTAATGAAGAGAGATAATTTTCACACACAAGAGATTACAAAGTAGAGAGAGAGAGAGTACACATGATATACGTGGTTCACCCAATGTGGGCTACGTCCACGGGAAAGCAACCACTCAATGGCTTTAGTACTTCAAAACAAGAAGTAGATTACAAAGGGATTATACCCTTTTGGAGCTCCCGCCTTGCATCACTCTCACCACCTCACATCAACATCACAATGCAACACAATGCTTCACAATCCATTTTTGTGTGTAGAAGATGCCTCTTTTTATAGGCCAAAAGGGCTTCCCTCTCTCATGAGAGGCAGCCGTGTGTAGACGCCCTTGTGTAGACAAGTCCAAATCGGACCCTCCAATCCTCCCATGTGTGGCCACCCTTGAGAAGACAATTCCGTCTTTGAAATCGGCCACCAGCCATTGAATTCATCCATCGACCACTAGCCATTGAATTTCGACCACCGGCCAACCGGCCAAACGATCCGCTATTTTTTGACTACTTTCCGATCATCGTCCAGCCTTAATATTCCCAAAAAAAGGAATATTTTGGCGAGTGATTTTCTTCACGCACGATGGCTTCTCGTCATAACAGGGTCCTTACAGATGTGCGTTTTTAATACAAAAAATGACAAGGGGTAAATCAGACTCCATACTTAACAATCTTATAAAATATGACGTAGCTAATTAGATAATTGAGTAGATTACTCAATGGAGAGATCTAATTTTCACACACAAGAGATTAAGAGTCACGGTCAGCTCAAGACTGGCCGTGTGACTGGAGGATCCGTTTTGGACTTGTCTAACCACTGTCTCTCATGAGAGAGGGTAGCCCTTTTGGCCTATAAAAGAAGGCCTCTTCTGCACACAAAAATGGACTGTGAAGAATTGTGATGCATTGTGAAGTTGATGTGAGGTGGTGAGAGTGAAGCAAGGTGGAAGATCTAAAAGGGTATAATCCCTTTGTAATCTACTTCTTGTTTTGAAGTACTAAAGCCATTGAGTGGCTGCTTTCCCGTGGACGTAGCCCACATTGGGTGAACCACATATATTGTGTGTACTCTCTCTCTCTCTCTCTCTCTCTCTACTCTATAATCTCTCATGTGTGTAAATTATCTCTCTCCATTAAGTAAACTACTCAATTATCTACTTAGCTACGTCCTATTTCCTAACAACTGCTATCAGAGCAAGGTTTGTTCGTAGCTAAAGTATCTCAAGGAAAGGATTCCTTGAATTGAATGGGAGTAATGGCGGAGGAAGGGAACCTAGCTTGGCATGAAAAATACTCGTAAAAGACAGAGATAGAATTAGAGAAATTGACAACAATTGAGGACCGAATTTACTTAGAGCCGGTCCCCCTATAAAAGGATTTTGTACTATAGATTCTTCTATAAAGAGAGACTTGGTACAATACATGATTTGAGTTCCTTGAGACCTTGTTGATGCAATAAAGATGGTAAACTTCATGCACCAAATTTATGCCTGTAACTACCTTGCAAAAACATTAACTTGTCCCCGGTCTCAATCCCAAGACCTCAAACACCGTCAAAGGTGGAGAGAGCTAGCAGGGAGTGAGAGAAGGGAAGAGGAAGAAGATGTAGTATACGAGAAAGAAGTAGTTTCCTCACATTTTCTTACTCATAGAGAATAGCATAGGATAGTAATGAAGATGAAGAAGATGGTAAGAATTGCTTTGAAGCATGACTCTTGGTTGGATTTGCATTCCATAGCCAAAAGGTGTTGGTGTTGGCTCTCTACTTCTCAATCTTGGAGAAGGAGATGGAGTTCTTGCTCAACACAATGAGAGAGTTTGTGAGTGTGTGGGAGAATGAGCAAAAATGATCCTCCCTCCTAGCCTTGGTAGACCCCTCTCACTCCCTACTCTTGCTTGCACCTCAATGGCCCTTGCCAAGCTCAACAATCATAAGCTTAGGTCATAACTAGAAATAGAGGTAGTATTTGGACAAATTTCCTCCTTTCCCCTTTGAGAGAGAGGGCTTGAATAATGCTTAAATAATTATTTATCATTGGACCTCTCTAAAGGTCCAATAGTCTTTAGGCACAATATGAAGGCAACCTCGCTAGGGGCTTGACATGTGTCCTATAAGCCTCTTGTGGAAGGGGTGGCTCTTGGTGTGTGTGGGTGAGTGTTCTCTCTCATCCCCTACTTCTTGGGCTCGTCCCCTCCTTTGTAGGCCAATTTTTTATTTCAATTGTTGACTTTCAAGCACCTTAGTCATCAAGCATCTTAGTCATGAAGCACGACTAAGAGGTAAGCTTACTTAGTGTGCAATGGAAAGATAGATAGCCATAGAGTGATGGGCGTATATACAATGCACGGGGGAAAAAACACCTAAAGAGGGAAAAAATGCCCCGGCGGTCCTACTGTGTTCACACACATCACTACCACATGTATATGGCAACAATTTGTGACAACGTGTTGAAATGTTGCTTGTTGTGTGGGCGACTTCTTTCCTTTCTCCCTTGCGGAATCTCAAAGCACCCATGATTAGCCCTCTATTGACATCATCCATATGTAGCCCTTGCTAGCAAAATCCCCTCCCCTCCCCCCACACCCCCCCCCCCTTTGCACATGCATTGTTTTTAAATGTTGCTGCATTTTTTTCCTTTCATTGTTGCCAACAACCCCCCTTATGTACCCTCTTCTCTTCACTCAACTTCAAAGAGGCATCCTTAGTTGCTTCAAACATGAAATTTAGAGAAGGCATTGGAGGCCCCTTGGTTTCTTGATTGACTTTGGGAGAAGTGAAAGAGGCTCGCAAGGTCAAATGTTTCAGGATCTCCCTTGGGAAGACAAATTGCAAGAGTCTTGATGGTGTTATTGGAGTAGCTTGGAAGGAGTAGATTTTGAAGCTCATAATTCTCAGAGAGTTTGTGGAACGGCTTTGGGAAAGCACCTTGCACGAGCCCTGGAAGGATTTTTTGGTGCGGCTCGGTGGAATTCTATGGCCCTTGGAGTGTGAGAAGGAACTCAAGTATCCAAATGTTGTAAATTTAACATGGGCCCCCGTTGCTTGAGCACTAGCGACATCAACTACAACACCACTACAACACCTAACACCCTCAAAGCAACAAATATGGATACCAAAGTATACCCCAAGAATTGATGCAAGCTACACTTGGGTACCAAAGGCCCAGCTGCAAAGTTTATCTCAACAAGGTCGAAGTCAACCATGGTATTCACCCAAATCTACAAAGGGAAGACGAACAATCACACTTAATCTCACCCAATCATCCATACTACCAAGGTCAAGAAAACACAAGTAATTAGATACGAACATGTACGGGTACCTAAGAAACTTGTGACCGCTCAGAAATCAACACACAGGCTGTGGATTCCAAAACAAAAAATTCCCATGGCAATCCACGAAAGTGCTTCAAAGACACCACGCACTTGCTTAAGTCAGAACCACTATAATGGTGCGGCATCCTAAACTTCCGACACAAATTCAAGCCAAGAAGCGGTTTCAAAATTCACCTATTCAAAAGCACGTTACCGAATTACAATGCTTGTTACATGGTACGAGCTCATTAACACTGGACCAAGTCAATCTCATCATTGAATGTCCTCAGGCACTTTGCTTAAGACCCACCTCCTACATAACATTTATTTTTCCATGCATTGATTGAGTATGCATACATAGGGCCACGTTACAAGGCCTTGCATAAGGCACTGGTTTGACGCCCATGCATAGAAAACCTTCCTGGCTCGTTGTTGTTCAGGAGAATTCCAACGAGGAGGGGGGAGAGGAATTCTAAATGTGGACATATTCATCAAATGAGAAAAGGGAATTTTTTTATCGATTATAATTTGCGTTTGATTTTGCCTTTTTACAAAATTTGATTTTATGCCTTGAGAAGATGAGATATATCAAGAGTCGGGACAAACGTCAGATTTGAGCCCTTAGGTGTGTATAAATATGTACATAATAATGATTTTTATTACGAAAATCCATAAAGAGTAAAGTAACCCATCAAAGAAATGGCAAAACTAGTTTTCTTTCTAACTTAGTCTTTTTTAATTTTGAGATTTTTTTAAAGAAATTTTCATTTAGCTTTGCTATTTTTCTCTATTTTCTATTCTTTTTGCTGATTTTTTAGCAAAAATATCAAAAAAGTAAGAAAAATTACAAGAAAAGCAAGATACAATTACAAAGTCTATGAAGTAGATTCAAAATGGGCATAACTCAGTCAAATGAGGACCAAACTTGACCTACAATTTAAGGGCATCAAAGCTACCAAATTCTGTGAAGCAGTCTCACCAAAAACTCTACATGCAAAGAGAGGCCCGCGCTTTGCATTTGCTGAAAATAGACAAGAGCTTTCTGGCTTTGCCCTTGTGGGGCAAATCATGCAATCAAGAGAGAGGCCCTTGCTTCGTATTTGCTGAAAACAGACTAGAGCTTTCTGGCTGTGCGTTCAATGAGTCCACACTCTGGGCAAGAAGCTCCTCGAGAAGTTTTGGAGAGAGGCTGAAATGAACGAAGGGAGTGGATCTCCCGACTACACAGACCACCTATAGACACTGAACCACTCGACCATAGCCACCATCCGGCAGCTCCCTCGTGTTGGGGCCAGCGTCCGAGGATGTAGGCTTGCACCTGTAAGACCGAGCATCTCATACGACGTGGCCTCACCTCCTCGAGGTGACCTCGCGCACTCCTAGCCTCCCGGACTAACCACTGACACTGTGTCAGTGGGGGTCGATAACTAGAAATGAGGCCTTGGCCTTCCTTTTATAATAATGGCCGGCCATACTAGCCGTGTTCACACTACGTCCGCCCGAACATTGGACGCCCATCCGGACGGCGTCTGGGCTGGATCCCCTCTCCTATGAGCGGGACATAACATACTTCCCCCCTTAAGAATCATTGATGTCCTCATCAATGAAGCGGGGATACTCATATTTTAGATCTCTAACTGGTTCCCAAGTAGCAAACCTTTCAGATTGACCCTTCCATTTAATTAAGTACTCGTGATAAGCCTTTTGGCGTGAATGACGGGTACAATGATCTAAAACTACCTCTGGCTCCCAAGGAATATACTCAGTTTGCATATCTTGCCATACATTTTCCTCAATAGGCACAACAACGTCAGCTTTGCCCAATTTTACTTTAAGCGGCTGACATGAAACACTAGATTTACACTAACATCCGAAGGAAGAGCCAGTTTATAGGAAACTTGGCTAATTTTCTTTGTGATCAAGAACGGACCACAATATCTAGCTAAAAGCTTTGATGCTTTCCTGTTCGCATAGTCTTGGAATCCTTGGGTATCTTCAGATAGACCCATTGTCCCACATCTAGAGTCCTTGGAGATCTCTTTTGATTAGCATAAGTAGTGACTTGATCACAAGCAGTTCTTATACTATTTTTAGCCAATTCGAGCATTTCTTGCATGTCATACAGAAAATCACGAGCTTGGCGTTCCTTGACTTTCGCTAAGCCAATAGCAATTGGGGATTTAGGCTCAAATCCATACATCAGCATGAACGGGCTAAATCCAATAGCAGAATGCTTACTACTATTATAGGCAAACTCTAATTGTGGAAGATACTTTTCCCAATTAGACTACATGTGAGAAACATAGGCTCTCAACATGTCCTCTAACGTTGTCAAGAGTTTTTTGGAGTAAGAGATTGTGCATATGTACATATACATGCATGGTGCATAAAATAAAGTATTGCCCATTTTCCAGAGCTAGGTGGTTACATGGGGCCCACATGTGTACAGGTAGGGCAGCATGTACATAGTGCATCGATTTTCATTATTACTAGTACCAGTGTGTTTTTTCTATAATAAAGAGGAGTTGTTAGCGCGTAAAACTTCTCGAGGAAGCTATCCACGGGCCGACGACTTGAGGTAAGCAGGTGCGTCAGATGGCATCTAGTGGCGTCAGGAGGCCGAACGGGGTCAATACTTGCACGTGGATGAGTACGGACACAACGTGGGTGTTTCCTTGTGATAATTATGCAGAAATTTCATCATGAGGACCAATTTTTGGGGCCACTCCACGTGGTGGCAGGATGCATTGTTGGAAAAAGCTGAGTGCCAGGTGTGCGGATGAGGCAAAAAGGTGACAAATATGCACTACGAGGTCAATTTTTGGCTTGTTCGGGGTCCGTTTGAGGTCAACTAAAAGGCCAAGGTTGCCCAAGTAATAAAGCTAAGTGTGGGAACTGAAAAAACAGAGAGAAGACCAGAAAAGACGTGAAGAAGAGAGGAGGAACAGCCGCAGGTGTGTTTTTGGGGTTTTTGGAGCCTGTTTTGGCCTTAAACTGCTCATCTGAGGTCGGATTTGAGCACTTTGACATTGTAGACAGGGGTTTTGGGCCGTTCCAGAAGCAATGGCGCTGTCCATTTTGCCAAATTTCTCACTCTTTTTCTGCTGTTTTTGCTGTGTAAGTTTCTCCTATGACCGAAGCTTCTGCTCCAGTTTGTGATTGTATCTGGCTTATTTTACCCATACTGTGTGAGCTATTTGCCCCATTGGTGTTGGCCCAAGCTCTATTATATCTAAACATCAAAAATTCTCCTCTTTTGAGCTGAGTTTTTGGGGTGTGTGTGTGTGTGTGTGTGTGTGTGTGGAGTGGGCAAGTGGATAGTCTCTCTCCTCTCACTCCAGAGGTGTGTTCCCTGTCTCGGCCAGGTGTGTTGTGTAAGCCGAGTGGTGCCCCATAGTGTGTGTGTGTATCATTCCAAGAGTGTGTGTCGGGTCGTTATAGAGGCGCTGTGTGTGTTTTCATCCCGCTCACATTCTTTTGGCGCCCCCACGGAGGATCTTCTTCGAGTACCTTCTGCTTCGAGCTTCAAGCTTCGAGATTCAGGAGTACAGGTTGCAGGTTGCAGATTACAGGTTAGAGGGACAGGTACAGGTACAGGTAGATGGAGTTCAGTGATACATTGGCAAGTGGGAGTCACTTGCGGTTGCCATGGGTATGCATCATTTAGCGTCTGCTTGAGCGCATTGTCTGTTGGTATTGTACGTTACTTGTGGAAACTGCCATTGTACGCCTTTGCGGAGCCATATATGGTTTTATTTGGCAGTCCCAGCCATTTCTGAGACTTGGTCTGGAAGATAGTCATTTCTGAGACTTGACTATACACGATTTGCATTAGCTTTCGTGTGAGGGTCGATAGCGTGAGGTTTTATTGAGCTGGGGGATTCTCAAATGTGGAGATCCTTTCGGTGATACAGGTAGCTGGAGCACCCTTTTCATGACCTTGCCATAGGCTATGTACTAGTGAGTCCTATTTGATGCTCGGGTTCTATTGTTGACAGTTTATGCATACATATACAGTCTATATTTTGGGTTCCTACTGCTCTACTTCTGGGGAAACTCTGTCAAAATTTTTCCAAGTTATGATGGCTGGTTTCTTGGTCTTTTGAGCCATTTATGCTGTTATGCTGTTGAAATTTTGGCAAAATCAGAGGATAAGTCAGGTGTGCCTTCTTGGGAGCTGCATGGTTGGCTTTAATGGATGATCAAAATGGCCCTCAATTCACTCCTTTTCATTTAACTCAAAGAATCCAGATAAATGTTCATGTGTCCAGGAAGATTTTTTTCTAGCAGCGCTTAGTCTTTATGTTCGGGCCAAGAAGATTACGAGAGATCCTGGAATGTCCTTTGCCTGTTGTCATTCCGATGATTAACTATGAAAACTCATTTGATGTGCATGTGTTTGTCCTTATCTAAAGCTGAGCTCCATTGAAGTTTCTGGGGATTGGGTAGTGAGAAGTTTTGGGTTCTTGCACATGTGTTTGAAGGGGTTCTCAAAGCATCGTAGCTTGGGTAGCCATGACTTTCTCTTATCCGGAGTTTCATGGAAGAAGTGATGAAGATGTGGAAGACTTTTTGGAAAAGATGGAGGTTGCATGCATTAGCAACCAGATCCATGACCCAGCACAGATGTTACGTCTTCTTCAAATTTGTTTGAAGAGTGATGCACGAGTTTGGTCCAAAGCATTTGAAGAGGAGTTGCGTGCAACGGATCCACCCGTAAGATTGAGTTGGAACAATCTAAGGCATGGATTGGAAGTGGAGTTTGTAAAGATAGAAGATCCTGACAAAGTGTGACAATAAGTACAGGGTTTAGTGCAAAAGGAAGGTGAGCCAGTAGATGCATACATACGTAAGTTCTCATTGGCATGGGAGAGAATGTGCAAGGCCTTAGCACCACAGGTACCCCCGCCTGACATGATGAAGAAGGACAGGTTCTTGGCTGGTCTTTGGGAGAATATACGTTGGAGAGTGGAGCTAAAGAAGCCTAGGACATATGAAGATGCACTAGAGGTAGCAAGGAACAAAGAGTGGAAGCTGAGGAAAATGAGCCAGTTAGGGGTGGAGTCTTTGCCCATGAGGTCTGAATTTCAGCCTATAGAGTCTTTACAAGTTCGCATGTCAGGGGTTCATCATGAACCAGTGGTTCCTGTTACTACTCAGGTTATGCCAGCAGTGGTCACTACATCGGTGCAAGATGATGGGCTAAGGCAAGACATGAGGCAAGTGGTAGATTTGATGAAGAATCTCAGCCTAAACATGCCGGGTCAAGTGGGAAATAATCGAAGTCGAGGGAGGTTTGCAAATCAGCCAGGAGGTGAAGAAAGGCCTAGGAATGGTGTTGGACAAAGCAATGGTAGGTTTTGGAGGCAGACGCCCACATGTTACAATTGTGGAGAGTTGGGTCACATCAGCCCGCAATGTGATAAGCCACCAAAGATGGGGGGGAGACATGTATCCATTGCCAAGACAGGTGTTAACTAGGTCAAATGATTATGGCATCGAAATTAAGGGAGATGAAGGAACCCGTGGATTAACCCAAGAGGAAAAGGGAAAGACAAAAGTGCTAAGTGTAGTCACCTTGGAGAAGGCATCAAAGCTAGAGTATACATTAGTGATGCCTATTGGGAAGAGGACCACAGAGGATAAGGAAGGAAAAAGTGCCCCAGGTCCTAGTAAGAAGAAAGGAAAGAGCCATGAAGGCGAGGATGTCAAGGCCAAGAGGAAAAGGAGAGCTCGTCGAAATTTTCATGTTTCAGATTTTCCACTAGGGGATGGGCAATTAAGCTATGACTTGAAGGAGGATCTGACGAGAAGGAAGGCAGATGTTACTTTTGGGCAGCTTATAGAGATGTGCCTAAGCTAAAGCGACAGTGGAAGAGGATGGTTAACCCAATGGAGAAAGAGCCAGAGGGAGGTTCAGTAAAGGTGTTGGCAATGGATGAGCTACCAGAAATTTGTCCAATAGTAGATGTGTGACATAAAAGGAAAAATTTGGGACAAGGTTATGTGGATGGCGGAGCCCAAATATGCGTCATAACACACTCATGCGTTGAGAAGATGGGTCTCACAGTGGCTGGGGTGTCAGGTTTTCAGATCAGATTGGCAAACCATCAAAAAGTAAAATGCTTGGGTGTTGTAAAGAGCTTAGAATTGGAAGCATATGATGCAAAGGTAGTGGTTGATTTTCATGTGATGCCAACAGGGTTGGGAGCATATCCTATTATACTGGGCAGACCATGGTTACGTGCAGTGGGAGCTGTTCAAGATTGGCGACATGGTACGATTAGCCTCTATGGACAGACAGGTACCAAGAAGCTTTATAATATGGACACAAGGAACCGATTAGAGGAGATTTATGAAGATGAGGATGAGTCTAGTGATGAAGACTATTCCACGGTGAAAGATGAGGACAGTGATAACACTACCAGCAGTGATGAGGATGCTGATGTTGCATTTCTTTTGATGGATAAAGAAATTCAGGAGTCTGGTTTAGTTGCATTTGCGAATGAAGTTGAAGATGAGAGTGAAGGGCCTTATGAAGTGATTGAAGGGCTGATGCAAACGAAGGTTGAGTTGTCAAAGAAGCAGGAATTGATGACACAAATGATCAGTGGAGACCTCTCAGCTATGGAGAAGGATATATATTTGCACATGCTGGCTAGTTTTCCTGATTTGTTCATTCCTTCATATGAAGAGATCAGAGGGTTCAAGGGCGAAGAGATGCATATAGAACTGAAAGAAGGTGCTAAGCCAGTGTGGCAAAGGCTAAGAAGGATGGGTCAAGAGAAAATGGAAGCCTTGCGAGAAGAGGTGGACAAGTTATTGAAGGCAGGGTTCATAGTCCCTGTGGAGAGTCCAGAATGGGTGAGTCCAATTGTAGTCAGTCCAAAGAAGGATGGGAAGTGGAGAATTTGTGTAGATTTTAAACCCTTAAACGCAGCCACTAAGAAGAACCCATATCCTCTTCCATTCATCGATCAAATCTTGGATTCAGTGGCAGGTTATGAGAGGTACAGTGTGTGTGATGGTTTTTCAGGCTATTTTCAATTGAAGATTGCTCTTAAAGACCGCACAAAGACCACTTTTATTACGCCATGGGGCTGCTATTGCTACACAGTATTTCCATTTGGGTTGTCAAATGGACCATCTTTCTATCAAGAGAGAGAAAATTGGGTATTGGAACCATTCATTGGTAGTTGTGTTAAAGCTTTCATGGATGACTTCTGTGTCTACAGCAGTAGGGTTGAACATCATGAGAAGCTGCAAATGGTATTGGCTCGATATAATGAATGTGGAGGACAACTAAATCCAAAGAAATTTCATCTAGCGCAGCCAAGGGTGAAGTTATTGGGCCATATGGTGTCAGAAAATGGCATTGAGGCTGATCCAGACAAGGTTAAGTCTATTATTCTTCTTCCATCACCTACGAGTACGAAGCAATTGGCAACCTTTACACAAAGTGAAGTACATGGCAAGGTTTATTCCATTGTCTTCTCAGATTCTTTATCCATTACAACAAGTGGCAAATCATGATCCATTGCAATGGGATGACATGTGTGAAGAAGTGTTTCAAGAGGTGAAAGAGGTGTTAGGGGGGTTGTCAGCCATGCAAGCTCCTGATTGGGAGAAAGTTTTTAATGTAAATCCCTCAGTAGGGGATGATGCCATTGGAGCCATGCTATTGCAAAAGGAGAAGGGCAGCCATTATATGAGGCCAGTGTATTGTGCAAGCCGAGTGAAGTTGGTAGCGGAGAGAAATTTCTCGGAAGTAGAACTAGTGATGGCTAGTGTAATATTTGCTTGTCGACGATTTCGTCATTACGTTGCTACCACGACCTTTTTTTTTCTTGACGAGTTATGCATTTTTTCCACAGTTAATTAATGGCACTAACATGTCAAATGTGGTGAAGAAATGGGTAATTGAGCTGCAAGAGTTTGAGTTCTCTTTTCTAGTGGAAGATAGTACAAGGGCTACCCTAGCTGATTTGTTGACCTACAAGGAGAATCCCCTTATTGTTAAGGAAGAGGTGGTGAGAAAGGTAGTTGAAGAAGTGCCACAGATCAGCAATGCACATGTGTTGTTCTTTGATGGTTCATACAGAAAGAGCCATGATGCAGCTTCAGGGGGTATAGCACTTTATGATCCAGAGGGGAAGCTAGTATGCAAGAGAGGGTTCAAATTGGATGCTCATGGTAACAATGAGGCTGAATATGCTACGTTGGAATCCGGATTACACATTTGTTTGAAGCATGGGATTCGAAGGTTGATCATAAAAGGTGATGCCTTGTTAGTGGTGAAGCAACTGCTGGGTGTGTGGAAGAGCAAGAACACCTCATTGAAGGAAATGTGCTTTAGAATTAAAGGCCTATTAAAAAAGTTCAAAGCATGGAGCATCAGACACATTGAATGTTCTCTAAATAGAGAGGCACATGAAGCAGCTCAAAGCATGATTGGGGAGCTATTTGTGTTGAGGACCACTTTACCTCTTTATCATGGCCGGGAAAGTTTGGCTCAAGAAGAGGAGTTTTTGCTAACAGGAATCATTCCAAAGGAGATTCAGAAGTCTAAGAAGTATGGTTTTGTGCATAGAGCAAACAGGTACAAATTGATTGGTGATGTCTTATACATGAAAGGGGCTGATCTCGTGTTGAGACGTGTACCTTGGCAGGAGGAGCTTTATAGAGTGTTGGAAGAGAATCATGAAGGCGCATGTGGTGGCCATTTTGCTCTAAAGATCACCTTGCATAAGATTTTGCAAGAGGGGTATGTATGGCCTAGTTTGCACAAGGATGTTCACCATTGGTGTAGGTCTTGCAATAGGTGTCAAGCATTTGGGAAGAGAGTGTTGAAGCCAGAGCTACGAAAAACCATTATGGCGTTTGATGTGTTTGAAAAGTGGGGGATTGATGCAATAGGACCGTTACCTATCACAAGCAAGGGCAAAAGCTATATTTTGACGGCAGTGGACTATCTCTCTAGATGGGCAGAGGCTATAGCAGTAAAACAGATCACTGCAAAGGATGTGGCAAAATTTGTGTATGATGAAATATGTTGCAAGTTTGGGGTGCCATTAGAGCTACTTTCAGATAAGGGGCCAGGATTTAGAGCTAAACTGCTAGACTTCTTATGCGCAAAGATGAAGATTAGGCACCAGCATACCACTCCTTATTACCCACAGTGTAATGGCTTAAATGAAAGATTCAATGGTGAGTTGGTACAGATTCTTTCGAAAGTGACAGAGCACCAAGGAAAGAACTGGGATTTGGAATTGCCTAGTGCATTATGGGCTTACCGTACGTCGGTGAAGACAGGTACAGGGTTTACTCCATTTCATTTGGTGTATGGAAAGGAAGCACTATTGCCTGTGGAGGTAGAGTTGCCTGCGGTCAAGATGCTACAGAAGTTGCTTGGGCCGCCTAGTGATGCATTCAAAGAGAGGCTCTTACAGCTACAAGAGGTTCAACTGGATAGGATGAGCGCATTGGAACATTATGGGCAGATGCAGGATAAGGCTTCGGCAAAGATAAATGAAAAGGTCAAAAGTAAGGTTATCAAGAAGCATGACTTGGTTTTGCGCTACAACAGTAAGCTGGACAACACCTTCCAAAAGAAGTTTCAAATTAAGTGGGAAGGCCCTTTCAAGGTAGTGGAGTGTTTTCCGAATGGTACATATCAGTTGGCTAACCTGGATGGGATTTTACATAAGTCAAGGATAAATGGATTGCGTCTTAAATTGTATCATGCTAGATTGATGATGGTGGAGCAGGATGAGCTGTCTGTGGAGCAAGTGATGTCTGTGAGCGATGAGGAGACCTGTGATGAGGCAAGCCTCATATCTCTTTTTGCTACTGCTGATCATGAATGATCTAGTAGGCTAGGGGATGGGCAAATTATGTCATGAGTTTTTTGGAGTAAGAGATTGTGCATATGTACATATACATGCATGGTGCATAAAATAAAGTATTGCCCATTTTTCATAGCCAGGTGGTTACGTGGGGCCCACATGTGTACAGGTAGGGCAGCATGTACATAGTGCATCGATTTTCACTATTACTAGTACCAGTGTGTTTTTTCTATAATAAAGAGGAGTTGTTAGCGCGTAAAACTTCTCGAGGAATCTATCCACGGGCCGATGACATGAGGTAAGCAGGTGCGTCAGATGGCATCTAGTGGCGTCAGGAGGCCGAACAGGGTCAATACTTGCACGTGGATGAGTACGGACACAACGTGGGTGTTTCCTTGTCATAATTATGCAGAAATGTCATCATGAGGACCACTTTTTGGGGCCACTCCACGTAGTGGCGGGATGCATTATTGGAAAAAGCTGAGTGCCAGGTGTGCGGATGAGGCAAAAAGGTGACAACTATGCACTACGAGGTCAGTTTTTGGCCTGTTCGGGGTCCGTTTGAGGTCAACTAAAAGGCCAAGGGTGCCCAAGTAATAAAGCTAAGTGTGGGAACTGAAAAAACAGAGAGAAGACCAGAAAAAACGTGGAGAAGAGAGGAGGAACAACCGCAGATGTGTTTCTGGGGTTTTTGGAGCCTGTTTTGGCCGTAAACTGCTCATTCGAGGTCGGATTTGAGCACTTTGACATTGTAGACTGGGGTTTTGGGCCATTCCAGACGCGATGGCGCTGTCCATTTTGCCAAATTTCTCACTCTTTTTCTGCTTTTTTTGCTGTGTAAGTTTCTCCTATGATCGAAGCTTCTGCTCCAGTTTGTGATTGTATCTGGCTTATTTTACCCATAGTGTGTGAGCTATTTGCCCCATTGGTGTTGGCCCAAGCTCTATTGTATCTAAACATAAAAAATTCTCCTCTTTTGAGCTGAGTTTTTTGGGTGTGTGTGTGTGTGTCTGTGTGGAGTGGGCAAGTGGATAGTCTCTCTCCTCTCACTCCAGAGGTGTGTTCCCTGTCTCGGCCAGGTGTGTTGTGTAAGCCGAGTGGTGCCCCATAGTGTGTGTGTGTATCATTTGAAGAGTGTGTTTCGGGTCGTTATAGAGGCGTTGTGTGTGTTTTCATCCCGCTCACAACGTCTGATTCATCCTCTCAATTTGTTCGTCGGACTCCGGATGGTCAGAAGACGACATACTCAACTCCGTCTGAAGATGAGAGAACACATTTTGCCAAAATCGGCCAGTGAACTTAGTATCTCGATCATTGACGATTTCCTCTGGCAGACCATACAGCTTATAAAGTTGATCGACAAATAAAACCGTGAACTCATGGCTTTTTACTGTTGACTTCGTTGGTATAAACTACGTCATTTTTGTGAGTCTATCGACCATAATCCAAATAGCGTCATTGCCCCGGATAGTATTTGGCAAACTAATGATAAAGTCCATGGAAATACTCTGCCACTTGGCATCTCGGATTTCCAATGGATGTAGCAGGCCAGCTTTCCTAGGGCGCTCTGCCTTATTGACCTGACACTGAGCGCATCTCTTCACATAACTCTCTATGTCAGAGCGCATTCTTGGCCAATATAAATATTGCTTGACCAAAGCCAAAGTTCTTTGGATGTCTGGGTGCCCAACGCTGGGAACATCGTTGCATTCGCACAAAATCCTTTGTCGAACCTCATCGATTTTCGGCACGCAAACGTTTTCATTTATGAACAATAGTCCGCCTCTAATGGAATATTGTCGCTGTCTCGTCTCTCCTGCAAGACTCACTTGGGTCTCCGGATCACCCAAGCCTGTACGCGTGTCATACCCCGCTTTGACCGCGTTCCATATCTTGCCAAAATGGCCATCGGAGCGACATAGCCCTCGGAGAGAGAGATAGAAATCCGTCGAGATTTCAACCATAGACAAGGCATTAACCTAAGGAATCCTGCTAAGTGCATCAGCAACTCGATTGCTTGATCCTTTTCTATAACGGATCTCAAAGTCAAACTCTTGCATAAGCTCAACCCATCTAACCTTCCGGCCTCTGAGATCACCCTGATCACAGACATAGCGCAAGTAGTGATGATCTGTCCATGCAACAGATGTAGAGCCATACAAGTAGTGTCGCCATTTCCTCAAGGCGTGGACTACGGCGTAAAGCTCCTTCTCATACGTTGGATAATGCATCTCAGCGTCAGAAAGTTTCTTACTTTCAAACGCCATAGGACGTCCATCCTAATATAATGCCGCACCAATGGCATAATCACTAGCATCTGTTTCGACCACAAACGGCTTGCTAGGATCTACAATGTGCAATATTGGCGCAGTAGTCACCAAGTACTTTAGTGTCCGAAAGCTCTCGTCGAGACGCTCATTCCAGACAATAGGGGGGGTTACCTTTACGGTGAGAACCCGAAGTCTTTGGCCCTTTCACCCCTCCTTTTAAAAGTTGCGTAAGCAGAGGAGCAACTTTAGAGTAATCCTTGATAAACTTGCAAAAGAATCCAGTAAAGCCTAAAAAGGACTTTACTGGCATACATTCTTCAGAATGGGCCACTTTCGCACTTTATCCAACTTTTCAGGGTCAACGCAAATTTTATCGCCAGTAATTGTGTGACCCAAATACATAAGCTCTTTCTTGAAGAATTCACACTTGGAAGCCTTAGCAAAAAGCTTCTCAGTTCTCAGTACTTTAAGAACAGCTAAACTTCGGATGTAGATATGTCATCGAGAAATACAGCAACGAAGCTGCCTAAAAATGGTCCCAGCAGATCATTTATCATCTGTTGAAACGTAGCTGGAGCATTGGTCAAACCAAAAGGCAAGACCAAAAACTCATAGTGACCATAACGCGTATGGAAACCTGTCTTAGGAATATCTTCCAGTTTGATCCGTATCTGATGATAGCATGATCACATATCTATCTTTGTAAAGTATAGCGCTCCATGGAGCCGATCTATCAGATCGTCCATGCGTGGGAGGGGATACTTATTCTTAACAGTGAGCTTATTCAACACTTTGTAATCCTCGCAGAAGCGCATAGTGTTATCCTTCTTTCAAGAAAGTAATATCGGCGCTCCCCACGGGTATTTACTTGGCCGAACAAAACCCCTGTCGAGATAATCTTTCAGCTGCCGCTGAATCTCGTCCTCCTCGGTCTTACTAAACCGATAGGGTTGCTTTAAGAAGGGCTGACTACCAGCCACCAACTCAATGCCATGATCTACTCTTGTCGAAGGCAGCAAGCCAGGAGGTAGATCATCAAGAAAAACATCCTTGAAATCAGTCATGATTTCTCGGATAAGGTTGAATTCGTCGAAATCCCCAAGTTCAACAGAAGAACATGAAACATTTTTACGAAATTTAGTGATAGAAGTATCATGCACTAATAAATCAGACCAAGCAGATGGTACACATTGATAAAAGTCAACATCAGAAGACTTTGTATCTTTCAAAGCAGTAACAAATGCTATTGCAAAACCATTATTTACATAAATCTGATTACAAAGCGACACAGATGCATGAGGCATGTCCTGCTTAACAAAAACAAGAGAGTGATGTACATAGTCTATATACAATGAGTCTTGTTTATCATAAAACCATGGAATTCCTAAAATAACATATGCTCTATACAGGGACATGATGTGGAAATCCAGGTTCTCTTTGTAATTAGCTAGCTCGAGCGACAAATCCGAAACCATCCGACTCCATACATCCATATCCTCGCCATGAGCCATCATCACGCGATGCTCATGGTCACTGTCCTACGTCCGCAGGCTCAATTTCTGCACCAATTTTGCATCAACAAAATTGTGTGAGCTTCCATTATCAAGGAATATGGTCACGTCGTGACCATTGATCTTCCCAGGAAAACGGAGAAGATCGTGCTTATCAAACACTTTGGTGCTAAAAGTACATTAAGTGCATGAACTGTGCGCTAAATGATGGATTTCAACTTGAATGACATCAGAGCTACCTCAGATCTCGTGAATCTGAACCGAAGGACGACCTTGCGGTTTCTTTGTCTTCTTCTTGGGGCAATCCTTGATTTGGTGGCCACATTTGAAGCAAGCCCCCTTCTTCACTGTATCAGCAAAACTAAAGCATTTTTGGCTTTCTTCTTCTCCTGAGAAGGTCTCGGCGATGATTTGGACTTATGCTGGAATCGGGGTCGCTTCCTCGAAGCGCCCTCATTGGATTGATGGTCTAAAGTTCTTTTCTTCTCATAATTTGCTCCATTTATCAAATGGAACGTCCTGGCCTTTGCCACTACATCCTCGATGTTAGTCGGGGCTTTGTTCTTGATTAAGGCCTAATGGTAATCCTCATGTAGTCCCAGCAGGTACATGTGCACAGCGTGCGTAGAATCCACCTTGCAGAAGGTGAGCACTTCTTTGAAAGCTGTCGTACACCTATCAAAAGACAGAGCTTTCATCGAGAGACTCTGCAATTTGGCGTAAGCCTTTGATGCATGGTTTTTAGGACCCCTTCTGAAGATGCAATAAAGGTACAGTCAGTTGTTAGGGAGATGAGGATACTCTAGTCCAAGGGATCTCGAAAGAGAAGAAAAATCTACTTCACAAGCACCAAAGAGTAAAAAGTGCCATGGACAGAAGATACGTGGGAACGAGCTCTTATGCATGCCTACAACCTATATCTTACAGAATAGCCCATTCTAGGTGTGAATTTCTAGTGAAATTTACACGAGGATGTTCGTGTGGACTCACAGCACAGCATACTCCGTTTTCACTTTTTTACCGACAGTAAATATTTTTTACCACAGTAAATAATTTTTACCTACATTAAATATTTTTCACCTACATGGTAAATAAAAATCACTTTTTACCTACAGTAACTTTTTTTACCCATGGTAAATATTTTTTACAGCACCATAAGTATTTGGTAGGTAACAGTTCACTGTTACTAGAAGCAGTGACTGGACATCAACAATGCAGTTACAGGAGGAGAAAAGGGGAAAATCTTATGGTAAAGGTGAGTCAACAGGGATAAAGACTTTTGAGTTGAAAAGAGACATGCTGATTTTTTCAAAGAACACATGTCAAAAGAAGCCATGGTTGAGGATTTTTTGAGAATTTGATATTCAGGAGGACCCAGCAGGTCCCCCCCTGACATGTGCAGAACCTCCAATTTCAACAGCCACCTACCTGCTCTTAAATGCTGGTCAAGACCTTATCCCCATGTGTCACAATCAGAAAAATCAGCATTTACCCTCCCCTCTCACATCACTCTAGAGAATATCTTGATGGTGACATATCAGGTGACCTCAATCTGTTGACCACCCTAAGCAAAAAGTAACCCCAATCAGCGGATTTAAGCATGTTTATCCCTAATCCTAAACCCTCTCAGAAACCTATATAAGGAGGCCTTCTCTCACTCAAAACCCAACACTTCACCCACTTCACCAAGCAATGAAGCTATGACGACATTGCTCACAACGAGGAGCTATGGATGGAGCTCTACTCTCTCTCCCTCTCTCTCTCTCCCTCTAGTATGCTACATTACTAGCCCTAAAACCTAAATAAGGAGTCTTCTCTCATGCTCCATGGCCACCATCCTCGCCATCATTCTCTAAGGTATTGATGTGTTGCTAGTAGGATCATACCTACTTGCTGGGTTGATTGTTTTTGACAAGGGATTATGCCATCCTTGGCTTGCTTCTCTATATCCTTGTTATGTATGATCAGATGCCGTTGTATTGTTAAGCTGATGTCTTGTGTATATATATGCTACATAAGGTCCCTAAGCTTCGTTTCTATGTGTTTTGCCATATGTTTTGATGCCATCATAATGCCAGAAGTCTCACTTGCCTATGTGCACTATGTGTGAGGTCCCTAAACCTCTTAATTTAGGGTGGTGCCCACTTTGTTTTGTTCTTTGCTTGTTTGCATGAGGCGTGGTTTGTGGAGTGTGCACGAGTACAGAGGCCACCCGATTGCACTGCTCTTTTTCCCGCTATCAGCCTTCAAAGGATCCATTTTGGCGAAATCCCTCTTGAATTTCAGGCGAAAATCAGCCCACGTTGTAGGCTTCTCTGTCATGTCGCGCCACCTGGTAAGCGCCTTACTGCGTAGATAGAGAGGAATTGTTTGAATCCTCAGTCCGTCATGCTCCCCATGGAGGTCAAAATACGTGGTCCACTGGTGCAACCACTTATTTACGACCAGTTCCGTACACTCCTTCTCTTCCCATGAGAAATTTCTAGTTTTGTACGGAATCGTGGCAATCGGACCACCCTATGAACGCCCAAAAGTAGCAATCTGCGTCCGCAATTGCTGGAGATGGGTTTCGCCCTCGGAAATTCGCGCAGTCGTCGGCTCAGCCGTATTTTCCAGAGCGATAAGTCGGGAATCAAGCCCTTGCACGACCCATTTGAGAGAGGCCAAGCGAATGTTCGTCTGAACGTTCACATTTTCCAGAGCAGTAACACGCTGGTCGAAGCTCTGGAAGGTACTTGTAATCCATGTGTATAGCATGCGTGGACGGAATTTGAACATTACCTGGCGCGTTGTCATGTTGCACATCCGAGCTGGAGGAATCCATAGCGAAGTCCGTTTCACGCGAAACTGGGATCTTTCACACTTTTCGATCATGAAAAGTTGTACTGTGAGTAGCTCTACGCATCGGCCTGAGCGTCTGAAGGCGAGCAGGTGATGACGGGAGCACGGGAGTGCGAGCGGGTGAGAGAGAGGAGCGGTGGGAGAGAGGCAGAGGGCTGAAAACTGAGTTTTTGTTGCAAAAACTCACTCTCTGTAAGTGGGTTTTTAATAGTCTGTAGGTTTCACACTCAACTTTAAAAATTAAAGTGTCCTGGCCATTAAAAATGGGGCACTTAAATTAAAGTACCTTAAAAAAAACTCTTGAGCAACCAAAACCCAACGCAGCACTACCAGCGCAGAAAAAATTTGAAGGCAGCGCGCTACCGCATGGATATATCACCTGGGCGTGTGGTTTCTTGTGAGCAACATGCAAAGGGGTGTCCAGCTAAGAGCCGGCGCTAGAAAAAACTCCACGCTGCTACAATAAAAAATCCTCTCTCTCTCTCTAGCGCGAAAGATTTCACCTCTCTCTAGCTGAGGAAAACAATCAATGATAACAGCTAGAGAGCTTCTTCTCTCTCTCTCTCTCTCTCTCTCTCTCTCTCTCTAGCACTGAACATTTCACCTCTCTCTAGATAAGGAAAACCATCAGCGATAGCAACTAGAGAGCTTCTCTTCTCTCTCTCTCTCTCTCTCTCTCTCTCTCTCTCCTCCAACAGAGAGAGCATGGCCCTGTTGAAATTCACTGCAACATGATAATTAAAGTAATCAATTCCCTGATTTTCATGCAAAAGCAGCAAAATTCAGCAATTCGACCAATGAAATGGCTGTTTTTTTTAATAAGAGATCAGCAAATGTAAATGAAAATCTGATTTCTGCCCGAAAATTAGTAAAAATCAGCAACATATCACCTGCACACAAGCTTATGAGAAGAAAATAATCGATTAAACAGTTAATTCATCAAAAATTGCATGAAACAATGATTTTCCAACTTGAACCAGCCTGTAGTGTGCACACAGTCCTTCATGCAGCCAAGCTGGCTCTCATACCATGAAACGAACAAAGGGAGTGGATCTCCCAGCTACATGGACCGCCTACAGACACTCGTCGGACAAACCACCCGACCATGGCCACCATCCGGCAGCTCCCCCGTGTTGGGGCCAGCGTCCGAGGACGTAGACGTGCACCTGTAAGACCGAGCATCCCATACCACGCGGCCTCACCTCCTCGAGGTGACCTAGCGCACTCCTAGCCTCCAAGGCTAACCACTGGCACTCGGCCAGTGGGGCTCGATAACTACAAATGAGGCCTTGGCCTTCCTTTTATAATAATGGCCGGTCATACTGGCCATGTTCACACTACGTCCGCTCGGACACTGGACGCCCATCTGACGGCATCTGGGTTGGATCCCCTCTCCTATGAGTGGGACATAACAGACGCCCTCATTTCGCATCTATTTAAAGCATAGTAGAGCTTTCTGGCCCTGGCCTTGTGGGGAAAATCCTTCAATCAGTGCATTCCAAGAGTCCACACTGCGGAGAGGAAGCTTTTCGAGAAGTTCTGGTGCTCTCTGAAGTTCACGACATATACCAAACAATTCAGCCAAGGCATTGCCAAGCGTGCCATCTTTTTCAACAACCCTTGACTAACAATATTAGCGTGAATTTTTATCCCATATCAGCATCTTGTGTAATGCACATGCCTTCAAGATGCACGCATATGTGATTGCATCAGGAGAGAGGCTCTCGCTTTGCATCCGCTAAAAATAGCCTAGAGATTTTGGACTTTGCTCATGTTGTGCATATCCCGCAACCAATGCACTCTAAGAGACGACATTTCGGACAAGCTCCTCAAGCACTTTCTGTGCTTTCTAAAGTGCACTACATTTGGCATACATATCGACCAAGGCATTTCCAAGCACAACATTTTTTTCCAACAACCCCAGACTAACAGTATCAAAGTGAAACCGCGCCACATTTAGCAAATATGTCAACCAAAGCATTGCCAAGCACGACATCTTTTTCAACAACCCGTGATATCCTCGTGAATTTCTATGCCCATATCAGTATCTTGCGTAGAGCCACATGCCTTCAAGATGCACGTGTTTGTGATTGCATCAGGAGAGAGGCCCTCGCTTTGCATTCGCTGAAAATAGCCTAGAGATTTTTGGCCCAGCTCCTGTTGTGCATATCCCGCATTCAATACACTCTAGGACACGACGTTCCAGACAAGAAGCTCCTCAAGCACTTTTGGTGCTCTCTGAAGTGCACTACGTTTGGCATACTTATCGACCAAAGCATTGCCAAGCACGACAGATTTTTGCAACAACCCCAGACTAACAATATCAGAGTCAATTTTTAAGCCCATATTAGCATCCTGCATGGAGCCACATGCCTTCAAGATGCACGCATAGGTGATTTCATATGGACGGAGGCCCTTACTTTGCATCCGTTGAAGGAGCTTTCTGGTCCTGCTACTGTTGTGTGTATCCTGCAATCAGTGCTTGGCGCACATATCCACCAAGGTAGCCACAAGCACAACATCTCTTTCAACAACCCCTGACTAACAATATCGACGTGAATTTTTATGCCCATATCAGCACCTTGCGTAGAGCCACATGCCTTCAAGATGCATGTGTATGTGATTGCATCAGGAGAGAGGCCCTCGCTTTGCATCCGTTGAAAACAGCCTAGAGATTTCTGGTCCTGCTCCTATTGCACATATCCCGAAATCAATACCCTCCAAGAGACGACATTCCGGACATGAAGCTCCTCAAGCACTTTGTGTGCTTTCTGAAGTGCACCACATCTGGCATACATACATCCACCAAGGCATTGCCAAGCATGACATTTTTTTGCAATAGCCCCTGACTAACCATATCAGAGTGAATTTTTGTGCCTATATCAGCATCTTGCGTAAAGCCACATGCCTTCAAAATGCATGTGATTGCGTCTGGAGAGAGGCCCTAGCTTCGCATCTGCTAAAAACAGCCCAAAGTTTCCTCACCCTGCCCCTGTTGGGCATATCCTTCCATCAAAGACGACATCCCGCATAGGAAGCTCGTCAAAGACTTGTTGCACCATGACAGATGCACCGCGCTTGACATACATATTGACCAACATGTTCCCCAAGTATGTTGTTCTGAGGACGTGGCAACTGTTAACTATGTCACGAGGACATGGCAACTGCTAACCTTAGTTGTTGGTTTCTTTCCAATGATTTTTGTTTTATTTTTGAGACCCTCTTTTTGAAGTTGCAAATTGTTGGACATTGTATGGCCAATGTGAACGGTAGTTTCACCCGCAGACGGGAAGTTGGTCGGCACTGGAATTTGTATAGTAAGAGGATGTCTAGGCTCAGTTCAAGATCATGTAGGTCCCCCCTTCGCACTTAGCAGGTTGGTGGATACTAGGAAGTGAACTCAATAAAGGCACAAAGCCAAGGTGGGATCACCAAAGGAAAGTATCCGACAGTTGGGCCACATTGCACTTTTGGATGCGGTCCCAATGAGGATAGATGGTCAGATGACCAGTGGGAGTCCAACGGAAGCATCCCCTAAAATTTAGGGAACTGCTGTTTTGGGCCATGAAATCTGTTCGCTTCATTACCTCCGGAATGAAAAGGGGAACATTTTACAACTCTGTAGCGAAGTCAACTGGCTAACCAGTTGGGAGATTTTAGGCGGCAACCCCGAAACGAGAAAATGCTTGTAATCACGTGAAGTGGCACAAAATAATGCACTTTCCTCTTGCAGAAAAATGGGCGCTGATTTTTATAGTAGGATAGGAAGAAGGAAGCACAAGAGAGAAGAAGAAGAAAGATGAGAAGAAAGGGAAAAAATTAGGAGGTGATTCCTCCAAGGATGCTGAAAATGTAGATGTATCCTCTAGTGTGGTCATTGAGGAGTTGTCAGACGTTGAGGAAATTCTGGTTGCAACTTCATGCCCCTCAAATTTGGTGATAGCTAATTCATAAGACATGCTTATCTCAAAGAAAGATGTCATTGATGCATTTCTTAGTGCTAATGATGGTCTATCTCAGTATTGGATAGTAGATTCTGGTGCTTCTTTCCATGTGACTCCATCTTTGGAGTGTTTTGCTACATATGCTGCAAGCAATTATGGCAAGGTGTACCTTGGTGATAATTTTGCTTGCAATATTGAGGGAATGGGTACCATGTGTTTGGCTCTTGACAATGGTCAAGAGCTTGTATTGAATGATGTCAGGTTTGTACCAGGAATTAAGAAAAGTTTGCTATCAGCTGGCCAATTAGATGCACATGTTTTTACTACCATCTTTGTTGGGGGTTCATGGAAGTTTCTTAAGGGCTCTATGCTTGTTGCAAAAGGGTCTAAAAGAGGTACTTTGTACTATCTTTGATGCAAAGCTTTGCCTGGCAAGTTTCTTGCTGTTGCTGAAGTTGCCTCACATACGGAGTTGTGGCATAAGAGACTTGGCCATATGAGCCAAAAGGACATTGATGTGCTTTCCTCTTTGAAGAGGGTTGATGTAAAAGGCAAAAACTTGGTTTTTTGTAACGACTGTCTTTATGGAAAGAAAAAGAAATCTTCTTATTACTCTAGTGTCTCTCGCAAAGCTAATCCTCTTAACCTTATTCACTCCGATGTATGCACTATGCCTGTTAAGTCTTTTGGTGGTGCATTGTATTTTGTTACATGTTTTGATGATTGTACTAGAAAAGGATGGGTGTATTTGTTGAAAAGCAAGAGTGAGACTTTTAATGCTTTTAAGAAGTTTCATGCTTTTGTCACTACTCAAAAGGGTGCTAAGCTTAAATGTCTCTGGCCGGACAATGGAGGAGAATATGTATTTGCTAAATTTCAGCGTTTTTGTGATGATAATGGGATCAAAAGGGAGTTGACAGCCTGTCACGTGCACATCTAACTCTATGTGTACATGGACAAGCTACTTCATGACATGGGTTCAGTTCACTTAGAATAGGAAGTGTTTTGGCACTTTTGTGAGTCTGTTCCTAGACCGTGCATGACCAGGCACTTAGATTAGATGCATATCCTTTGGTTGGACACAGCATGACCATTAGATCTCCATCAGAACCCATCAGGAGCATTTTTACAGTGCATAGACCTATTTTCCCTGTTTTAGGCATTTTTCACTTATTAATTTTAAGTGACTTTTGTTGGTAAACTGGGTAGGAAACTAGTAGCCAAGTATACAAGCAAACCTAGCGCTAGCACTTTCTGGCAGAAGAGGCAGCAGGAACTTCGTTTCAACAGGCACCTTCTCAGCAGGACCCCCCCAATCAGCAGACCTAGCGTTTGTGCATTGAAGACCGGCCCTGGCGTTTGCATTGCAGATCAGCCCCGGCAACAGAAAGACAACAGATCGGCCCTAGCTTTAGTAGTTCTCCACAGCAAGACAGTAGATCCATAGTGTTTTTGCATCAGAACCAATATTCAGCCCTAGCGTTTTTGCATCAGCCTGGCATATCAACGTTTTGCAGATTCACCGCCGCGACGGAACCACCAAAGGCACCAACGTTTTCAGTTTTCAACAGTCAATCATCACAGTAGAAGTTGCGAACCTCGCAGATCTCACCTTCTCGCAGTAGATTCTCGCCGCACTGTCAGATCCAACGCAGTTTGCAGTTTCAACCCGGAAAACGCAGATTTCAGCATTTGCATTTTCAGTACATCGTCGTCGATATCATCGACAAGTCCAAAGCATTGTAGAGATTTGTGCAATCAATAGTAGACCGCTCTCACGATAGAGAGTGGGCCTTTCGGAGGAGGGTTTGACAACATTCTAGTGTCGTATTTTTCTCTCTCTATCTCTCAGTCTCAGCACCTTCATTCACAGTGTTTACCACTTTGTTTGTGATCATTTGCACTCTCTCACTAAAGGAACGAAGGGCTCTCCCATCCGTAAGTAAAAGGAACCTTGAGCACAGTTCGGAGCACTCATCTTAAGAAAAGTTCAACATTCACTTCTGCTACACCTTACATTGGTATCAAAGCTTTGGCAGTGTTCTGTATCACTCAAGGAAAGAACCACAATATTTTTTTTAACTTGTTGCGGTCGCATGTAACCCAAGACCTCTTGGGCGTGTCGGGTTCCTAATCGTGTTTTTGAAGAGTGACAGGAAACCCAAGAAAGAAGGGCTTGTCTAGCCTCCCCTTCTGCCTCTTTTCACTCATTGAGAGCGGACCGTGCACTTAGTAGCCGGCCAATCGATGTGAGGTGGGGAATAGCAACCTTGGTGTGAGCGCAAGGCCGCCAAGGGGTGCGTCCGCGGGAAAGAGAAGAGCTAGGGTGAAGAGAAGATCCTTCTCTAACACAGATTGCAAGATAAAGAAGAACCTCAAGAACCTATGAACCTCAAGACCCTCAAGAATCTCAAGAACTCAAGAACCCAAGACCCACAAGAACCAAAGTTCCTCGTGAACTTAAGAACCCAAGACTTCAGTGGACGGTCATCACCCGAAGCGGAATCAATATTTCGCATGGAGGTGGTGAGCATGGGAGTGGCGAAGAAGAGTTTTCCCCACCACGAGGTTTTTCCGACCCTCCCCTTTCCCCATCTACACCAAGGATTGCACTAACTCCTATGGAGGCTTCGACAAGATGATGATGGACGGAAAGTTAGAACGCGAAGCAAGGAAGTTAGAACGTGAAGACAGAAAGGCATCTATTGCGCGTGAGCGTGAGCAAGCGCGCTTGGCGGGCCGAAGAAAGAATGGCAGCCATAGATCGTAAATACGAAGAAAGAATGGTAGCCATAGCACATGACCGCGAAGAGTTGTTGCGACTCTTTTCTAATGTGCAGGGGCAGATTGAACAAAATTAGGAGAAGGAGACTCTCTCAGTCTTGTCTTCTCCAAAGCACGACACACAAGAATTGCATGATAATGATAAGCATGATGATTTGCAAGATGACGATGTGATTGTTCACAAGGATGATTGTTTAGTTGATACTTTTTCTAGTGAAGCTAACCTCAATGCAGATCCGATCAATCACGAAGAACCGATCTTGGCCCTCGAGTCGAGGTCCAAAGAACCCCCACAAGAAGATTCAATCTATCACGAAGAACTAATCTTGGCTTTCGAGTCGAGGTTCAAAGAACCCCCACAGGAAGTATTATGTGTTCGAATGATTAGTCAGCACACGCATTGTTCGAGTGTTTCATCCGTGATGCTTTCCTGTATTCTAGTCACCGTCCTTAGGTGATCCCTATTCATAGGCATGACATATTGTACGATGAACACGATTCACTCA
Organism: Adiantum capillus-veneris; assembly: GCF_014529385.1. Taxonomy (NCBI): domain Eukaryota; kingdom Viridiplantae; phylum Streptophyta; class Polypodiopsida; order Polypodiales; family Pteridaceae; genus Adiantum; species Adiantum capillus-veneris. The sequence goes on from NC_140935.1 coordinate 23,301,219, forward strand.
TGAATGAGCACGGATGTATGCGGATTACTCATGAAAAGATGAAATGTTTGCATTCAAGGAATTCACATTCCATGTCTCTTCCTTGGCATGACATAGTATCGGAAAGAGCACAAGAAGGATTGAGCATAAAGCATCGGCATTTCCATTATTTTTTGCCACAGTTGATTGATTTAGATCAGAAAGTCAAGATTCAAATCCATTTTTTGCGTGTGTTTGATGAAAGTTTGGCACTCCGTCTCTATGTTCATCTACATTGCATGCACCGTCTTTAAGGAAGAATAGAATTTTTCCAGTCACGTTACATGGAATGGGTATGTTCATGGTTTTGTGTTGGAAGTGGTTTCAAGAATTTTCATCCTCTGAAGAAGGTAGACGCATGATAATAGACGAAGTTGAAGCATTGAAGGAGCCTCAAAAGACTTTGCGTTATAGACCTTTATGAAGTTCAAGTATCGCTGACCCACGCATCAGAGTGGGCCAATGAAGAGTCCTTTCTAGGATTCCACACACTGTTGGCGATCTCCCTCGACGCCATACAGTTCGGTACCAGTACCTCACTTTGAAAAGGAGGGGATGTCACGTGCACATCTAACCCTATGTGTGCGTGGACAAGCTACTTCATGACATGGGTTCATTTCAATTAGGTTAAGAAGTGTTATGGCACTTTTGTGAGTCTGTTTGCAGATCGTGCATGACCAGCCACTTAGATTAGATGCATGTCCTCTGGTTGCACACAGCATGACCATCAGATTTCCATCAGGAGCATTTTTCCAGTGCATAGACCTACTTTCCCTATTTTAGGCATTTTCCACTTATTAATTTTAAAAGTGATTTTTGTTGGAAAATTGGTTAGGAAAATCTAGTAGCCAGGTATGTAAGCAAACCTAGTGCTAGCTCTTTCTGGCATAAGAGGCAGCAGGAACTTCGGTTTAACAGGCATCTTCTCTGCAGGACCCCCACTCGGTAGACCTAGCGCTTTTGCATCAGTAGAGAGCTAGCGCTTTTGCATTGAAGACCAGCCCTGGCATTTGCATTGTAGATTATCCCCGGCAATAGAAAGATAGCAGATCAGCCCTAGCATTAGCAATTCTCCACAGCAAGACAACAGATCCATAGCATTTTTGCATCAGAACCAATATTCAGTCCTAGTGTTTTTGCATCAGCCTGGCATATTAGCGTTTTGCAGATTCACCGCCTTGACGGAACCACCAAAGGCATCAGTGTTTTTAGTTTTCAGCATTCAGTCATCTCGCAGTAGAAGTCCCGAACCTCGCAGATCTCACCTTCCCCAACAAATCCTTGCTGCACTGTTAGATTTAGCGCAATTTGCAGTTTCAGCCCGAAAAATGTAGATTTCAGCATCTGTATTTTCAGCACGTCGTCGGCGACATCGTCGGTAAGTCCAAAGCATTGTAGAGATTTGTACAATCAATAGTAGACCGCTCTTGCCATAGAGAGTGGGGCCTTCGGAGGAGGGTTTCAACATTCTGGTGTTCTATTCTTCTCTCTCTATCTCTCAGTATCAGCACCTTCATTCACAGTGTTTACTACTTTGTTTGTGATCATTTGCACTCTCTCACTAAAGGAATGGAAGGCTCTCCCTTTCGTAATTAAAAGGAACCTTGAGCACAGTTTGGAGCACTCATCTTGAGCAAAGTTCAACATTCACTTCCGCTGCACCTTACACAGCCCCTTGTAATCCGTCTTCGAATGGTGTGGCTGAGAGGTACAATCGTACTTTATGTGAGAGAGTGCGTTGCATGTTGTCCTCTGTTAATCTTTCCCAAGAGTTTTGGGGAAAGGCATTAAAAATTGGAGTTCATATTTGCAATCGCTGCCCGAATAGTACGCTGAAAAATGACATTCCAGAGGAGGAGTCCATTAAGGGAGAAGGTGAAATGGGCTATAGAGTGTGGTTACCACAATTTAGAAAGGTAATTTGCAACTGAGATGTAGTGTTCAATGAGGCAAAATTGCTGAAGAATGCTACAAAATCTGATTCTGGAAAGAAAACAGTCAGATTTCAGCCTTTTGTGTCACCCATTGATGTTGAAAAAGAGCCTCATGATGCATTGCTGCAAGCTGAAATTGATAATTAGCCAGTTAACCTGGAGCCAAAAGAGGGAGGACATGATATCGATCCTCCTAATGAGGATGGACAACCACCTGAATTGACTGAAAATGATTTTCAACAGCATGATAGAGCTAAAAATGAGTTGTCTCATGATGTAGGACCGTTGCTTGAGAATGTAGATCATTGGGTACGTAGGTCAACTCGTTTGAGAAGGAAACCGCAAAGATTTAATCCCTCTTTGCATCATGTAATGTTGTTAGATGAGGGTGAACCTCTTACTTAAAAAAAGGCTAAATCATGTGAGTCAAGCAATAAGTGGGAGCTTGCAATGCAAGAGGAAATGAAATCCTTGTATGAAAATGATACTTGGGATCTTGTGCCATTGCCTAAAGGGAGAAAGGATCTTCCTAACAAATGGGTGTACAAGATTAAGATCGTGGATGAAAAACCCAAGTACAAGGCAAGATTGGTTGCAAAAGAATATGCACAGAAAGAAGGAATTGATTTTCAAGAAATCTTTTCCCCTCTTGTAAAGCTTACGATGTTATGTGTCCTTTTTGCTCTCGTTGTGGTGCTTGATTTGGAATTGAATCAAATGGATGTAAAGACAACATTTTTGCATGGTGACATTGAAGAGTACATATACATGAAACAACCTGATGGTTTTGTAGTTCCTACACGCGAGGAACTAGTATGAAAATTGAAAAGGGCTCTATATGGTTTGAGACAATCATCACGGTGGTGGTATAAGAAGTTTGACACTTTAAGCTGTCTCAAGGCTTTAAATGCAGCCATGCAGATCATTATTTGTATACGAAAAGAGATGAAGATGGTAGTCCCATCATACTTGTCCTCTATGTTGATGACATGCTTCTTGCTGGGAAACATAAGACTAGTCCCGATGCTCTGAAGCGTAAGCTAAATTCAGCATTTGCTATGTAGGATTTAGGTGACGTAGGGCATATTCTGGTAATGCATATTAAAAGAGATAGAAAGCTAAATTGTTGTTTTTATCTCAAGAAAAGTACATTGCAAAAGTACTTGACAGATTTAATATGGCTGATGATAAGCCTCTTGGAGTACCTTTACCTCCATATGTCACAACCCAGTGATGTGGCATGAACCCAATGATGTGGCATGGTGGACACAGTACACACCTCCCCTTTGGAATAATGACTCTGGCCGAAATGGGGATGGTGCTAAATATTGCTGACATGGAACTGCAGTACGGAAACCCTAAAACTGCCGACTGGCTGACACGTGGCAGGACCATACAGGCTAGCCCGGATTTTGCAGCGCTTTTAGCGGACTATTCTACGCAAATTTTGGGACAGAATTTGGCACAGCTTTTGCTGCTTTATTTTACGCTAGGGGCTTTTTGGAAATTTATTTATTTCCACTTTGCTTGGGAGAGAGAGAGAGCTCTTTTTCTTTTAAGAGTTTTGATTTTCAGCTTTTGGGCTCTGCTTTTAACATCCCTTGTAAACACTTAAATATGTGGGCAGGGCCTCACAACTCAAAGCATCTCGACGCAGTCTGAGAGTGAGTGTCTGCCTACACTCTTGTACTTTGAACACAGATTAATACAAAAAGAAATGGCGAAAGGGGCGCCAGTCTTTGGGGCCAATATCTCTAGGCATGGAACTCCGCCGGGCCAGTGTCGCGAATCATTTGTGAACTGTGAATTGCTTTGAAGTGGTTATTTGTGGTGTCGTGGTAGATTCTTGACTTGGAGTGTCCAAGTCTGTTACAGTGGTATCAGAGCACGGCCAATTTTCCTTCTACGGGAAATCCAATCCCTTTTTTTTTCACGGCAGTTATGGCTTCAGGCAGAGATCGGTCGACTTCCTCTGCATCGGGAGATGCAGGAAGAGATCACAATGAGGATTCATGCGAGGAGTATGGCTTGACTCGGCCTACTCAGGCACAGCTTGAAGAGATGGAGCGTCGACGATTGATCGGCGATCCAACAAAGATGATGCTTAATTTTGCGAAGGACCCAAAATATATGAGTGAGACCTCTTTCGATGAGGTGCACTCACAGTGGCGGCAGACCACAGAGCCACCCCTCAAACCGGCTCTCAAGAAACCTCCTACTCCGAGGATGTACACAGAGCAAGAATTAGAAGAGGTCGTTGATGCATGAATAGCTCAGTTTTTTGACGCGCAAAACAAAGCTAAAAAGCACGAGAAAAAGCAAAAGAAAGGGGCTGACTTCCTGGGTTATTTGGGTGGTCAGTCTACTTTTGAATCGGCAAGAAAGTAGAAGAAACGTGTTCTATTTGAAGGAGTACCCCGTTCTTCTTCTTCTTCTTCTTCTTCTTCTTCTTCTTCTTCTGACAGTTCTTCTAGCTCATCTGACTCGAGCGAAGAAGACTGAAAAGGCAAAAAGCGAAGCAAAAAGCGAAGCAAAAAGCAAAGCTTCGAAAAGAGCAAGAAAAAGGCAAAGTCTAAATCTCGCCCCGTGGTTGACAGTTCTACAAAGGACTCGTCTTCAAATAATTCAAACTCTGATGACAGCGGCTTTTATGCAAAGAATAAGAATTTGTATAAAGACAACCAGTATGACTTTCTGGAAGACAAAATCAAGAAAGTCCGAGAGTTTAAGGAAGGTGGACAATCAATTAAATTTGACACGTTTTCTGGTTATAGAGATGCTTCGAAGGCTGTCTTTTATACAACAGTTTGACATAGCTTTCTCAGGAGGGCGTTACTCAGAGCACTCTAAGATTTGGAGAGTTGCCTCTTATTTTAAGGGGAATGCTCGAACTTGGTGGTCCACGCTTCTCTTAAACAAGACAGCGCCACTTAAATGGCTGAAATTCAAGAGGCTTTTTATTTCTTCATGGCTGACTCGAGAGTATGAACGCGACATACGAACTACTTGGAATCATCTTCGGATGACCAAGAAGGATACAGTGGACGCTTATTGCGAGAGATTCTGGAGCTCTTTTCTACCTGCCTCTTCATTTAAGAAGATCTCGTTCAAGGAACAGATTGAGCAGTTTATCTTGGGTCTTACTACAGAGATCCGAGATGACTGCTTAGAACAAAAGTCAGCTTCCATTCAGGAGTTGATGAGTCATGCGAAACGGGTTTTGCCATTCACTCTAGCAGTCTGACCTACCCCACAAATGAGATCATGACACAAAGAGCGGAACAGTCTTCGAAAAATGAAAGTAGAAAGAGAAAGAGCAACCCAGAACAGAAAGAAAAGGACGCACGACCCAAATTTACTCCTCAAGAGAGGGCTGGCTACATAAAGGAGGAGAAGCGCTTTGGATGCGAGGAAACTGGACATATCTCCACGAAGTGCCGTAAAAAGGCACAGAAAGAACAGAACGACAAGGATGACGAGAGGCGTGAGAGTTCGAGAGCAGTTGAGGATCGTGGAAGAAAAGGCAAGATCAAAACTAGAGTGGTTCCAGATTGTGTGGGTACCAATCCTAGCACGATGGACAAGAGTACATAACTTTGCCGAGCTTGGGGCAAAGTGAAAGACCAAGAAGCCTTGATCTTCTTCGATGGAGGAGCCAAGGCCAACTTCATTTCACCGGAATTGGCGGCACGGCACAAGATCACTCCCGATGCGATGGAAGCACATGCAGAGGCAGTTCTAGCGGCACCCGGTAGGGACGTAGCCATTACACCTCTCATTGGCAAACTTCGGTTGCATTGTCAGGGGTATTTAGGACATGAGGAATTTTACATAATGCCTTTGGAAGGTTGTGATGTTCTCTTGGGAATTCCCTGGTACCACAAGAACAACACTGTGGTTGACTATCGGGCGAGAAAAGCGACATTGACCACAGAGAAGGGCAGAACCATTGTACTTGATGTAAAACTTAAGGGTGAGTGTCCCTATTGTATCGGATTTGGCCATTTCTAAATTACTGAAATCTAGTCTGTTTGTTTACTCGATCTTTTTGAAAGAGTTGAGTGATGAGGATAGGACAAATATGTCTGAACTTGATAAAGAACGCCAAGATTTTCTCCACTCTCATGCCAATTGCTTATCAGAGGGCCTGCTAGGCGAGTTACCACCCGTTCATCCTGAAGATCATACTATTGATCTGATACACCACCAAACCGGCCATCTTACCGTGTGAGCCGAGCCCATAACGAGGAGATTATGAACCAAGTGAAAGACCTCTTGGAAAAGGGTCTTGTCCAGCCTAGTACTTCACTGTATTGCTCTCCTATGTTGTTGGTTTTGAAGAAAGACGGATCTTGGAGAATGTGCATCGATTATAGAGCTCTCAAAAAAATCACCATCAAGAACAGATTTCTGATTCCTAGAATCGATGATATACTTGACCGACTTCAAGGATCCTCGTGCTTTAGCAGGATTGACTTGAAAAGTTGATATCATCAGATCCGAATCGCGTCGGGAGACGTCTCCTAGACAGCCTTTCAGACGACTTTTGGGTTATTTGAGTTTTTGGTAATGCCTTTTGGCTTAACCAATGCTCCTCCTACATTTAACCGGATAATGGACACGATTTTTAGAGAGTATAGACTATTTTTTGGAACTTTATTTGACGACATCATTGTTTTCTCCAAGGATGAGGTAGTACATAGAGAACATCTGCTTCAGGTCTTTCAGGCATGACGCGATCACAAGTTGGTGATTAATGCGAAGAAAAGTGAATTTTTCCTACCAGAGATACACTTTTTGGGACACATTGTCTCAGCAGAGCAGGAGTGCAGATGGATCCGGCCAAGATAGAGACTGTCCGTGATTGGCCCGGTTTGAAGGATGTCCATGAAGTTAGAAGCTTCTTGGGATTGTGCTCGTACTACAAGCGATTCATTGAAAAGTTTGCAGAGGTTGCTTCCCCTTTGCATGTTTTGACACAGAAAGGAGTCTCTTTCTCGTGGGGACCCACATAGGTGACTGCCTTTCAGACATTGAAAGAGAAATTGACTACGGGACCAGTTTTGACTTTACCGGACTTGCAGAAGTCATTTGAAGTATAGTATGATGCTTGTGGTTGTAGTCTGGGTGTGGTCTTAATGCAAGAAGGCCATGTCATTGCCTACGAGAGTTGATTGTTCTCAAGGCCAGAATTGACAGCACAAATTTATGAGAAAGAGCTTTTGACGGTTATCCATGCTCTTACTCAGTGGAGGCACTACCTATTCGGAGCCGATTTTACTGTCTTCACAAACCATCAGAGTTTACGCTACTTCTTGTCACAGAAGAATCTATCGAAAAAGCAGATGCGGTGGGCGAACATCTTGTCACAATTTCACTTCCAGATTGTCCATGTTCAGGGACAGAAGAATTTGGTGGTAGATGCTTTGTCTCAGAAGCCGTTGGTTCTAGCTATTTTTGCGATACACCATAGAATCTTCGAGGGTATGGTCGATCAGTATGCCATGGATATAGATTTTGCAGACATTTCCACATGGATACGGGATGGAGAGACAGTACCAGGATATTCCATTCCGGATGGCTACTTGATGAGGAAAACCATGTTGTGCTTTACACAGCCGTTGACTGAATGCCACTGTCCACTGTTTACGGGTCATCACGGCATTGCTACCACCTTGAAAGGGGTAGAGAAATACTTCTTTTTATCGAGACTCAAGAAGGATGTGGACGAGTTTGTGCGCAGTTTCTTGGTATGCCAGAAGGTCAAGTTATGACTGAATGCCACTGTCCACCGTTTACAGGTTACCATGGCATTGCTAGCACCTTTAAAGGGGTAGAGAAATACTTCTTTTGGTCGAGACTCAAGAAGGATGTGGACGAGTTTGTGCCCAGTTGCTTGGTATGACAGAAGGTCAAGTTTGACAGGCATAAAGCACAGGAATTGTTACAGCCTTTGCCCATACCCACATGCCCATGGGAAAGTATTGCAATGGATTTTATTTTTCATCTCTTGCAAACACAGAGTGGTCATGATGGTATCCGGATTGTTATTGACAGATTTAGCAAGTAGGCTCATTTCATTCCAGTGAACAAAATAGTCAAGCCGGATCACTTAACGAGACTGTTTGTGGCCCAAATTTTTAGATTACATGGCATGCCCGAGACAATTGTCTCCCACAAGGACCCCAGATTTATGAGTTTTTTTTGGAAGGCAATTTGAGAGAACATTGGCACGCGGTTGCAGTTTTTGTCATCTTTCCACCCACAGATTGATGGGCAATCTGAGATTGCCAATTCAGTGGCTTTAGATTTATTGAAGTCTTACATCTCGGATCAGAAGACTCAATGGGAAAAGTATTTACCTTTGGTGGAATTAGCCTACAACAACACGATACACTCTTCGACGGGGAAGGCGCCATTTGAGATTATTGAAGGTGCTGTGAAGGTTCCACCCTTCCTAAGCACAAAAGATAAGATTTTTGAAGCCGATGAGTACACGCGCGACTTGGACACGGCTTTTGCCAAGGTCTACGAGGCTTTGCAGAAATCTCAGGAAAGACAGAAAAAGGCATCAGATCGCCATCGTCGCGATTTGAAATTGAAGGAGGATGATTGGGTGCTCTTACATTTTGAGAAGGCACGCCTGAGAAAGAAGAAGGGAAAGGAGAGGCTTTTTCCAAGGCTTAGTATGAGATACTACGGACCTTTTCAGATCTTTGAAAAGATCAATGATGTCTCCTTCTGATTGAAATTGCCTGACACTTGGAGGATTCACAATGCATTTCATGTGAGTCTCTTGAAACCTTTTAAAGGTGATGTGCCCGAAGATGGGGAGCCTGATGAGCAACCCGAAGTGGAAGAAAACGAGGAAATCCTTGTTCCTGAAGAGATTTAGCATATAAGGACAGAAAGAATAAGGGTAAAGTAAGAAGGCGGTTCTTGGTTAAATTCAAGAACTATCCTGCATTGGATGTGAAATGGATGGAGGAGGAGGACCAAGCAGATACTCCTTAGATTTTGAACCTTTACCTTGAAGCTTTTGGTTTAGCATAGTCTACTCCAAATGGAACCCCGAATTCAGCTTGGCGAGAGATCTGGTGCAGTGGGTTTGCAAGAGGAGAGTTACTCCGCTCGTTTGTCAACAGATGTCTCAATTTTTGAATACTAGAGTCACTGATGTCTCTTTGAGCTTCAGGGATAGTGACAGCTGACAGTATTCTGCTGTATGACCTTATGAAATGGAATTCCAAATAATATGAAACTGATTTGTTCTTCACTTGTTTAAATGCAGGAACTAATAGACAAAATGATTGGAGCATTTTGCTCTGAATGATCTCGATAGACATGGTTGCAATAGGGATTAGTCAATCAAGCATCTCTGAGGTCTTGAGCGGATCTAGATGCGATTGCTAATTGCATTGCCAATAAATCATGGTCTGAGATCCGAATGAATGTTGAATGTCATTTGTCATGTGATTTCAAGTGATGTCCAATGATGTCGTGTGATGTGACTGTCGATTGGTACATGTGCTAGATGTGTGTTCCTAGTGCATTGGTACTAACTGCCAGTGTCTGCTAAGAGAGTTTATGGCCTCTATCTATTTTGTAGGCATAATCGAGGGCAATTACAATGCTTTCAAGAGGGGGTATGTCACAACCCGGTGACGTGGTATGGTGGAAACATTATACACCTCCCCTTTGGATTGATGACGTGGCTAAAATGGGGACGCTGGTAAATATTGTTGACGTGGCACTGCAATACGGAAACTTTAAAACTGTGGACTGCGGCTAACACGTGACAGGACTGTACAGGCTGGCCCGGATTTTGCGGCGCTTTTGGCGGACTGCTCTTCGCAGCTTTTGGGGCAGAATTTGGTGCAACTTTTGCTGCTTTATTTTACGCTGGGGGCTTTTTGGAAATTGCTTTATTTCCACTTAGCTTGAGAGAGAGAGAGATCTCTTTTGCTTTTAAGATTTTTGATTTTCAGCTTTTGGGCTCTACTTTTAGCATCCCTTGTAAACACTTAAATATGTGGGAAGGGCCTCACAACTCAGAGCATCTAGACGTAGAGTCTGAGAGTGAGTGCCTGCCTACACTCTTGTACTTTGAACACAAATTGATACAAAAAGTAATACCAAAAGGGGCGCCAGTCTTTGGGGCCATTATCTCTAGGCACGGAACTCCACATGACCAGTTTTGAATCAATTGTGAACTGTGAACTGCTTTGAATTGATTATTTGTGGTGTTGCGGTAGATTCTCGACTTGGAGTGTCCAAGTCTGTTAGACCATACACTAAGCTTAGCAAAGCAGATTTCCAAAAGGATGAGGTGGCATTGAAAGCAATGAAGGGAATCCCTTATGCATCAGCTTGTGGTTCTTTTATGTATGCTATGGTTGCCACTCGTCCTGACATTGCTTATGCAGTGGGAGTTGTTAGTCAATACATGTCGAATCCTGCCAAAGCGCATTGGAAAGCTGTCAAATGTATTCTGAGATATTTGCAAGGTACACAATCAAAGTGTATTTGTTATGGCAAAAGTGACTTAAAGTTGCAAGGATATTGTGATGCAGACATGGTAGGTGACATGGATACCAGGAAATCTACCAGTGGATATGTATTTGCTATTGTTGGTGGTGCAGTCTCTTGGTGTTCTAGGTTGCAAAAAATTGTGGCACTGAGTACTACTGAGGCTGAATATCCCACAGCCACAGAGGCTTCAAAGGAGGCCACTTGGTTGGGCAGACTTGCAAAAGAACTTGGCATGCCTGTTCATACTCCAGTGTTGGGATGTGATAGCCAGAATGTTGTCTATTTAGCCAAAAATGAAATGTTTCATGCGCGTACCAAACACATAGATGTGCGATACCACTTCATACGTCAGGTATTGGAGGATGGTCTAGTCACCTTGACTAAGATCAATACATAGGATAACTCTGCAGATGTTCTCACCAAGAGTCTTGCTAAGGCTCAACATGAGCATTGCATACAGTTGGTGGGAGTTGGTTAACTTAAAGCCATCATTTATGCCTTTAAGTGGGAGGTTGTTGGGTTAAAGGCCTAAATAACCCCTTTTGTAAATTTTTATACTTTGTGCAGGTTCACATTGAACCTGGAAACATTTTTTAACGGTCACTTATAATGAACGTGGGAAAGCCCAAAACTCATGAAGTGAGTTTTCCCCAAAATCGTGCGAGCCCTCTCTCTCTCTCTGCTATTTTCGATCTTTAGCACTACCCCCTTCTTGCACTCACGCCTGCTGGCTGCATCCGGCCTAGACCTGCATTCTTCCACCTCACGCATCTCCTGGTACCCTCTCCTTCGCGCTTTCACGCAAGATATATTTCTTTCCTTTATGATCAAAGGATAAAGTTTTTTGAACATAGTCAGGAATGGGATGCATCTTGTAGTCCAAGGTATTCCCAAGATGACATCACACCCTTCAAGTGAAGCTAGTAAGAAAGACTCTTGATCTTTGTAGTTTTCGACCTTTAAATTGAGATTCCCTATAAAGTGGAGTTTTGCTCTTTGAAAGTAGATGCTGCTTGAATAGAAACTCCAAAACGGTTGGGTTGTAAATTGAGATCTTCGGCTAACTTGTAGAGATGAAGTTATCCGTACTGCTTGGATCAAACAGGATAAGGACCCGTTGATTGTTGATGCTATCCCATGCTTTGAGAAGAGATCTTTCTTGCCCATCCTTCCCTTGTACATCTGGGACTGCATTGGAAGAAGGTGGTTGCGGGGTTTTGGTAGGGCAATCACCCTTCATATGTCCAATTTGTCCACACTTGAAGCATCTTCCTTCACTAATGTAGGTTCTCAATCCATCAGGAGAGAGGTATTTTCCTTTCTTCGGCTAATTTGGCTTTGCTTCTGCATCGGAGGTGGTTCTTTTCTTCTTTTGAGAAGAAGAAGTGGAAGTAGGCTCTTTATGAAGAGCCTTCTGCTTGGCATGATAGGCGCTTTGCTCCATCTTCCTGGGAGTACCCTTGTCATGTATACCATTAGCTATGCGAGCTGATTCCATAAGTATCTGCAAGTTACCTCAAGGGTAAAGCTTCATAGCCTTTTGTAAGGCTTCATGAAATTCTGCTTCAAACTTGCGCATCTTCTCCGAATCTTCAATCTTCTTGAATGGGGTGACTTTCAAGAGAATGTTCCAAAACCTATCCACATAGCGTAGAAGAGTTCTGTTCTCTGACTGTGAGAGTCAATCCATTCTTTCTTTACTTCTTCCTTGTAGTCTGGAGGAAGGAATTGTGCATAGAACTCGTTGAAAGCAGTCCAATCTTGGGGTTTTCATATTTCTAGGATTAGGATCAGCCACCAACTACTGGCGGTGCCTTTCAGGTACATACTGACATGGTGAAAGAAAGCCAAAGCTTTGTCATTATCCCGCCATTCGTTATAGGTGTCAAATTTTACTTCTTTGTCACCTGACTTGAATGTTTTTTGCTTGTGGTGCTTCTTCTTATGATGCTCTTTCTTTCTATGCTTAGACTCCTTGTGGATAGGAGTCCTTTCCCTCGACTACACTTCCTGCTGCGGTGGATCGTCAAGGAACATGTCCTCTGGAGAGACTATGTCATTCAGATCCTTCATGAAAGAAAATTGAGGAGAATCAGGAGGATCCTACTCTTGAATATTTAGATTAAAACTCACATGACATCTGGAGGCTTCTTATGTCTCTCGTGCATGCAGGAGGTTCCAATTAAAGGGTCTTTCTTTGGTTCTTGCGTCTTTGGGTTCTGCGGGATTTCTCCCGATCCCATCAGAACTTTCTCCTTCCCTTTCTCAAGGGTATGTAGAATCTTCTGGAAGGGAGAGAGATTTTTGCAACTCTCCACATGCTCTTGAAGGATAGTTAACTCTATCTCACGTCCTTCTATTTCTGTAGTCTACCAAGAGTCGTCAATCCCTTAAGAAAGAGAGAGATGACCTTTATCTGATATTTGTTTTGCCTACGACAGAACAAGCTCGTTGGGATGTAAAGGATGCGCAGGCTCATGCATTGGTTGTGTTGTCTATGAAGCGCACCATTATTCCTCACATTTATTCAGCAAAATCTGCAAAATAGGCTTGGGATATTTTGGCTGGTCTTTATGCAAGTCGCAATGAGGCTAAAATTACTTTGCTGCTGCGTAAAGAGCTGGAATCAAACATTATGCATGAGGAAGATGATATGGAAACTTTCCTTGCTGGTGTCAAGGATATCAATGAGCAACTTATTTATACAGGTGAATTCATTTCTGATAGTTCCCTTATGCAGAATGTTCTTGATGCCTTCTTTTCTTCTTACCAGACTTTTGCTAGTACTTGGAGACTTATGACCCAAGGAAATCCTGAAGTTGTCAAGTTTGATGCATTGTCTATTGCAAGAGTCACTTTCCAGAAATACCAAGACTAGACAGCGTACAATTGAACAGGATTTTATTTCTTCTCAAAGAAAGGGTGGTAACAGCAATGCAGCCACTTGCTGCGAGTGGCAAAAATTATGTTCCTAATGCTTCTGCTGGCAGCAATTCATCTGGAAATTCTGGTGATAAGAGAAAGAAGAAGATGCGTTGCAATTACTGTAAAGTTAATGATCACTTGATCAAGCAGTGCCCAAAGTTGAAGGCCAAAGAGGCTAAGAAGAAAGAGGCTGGTTCCACTACAAATGCAGCCATTGTTGAGTCTTTTGTGAAAGGAGACTGTGATGCTGAAGTTGATGTTGAATGGGCTTTTAGTGTAGAGTGCACTTACAATCCTGCTATCCATGATGCATGCATGTCAGTTGCTGCAGATTCACATGTGTGGTATTTTGACAGTGGTTTTACAAAGCACACTACCTCACATCGTGAATTGTTCACCTCTCTTGAGTCTGTCCCTCATGGGAATTCAGTCACTTGTGCCAACAATGTCTCTTATCCGGTTCAGGGAGTTGGAAAGATTGTGCTTACTACTGTAAATGGGAGTTCTTTCACACTTGTTGATGCATTGTATGTACTTGGGATCAAGAAGAATCTTTTGTATGTATCTACACTTGCTAGACTTGGAATTGTAGTCAAATTTGTGGATGATAGATGTACAGTTCATGATCTCAGTTTTGGTGATGAAATTGTTGCATTTGGCCTTTTGTGCCGTGAGCTGTATAATCTCACTTTGTATGACATTTGTGGGACAAAATTTTGCAAATGCAGTTGCAGATTCAAGGGCTATTTCAAATGCAAAACTTTGGCATGCACATTTTGGTCATCTGAATTTTGTCTGTTTGCTACGCTTGCAACATTCTGATATGATTGCTTCTTTGCCGCCTCTAGAAGAACCTGTCAAACATGTTTGTGAAGGCTGTATTTTGGGTAAGATGTAGCGTTCAAAGTTTCCAAAAAATGGTTCAGTTAGGGCCACATGCAGGTTGCAGCTTGTGCATAGTGATGTTTGTGCGCCCATGCAAACTCCGTCGTTGGGCAATTACCTTTACTTCGTGACTTTTGTTGATGATTACTCAAGGCATGCATGGGTATTTACGCTGTCGTGCTGTGACACGTACATAGTGGGAACGCATGCTACAAGATCTATCTTGTATTTTTTTAGATACATAATTATATTTCCTATAGTGTACATATGCATATTTAAGTATAATAATAAGCCTTCTATCTCATCCTATTACTTTTCTCAAGGGTAACATATCCTTACTTTACCATCAGAAAACACTATGGGAAAAGCATTGATAGTCGTTTTTCGGCTCTCCATAATTGCCATAGTAAGCTACCTCACCCTACCAAAATCACCCAAACACTATGGCTATCCCTACCATTTCACTGTAAATAGGCGTGTGTGAGTTAGGGGACTTTTCCCATATTTTCTTAAAAACCCTAAATTAGCTAGTCACTGGGCTAGTTGAGTAAAAAAATAAAAAATAATAAAAATAATAATAAATATTATGGCCCATTTGTGTAAATATTTCATTATATAAGTGGCCTAAATATAGGGATTTTTATAATTATTTTGATATTTATTTAAATATTTATACCTAGGTGTGTGTTTTATTAAATTTACCTTCTTTCATCCTCTTGCACCATAAGTATATTTTTTGCCAATATGTACATACTCTAACCTCATATTTTTCCTTTATACAAATCACTCCCACATTTTCACCCTCACCCTCGTGAAAACAAAAAATTGGTTTCTACTCATTGGTCACGTTTATTATAATATTTACTTGCATACCTTTTCCTCTTTCACCCAAAATAACTCAAAGAGGGACCATATCATATGATTCCAATATCTTTCCATATCCATAACTCCTCCATATTTTTACTCATTATTCTAACACCATGTGCTCATTGAGCTAAAGTCCATGAATAGTCCATACACTAGTCCCACCATGTATATATTTCTTTATTCACCAATAATCCTCCTCCATGCATGGGTCAAGGGCAACTTGGATGCTTTGTATTATAATATGACAAAGGAGGGGCTCACTCTTGGATGCATTGTAAAAATTCAACAAAGGACGGGGCCACTAAAAGACTTTTGCAGGCATAAAAAACAGGCTTTTTGGTGAGAATTTTGGCACCTATCTCCACTCCGAATTTGGAGCGGTGGTCAAAAGAGAAAATGTATCCCACGCTCTGACTAATCACCTCAAATTTTTTCATGATTTTTGGAGCTACCAGCGATGAGCTATGATTTTTTGAGTGGACCCCAGTCTGCCCACTTTTCTCACAAGTAGCCCTTAGTCTTCTCTCACCCTTCCACACACCTACTCACTCTTACACATCCCTCCCTCTCCTTCCCTCACTCAAACCTGCAATTTCCATGGCTTCTCCCACCCTCTTCACCATTACCCTTCTCTCTCATTCCTATAGTTCTTTTATGAACCTCTACATACATACACCCTCTCCATGTCTCTCTCTATTGCTTCTATGTTACAATTTCATTTACCTCTCCTAAAAATATCTAAAATTCATCATCTTAACCATGATAACTTCTGCAAATTGAGGATTTTTCATCAACAAATCCTCTTTTCATCGTGGTGGTGAACCGTGGCGGCGGCGTAAAGAAGCGAAGAAGAAGAAGAAGACCAGCGGTCATTTTTTCCACAATCTACACAAGGGTGAGTTCAAGCTGCTTCAAAGCTTCACCATCTCAATGATTCTCTTTTAATTCACCCCTCTTCCTTCATGAAATCAACTCACTCTACCCATTGTAAATGTAATATTAACTTTCTAGTGATTACTAACGACTAACATACTAACACAAAATAGCATTGACCTAACTATAAAAGACACCTCACCTCAAGACATGTGTATAGTAACACACTCTCTCTCTCTCTCTCTCTTTCTCTCTCCTTACTTACTTTCATCTTATCTACCATCAATAATGCTCTCTTTTGAGCCCACACCCATGACTCAAGCAGACAAAGAAGGCCCGCAATGTTTTGATATTCAAAAAAATCATAATCCTGATTTGTTAGTTTGTAAATTAGGATTTCCAATAATCTTTATGAGGGGTCTCCAACCTATAAATAGACCCCTCTCCTTCTTGTAAAACAACCTCCAACATCTCACATAGCACCCCAACACTCTATGCGTGAGGAGAGACTTAGGTGTAGCAACCACTTGTGAGCTTCACTTTTGGTGTGAGAGAAGCCTTCAAGCTACACATTGCAAGTGAGAGAGCGTGACTTCCACAAATCTCAAAACCACTATTGTATATGCTCCTTCATCATCAATAAATTGAGGTTTGGTGCATCAAAGGCGTGATTCGACGTTCAAATCTTCATCCTTCCATTTGTGCAATACGGTTTGGTGAATTCAAGGTGACTTGTGTATTTTGAGTTTTTATCGGTTGATCTTGATTTTAGAAAGTGTTTTAGTGTGTTTTTCATTGCCAGTTTTTTGTCCATTGTAAGAGGGTATTATGGTGAGAGGTCTCCCACACCCTAAGACAGTGTGTGTGTGTGTGTGTGTGTTTTGTCAATGATTAGCAATCACTAAGCATTGAGTGAGTTTTTGTACAAGCTCTACGATAGCATCATAACAAACCATCTCCATTTGCAAGTCACAAATAAGGTATTACGCAAGATCCTTTCTCTCTCTCTTCCCTTTGCTCTAGCTCTCTCTGGTCCATTTTGTGTGTGTCTTGGTGTGAGGTTGCTTGTGTGTGTTGTGTGGTGCATCTTCTTGGTTGTACCAAAATCTCTCTTGCGTCCTAGTTCGCATACCATAACTAGGTGGTGCCCCTATCTTGTTTGGGTTTGGCTGTGGGTTTGTTGTTGTGTTGTGCTTGTGGTTGCCCCAGTCCCAATTGAGCAGCACGGGAGCCTTGAGGGGTGTTTAGAGGTCGCCTCTCTTGTTGCCCGCCCCGGACCGCCTCAGCATCAATAGCTCCGCCTCTTTAACTTGGGGCAAAAAGCATTGATTCTTTATTTCTACTATTTCATTATCATCTCACACCCTAGCTAGATCCTATATCTAGGGTAAACTCCAATATATATATATAACACCATTTTAGATGAAATGGGAAAATCCCACAACTTTGGGACTAATTTCAACGCCTATGGATTCCTATTTCCCATTAAATTTGAAAAAATTTCATTTAATTTGGGAATGTGACAAAGAGATAGATTCTCAAGAAAATGATGGTGTTGAGAAACACCTTTTAAATTTTTTATTTTTATGTGGGTGTTTCAAAACACTTCATAAAAGAGATAGATTCTCAAGAAAATGGTGGTGGTGAGAAACACCTTTTAAAATTTTTATTTTTATGTGGGTGTTTCAAAACACTTCATAAAAGAGATAGATTCCCAAGAAAATGGTGGTGTTGAGAAACACCTTTTAGAATTTTTATTTTTATGTGGGTGTTTAAAAAGACTTCATAAAATCATACATAAGCTGGGGAAATAAAACAATGAGCAAGATATTGAAATGCTATTCAATTTCTCCTATTAAGCTAGCCTGTGCCTTCTTCATGACATTTGATGGGATCTTGATTGTTTCCGCAATTCTTCCACCCCTTGGAGTCCATGACCATACAATTGTATCAACACACTCCCAGCGCTTTGGGTCAGCAAGATTGCAGCACCAACCCTTTTTCCAACAATCCTCATACTGTTCTTGGATTGTGGGATGTCGTTTTTGATGTTTTGGTGCCCAATACTGAATCAGAACTTTCTTGTAGTTAGGAGATGATTTGTCTACATCAACGTTTGACTCTGCCACTCCTAGCCATATCGGATATTCAGGATTTGCGGGTCTCACAAGAACAAGATCCTCTTTTCTTACATCAATTTGAGGCCTAAAGGCCTCTTGTGGCCTTGCACTTTGAGGACCAACATAGTGATCATTCAATTCTTCATATCCTTGAAACTCATCTTTGTCTTCCTCTATCTCTTGCATTCGATGACTCCCTATAGTCTTTGGCCAAAATGTTGTATATTCACCAATGTGTTTATTGGTTGGTTGTTCAAGCTCATTGATTATGTTTTACCAATAAGTGATAACAGGCTCCATATATTTTGTGGAGTCATGGTCCTTTCCCTTTAATAGAGAACATCTTTTCCAAAAGTCAAGATATGATTTAATCCCTTGAATAACAAGCGGACTATCTCTCACATAGTCTGCTATAGGCACCACATTTGGACAGCCTGTTGGTAATTTTGGTTTTCCCTGGTCATCTTTTTTCCACAACTCAATTCCTGACTCCTTTGGCATCCAATCGGGTGATTTGGGATGAATTTTGTACTGCATTACTGGGACTTCACCTTGCATATAGAAACGAAATTGAAGTGGCTTAGAGTGTCCGACTAGATCATCTTGTCCGTCACACATGTACCCTTGCACAAAGGATTTAAAGTCGGGAACTTGTGTCATCAAAAATGGTGCTGGAGCTGAGCTTTCACATTTTTGAAAATGTTCCATCAGATATGGAAAAGTGAATGTCATTCCTGTTCGCAATCTTTCTGAGAACCTGCTAAACATTGCATCTATGTCCTCATGTGTATGACCCACCATTAAGAATCCCAAATGCACTGTTTTGAAAACTCCTTTTGCTACTAACAAGGATAAGTATGCAAACAAATATCGATTTTTATTCTCTCCTGCACAATTATCTAGCTGTAGCAAAAGATTCTCAGGAAATTTTTGAAATACAGGAGTGGATATGGTATCCACAACACATTGAGAGGAAGTTGATTGTATGTGTACAATCTCTTCATTACTTCCTTGGATGGACAACGGTGGTGTCATTGTTGATGCATTCCTCTCACGCTCTTGCTTCATTTTGTTTTGGAGGTCTAGAGCTCTCCTTGAGTTCAATGCATTGAATAACGTTACATTGCTGCGTGGCATACCGTCATGGCATAAATCTCCTAGTCCATGGTTTTCTGTTCTTTCCAGATTCTGTAAGCATAATGCAAGGGAACCAATTGTAGCATTGGGATCTGAAGGCCATAGACCATTAAGTGAGAAGTGACCATACATTCCATGACCATGTCCATGTGTTATCATACCGGTTAATGATACTTGCAATTGATATGCATTTGCATAATCTTTTGAGTTCACACGCAACCTAGGTATTGCTGTCTTTTTTTGATCCATTTTATCATGTATAATGCATAAATACTTATCCTTTTGCAATTGGGAGAACTTACGCCAGGTGTAGTACACATTCCTACAACTTTGTTGTTGCAACATGTGAATTCGACGTTCATCCTTCAAACGTGCAATCATCTCGTCATCCTTTGTTGACTCTAGTTGAGACTTTATCCGACTACACACAACACATTTGGAGAACTCACTTGTTTTTGACAATGTCACATTAGCAAACTCTGTATTCCAAATCCTATTGAATGTCGTGCTAGACATTGGCTTGAGACTCATACTGTCAAGTGTTTTATTGACATCATGTAAAATGTCTACTTGCTTGTACGTGTTTGGTATTGCAAGCAAAGTCCTCCTAGTACCATCTTCCATGGTTCTACTCTTATGTGGCATTCTCTCCGAGTTTTCATCAACAAAAGAGCGCATCAATGCCCTTCCCATTTCTGTATGGTCTCTTCCTTTTCTCATGACACCATCATTACCATGCACTGAGCGTCTAACCCCATTCTCAAAATGTTCACGGTAACGATAAAATGAAGTTTTTGGAATGCCATGAATTTCGTACCAAGCTCTACTGCAAACCTCAGTGCCATTAAAAGAAAACACATAGCATGTCTTTGTAGTTGTTTTGTTCTCACGCCATGCAGTCAACATTGTATCATACACATAGTTTGTTCTATTTTGCAAACTCTGTCCCCAAAATTCATTGCGCATAGCCATGACCTTATCTCGATTGGCATATTGACAACACCTTTTGGAACAACAATCTATGGTTGAAACAAGCTGGACAGATGCTAGAGATGCTTGATTGGATCTCTTAGAAGCTTTCACTGACATTTTTGGCTTCCTATTTACAAAGCAATATTTCCGCTTTTTTGAAATAGGCTCTACCAAATAAGCTGATTCAATGCATGTGTCTTGTAACGCATGCATAGCATGTAGATCCTCATAGCATAACAATTCTTTTCCATCCATAGTTGTCACTCTCTTGATAGGCCAACAAACTAGATTAATGCTGCATACACTAGCTTCTGCAGAAATAGTAGCCTCTTCAGCATAGGATGTTTCGATACCAATACCAATGTTATCTTCACCTAGCTCACCAAAGTTTACAGAGTCAAACGGACACACATACATGACAACCCCTTCGGCTACTACATGTGTTTTGCTTTCATCCCAAAGTTGAACCCTCTTATCCTTCCAAACCTCTCTGTAGCTCATTCCATTACATTGTGCATCCAATGCTCCTTCTGTTTTGTTAGCCTCATGCATAGAAGCCCCTTTGTACTGCATCTCATTTATATGTTGCAACAACCCACTACTCCATTTCACAATACTATGAAAAGCATCTCCCACTGTCAATGCATCCATTGTTGGAAAAGGGATGAGTGCTTTCTTTTCAAAACACAAATCAACTAACACCGATACATTGCCTTCCCCAATAAGCATGCCAGAACAATATGCACTTGGATTTATTTCAAATACAGTCCCAATGGCAACCTTTTGTGTTGCTACAAACATGCACACTCTATCACCATGATTGAAATTAGCCATACCTGCAAGAAGATTTTCAAGAATAATTGTTAAACAAACCGCTTGCAGAGTATATTGATTTACGTAGCATAAAGCATAACAAGTATGTATGTGGGTGTTTCATGACAAGCACCCTGTGGCCTTAAGGTCATATGGTTCCCTCTATGCTACTAAGAATCTCTTTGTGCTCTATGCTCTATCGTCTATGCTCTATGATCTATATTGACTTCCTATGGCCCCTAGACCACAAGGCGCCCTCATTGTTTCCAAAAAACCCTCATTGTTTTGCTATGGCCCCAGGGCCATAGCTCTCTATGCCGGTATAAAGCATATTTTCTCTATATTAGCTCCCTAAGGCCTGAAGGCCATAGGGTTGTCCTCAAGATCACCTCACGGAGTTTCATGTCAAGTATATATACATCCTATGGCACCCCATGACCCTAGGGCCATAAGATCTCCAAACGGAACATACGGCAATCTATGGCCCTTGAGCTTATACATTGCAACCCCATGACCCTAGGGCCATAGGATTGGCATATGAAACATACGGCAATGTATGGCCCTTGAGCTTATACATTGCAACCCCATGACCCTAGGGCTATAGGATTTCCAATGGAACATAAGGCAACGTATGGCCCTTGAGCTTATACATTGACACCCTATGGCCCTAGGGCCACAAGACTTCAAAACACACAAGAAGACAACCTATGGCCCTAAGGCCAAGGGTGTGAGCATTGACACCCTATGGCCCTAGGGCCACAAGACTTCAAAACATACAAAAAGACAACCTATGGCCAAGATGTCAAAGGTGGCCAAGATATCAATGCAGCCCCATGGCCCTAGGGCCATAGGATCTCTATATGGAACATGCGGCCTTGAGCTTATACATTGCCACCCTATGGCCCTAGGGCCACAAGATCTCACAACATACAATAAGAGAACCTAAGGTCCCCAAGCTCAAAGGTGCGGGTGTAAGGGTGGCCAAGATATCAATGCAGCCCCATGGCCCTAGGGCCATAGGATCTCTATATGGGACATGTGGCACCCTATGGACCTTGAGCTTATACATTGCCACCCCATTACCCTAGGGCCATAGGATTTCCAAATGGAACATGGGTAATGTATGGCCCTTGAGCTTATACATTGCCACCCCATTACCCAAGGGCCATAGGATTTCCGAATGGAACATAGGCAATGTATGGCCATTGAGCTTATACATTGCCACCCCATGGCCCTAGGGCCGTAGGATCTCCATATGGGACATGTGGCATGCTATGGCCCTTGAGCTTACATATTGCCACCCCATGACCCTAGGGCCATAGGATCTCCAGCTAGAAAGTAGGGCAACGTATGGCTCTTGAGCTTATACATTGTCGTGGACCTAGGGCCATAGGATCTCCAACTGGAACATAAGGCTATGTATTGGAGCTTATCCATTGTTGCCCCTAAACCCTAGGGGCAGGATTTCCAAATGGAATACAGGGCAACTTATGGCTCTTGAGCTTATACATTTCCACCTTATGGCCCTAGGTCCACAAGCTTTCACATTGCCACCGTAGGGCCACAAGGATCTCACAAGATAGAAGAAGAAAACCCTAGGACATAGGATTTTCATGCTTTGATCCTTGACCTCTAACATTGTCGTCCTATGGTGTGAGCCTAGGGGTGGCTGAGGTGTCTTCATAATAATTTCGGCCATTCAAGGGATATCTGCAAGTGGCATAAATTTAAAAAATAATTTTAAAACAATTACGCTACGACAAAATTTGTTATAATGGTTTTTCAAATACACTTATTGATATCGGACAAAAAAATAGCGCACAATTTTTGGGATAATTTTTTTAAAATTTAGCTATTTTTAGTGTATTTTTTACTATGCAGATTTTGATTCCGGAGTCAAATTTTGCTTCATGGGTGTCGTTCCACTCGTACTACAAAGATATGGACATTGACAAAGCCTAGCACCAACTTTTTTTTTCCATACTCTTTTTTTTTTTTAATAAATTTATAAAGCTCTTTCAATTTCGGAGCCGACGAGCTATGTCTCATTTTTGAACAAAGCCTAGAACTCTAGTAATCTCAACTGCAAACCCGTGAGAACACCCCCTACATTCAAAATTTGAATTTTGAATTTCTAACCTAACCTAATTAACCTTATCTCTCTCTTTCTCTCTCTACCACAAATTTTTTCGCACTGTCGCTCTCTTTCTCTCTCTCGTTTCTTGCTCGAAACCTACACAGAAACCTGCACAGAGCTTGTCTTTCTCTGTCTCTGTCTCCCTCTCTCCCTACGCATACAGTTCTACGCCATCGTTGCGACGCGCACACAGATCTACGCGAAGCCATTGCCACAACCTTCAACAGAAGGACTGTTGTCGCGACCTTCCAAACACACATTTGTTATCATCATCGTCGCGGCCTCAACACACCTAAGTGACTGCTTGCTACTGCTGCAGCCGGTTTTCATCAAACACAGATTTACTCAGAGGTAACATGTAGAAACCCTAATCTTTTTGCTTAATTCGGTTTTAACTGTTCTTAATCTAATTACGTTTTAGCTAAGTTGTGAATCACCTCTCTCTAAAACAATAAACAAAAATCATTAATTACCTCTCTCTAAAACTGTAAAACTGTAGACTGTAGAACTATAAAACAAAAAAATCTCTAATTAGAGATCTAAAACTGTAATACAGAATACTCTAATTAGAGACCTAAAAATATAAAACAGAAGACACTAATTAGGGACCTAAATTTGTAAAACGAAAAACTCTTATTAGGGACTTAAATCTGTAAAACAGAAAACTCCTCATAAGTGACCTAATACTGTAAAATTGTAAAACTCTAACTGCAAAAATCTCTAATTACAAAAACAATTATAAACCTGCAAATACAAAAGACAATAACTACACAAAATGCTGAAACTATGGATACCTGTAATTGGGTTGTGGGGAGTTGGGCACACGTTGTAAGAGGACGAGTAGAGCGCGCTGTTGTATGAGGATGGATAAGGGTTCAGTTGCAAGAGGATGGGAAAAAAAAAGAGGCAAAAAGGTGGGAAAGAAAGTGTACACTATATGTGTTTGTAAGATATGGTGTAATATAGTTTCTTTAAATTCATTTGTAGTCACTCAAATAAAACTAGACATCAAATCTTTAGAAGGGTAGACAAGGTGTGCCTACATAGGGTTTCACCTCATACTAAAGAGTAACATATGGCCCTAAGGCACCCAATGACCATAAGGCCATAGGGTGGTCTCACATCGTACTACAGGGTGACCAATGTCCCATCTGGCCATAGGTGCCAATGTACAATCTCAAGGGTCATAGGGTTCCCTATGTTCCTATTGAAGATCCTATGGCCATAGGGCCATAGGATCTCCAAAACGTATATATGGCACTATGGCCATAGTATCACATGGTTCTCTATGTCCAATCTAGAGACCTTGTGGCCCAAGGGCCTTAGGGTGGCAATGTACAATCTCAAGGGCCATAGGGTTCCCTATGTTCCTTTTGGACATAGGGTGGCACTAAGGCCATAGAATCTCCAAAAGCAACATAAAGAACCCAGGGCCATAGGATCAAAGGGTGACCTATTGGAGACCTTGTGGCCCAAGGGCTATAGTGTGGGAATGTACAATCTCAAGGGCCATAGGCTTCCCTATGTTCCTTTTGGAGATCCTACGGACATAGAATCACAGGGTTCCCTATGTTCCTTTTGGAGATCCTATGGTCCTCGGGCCATAGGATCTCCAAAATGAACATATGGCCCTATGGACGTAGGATCACAGGCTTCCCTATGTTCCTTTTGGAGATCCTATGGTCCTCGGGCCATAGGATCTCCAAAAAGAACATATGGCCCTACGGACATAGGATCACAGGGTTCCCTATGTTCCTTTTGGAGATCCTATGGTCCTCGGGCCATAGGATCTCCAAAATGAACATATGGCCCTACGGACATAGGATCACAGGGTGCCCTATGTTCCTTTTGGAGATCCTATGGTCCTCGGGCCATAGGATCTCCAAAATGAACATATGGCCCTACCGACATAGGATCCCATTAAGAGACACAGTGGCCCAAGGGCCATAGGATGGCAATGTACAATCTCAAGGGCCATATGGTTCCATATGTTCCTTTTGAAGATCCTATGGCCCTAGCGCCATAGAATCTCCAAAAGGAACATAAGGAACCTATGGCCATAGGATCAAAAGGTGCCCTATGTTCCATATTGAGACCTTGCGGCCCAAGGGGCATAGGGTGTATTTGTACAATCTCAAGGGCCATAGGGTTCCATATGTTTTTTTTGGAGATCCTATGGCCCTATATCCATATGATCACAGGGTGCCCTATGTCCCATCTAGAGACCTTGTGGCCCAAGGGCCTAGGGTGACAATCTACAATCTGAAGGGCCATAGGATTCCCTATGTTCCCTAGGGTCACAAGGTGCCCTACGTTCCATCCGAAGACCCTATGGCCCAAGTGCCATAGGGTGGCAATGTACAATCGAAAGGGCCATATGATTCCCTATGTTCCTTTTGGAGATCCTATGGCCCTAGAGCCCTAGGTGCATGGGACTGCCATGGTGCCCGTTAATATGCACCATGGTGTACCCTATGTACGTAGGCCACCCTTGGGCCCTTGGATGCCCTCTGTCTCATCTAAAGACCTTGTGGTCCAAGGGCCATAGGGTGACAATCTACAATCTCAAGGGCCATAGGATTCCCTATGTTCCCTAAGGTCACAAGGTGCCCTACTTTCCATTTGAAACAATGAAGGCACCTTGTGGCCTTCAGGCCATAGGATCTCTATGTAGAGCATAGAGAGCTTCTTACTACCATAGAGGGAACCCTATGGCCTTCAGGCCACAGGGTGTCAATATAGAGATAACAGAGGTACTTACTAGCACAAAGGGGACCCTATGGCCTTCAGCCGACAAGGTCTCCTCAATATAAAGAAAATAGTATTTTTTACTGGCATAGAGAGCACCCTATGGACTTGGGTCCATAGGTTTCTTTAAAACATACAGGGCACCTTGTGTCCTTAGGGTCATAAGATGTGTAGAGCATAGAGAGGTTCTTACTAGAATACAGGGGACTCTATGGCCTGAAGGCCACAGGCTCCCAATATGGAGCATAGATCGGTTCTTACTAGCATAGAGAGACCAAATAGTGCTTTATACATGGGGCCATAAGGTGTCAAAACAATGAGGGTTTTTTCAAAACAATGAGGGCACCTTGTGGCCTTGGGGCCATAGGATGTCAATATAGAGCATAGAGCATAGAGCATAGAGCATAGTGCATAGAGAGCTTCTTACTACCATAGAGGGAACCCTATGGCTTTCAGGCCACAGGGTGTCAATATAGAGATAACAGAGGTTCTTATTAGCATAGAGGGGACCCTATGGCCTTCAGCCCACAAGGTCTCCTCAATATAGAGAAAAGAGTGTTTTGTACTAGCATAGAGAGCACCCTATGGACCTGGGTCCATAGGTTGCCAAAAAACTGTCATGAATGGTTTCTTTAAAACATACAGGGCACCTTGTGCCCTTAGGGTCATAAGATGTGTAGAGCATAGAGAGGTTCTTACTAGAATACAGGGAACTCTATGGCCTGAAGGCCACAGGGTCCCAATATGGAGCATAGATCAGTTCTTGCTAGCATAGAGAGACCAAATAGTGCTTTATACCTAGGAGCATAATGTGCCAAAACAATGAGGGTTTTTACAAAACTATGAGGGCACCTTGTGGCCTTGGGGCCATAGGATGTCAATATAGAGCATAGAGCATAGAGAGCCTCTTATTGTCATAGAGGGAACCCTATGGCCTTCACACCACAGGGTGTCAACGTAGAGAAAACAGAGGTTCTTACTAGCATAGAGGGGACCCTATAGCCTTCAGCCCACAAGGTCTTCTCAATGGCATAGAGAGAATCCTATGGCCCTGGGTCCATAGGTTGCCAAAAAACCCTCATGAAGGGTTTCTTCAAAACATATAGGATGTGTAGAACATAGAGAGTTACTCACTAGCATAGGGGGGACCCTATGGCCTTCAGTCCATAGGGTGCCAATATAGAGCATAGATCGGTTCTTACTAACATAGAGAGACCAAATAGTGCTTTATACATGTGGCCATAGGGTTCCAAAACAACAATGAGGGTTTTTTCAAAACAATGAGGGCACCTTGTGGCCTTGGGGCCATAGGATGTCAATATAGAGCATAGAGCATAGAGCATAGAGAGCTTCTTACTAGCATACAAGGAACCCTATGGCCTTCAGGCCACAGGGTGTCAACGTAGAGAAAATAGAGGTTCTCACTAGCATAGAGGGGAACCTATGGCCTTCAGCCCACAAAGTCTCCTCAATATAGAGCAAATAGTGTTTTTACTAGCATAGAGAGTACCCTATGGCCGTGGGTCCATAGGTTGCCAAAAAACCATCATGAAGGGTTTCTTAAAAACATAGAGGGCACCTTGTGCCCTTGGGGTCATAGTATGTGTAGAGCATAGAGAGGTTCTTACTAACATACAGGGGACCCTATGGCCTTCAAGCCAAAGGGTGCCAATATAGAGAATAGATCGGTTCTTACTAGCACAGAGCGGACCCTATGGCCTTCAGGCCAAAGGGTGCCAATATAGAACAAAGATCAGTTCTTACTAGCATAGAGAAACCAAATAGTGCTTTATACCTGGGGCCATAGGGTACCAAAACAATGAGGGTTGTTCAATGGCATAGATAAACACCCTATGGCCCTTGGTCCATAGGTTGCCAAAAAACCCTCCTGAAGGGTTTCTTCAAAACATAGAGGGCAACTTGTGTCCTTGGGATCATCGGATGTGTAGAGCATAGAGAGGTTCTTACTAGCATACAGGGGACCCTATGAAGGCCATAGGATGCCAATATAGAGCATAGATGGTTCTTACTAGCAAAGATCGGACCCTATGGCCTTCAGGCCAAAGGGTGCCAATATAGAGCATGGAGCGGCTCTTACTAGAATATAGGGGACCATATGGCTTTCAAGTCACATACTGCCAATATAGAGAAAATAGTGTTTTTACTAGCATATAGAACATCCTGACCTAGGGGGATTGGTTGTCAAAAATCCATCATAGAAGGGTTCCTATGGCCTTCAGCCCACAAGGTCTTCTCAATATAGAGCGAATAGTATTTTTCATTGGCATACAGAGCACCCTTGGGGCCCTTGAGGCCAACCCTATGGCCTTCAGGCCTTAGGGAGCTAATATAGAGCATGGTGCTTTCTATCGGCATAGAGAGCTATGGCCCTAGGGCCATAGCAAAACAATGAGGTGTTTTTGGAAATGATGAGGGCACCTTGTGGTCTTGGGGCCATAGGAATTCAATATAGATCATAGAGCATAGAGCACAAAGAGATTCTTAGTAGCATAGAGGGAACCCTATGACCTTCAGGCCACAGGGTGCCATTATAGAGTAAACAGAGGTTCTTACTAGCATAGAGGGGACCCTATGGACTTCATCCCACAAGGTCTCCTCAATATAGAGCAAATAGTGGTTTTTACTTGCATGGAGAGCACCATATGGCCCTGGGGTCATAGGTTACCCGAAAACCCTCATGAAGCGTTTCTTTAAAACATTGTGGCCACCTTGTGGCCTTGGGGCCATAGGATGCCAATGTAGAGCATAGAGAGGTTCTTACTAGCATGCAGGGGACCCTATGGCCTTCAGGCCACATGATGCCATATGGTGTTGGTGTAGAGGCTCTAAAGGGGTATTTAGGCCATTCAAGGAATACTTCTTTGAGGGTCCTCTAATGTCATAAGGGAACATGTGATCACACTACCATAGAGTGGCCTAGGTACACTTGTAGAACCATTTTGTTGGCACCCTTTGGACCTAGGACCACATGGTTTAACATAGAGGTGACTCTATGGCCCTAGGTCCATATGGATGTAATAATATCCATCTTGTCTAAATATATGTCATTCTTTTTACAAAAATGTCTCAGAAGAGAAAGTCAAAGTCAGTTGATGCAACAGGCTCAACACCAAGTTCTTGGTATCTAGATTTTCACTTACCAAATGGTGGAAGTGATGAGAAAGTCCACTTGTTCTTTCAAGATAAAGAGCAATTGCCCTTCAAGGACTGTGGTATTGTCAAGGACATAAAGAAAGATTGTTCAGATCTTGAAATGTCTCCATGCCTTGGAGTAAAACTACTCAATGGTGACTCCTACTTGTTGGAGCCTGTGGCATTTGCTCAAAAATTGATGAAGGTTGATTATGAAGGAGTGACAATGACAAAAGCAGGGTGGGTGGAGCTTCAAGACGACACTCCAAGTGAGAACTTTATAGACTTATATATTGAGGGCTTTAAGAAAGTCAATCAATATTTAGGTAAATTGAGCATCACAAAGAAGAATAAGAAGCGAAATAATGAAGACACAGGTACAGTAAATCAATCTAAGACGCTCAAGGAGAGTCAGACTCCCTCACTTGGAGAAAATAGTGGAAATGTGGCGAAAGAAAATCTTTCAGTTATACCCTTACAGACTCAAGAAGCAGGAGATTCTAGTGGACTTGCAACCCTAACAGTTGGAACCCCCTCAGTGGCAGTGGTTGTGGACTCAGCATCCTTAGCTGTGTTGGACTCTATTATACAGCCCAAAGAAAAAGATCTTGATAAAGAAGTTGCCAAAACTTCTAAGAGTAGGCTAGATGGATACGTCGAAATTGACCACTATTTTAAATTTGGTGTACAATTTACCCAATTGATCCCAGTTGAGCAATGCAACCTTGCACCAGATGGCTATAGATGCAGACCATTGTCAGATGTATATGCGAAATATCTCTTGAAGCAATTTGCAGGGCACTCTAGGCCAGTCTCCAGTGCAGCAGACTTGATGCCGTATAACCCAATTACAAAAATGCCTTTACAAACAGCTGAAGTGCATGGAGACAAGCTATCAACATACCACTACTGGATTCTAGCTGGTCAGCATTCCATCATAGCGGCTAGAGCTTTTTTGCGTAAC
This sequence comes from Adiantum capillus-veneris, assembly GCF_014529385.1. NCBI lineage: Eukaryota > Viridiplantae > Streptophyta > Polypodiopsida > Polypodiales > Pteridaceae > Adiantum > Adiantum capillus-veneris. The sequence goes on from NC_140935.1 coordinate 23,331,297, forward strand.
AACAGCACTAAGTATGCTTTGAGAAAAGAGTTCTACAAGTTTAGAACTGCAAGGATAGTGGTAGATGCTCCGAAAGAGGTTGTTGTTCGAATTTCCAGAATGGAGAACATGGAGAGAATAACAGCAATGAAACACCAGCCTTATGTGGAGGTCTTGAAGCATGGCCGTAGTCAATGGCTTACATATTCTAAACCAACAAAACCCAAGGCAGGTGTTCCTGTCGGTCATCCGAGTCGAGCAGGTTGGGATGTAAGTTCCACTTCCCTATGCTTGTTTTTGTTACAAATATGTCTTGAAATAAAGTTAATTTTATTTTCTTTATTTTGAAGGCCTTTGTAAATGTGGCGAACATCGTGTTCAACCATAAATCATTTGCCAACAAAGAAGCACACATGGTCATGTACGATGATGAAATCTATGATCAGTGGATACACATCTTGGAGAAGCATCAGACATCAACTGCTCGTGGGAGACAACCAAGCATAACAACCTTTAGATGCCTAAATGGTTTAGAAGATAATGATGTCAAGCTACTACAACAAGAGCTGGCAGATGAGAAGATCTGCTTAGTGAAGCAACCAGGTCAAGCGGGCATGCTCGACCTCACTGCACGTGCAACGGTCTTAAAGAAGACCAGGGTTTTTGAGCCTCAAATGTTGATGGCATTTAAAGAGATAGATCCATCAGCAATAGCAGTTACTTCATGGGATCAATGTAAGTCTCATTATAACATTACAGATGAGATTTACAAATCTCTCTTCACGAGTTGTACGCAATGGCTAAATCTCCTACTACAAAAAGGAAAGGAGAAAGAGCCAATTCCTGAGATCACTAGGGGATATGTGCAGTGGATCATTGCACAAAAGAATGGGACTTCTAGTTTGGAATTCATTTTACCATGGACAATCAAGTGTGTTGGAAAGAATCTGGAAGGCATTGAGTTTCTCTGCAATGAGAATAGCTCTAAAATTCGTGTTGGTGTTTGCATCATAGACACAACACACAAAAGTCTTACATCTAGTGGTTGGAGTGCTGCCCAATTTGGTAAAGTAATTGATGGAGTATGTGGGGTAGCACATCAACCATCAAAGTTTTTAATTGCCGGCTTAGTCAAGTATCAGCATGCTGCTTCCCTAGAGAAGGCAATTTTTGAAAAAGCTAAATGGTATGAAATGCACGTTCTACCTTTGAGCTCCTTAATGGGATCAGAGACCATCCAAACATGTGCTCTTCGCGAAGTAATTTTTGGGGTTTGGGCATTTTTTAGTCAAGGAGAGCAATACACCAACTACTCTAGTGTTAAAGAGTCATTGTTGGAGCCAATGCATACTCTCTGCATCAATGACGACGAGTATGATGCTGTGACCACGGCCAAATCCTTTTTTGTACGTCGTGCAATCAAATGCATCTGTCTCAAAGAAGATGATCAAGTGATAGACATCTTCTCATTAGGCTATGGGACTAAAGAGGCACTACAACAACAGAGAAAGGTGATATCAGTTGCATGTAGTAGTGATCAAATGACGCAATTGGAATCTCTTTGCCATTCCATAGTGGAAGAAGACCTTGATCTTAGAAGGTGGGCAGGTGTGGATAACACAGAGAAAGTCAATGCCAAGGATTCAGAGGAAGAAGAAATTGAAGAACCATTGGATGCAAGTGCTGAGGCCATTCTAGAAATCTACAGGAAACAGGTTAAGCTAGCTACCCATGATATTAGATTACTGATATTTAGATTATTATTGTTGTCATTTTATTTTATTTGTACCATCTCAAATCTACCCATGATGTTAAAAACATTGATGTTTGGCTCGTTATTTTTCTCAATTTATTTTCTTTGAAAAAATGTGAACTTGTGAGTTTGAGGTTTTTCACAATAATGAATTAGACTTAAGTGTATGATATTATATGGACATGTTTTGGTAAATAGAATTCTACATTTATATATGGTCATAAGATATATATTATGTAATACTTTAAAGTTAATTGATCATATGAGGTTTGGGAAGAATACACTATGACTTGAGGATCATAGAGTTCTTTGTAGACTTGAGGATCATAGAGTTCTTTGTAGACAAGACACCCTATGGACCTGGGGCCATAGAATCCCCCAAAAGAAAATGGGATACCCTAAAACCTTACAGATGTAGGGTGATTACACTGAGTCTCTAAAAGGGCACATAAGCATCTGGGTTACTCTATAGCCTTAGGCCCATAGGGTGTCAACATAGAATCCCCCAAAAGAATTTGGCTACCCTACAATCTTACGGATATAGGGTGATTATATAGAGTCTTTAAAAGGGTACATAAGCATTTGGGCTAGTCTACAGCCTTAAGGCCATAGGGTGTCAACACAGCTATCCTACAATCTTATGTATATAGAGAGATTACATAAAGTCTCCAAACGGGCACATGAGTATTTGGGATATTAGGAAGGAAACATAAGTTATCCAAGAGAATTTGGGATACCCTAAGGCCTTAGGGCCATAGGGTGGTGACATAGAATCTCCACAAGGGCACTTAAATCACCCCATGGATACAAATCACCTAGCTCTTATGGACACATCTTATAAAACATCACATGACACCCTATAACCTTTAGACCATAGGTTGGTTATTCTAGGTCACCTAAAGACTCTTTAAGTGTTTCAAGAACATTTTTTGTTGGCCTTATATCTTGTGTCCATATCTAGGTGTCTATTGAGAATGAAATAAGCTAGAAAAAACTAAAAAGTATTTAGTCCTCAAAATTCCAAAATGAGAGTTTGAACAATTGATGTATGATCATTTTTTGTTGGGTGTAAGTCCTTCTATTGTGAATTGATGGTGTAAGCGTTTGAAATAATCATCTTTGTATTGCAACTAACTAGATTAAACATATTCGCTTTGAAATAATTATCTTTGTATTGAAACTAACTAGATTAAACATATATTCAATATTTTTGTAAATGCCAATTGATTGCTTAGATAGTAAACATCGAGTATAAATGGTTATTGAAGAATTTGTCCTTTGGATTATGTGAAGATTTATTTCTTTGATTGTAACAAGATTTTATTCAAAGATATAAAGTGCGAGTATTTTGTTCCAAACTATGATTTTGTTTCTCTTCTAGATGATGCAGAGAATTGGAATTTATATCTTGAATTTTTTTCAATAGAGGGAAGCTAGGACTAGTAGAATTTTTTAGCTTGTCATGTAGCAATCGGAACATTGTATCAAGGTTTATTGCAAAGAAATGATTGTATAATGTATAACCATTGTTTAAGTTTGTGAATTAGAAGTAGAAGGCAATGCAAGTTCCAAAACATGTGCAATGCCATAAGGAGAATCCAACACAAATACTTTTGCCCCTCAGGATTTGTAAATCAAAGTGCATGGTGAGCCGGGGACCTTCCATCCACCAACAGATCAATGCATTTGTGAATTACAGTACTTGCAAATTTGATTTAAATTTTTGAATGTTATGATGATATTTGAAGGCAAAGACCCCTTCAACTGTGTGGCAAAGCAACAAATATATGATGTATGATAATAATTCAATTTTGTATATCGTGTTGCATATTTATCGCAGTATTAACTTACACATTTTGCTAGCATAGAGGACACCCTATGGCCCTAGGACCATAGAATGCCATCATATCCCATGTACAATTTCTCTTTTACCATAGAGGACATCTTATGGATCTAGGGTCATAAGACGCCAACATAGTGCATAAACGGCTTTTTATAAGTATACACGTAAACATAGTGCATAGAGGGAATTTTACTAGCATAAAGACCGCCCTATGGCCTTGGGACCATAGGGTGCCAACATAGAGCATAGAGGGCTTTTTATTAGAACCTTGTTGCCCTTGGGACACCATAGTGCCATAAAGTGGTTTTTGTATATATAGTAGACAATTCTCACACACATGATACCTTGGTCACTATCTAGCCCTTGGACCATATGATAGTAGCATAGAGAACACCCTATAGCCCTAGAATTTCCTTCTATCCCTAGCGCCATACACTGCCAACATATAGTATACATGGTTTCTTCATAGAGCAAACCTTTTAGCCCTACACTATAGAGTGTAAACCTAGACCTATAATGTATCATACTAGCATAGAAGGCACCCTATGACCCTGAGGCCAAAGAGTACCAATTTAGGGCATAAAGGGTCTTTTCCTAAGTTGAAGGGCACCTTGTGGGCCTAGGCAGCACCCTATGGGCCTAGGCAGCACCCTATGGCCCCAGGGCCATAGGGTGTCAACATAGTCAAATGGGGTGTAAACTTAGAGAATAGAGGGTTTCTTACTATCATGGAGGACACCCTATGTCCTTGGTTCCATAGGGTGCAAACATATAGGATGGAGGGTTTCTTTCTAGCATAGAGAGCACCCTATGGCCTTGGGGCCATATGATTCCAACAAAGAGCATAAACGGTTTTTTGATAGCATAGAGGATAGCTTATTTCCCTGGGGCCATATGATACAAAAATAAAAGAGTCTTAAGAAGGGCACCTAAGCCACTAAATCACCATGGGGCCATAAGGTGGTCTTTATGGGGAATGCTCCTAAATTCCTTGGCTATCCTATGGCCTTTGGCTACCAACATAGAGTTTAGATGGTTTCTTACTAACATAGAGCTCACCTTGTGGCCTACGGTCTTTAGATTCTAATATAGAGTTCCAATGGTTTCATACTAGGCGTAAGGGACACCCTATGGCCTTGGGGCCATAGAGTGTCAATATAGAGCGTAGAGGTTTCCTTTCTAACATAGAGGGCACCATGTGGCCTAGGAGCCATTTGATACACCCTATGGCCCGAGGGTTGTAGGTTGCCAATGTAGACAAGGTTTCTTAGTAGCATTATAAAGGGTACCTTGTGGCCCTCAAGTCTCCATAGGGTGCCAACATAGAGCGTAGAAGGTTTTTCTTACTAGCATAGAGGACATCCTATGGCCTTGGGGCCATTGGGTTTCAATATTGAGCATAGAGGATTTCATACTAGCATAGAGGCTACCTTGTGGCCCTAGGTCCATAGGGTGCAAACATAGAGAATAGAGGATTTCTTACTATCATACAGGGTACCTTGTACCCCTAGGTCCATAGGGTGCAAACATAGAGCATAGAGGATTTGTTACTAGCACAGAGGGCACCCTATGGCCCAAAGGCCATAGAGTGACAACATGTAGCATAAAGGGTTTCTTACTAGCATAAGAGGCAGACCTTGTGGCCCTCGGGTCATAGGGTGCCAACAGAAATCATATATGGTTACTTACTAGTGCTCATAGAGGGCATCTTGTGGCCCTATGACAACCCATGGCCTTAGAGCCGTAGGGTGACACATAAATAAAGTACCATATGGCTTTGAATCCATATATCTATTTATATGTTGAGACCTCCCAACAATCCTAACCCTATGGCCTTGAGGCCATAACGAGACATATTTTGGATTATCTTAAAGTCATAGAGATATCTACAAAGAGAACAGTATGGCCTGAAGGCCATAAGAAACTTAGTCAAGGAAATCATCCAATGCAAGAAGATCATGGAAATAGAAAATGAGACTTCTGCTCTAGAGCTTAAAGGCATAAATGTTTCTCCAAGTATACTTCTAGGGCCACCATCATGGACAAAGAACTAATGTAGCTAGATAAAGATTAGGAATCTCTAGACAATAAGGAGCATAAAAATAAATTCATTGTAGATGTGTTGTCAGTTAGTAAACTTGCTATTTGCGATTAGTTTTTCTAAGCGTGTGACAAAAAAGAGTTATCAAAATGTAGATACTTTGGAATCTAAAATTAGGTGTTCTTTAAACTTGCAGTCCTTCAACAAGATATTGCGGCTGACAAAGTTTTACTCGAGATTGTTGGTATAGAGGATGCTAATGCCATTGACCCTACTGAGAAAGATTCTATCAATCTCCATGTCAACGAAAGAGTTTCTGACGAAGATGACAAGAATCTACAAGTCCTTGAAGGTCAACTGCTACAACGACTGGAGATAAATTTAAAGAGTAATTCAATGGAAGAAGACAGTGAAAGTTCCAGAACATGTGCAAGGGAAGAAGAAGAATCTAATGAAAATATTCTAGTAGCCCAAGAGTTGGGAATTGGATTGCATGACACCACAATGGAAGTAGAAGGTTTGTTTTTTTCTTTTTTTTTCTGAAAAGCTCTTTCAATTTCAGAGTATTAACTTACACATTTTGCTAGCATAGAGGACACCCTATGGCCCTAGGACCATAGCATGCCATCATATCCCATGTACAATTTTGCTTTTACCATAGAGGACATCTTATGGATCTAAGGTCATAAGACGCCAACATAGTGCATAAATGGATTCTTATAAGTATACACGTAAACATAGTGAATAGAGGGAATTTTACTAGCATAAAGATCGCCCTATGGCCTTGGGGCCATAGGGTGCCAACATAGAGCATAGAGAGCTTTTTATTAGCACCTTGTTACCCTTAGGACACACATGATACCTTGGTCACTATTTGGCCCTTGGACCATATGATAGTAGCATAGAGGACACCCTATAGCCCTAGGGTTTCCTTCTATCCCTAGGGCCATACACTGCCAACATATAGTATACATGGTTTCTTCATAGAGAAAACCTTTTAGCCCTACGCAATAGAGTGGAAACCTGGACCATATAATGTATCCTACTAGCATAGAGGGCACCCTATGACCCTGAGGCCAAAGAGTACCAATTTAGGGCATAAAGGGTCTCTTCCTAGGTTGAAGGGCACCTTTTGGCGCTAGGGAGAACCCTATGGCCCCAGGGCCATAGGGTGTCAACATAGTCAAATGGGGTGTAAACTTAGAGCATAGAGGGTTTCTTACTATCATGGAGGACACCCTATGTCCTTGGTGCCATAGGGTGCAAGCATATAGCATGGAGGGTTTCTTGATAGCATAGAGAGCACCCTATGGACTTGGGGCCATATGATTCCAACAAAGAGCATAAATGGTTTTTTGATAGCATAGAGGATAGCTTATTTCCCTGGGGCCATATGATACAAAAATAAAAGAGTCTTAAGAAGGGCACCTAGGCCACTAAATCACCATGGGGCCATAAGGTGGTCTTTGTGGGGAATGCTCCTAAAGGGTTCCTTGGCTATCCTATGGCCTTTGGCTACCAACATAGAGTTTAGATGGTTTCTTACTAACATAGAGCTCACCTTGTGGCCTACGGTCTTTAGATGCTAATATAGAGTTTCAATGGTTTCATACTAGGCGTAAAGGGCACCCTATGGCCTTGGGGCCATAGAGTGACAATGTAGAGCGCAGAGTTTCCTTTCTAGCATAGAGGGCACCATGTGGCCTAGGAGCCATTTGATGCACCCTATGGCCCGAGGGCCGTAGGTTGCCAATGTAGACCGTAGAGGTTTTCTTTCTAGCATAGGGGGAACCTTGTGGCCTAGGGGCTATTTGGTGCTCCCCTAGAGCATACAAGGTTTCTTAGTAGCATTATAAAGGGTACCTTGTGGCCCTCAAGTCTCCATAGGGTGCCAACATAGAGAGTAGAGGGTTTTTCTTACTAGCATAGAGGACATCCTATGGCCTTGGGGCCATAGGGTTTCAATATTGAGCATAGAGGATTTCTTACTAGCATAGAGGCTACCTTGTGGCCCTAGGTCCATAGGGTGCAAACATAGAGAATAGAGGATTTCTTACTATCATAGAGGGTACCTTGTGGCCCTAGGTCCATAGGGTGAAAACATAGAGCATAGAGGATCATTTGTTACTAGCACATAGGGCACCCTATGGCCCAAACGCCATAGAGTGATAACATGTAGCATAAAGGGTTTCTTACTAGCATACGAGGCAGACCTTGTGGCCCTCGGGTCATAGGGTGCCAACATAAAGCATATATGGTTTCTTACTAGTGCTCATAGAGGGCATCTTGTGGCCCTATGACAACCCATGGCCTTAGGGCCATAGGGTGACACATAAATAAAGTACCATATGGCTTTGAATCCATATATCTATTTATATGTTGAGACCTCCCAACAATCCTAACCCTATGGCCTTGAGGCCATAAAGAGACATATTTTGGATTATCTTAAAGTCATAGAGATATCTACAAAGAGAACAGTATGGCCTGAAGGCCATAAAAAACTTAGTCAAGTAAATCATCCAATGCAAGAAGATCATGGCAATAGAAAATGAGACTTCTGCTCTAGAACTTAAAGGCATAAATGTTTCTCCAAGTATACTTCTAGGCGCCACCATCATGGACAACGAACTAATGTAGCTAGATAAAGATTAGAAATCTCTAGACAATAAGGAACATAAAAATACATTCATTGTAGATGTGTTGTCAGTTAGTAAATTTTCTATTTGCGATTAGTTTTTTCTAAGAGTGTGACAAAAAAGTGTGACAAAAAAGCTAGATAAAGATTAGAAATCTCTAGACAATAAGGAACATAAAAATACATTCATTGTAGATGTGTTGTCAGTTAGTAAATTTTCTATTTGCGATTAGTTTTTTCTAAGAGTGTGACAAAAAAGAGTTATCAAAATGTAGATACTTTGGAATCTAAAATTAGGTGTTCTTTAAACTTGCAGTCCTTCAACAAGATATTGCGGCTGACAAAGTTTTACTCAAGATTGTTGGTATAGAGGATGCTAATTCCATTGACCCTACTGAGAAAGATTCTATCAATCTCCATGCCAACCAAATAGTTTCTGACGAAGATGACAAGAATCTACATGTCTTTGAAGGTCGACTGCTACAACGACTGGAAATAAATTTAAAGAGTAATCCAATGGAAGAAGACAGTGAAAGTTCCAGAACATGTGCAAGGGAAGAAGAAGAATCCAATGAAAATATTCTAGCAGCCCAAGAGTTGGGAATTGGATTGCATGACATCACAATGGAAGTAGAAGGCAATGGAAGTTCTAGAACATGTGCAACGCCAGAAGGAGAATCCAACACAAATATTTTAGCACCCCAGGATTTGGAAATCAAAGTGCATGGTGAGTCAGACCTTTCATCCAACAACAAACCAATGCTGACTATAATAGTGAGCTTGTGTGGATTGTTCCTGAGGAGATGCTGGCAAAAGTCCAAGAAAATGAAGAGCTTAAAGTTTGGACATGAGCATATTGTTCTTCGTCCAGGATGCATTGAGTTTTTAAAGGCTCTATTTAGCAATTTCAATGTAGGGATATGGTCAGCTGCTAATGACATGCATGTTATGGACATCATCAAGATTTTAGAAAAAGAAGCGAAAGAAAAATTTCCATTCTTTATGATCTGGGGGCAAAGCCAATGTCAACCATGCGTAGAATCAAGGATCACTCGCTTAGATAATCTAGGAGTAGAAGCACTTTTCAAACCGTTGGCTATTGCATCATCAAAATTTGGGCTTGATGCAAGAAGATTGCTTCTTGTAGATGATGAACCATTAAAGGGATGTGTGAATCCTACAGTGAATTGTATTTTTCCACCATCATTTAATGTTGATGATGAGGAGGATAATATCCTCCTTAGGGAGCTGCTACCATATATCAAAGCTCTCAATCATGTTAATGACATTCGCACAGTTACAGGGTTTCATTTATATGGACAAGCACCCATTGCTCAAGGTCATGAGCTTTATAACCGTATACACAAGGTTGTTGCAGAGTGGGAGGAGAGAAATCTAATTTTTCTAGGAAAAACGTACTCCATGGGAAGGCTACCAGAAGTTTCTCGTCCTCTTCACGATGAGAAAGTTACAACATCTAGCACTAGTGGAATGTCCACTCGAAGTCAAGACAAGAAACTTTCAGCACGTGATCGAGAAAAAGTAAGGGTCTTAAAGAATATCAAATCATTATCAGCCTTGAAAGGTACAGAAGCAATCATGCTTGCCCAAAAATTGGGATACAAGGAGCCTGTGATCAAAGTACATGAAGCCAAGAATTATATAAAGCATCTAAAAATTCAGTATGATCTCAAATAGCCCTATATCAAGAAATGATGGAGCAATGTTTTGTAACATTTTGTCATTTACAAAGATCTTTATGTACTCAGAGACTTTGTTAGAGTGCTTAGGGTTTCAAGATATATGAAGATGTAAATGATGAATAGTTTTTTAAATTGTCTTTCAATACTATAAGTAACTTCTGAGTTTCATGTGCCAAATGCTCGTTTTTTAAAAAGCTTTTATGTTGTTTGCTTTGAAATTTGAGTTCATTGTGCCATCAAGGACAATATACATGCTCATAAGGTCAAATCTTGCTCTATAACCTTGGGGGAATTTCACTTTATGGTCTTAACACCCTATGAATCTAAGGCCATAGGGTCATAGTTTGGCATGTGTTCTTGCATAGGACTTACTAAGTGTAACCACAAATTAGCACCCTATGTCCCTAAGGTCTTCAACACACTTAAGATCTCTATATTAACTTTTCTTTTTTAATCATTTCAGAGCTTCTAAGAAAAAATGTTTTGCTATTAGATTATCACAAAATAGAGGAGCTCCCTTTCATATTACATCAAATATCACATTCAAACCAAGAGCAATGGTTTCATTATCTACCAACATCTTTCAAACAGGACAAAAGAACGCTTATCTTGGATTTAGAGGGTGTGCTTCTTGCAACATTTGAACTTCAATCAAGGCCAACTTGGACCAAGTACATGTGCATTGTAGAAGATAACAATGAGGTGTATGCGGTGCGTCCAGATGCAGAGTATTTCTTAAGATTTTGCTTTGAGTTCTTTGAGGTTTGGATTTGGAGCTGTCATCGTTTACAAAAAGCTCAACACATAATCAAGACCTGTTTTCCTACACAAAGTCACAAATTCAAGATGATTATGGATAACCGGTGCTGCCAAAATTCAACTTTCATGATCGGTTACAAAAGAGCCTATCACAAAAATCTTTCGACCATATGGAAGCTATTTGATTATTTAGATGGGGGCAACACTATAATATTTGATGATAGTCCATATCGAGTGATGTGGAATATGCAAGGAACTTATATGATTTTTCCAAAGTTTTGGAACCAACCTACTCAATTGCTTCAAAGTTTTTTAAAAGATGAAATTGTTCCATGGTTATGTGGATGGTTGTATGCTAAAGACAAGAGAGTATATACCATAAGAAATTTTGTAATGTTCCATCCTGATCCTGAGACTCACTATGTAATGCAATGTTATATGTCTCAAAGGACTCAAAATCTCAAGAGAAGGAGGCCATTTTAAGTGTACTAGTTAAGTATTCTAAATACCATCTACCAAGTATTTGGCAATGTGTACTTTTCAAAATTTAAACTTGATGGAATGTTGTGGGATATCTTGAAACATCTTTAAACTGTTTTTTTTAATGAAGTGCATCCTATTGTCAGGAGACTTCTCTCATTCAAGTTCTTTGGTTTCATTGTTTGATGCTTCTATGGTATTGTTAACTTTTTCTTCTTATTAATTGTCTTTATTAAGTGATCCAAACAATCAGAATGTTCTTGACATTTGGTAGTGTTACAAAACGGTGTTTTTTGAACACCCTCAATCTTGGAGATATCATACTCTTTCTAGTTAGTACTTTATTGTACATGCGATAAAGACCATCATTTTTATGAAACTGTCAAGTTGGTGGTAATCTTTATGTTTATACTTTATACTATTTGACATAATCAATGTATACAATTCGTATTATTCACATCAAATGGTGTTTTTAAACACCTCCTTTTTTTTGAGACACCATCTCTAAAACCTTTGAGTGAAGTTTTAAAGCATGTACTTGATGTACAAAATCTTCATCTTAACATTGATTCTTTGGCACAAACTTATATTAGGAGTTTTTATATTGTAGTTTTATGTTAAGAAATAATTTGAAAGTTAGAATTATGATAGTTTATCTAAGTAAGAGCCTCATCTAACTTTGTATAGTTAAATAAAATACCAAATGGAATTATAGGTGCAATAGATGACATCTTATGGTCTTAGGGCCATAGGATACTCTATAGTATTGTTTAGATTTTTTAATTGTTTGTGAACATAGATCATAGAGGGTTTTTCTCACTACCATAGAGGATATCCTATGGCTTTGGGGCCACATGGTCTCAATATTGAGCGTAGAGGATTTCTTACTAGCATAGAGGGTACCTTGTGGCCCTAGGTCCATAGGGTGCAAACACAGAGTATAGAGGAGTTCTTACTAGCACAGAGGGCACCCTATGGTCTAAGGCCATATGGTGACAACATATAGAATAAAGGGTTTCTAACTAGCATACGAGGCACACCTTGTGCGCCTTGGGACATAGAGTGCCAACATAGAGCATAGAAGGGTTTCTTATTGGCATAAACAACATCTTGTGGCCCTAAGACAACCTACAGCCTTAGGGACATAGGGTGGCACATAAATAAAGTCCCATATGGCTTTGAAGGACTGGATCTCTTTATACGTTGGGACCAGCTAACAATCCTAACCCTATGGCCTTGAGGTCATAAAGAGACATATTAAAGTCATAGACATGTCTACAAACAACACCATATGGCCTTAAGGCCATAGGTGCAATAGATGGTATCTCATGGTCTTATAGCCATAGGATACTATATAGTATTGTTTTGACTTTTTAAGTGTGAAATATTAGTTGAATGTTGTTTAAAGTATCGTGTATTTAAAACTTGATAGCATGCTACAAAACCATGACCAAGTATTTTGTTATACATGGATTAAGGTCACCAAATTATGACAAGAGTGTTTAATAGTATTTGCCTTTACATATTATCTTTTTTAATTGCTGTAATCAATCTATATGCTGCTTTAAAATCATATCAATATATTGGTTTTTTTGACACCTCATTTTTTGAGAAGCTACTTCTAGAAGCATTTGTTGAATTTTGAAAAGCACTAATGTCATACAAATCCTCTTTCCAAAAACTATATTGGAGGTTTATTCTTAAATTTTATAGTAGAGAAATTAAAATAGACTCATACAATCATGATAATTTATCTAAATTAAAGGCAACTAGAGCTTAAAAATCATTAAATAACACAATCCTAGCATACACATTTAGAATTTGGGAAACGGGATTTTCCCAAATTATCTAAAATGGTGTTATATTCTATGTATTTTTTATACTTTTCTTATATTTCTTTTTAAATAGCTACTAGGAGAGAATCAAATCCTAGTGGGACACTAGGTGGCATGATTTCAAAGATACACTTATTTTAATGCATTATTACAAGCATGATTACAAAACTTTGTCAAGGAGCAATGTCATGCTTTCATATGGCATGAGGTGTCCTTTGGAATTAAATGAAAGTCTAGGCTAAGGAGACCACATGAAGACTTTTGCTGCCATAAATGGACCCTATTTTGATGAATTTGTTACACAAGGTTCCAATTCGAATTGGAAAACGATTTTAAAATGAAAATCGTAGCTAATGAGCTGAAGTTTTTGCCCATATTTTTACTTTTTTATTTGGAGCCACGATTGAGGAGATATGATCAAAATACTGGACCCCAGTCTACCCACATCATGCAGGGGCAGCTCATTTCCAACTTTTCCAATTCCTGTTCACACTGGCTCCTCTCTTCTTATGTAAACCCTTGGGGGTTCCCTTCACCTATAAAAGGGGACCTCTTCTTCCTTGGAAAAAACTCAAGCATTCAAGCCATTGATGAGAGGAATTCTTGAGGGAGTGAGTAGTAATGCCTAATTGTACTTACCCCCATTAACATAAGCCCAAGCCTACACTTTCTCCTAGAGGAAAACTAGCCATTCTTGTACGCCATCCTTGGAGGATCAACTGTAATCAAAGAAGGTGTTGTACTTGGCGTATCAATCAACGTTGAATTCTCCCCTCTTCTTCTCTCTCCCATAAATAATGGTGCCGAAGGGTTTCAAGTAAGATGTGTTCTACATTGATGTTTTCTTGATTTCTTGTTGTTTTCATTTTCATCTCTAATCCAACATATATATATGTATCTAATCTCATCTCCTTAACCAAACCTATCTCTCTCATTCTTAGTAATTCATCCTCTCTAGGTTCTCTTTGCTACAGGTACATCTCTCCCCGCAGTATCCTTATTGCCTACGGGCAAGAATAGGGCTTGGGAGGGAAACTTCTCATCTCTTCACTTCTCTCATATCTTCATTTCTCACATACTATCCTAGATGAATAACCCACATGATGATCATTTCTATCGCTTTCACTCTGTACGATCTATTAGAATTAACGTATGGATTAGACGTAAAATACACTTTCAACAACGTATAGTGTTTCTCTTCGCCCCTGAAAGGCTCAATGAAATACTTCTATCACCGGATCCCATCATACTACCTCTCATAGACTATAATTTTTCTTTTGATGTAAGCGTAGTTATCTTGCTATGAACCAAGAGGATTTGTACACACAATTAATCCCAATCACTAGACAAAATATATATATTATGGTAAGCACAAAACTACAATTCCAAAGAACAATTCGTAGCCTATTTGGTCAGCCAAGATTGAATGCCATTAACTCATCCATTAACCTTTTCATATTACCCATGATACGATATGACCATAGCCTTGATGTTTTCATCTTCGTATTGTTTTGACATTCTCTTTTGCGTTCTTTCTTTGTGTGTGTGTGAGTGCAAGAGAGAAAGAGTGAGTCTTCTTTGATTGCACTTCTTTCCAAACCCTAGTCTTCATGGCATCTATGGTTTAACTCCTTCATATAGTTTTTGTTGAGTTCTCTCACAAACTCTCACATCCATAAGCCCGGTGCTTTCCTGGCAAGACCGCAAATTTCTCGACATATTTTTGGTGAACCCGACGGGAATCTGCTAGGGTGAGAGTTTGTGGGTAACCATGGGTGATCATGTTGAGCAACAGGGTATGCATTTTGACCCAGCAACAATGCAATGTTCATGCAACAACAACATGCTACTGAAAGAAGGGAGATTTCAGCAACGAAGGCCATACAAGCGGTCGTCAACAAAATGGATCAGTTCAATGGCAAAGATGTAACCAAGTACTTACATGAGTATGTGAAGGAGGTGGAGCTGCATCGCGTGTCAGAAGGTGAGATGATTCAAAGCTTTGAGCTAGTTGTTGCTCCAGAAATTAGGGAGCATGTTAGGGCAATTAAAGATGGGCATGGGAGAAATTGGGAAGAACTCAAAGTAGCTTTAAAGGAGGAATATTTCATGGAGGACTCGGAGAGAGTGACCGAAAGGACATTCTTAGAATGGGTAGTCAAGCCAAAGCAAGGACTATCAATAACAGAGCTACTTAGGGAATTTGAGCGGCGCTATACACAACTCACTAGGGCAGAAAGGGCCACACTAGATGCAGAGAAGACAGATCTTTTCTTACAAGCTACAGGTAAAGAGTTTCAAGAAAATTTGGAGCTTCTTCTTGAAGATAAAGATGCTGAGCAAGGACTAAAGACCGACTAGAATGAGGTTGAAGGTGCTGTCTCACTGCTTGCCAAACGACAAAGAAGAAGGGACAAGATGGTAGTAAACACTACAAGTCCTTCCACCTCAACTTCTGACAAAATGGTAAAGCCTACTTTTATCGCTCCTAAGTTTGATGAGTCCATGCTAGATGAGCTTGTGAATGGAATGCGTGACTTGAAGGTGAAGTTTGCAAAGCTTGAAGAAAAAGGCCAACCATCAGGGCCACTTCCTAGGCAAAGACAACAGCCCAAAGAAGGGTTTGTTAATAGATGTATTTGGTGTGATAGTACAAACCATGTAAGAAGGGATTGTGATGATTTTAGTGATGCTTTGTCAAAAGATGTTGTCTTTTTTAAGGATGGTAAAATCCACTTAAGAGAGACAGGTCTACCCTTGAGAACTAACTTTGGGAAGGGGGGAATGCAAACCTTAGTTGAAGATATGGCAACCAAGCATGCCACCTCTTCAGTTGAGGCAGCTACTTATGGAGTAAAAATTGAACATTTTTGTGATGAAGAGGTGAGTGACCATCATGGTCAAATTTGGCCAAATGTCATGCAATTAGCTAAAAAGGGAAAGCTTACAAAAGAGATTCTACATGAAGCAGGTGATTGCATACGTCTAGAAACAGGATGGAATAATCAAGTGGACTCATTGTCAGTGCATGCCTACATTACAAAATGCCAACAAAATGAGGCAATTGTAGAAGAGAAGCGTAGACGTGAGAATGCTAATGAAGGACCATCAAAAAGAGCTTCTAGAAGTGGGGGAAGAAGCGACTCAATGCCTTCTCAAACACCCTCAACACAAGGAGCATCTCCACCTGAAGTACTCATGGAGGAGTCTACAGCAGGAAAGAAGAAAGAGCCAACGAAAGGTAAGACAAAAGGCCCAACTTATAAACTACAATCTAATATTGAGGTTGCTACAGATTTAAAGAAAGTTCTTGGAGGAAAGGATCTTGAATAGCAAGATTGAGTTCACTCTGAGAGAAGTTCTTGGCATTGCAAAGCGTGAATTCCACGAGGAGATCATTGACATCATCAAGAGGAAGAGGCAAACCCTTGCTGAAGTTTCTCGTCCATAGGTTGAAGGGGAAACCTCGAAGACACAAGGGATGCAACTGCAAAATAAGGAGAATGATGGAGCTGTGGTAGGATGCTACCAATCTAGTGGGAGAGTGAAGCAAGTGTATTTCTCAAATGATGATGAAGAAGTTGAAGATATTCCTAGGAGTTACTATTCACGAAGTCATTGGGCAAGGGCTACTACAGAAAATTTGGTCAAGGTAGGTGATCTTGAAGAGCCATTTGTTGCCTTGATTGACCATGGTTCAGAAATAAACATAATGTCAAAGAGTCTCTACAACAAGTGCAAATGGCCGATGGACACAGAGCATGGCTGGATGGTAAAAGTGGCAAACAATTCATCCGGTGAATTGTATGCAGCATGTCCAGGTGTGAAGGTAACAATAGGTGATGTAAAGATTGACCAAAACTTCTTTGTACAGGATACATCTTCATATCATCTCATCCTTGGACAACCCTACATTGTGGGAGTTCGAATGGAAACAAAGGTTATGGACGATGGTTCAGCATATGCTAGAATACGTAGCAAAGATGGTAAACGAGTTGTCCAATTTCTCACAGTCTGTGTAAACCATGAAAGAAATCGTGACAGCCTCAGAGAACATCCTCTACCAAAGGTAAGCAAAGAGTTTCATGATCATAGAGAAATGATGGGTTTTGGCCAAGTACCATTGTAAAGCGAGATTGCAGTGGTACAGAAAGAAAAAGGGTCTCGCCTGATCCAAAAATAGGTGAAACTTTCTCGATGAGCTCCTTGGTAACAAGGAATGGATCAGTATGTTTTACAAAACTTGAAGATTTGAAGAGATATGAGAGGCATTATGTGCATAATGTACAAATAGGCATGAAAAAGAGTGGGTTGCTAAAGCCTACTGAAAATGTTTTGGGTTTGTGTGAACAAGTTTCTTTTGTAGATACTATAGGTGAGCTTGATGCTATAATGAGGTCTAGTTTGCCTCTTGAAAATGAAGTTGTGGAAGTTTGCTCTATGGAAATGTATCAAGTAATAGAAGCCTTTAAAGAAAGCCAAACAGTTGGCCCAGAAGTCCATGTTGAAACTAAATACAAGAGTGTAGCAAAGAAGGTGAAACCAGTAGCTTCACCCTTACCACCCAACAACAAGGAAAAGATTGAACAGGCTTCTTTACAACCAAGTTTGCGGAATCCTAAAAAGATCGGGCATACCTTCACAAAGGAGTCTTTTCAAGAGTTGCAGATTGGTTGCGAGGAGTTTCTAACACAGGAGGAGACAAAGTGCTTCAAAGAAATGCTTTCAAATCATGGTAAGGATTTTGCATTTGAGCCACATGAGATAGGATTTGTTGATCCTTATATTGTAGCTCCTATGGTAATTTTCACAATACCTCATGTGCCTTGGAATCTGCGGCCTATTCCGGTTCCAAAGGCTCATTTGCCAAAGTTAGTAGAGCTACTGAATGAGAAAATCAAAATGGGAATCTTGGAGCCTTCTTGTGCTCCATACTCAAACAGGTGGTTCACAGTTCCAAAGAAGAATGGTTCTCTACGCTTCATCCAAGATATGCAACCAGTGAACAGGGTGACAATTAGAAATGTAGGTACAGGTCCAATTGTGGATGAATTTGCAGAGGCGTTTGCAGGGAGGGCAATCTACTCAATGGGGGATCTCTACTCAGGGTATGATCAATTTCAGCTTGCAATCGAAAGCAGAGACTTGACAACCATGAGGACACCTTTGGGTTTGGTAAGGATGTGTACCTTGCCACAGGGAGCAACCAACTCGGTTGCACATATGATGAATGGGATGAATAAGGTCTTACGTGACTTTATTCCTCAAATCACAATGCCTTTCATTGATGATTTGCCTATCAAAGGATGTGAAGAAAGTGACAAAGATGAAGCTTTGGATCTCAAGGGATGTCGCAGGTTTGTGGTAAATCACATAAATTATTGTGATAAAATTTTGTCTAGGTTGAAAGAAGTGAATCTTACATTGTCAGGGAAAAAGTCTATGTTTGGTGTCAAAGAAGTGCTCATTGTGGGGCACATGTGCGGGCCATATGGTAGGAAACCTTGTCCATCAAAGGTAGATGCCATCCAAAGAATGAAAGAAACATGCACTAGCATCACTGAGGTTAGAAGGTTTCTGGGAGAATGTGTCTTCTATGTTATTTGGATTCCACATTATGCACATGTAGCTGATCCTCTTTATCAGCTACTTAGAAAGAATCAAAAGTTTAAATGGACAGAAGCACATGTAAAATCCATGAAAAAGCTCAAGGAGTTACTCCAGTCAGCAACGACTTTGAGAAAGGTAGACTATGAGTGTCAAAGGCCAGTGATTGTGACAGTAGATACCAGTCCTACAGGGATTGGATGGGCAATAGGGCAAGATGACAAAGAAGGACACAGGTATGTGGTAAGATTTGGAGCAAAGGTACTAAGTTCTCGCCAAAGAAACTATCCACAGATAAAGAGAGAGTTATGGGGTATGGTTACAGCCTTGAAAAGTGGGAAAGAGTACCTAATTGGTGCATGTGTGGTTGTAGAAACAGATTGTCTACCACTTCTTGGGATGATTACAAGCTGCTCAACACCAGACATTGCTATGTTGTGGTGGATTGCCTACATTAAGTCCTTAAATACCGAGTTTAAGCACATTGCAGGTAAAGACAATACAGTGGCAGATATGCTATCAAGGGCAAGGTATGAAGATGAGTCACAAATGATTGATGAGGGAGATGATGTAGGCACAAAATTCTATTCTATCTCTCATGTCAAAGGTAACAATGTCTGCATGACTAATTCACTTGAATTGTTCTTGAAAGATCTTTATGAAGGTGATTGGATTTCTATTGGAAGGTACTTGAGTACTCTAACAAAACAGGATGATTGGTCTGAACAAGAATTCAAGAGGATACGCAGGAAAGCATATGGGTACTTTTTAAGGGATGGTTACTTGTGGAAGCATCCTAAACAAAAGGGTGCTACACCACAACGGGTTATATGTAAAAAAGAGACTCAAGTAAAGCTCATGCAAGAGTTTCATGAGAGTCTATGGGCTGGACACAGGGGTGTGTGGGCAACCTTCTCCAAGTTGAAAGAAAAATACTGGCGGAAGGGTATGTATAAAGATGTATCTCAGTTTGTAGAGTCATGTGTAACTTGTCAAATGTATTCAAATGTTCGACATCGTGATGGATTGCACCCTACATATCCACTAGCCATGCACTATAAATGGGTTGTGGATCTAGTCACGATGCCTTTAGGACTCTGGCAGATGAGATACTTGGTTCTTGCACGAGAGGACCTAACTAACCAGGTTGAAGGAAGAGCATTAAGAGCTAAGACCACAGAAGCTGTGTGAAAATTCCTTCTTCATGAGGTGATTTTCCGTTATGGTTGTGTGGGAAAAATCACTGCAGATCGAGGTGAACTGGATGCCGAAGAAGCAAGGGAGTTTTTTTCTAGATTAGGGATCAAGCTTTCTCTTACTACAGCTATACAACCCTGAAGGCAATGGAAAGAGTGAAAGAGGGCATCCTCCTATCATCAAAGCTTTGGCCAAGGCTTGCGAAGGAAGAGTTGGTGAGTGGCCAAAATTGTTACCATATGCTTTATGGGCTGATCGTACAACACATAGCTCAGTAACTGGCTACATGCTTGCGGAGCTAATGCATGGTCAAAAGCCAGTGATGCCGATTGAGGATACAATTCCCACATGGAATGTACTACCTTGGCAAGAGGGGCTTAGTAGGGAAGATCTCCTTGCACTGCGTATAAGGCAGCTAGAGAGAAGACCTGGAGACATTGAAGCTGCAAAAGAACGACTCAAAAATGCAAAGTTGAAAAACAAGGACTATTTTGATAAGCAACATCGACTCAGGAGCAAAGCAATTGACAAAGGTGACTGGGTTTTAGTGTATGATAGTAGCCTTGATAACCAGCACACAGTCATGCGTAAGTTCTCAAAAAGATGGTTTGGACCGTATGTTGTAAAGCATGTGCATGAAAATGCTACTTACAGCTTGTCTGAACTAGATGGTACAGAAGTAAAGATTCCCATTGCAGGAAAAATGATTAAAATGTTTAAGAGAAGAGGAGACAATGATCTAGAAGATATGGATGAGGAAGAAGAGAAAAACACAGGTGAAGATCAAAGTGAACATGAAACTCTGGAATCATCCAGTGAAGAAGAAGACAAGGAAGATGTACAAGAGGTCTAATCTTACAAAGAGACAATGTGGCACATACCGGAGGATGTGCAGGTTTAGAGGGGGTGGATGTCGTGCTGTGACACGTACATAGTGGGAACGCATGCTACAAGATCTATCTTGTATTTTTTTAGATACATAATTATATTTCCTATAGTGTACATATGCATATTTAAGTATAATAATAAGCCTTCTATCTCATCCTATTACTTTTCTCAAGGGTAACATATCCTTACTTTACCATCAGAAAATACTATGGGAAAAGCATCAATAGCTCCGCCTCTTTAACTTGGGGCAAAAAGCATTGATTCTTTATTTCTACTATTTCATTATCATCTCACACCCTAGCTAGATCCTATACCTAGGGTAAACTCCAATATATATATATTCTATGTATTTTTTATACTTTTCTTATATTTCTTTTTAAATAGCTACTAGGAGAGAATCAAATCCTAGTGGGACACTAGGTGGCATGATTTCAAAGATACACTTATTTTAATGCATTATTGCAAGCATAATTACAAAACTTTGTCAAGGAGCAATGTCATGCTTTCATATGGCATGAGATGTCCTTTGGAATTAAATGAAAGTCTAGGCTAAGGAGACCACATGAAGACTTTTGCTGCCATAAATGGACCCTATTTTGATGAATTTTTTACACAAGGTTCCAATCCAAATTGGAAAACGATTTTAAAATGAAAATCGTAGCTAATGAGCTGAAGTTTTTGCCCATATTTTTACTTTTTTATTTGGAGCCACGGTTGAGGAGATATGATCAAAATACTGGACCCCAGTCTGCCCACATCATGCAGGGGCAACTCATTTCCAACTTTTCCAATTCCTGTTCACACTGGCTCCTCTCTTCTTGTGTAAACCCTTGGGGGTTCCCTTCACCTATAAAAGGGGACCTCTTCTTCCTTGGAAAAAACTCAAGCATTCAAGCCATTGATGAGAGGAATTCTTGAGGGAGTGAGTAGTAATGCCTAATTGTTCTTAGCCCCATTAACATAAGCCCAAGCCTACACTTTCTCCTAGAGGAAAACTAGCCATTCTTGTACGCCATCCTTGGAGGATCAACTCTAATCAAAGAAGGTGTTGTACTTGGCGTATCAATCAACGTTGAATTCTCCCCTCTTCTTCTCTCTCCCATCAATAATGGTGCCGAAGGGTTTCAAGTAAGATGTGTTCTACATTGATGTTTTCTTGATTTCTTGTTGTTTTCATTTTCATCTCTAATCCAATATATATATATGTATCTAATCTCATCTCCTTAACCAAACCTATCTCTCTCATTCTTAGTAATTCATCCTCTCTAGGTTCTCTTTGCTACCGGTACATCTCTCCCCGCAGTATCCTTATTGCCTACGGGCAAGAATAGGGCTTGGGAGGGAAACTTCTCATCTCTTCACTTCTCTCATATCTTCATTTCTCACATACTATCCTAGATGAATAACCCACATGATGATCATTTCTATCGCTTTCACTCTGTACGATCTATTAGAATTAACATATGGATTAGACGTAAAATACACTTTCAACAACGTATAGTGTTTCTCTTCGGCCCTGAAAGGCTCAATGAAATACTTCTATCACCGGATCCCATCATACTACCTCTCATAGACTATAATTTTTCTTTTGATGTAAGCGTAGTTATCTTGCTATGAACCAAGAGGATTTGTACACACAATTAATCCCAATCACTAGACAAAATATATATATTATGGTAAGCACAAAACTACAATTCCAAAGAACAATTCGTAGCCTATTTGGTCAGCCAAGATTGAATGCCATTAACTCATCCATTAACCCTTTCATATTACCCATGATACGATATGACCATAGCCTTGATGTTTCCATCTTCGTATTGTTTTGACATTCTCTTTTGCGTTCTTTCTTTGTGTGTGTGTGAGTGCAAGAGAAAAAGAGTGAGTCTTCTTTGATTGCACTTCTTTCCAAACCCTAGTCTTCATGGCATCTATGGTTTAACTCCTTCATATAGTTTTTGTTGAGTTCTCTCACAAACTCTCACAGCCATAAGCCCGGTGCTTTCCTGGCAAGACCGCAAATTTCTCGACAACGCTTAAAGCGAAGTCCGAGTTTTTATGTGCTTCAAACAATTTCTGGCTATGGATGAAAATGTATTGAAATATACTATGGGCTAGTCATGCATTTAATGTCTCATGAATTTAATGCATTTCTCATGAATTTAATGCATTTGTGGCTAGTCGTGGGATAAAACACCAATGTACAATGCCTTATACACCTCATCAAATTGGTATTGCTGAGAGGAAAAACAGGTCACTTACGGAAATGGCACGATGTATGGTCAAAAGTCAAGATTTGCCGCATTCTTTTTTGCTTGAGGCCATCATGTGTGCCACTTATCTACTAAACAGGTATCCTATGAAATATTTGCAGTCTATTACTCCATATGAAGCATGGCATGATAGAAAGCCTTCTATTGAGCACATACGTGTTTTTGGTTGTTTGGCATATGCTTTGGTGCCACAAACACAACGCAAAAAATTGAATGATAAGGCTGTCAAATGTATTTTTGTTGGTTATAGTGCTAAAAGAAAAGGTTAACAAAGCGTATTATAGTTTCACAGGATGTAGTGTTTGTGGAAGATCCTGTTCAACCCTTGCCTCTTTTTAGTAGTGGAAGTTCGAATGTAAATTCCAATGAGGCAAATGTACAGCCTATGGAGGTTTCCAAAAATGTTACAGATCAACCTATTACTGATGCAGATGTACATGATGTACTTGATGAGGAAAGGGCTGAAAATGAGCAGGCTAGAGGTATGCCAAAATGGTTGCTGCATACACTGCGTGATAGTAAATTGGATGCACCTTTGTCTAGTCGTACTCGTTCAAGCTCTTGCCATGCATCTTATGCATCAGTTTTTTATGCTTTGGCTGTGTCTAGCTTACATGATGTTGAGAAGCCTCTCTTTTAATGAAGCACAGAATTCAGTAAATTTGATGGCTGCTATGCAATCAGAATATGATGCACTTATAGAAAATGACACATGGACTTTATGTGATTTGCCTCGTGGCAAAAAGGCCATTGGTACAAAGTGGGTTTACAAGTTGAAATGCAAGCCGGATGGTGATATCGATCGCCATAAGGCTCAACTTGTTGCAAAGCGTTATGCGCAACAAAAAGGCATAGATTATGAAGAGACTTTTGCTCCCACTTGCTGTATGACTATTGTGCATTTTCTATGTGCATTGGCAGCTCATTTTGGTTGGGATGTACATCAATCAGACATTGTTACTGCTTTCTTGAATGGTGACATATTTGAGGAAGTTTATGTAACACAGCCTCGCGGTTTTGTCATAAAAGAACAAGAGGACAGATGTAAGAAGGCTTTGTATGGGTTGAAGCAATCTCCTCGTGCTTGGTATGAGAAAGCTGACACTCATTTGGTTAAACGAGGCTATTGTAACAGTCCAACAGAAAGCACATTGTATGTAAAACGTGAGGGTGATGTACTTCTCATTGTGGTTCTTTATGTCGATGATCTGCTGATCACTGGACCAAATGAGAGACATATTGCTGAATTTAAGGCTGATTTGAATACTACTTTCAAGCTGAAAGATTTGGGGCTGTTGCATGATTACTTGGGTATACAGTTTAAGCAGTGTGATGGTGGTATTGTCTTGTGTCAGAAAAGTTACATAGAGACATTGCAATGTAAGTTTGGACTTGAGGATTGCAAACCTATTGCCACTCCCATGGAAACAAATTTGAATTTGAGTCTTCATGATGCTGGTGATCTTACATATGTCACTCTTTACCAAACTGCTATTGGATGCCTCATTTATGTATGCAACACGAGGCCCGATATTCAATTTGCAGTCTCACAGGTCAGCAGATTTATGCATAGCCCAGGGTCTAAGCATTGGCAGGTTGCCAAGAGGATTTTTTGTTACCTTAGTGGAAATTTACATCTTGGCTTGTTTTATCCCAAGGGGCGATCATTGTCGCCAGACTTACTTACTTTTTCGGACTTAGATTGGGCTGGTTGTTTTGACACAAGAGTGTCCACTAGTGGTTTTTGTTTCATGCTTGGCAGTTCATGTATATCATGGTTGAGCAAGAAGCAACCTATTGTGTCCACTTATAGTTGTGAGGCTGAGTACGGGGCAGTCTTTACAGCTACGGTTGAGTGTGTATGGCTTAGAAACCTTTTGGCTGATTTGGGTGGTGGACAGGACACCGCCAACACTATCTACACTGATAGTTAGAGCGCATTGGCAGTTGCAAGGAACCCAATTTTTCATGCTCGCACAAAGCACATTGAGGTGCATTACCACTATGTTAGGGAGAGGCTCTCATTAGGAGAGATCAGCTTGGCTTATGTGCCAACACAGGACAACCTTGCAGATATTTTCACGAAGGCAATGTCTCATGAGAAGCCCGAAACTTTCAGTAAAGCTTTGGGCTTACTCCCCTTTGTGGACTAATCATGTCCTCAAAGCATGGCACTTCCCTTTACTCAGTGCCAACTCTTGTTCACCGCATCACTCCAGGGGAGATCTGTTACCATATACATGTGGTAGTGATGTGTGTGAACACACTAGGACCGTCGGGGTATTTTTCCCTTCTTTAAGAGGTTTTTTCCCATGTGCATTGTATACATGCTGTGAGTGGGATGAAAACACACACAACGCCTCTATAATGACCCGACACACACTCCTAGGAGGATACTGGCCAAGACAGGGAACACACCGATGGAGTGAGAGGAGAGAGACTACACATTTGCCCACTCAACACAGAGACACACGAACACACACAAAACTCAGCTCAAAAGAGGAAGATTTCTGATGTTTAGATACAATTGAGCTTGGTCCAACACCAATGGGGAAAATAGCTCACACAATATGGATGAAATATTCCAGTTACAATCATAAATTTGCACCGAGGCTTCGCTCACAAGAGAATTTTACACAACCAAAACAGCAGGAAAAAGTGAGGAATTCGGCATGGACAGCACCATTGCGTCTGGAGAAACCAAAAACCACAGTCTACAATATCAAAGCGCTCAAATCCAACCTCGGATGAGTAGTTTATGGTGGCCAAAACAGGCTCCAAAGACAGCAAAAATTGAGTTGCGGTTGTTCCTCCTCTTCTCTCCACACTTTGCTTGTTTTCTTCTCAGGTTTTTTAGTTTCCACACTTCACTTTATCCCTTGGGCACCTTTAGCCTTTTAGTTGACCTCAAACGGACCCCAAACATGCCAAAAATTGGCCATGCAGAGCATTTTTGTCACCCTTCTACATCCATTCGCACACCTGACACTCAACTTTTTCCAATAATGCATCCTGCAACCACGTGAAGTGGCGCCCAAATATAGTCCTCATGCTGACCTTTTTGCATGATCATCACAAAAAAACACCCACGTTGTGTCCTCGCTTACCTACGTGCAAGTATTGACCCCATTCGACCTCCTGACGCCACTAGATGCCATCTGACGCACCTGCTTACCTCATGTCTTCAGCCCATGGATAGCTTCCTCGAGAAGTTTTATGTGCTACCAACTCCTCATTATCATAAAAAGAACACACTGGAATTGGTGATACTGAAAATCGATGTACTATGTACATGGTGTCCTACCTGTGCACATATGGGCCCCACGTAACCACCTAGCTCTGGAAAATGGGCAAACCTTTATTCGATGCACCATGCATGTGTATGTACATATGTGCAGTCA
The DNA here is from genome assembly GCF_014529385.1 of Adiantum capillus-veneris. Taxonomy (NCBI): domain Eukaryota; kingdom Viridiplantae; phylum Streptophyta; class Polypodiopsida; order Polypodiales; family Pteridaceae; genus Adiantum; species Adiantum capillus-veneris. Next base: position 23,357,688 of record NC_140935.1, read on the forward strand.
CTTCTTTCAAAAAACTCCTAACATAATCTACCCATCCCTTAGCTTTCTAGATCATTCATGATCAGCAGTAACAAAAAGAGATATGAGACATGCCGCGTCACAGGTCTCCTCATCCCTCACATACATTACTTGTTCTGCAAATAGCTCATCTTGCTCCACCATCATTAATCTAGCATGATACAATTGAAGACACAATAGATTTACCCTTGACTTATGTAGAATCCCATCCAGGTTAGCCAACTAATATGTACCATTCGGAAAACACTCCACTACCTTGAAGACACAATAGATTTACCCTTGACTTATGTAGAATCCCATTCAGGTTAGCCAACTGATATGTACCATTCAGAAAAAACTCCACTACCTTGAAAGGGCCTTCCCACTTAATTTGAAACTTCTTTTGGAATGTCTTGTCCAGCTTACTGTTGTAGCACAAAACCAAGTCATGTTTCTTGATACCCTTACTTTTGATCTTTTCATTTATCTTTTCTAAAGCCTTATCTTGCATCTGCCCATAATGTTCCAATACGCTCATCCTATCAACTGAACCTCTTGTAATTGTAAAAGCCTCTCTTTGAATGCATCACTGGACTGTCCAAGCAACTTTTCTAACATCTTGACCACAGGAAAATCTACTTCTACAGGCAATAGTGCTTCCTTTCCATATACCAAATAAAATGGAGTAAACCATGTACATGTCTTCACCTAAGTACGGTAAGCCCATAATGCACTAGGCAATTCCAAATCCCAATTCTTTCCTTGGTGCTCTATCACTTTCAAAAGAATTTGTACCAACTCACCATTGAATTTTTCATTTAACCCATTACATTGTGGGTAATAAGGAGTGGTATGCCGGTGCCTAATCTTCATTTTTGCGCATAAAAGGTCTAGCAGTTTAGCTCTAAATCATGGCCACGTATCCGAAAGTAGCTCTAGTGGCACCCCAAACTTGCAACATATTTCATCGTACACAAATTTTGCCACATCCTTTGCAGTGATTTGTTTTACTGCTATAGCTTCTGTCCATCTAGAGAGATACTCCACTGCAGTCAAAATATAGCTTTTGCCCCTGCTTGTGATAGGTAACGGGCCTATTGCATCAATCCCCCACTTTTCAAACACATCAAATGCCATAATGGTTTTTTGTATCTCTGGCTTCAACACTCTCTTCCCAAATGATTGACACTCATTGCAAGACCTACACCAATGGTGAACATCCTTGTGCAAACTAGGCCATACATACCCTCTTGCAAGATCTTATGCAAGGTGATCTTTAGAGAAAAATGGCCGCTACGCCTTCATGATTCTCTTCCAACACTCTATAAATCTCCTCCCTCCAAGGTACAAGTCTCAACACGAGACCATCCCCTTTCATGTATAAGAAATCACCAATCAATTTGTACCTGTATGCTCTACACAGAAAACCATACTTCTTAGACTTGTGAATGTCCGTCGGGATGATTCGTGTTAGCAAAAAACTCCTCTTCTTGAGCCAAACTTTCCCGGCCATGATAAAGAGGTAAATTGGTCCTCAACACAAATAGCTCCTCAATCATGCTTTGAGCTGCTTCATGTGCCTCTCCATTTAGAGCACGTTCAATGTGTCTAATGCTCCATGCTTCAAACTTTTTTAACAGGCCTTTAATTTTGACACATTCCTTCAATGAGGTGTCCTTGCTCTTCCACACACCCAACACTTGCTTCACAACTAACAAGGCATCACCTTTTATGCTCAACCTTCTAATCCCATGCTTCAAAAAAATGTGTAATCCGGCTTCCAAAATAGCATATTCAGCCTCAGTGTTACTATGAGCATCCAATTTGAACCCTCTTTTACATACTAGCTTCCCCTCTGGATCATAAAGTGTTATAACCCCTGAAGCCGCATCATGGCTCTTTTTGTATGAGCCATCAAGGAACAACACATGTGCATTGCTGATCTGTGGCACTTCTTCAACTACCCTTCTCACCATCTCTTCCTTAACAAGAAGGGGATTATCCTTGTACGTTAATAAATCAGCTAGGGTAGCTCTTGTACTATCTTCCACTAAAAAAGAAAACTCAAACTCTTGCAACTCAATTACCCATTTCTTGATCACATTTGACATGTTTGTGCCATTAATTAACTATGGCAAAAAGGTATAACTCGTTAAGAAAACAAAAGATTGTGGTAGCAAGTAATGACGAAATCATCGACAAGCAAATATTACACTGGCCATCACTAGCTCTACTTCCAAGAATTTTCTCTCTGCTACCAACTTCGCTCGGCTTGCACAATACACTGGCCTCATATAATGGCTTCCCTTTCTCTTTTGCAATAGCATGGCTCCAATGGAATCATCCCCTACTGAAGGATTTACATAAAACACTTGCCCCCAATCAAGAGCCTGCATGGCTGATAGCCCCCCTAACACCTCTTTCACCTCTTGAAACACTTCTTCACACTTGTCATCCCATTGCAATGGATCATGCTTTGCCACTTGTTGTAATGGATAAAGGAGCTGCGAAGACAATGGGATAAAACGCATCATGTACTTTACTTTGTGTATAAAGGTTGCCAATTGCTTTGTACTCATAGGTGATGGAAGAAGAATAATAGACTTAACCTTGTCTGGATCAGGGCCGCAATGCCATTTTCTGACACCATATGGCCCAATAACTTCACCCTTGGCTATGCTAGATGACATTTCTTTGGATTTAGTTGTCCTCCAGCCAATACCAGCAGCTTCTCATGGTGTTCAGCCCTACTGTTGTTGTAGACACACAAGTCGTCCATAAAAGCTTTAACACAAATACCAATGAATGGTTCTAATACCCAATTTTCTCTCTCTTGATAGAAGTAAGGTCCATTTGTCAACCCAAATGGCAATACCATGTAGCAATAACAACCCCATGGCGTAATGAAAGTTGTCTTTGTTCGGTCTTTAAGAGCAATCTTCAATTGAAAATAGCCTGAAAAACCATTGCACACATTGTACCTCTCATAACTTGCCACTGAATCCAAGATCTGATTAATGAATGGAAGAGGATATGAGTTCTTCTTAGTGGCTGCATTTGAGGGTTTAAAATCTACACAAATCCTCCTCTTTCCATCCTTCTTTGGCTTGACTACTAGTGGACTCACCCATTCTGTGGTTTCCACTGGGACTACGAATCCTCCATTCAATAACTTGTCCACCTCTTCCCGCAAGGCTTGCATTTTCTCTTGAACCATCCTTCTTAGTCTTTGTCGCACTGGCTTAGCACCTTCCTTCAGCTCTATATGTATCTCTTCTCCTTTGAACCCTCTAATCTCTTCATATAAAGTAATGAACAAATCAGGAAAACTAGCCAGCATGTGAAAATATATCTCCTTCTCCATAGATGAGAGGTCTCCACTAATCATTTGTGTCATCAATTCCTGCTTCTTTGACAATTCAACCTTGGTTTCCATCAGCCCTTCAATCACTTCATAAGGCCCTTCACTTTCATCTTCAATCTCATTTGCAAATGCAACTAAACCTGACTCCTGGATTTCTTTGTCCATTAAAAGAAGTGCAACATCAATATCCTCATCACTGTTGGTAGTACAATCACTGTCCTCATCAGTCACTGTGGAATAGTCTTCAGCACTAGACTCATCCTCATCTTCATAAAGCTCTTCCAATACTTTCCTTGTGACCATATTATATAGCTTCTTGGCACATGTCTTTCTATAGAGGCTAATTGTACCATGTTGCCAATCTTGAATAGCTCCCACTGCACGTAACCATGGTCTACCCAGTATAATAGGGTATGCTCCCAACCCCGCTGGCATCACATGAAAATCAACCACCACCTTTGCATCATACACATCCACTTCTAAGCTTTCTACAACACCCAAACATTTTACTGTTTGATGGTTTGTTAATCTGATCCGAAATCCTGACACCCCAATCACTGTAAGACCCATCTTCTCAACGCATGAGTGTGTTATGACACATATTTGGGCTCCGCCATCAACATAACCTTGTCCCAGATTTTTTCTTTTGTGTCACACATATACTATTGGACAAATGTCTGGTAGCTCATCCATCGCCAACACCTTCACCGAACCTCTCTGTGGTCCTTTCTCCATTGGGTTAACCATCCTCTTCCACTGTCGCTTTAGCTTAGGCACCATCTCTATAAGCTGCCCAAAAGTAACATCTGCTTTCCTACTTGTCAAATCCTCCTTCAAGTCATAGATTAATTGCCCATCTCCTAGTGGAAAATATGAAACATGAAACTTGCAACGAGCCCTTCTTTTCCTCTTGGCCTTGACATCCTCATCTTAATGGCTCTTTCTCTTCTTCTTGCTAGGACCTAGGGCACTTCTTCCTTCCTTATCCTGTGTGGTCCTCTTCCTAATAGGCATCACTAATGTATCCTCCAGCTTCGCTACCTTCTCCAAGGTGACCACACTTATCCTTTCCCTTTTCCTTTTGGGTTAATCCACTGGTTCCTTCTTCTCCCTTAATTTCAATGCCATAATCATTTGACCTAGTTAGCACCTGCCTTGGAAATGGATACATGTCTCCCCATCCTTGGTGGTTTATCACATTGCGGGTTGATGTGGCCCAACTCTCCGCAATTATAATACGTGGGCGTCTGCCTCTAGACTCTACCATTGCTTTGTCCAACACCATTCTTGGGATTTTCTTCACCTCTTGGCTGATCCCCCAACCTCGATTATTTCCCACATTACCTAGCATGTTTAGGCTAAGATTCTTTATTAAATCTACCACTTGCCTCACGTCTTGCCTTAGCCCATCATCTTGCACTGTTGTAGTGACCACTACTGTCATAACCTGAGGAGTAACAAAAACCACTGGTTCATGATGAACCCTTGGCATGAGACCTTGCAAAGAATCCATAGGGTGAAACTCAGACCTCCTGGGCAAAGACTCTACTCCTAGCTGGCTCATTCTTCTCAGCTTCCACTCTTTGTTCCTCGCTACATCTAGTGCATCTTCATATGTCCTAGGCTTCTTTAGCTCCACTCTCCAACGTATATTCTCCCAAAGACCAGTCAAGAACATGTCCTCTTCATCATGCCAGGTGAAGGTACCTGTGGTGCTAAGGCCTTGCACATTTGCTCCCATGCCATTGAAAACTTACATATGTACACATCTATTGGCTCACCTTCCCTTTGCACCAAACCCTGTACTTCTTGCCACACTTTGTCAGGATCTTCTGTCTTCACAAACTCCACTTCCAATCCATGCCGTAGATTATTCCAACTATATCTCACATGTGGATCCACCGCACGCAACTCCTCTTCAAATGCTTTGGACCAAACTCGTGCATCACTCTTCAAACAGATTTGAAGAAGACGTAACATCTGTGCAAGATCGTGAATCTGATTGCTAATGTAGGCAACCTCCATTTTTTTCAAAAAGTCTTCCACATCTTCATTACTTCTTCCATGAAGTTTCGGATAAGAGAAAGCCATGGCTACCCAAGTTTCGATGCTTTGAGAACCCCTTCTAACGCATGTGCAAAAACCCAAACTTTTTACTGACTCAAACACATGCACATCAAATGAGTTTTCATAGTTAATCATCGGAACTATAATAGGCAAAGGGGATTCTAGTATCTCTCTTAATCTTCTTGGCCCGAACATAAAGACTGTGCTGCTCAAAAAAAAGCTTCATGGACACATTAACATTTATCTGGATTCTTTGTGCAAAATGAAAAGGAGTGAACTGAGGTCCGTTTTGATCATCCATTAAAGCCAACCATGCAGCTCCCAAGAAGCCTAACTTATCCTCTGATTTTGTAAAAAAATCAACAGCATAACAGCATAAATGGCTCAAAAGACCAAAAAACCATCCATCACAACTTGGAAAACTTTTGGCAGAGTTTCCCCAGAAGTAGAGCAGAAAGAACACAATATAGATTGTATATGTATGCATAACCTGCCAAAAATAGAACCCGAGCATCCGGTAGGAATCACTAGTACATAGCATATGGCGAGGTCACGAAAAGGGTGCTCCAGCCACCTGTATCACCAAAGGATCTCACATTTGAGAATCCCCCAGCTCAATAAAACCTCACGCTATCGACCCTCTCACGAAAGCTTATGCAAATCTCGTGTAGTCAAGTCTCAAAAATGACTATCTTCCAAACCAAGTCTCAAAAATGGCTGGGACTTCCCAATAAAACCAAGTATGGCCCCACAAAGGTGTACAATGGTAGTATCCACAAGTAATGTACAATACAAGACAATGTGCTCAAACAGGCACCAATTGATGCATACCCACGGCAACTGCCTGTGACTCCCACTTGCCAGTGTATCACTCTACTCCAGCTACCTGTACCTGTATAAATCACCTATACCTGTATCTGTAACCTGTAACCTATAACCTGTAACCTGTAACCTGTAACCTGTAACCTGTAACTTGTAACCTATAACCTGTAACCTGTAACATGTGACCTGTAACTGTAACCTGTAATCTGCAATCTGTACTCCCGAAGCTAAAGGTACTCAAAGAAGGTCCTCCGTGGGGGCGCCAAAAGAATGTGAGTGGGATGGAAACACACACAACACCTCTATAATAACCTGACACACACTCTTGGGGTAATACACACACACACACACACACACACACACACTATGGGGCACCACCTAGCCGAGACAGGGAACACACCGATGGAGTGAGAGGAGAGAGACTACCCATTTCCCCACTCAACTCAGCTCAAAACAGGAAGATTTTTTATGTTTAGATAAAATTGAGCTTGGGCCAACACCAACGGGGCAAATAGCTCACACAATATGGATGAAATTTGCTAGATACAATCACAAATTTGAAAAGAGGCTTCGCTCTCACAGGAGAAAATTACACAGCAAAAATAGCAGGAAAAAGTGAGAAATTTGGCAAAATGGACAGCACCATTGCGTCCGGAGCAGCCAAAAACCCCAGTCTACAATATCAAAGCACACAAATCCGACCTCGGAGGAGCAGTTTATGGCCAAAACGGACTCCAAAAACAGCAAAAATTGAGTTTCGGTTGTTCCTCCTCTTCTCTCCACACTTGGATGGTTTTTTTCTCAGGTTTTCAGTGTCCACACTTCACTTTATCCCTTGGTCACCTTCGGTCTTTTTGTTGACCTCAAACGGACCCCGAACAGGCCGAAAACTGACCACGCAATGCATTTTTGTCACCCTTCTACGTCCATCCGCACAGTTGGCACTCAACTTTTTTCAATAATGCATCCAGAAACCATGTGAAGTGGCCCCCAAATATAGCCCTCATGATGACCTTTCTACATAATCATCACAAGAAAACACTCATGTTGTGTCCTCGCTTACCCACGTGCAAGTATTGACCCCATTCGACCTCCTGATGCCACTAGATGCCATCTGATGCACCTTCTTACCTTATGTCGTCGGCCTATGGATAGCTTCCTCGAGAATTTTTATGCACTACCAACTCCTCATTACCATAGAACAAACACACTAGAACTGGTGATAATGAAAATCGATGTACTATGTACATGCTATTCTACTTGTACACATGTGACCTGGCTCTGGAAAATGGGCAATCCTTTATTCGATGCACCATGCATGTTTATGTACATATCCGCAATCACTTCGTCCAAAAAACTCCTAACAACGCTCATCACTCTAGGGCTATCTATCTTTCCATTGCACACTAAGTAACATACTCTTAGGTGTGTGCCTTGAGCTTCCTTCGTCTTCTCCAAGCTCTGTGCGTTTCTCTGCAACCCTAATTCCAATAGCATCTTCATGTGCAAAATTAAAATTGTAAATATTCATTCTACTCTCTTTATTATAGTCAGCCATGCTACCTTGATTAATATCTATGCTACTTTGTGCTTTGGCAACTCAAAAGTTTAGTTTCTACTCTTATTTACTTTTATATTAGCTCTCAAGCAGCCACACCCATGGTTTAGAGACTGTTGATTGCAAAGAGTAGTGGAGAGGGTCTAACATTACTTTGTTTGATTATGTTTCCTGCTTATCTTACTAGTAGCTCAATAATGGTTAAGCCAAAGGCAAGCTCCGAAAGACTTTATTATTAATAGTTCCCAATGGTGTACCTTGAACTAAGTTCTTTTCACCCAGGATAATAAATCCATGTCCCACTTACCCTCGTGCAATGAAGAGATCCAACCTCTCTTCTTAAGCAAGAAAAGAGAAACAACCAATAGCTCAGATGCCAATGTAGCATAACATAATATGGCTATAACATTGATTGTAGCAGAATTAAGGTAGCAATAGGGAGAATTTTTATAAGAGAATTCTTAAAGTCTTATAAGGAGAGCACTTGATTAAATGTAGCAAAATGGACATTATACCTAGTTAGCTTGCCATGAACATTACTTGTAAAAGAGAGAGAAAACTAGAGAAATTGACAACAACTAAGGACGATATTTACTTGGAGCTGGTCCCCTTCCAAAAGGCTTTTGTATTATAGAATCTCCCATGAAGAGAGACTCGGTACAATACATGATTTGTGTTCCTTGAGACCTTGTTGATGCAATGAAGATGGTAAACTTCATGCACCAAATTTATGCACATAACTACCTTGCAAAAACATTAACTTTCCCTTGGCCTGAATCCCAAGACCTCAAACACCTTCAAAGGTGGAGAGAGCTAGCAGGGAGGAAGAGAAGGGAAGAGGAAGAAGATGTAGTATACGAGAAAGAAGTAGTTTACTCACATTTTATTACTCATAGAGCATATCATAGCATAGTAATGAAGATGAAAAGATGGTAAGCATTGCTTTGAAGCATGACTCTTGGTTGGATTTGCATTCCATAGCCAAAAGGTGTTGGTGTACGCTCTCTACTTCTCAATCTTGGAGAAGGAGATGGATTTATTGCTCAACACAATGAGACAGTTTGTGAGTGTGTGGGAGAATGATAAAAAAGGAGCCTCGCTCCTAGCGTTGGTCGACCCCTCTCACTCCCTACTCTTACTTGCACCTCATTGGCCCTTGCCAAGCTCAACCAATATAAGCCTAGCTCATAACTAGCAATATAGGCCACTTGTTGACTTTCAAGCACCTCAAGCACCTTAGTCATCAAGCACGACAAGCACCTTAGTCAGTTCAAGCACAACAAGCACCTCAAGCACATGCTTAGCTTGCCTAAGGTCTAAAGTATGTAAAGGTCCTAGGTCTAAGGAATTTTAATACTAACCATTGGAGATCTTTAATGAAGCTAATCATGAGGTCTTTTAACCTCCATTATCTGCTCATTGCTCTTTGGTAGACCACTCCCTTTTGGACCCTTCATGAGATGTAGCCTTCTTTCCCTTTGGTCTCGTGCTGAGATAGGTCTAAAAGCACATATCTATATTCTAGCTCTTGTTCCCATTTATTTTCCCACATTAGATTGTCAATTCAATATGAAAAAATCATTTGGGATAGTTAGATATTAGATTTTATGATATTCAATTTGAGAAGCTTTTAAGTTTCTATCTGATTGGTTCTCAACCATGGCTAAGAATTTTTGGAATGTAGCAAACACTTCATCTTTCCCCTTCAAGAGGTAGACCTACACCTTCCAAATAGATTCATCTATAAATGTCAAGAAATACATTGCTCCCCCTAGATATTTGTGTGACATAGGCCCACATAAATTTCTATGAACCAAATCTAGAGGGTTTTCGAACTCTCATTGTAATGGCAAGGAAGTCTTCCTAGTTCACTTTTTATAGATACAATGCTCACATAAATTGAAATCAAAATAGTTTAGCACAGGTAAGTATCCCAAACGTTCCAAAACTTTCATTCGTTTTTGGCTCATATAGCCTAGCTAGCTATGCCACAACTCAGTAGAAGGCTACTTGGCTACATAGATAGAACTCTCTTTGATTGAAGAGACAAATAAAGAGTACAATAAACCAAATTTGTGACCTTTTATGACAACCAAATTTTCTTTACGCACCATTTATGAACCATTACCAAAAACATTAGTATAGCCTAGAGCATCGAGTTGACCAACTGGCACCAAACTCTTAGTTAGTTTAGAAGCATGTTTGACTCCTCGAAGCATAAATTCAGTGCCATTTGTCATGCATAACTTGACATCTCCCATATCGCATGTATCAAGCTGGTAGAAATCTCCAAGCTTGATTGAACCATGCATCGCAGTATACGTGGAGAACCATTCGCTATGGGAAGTAAGATGGAAATATACTGAATGAATGATCGAATTTTGAGTATAACACTCATTAAGATCCAATAACGCATCTCGACTCAAATTGAAAGTGAAAACAAGCACATCTGATGCCTATCACACGTCAAGAACAACCTCTAGAGGTGGATATTCAACCACATTGATCTCCTCTATCTTTACACTTCTCTTTGGAACATCAAAATTCACAATAGCTTTTCTCTTGTCACGTTGTAAAACACAAAAATCTTTCTTTCAATGGCCTTTTTTACTACAATGATAGCATTCTACATTTCTTGAGTCACGGCCTCAAATCTTGCTACAATTCTGGTGATCCTTATGATCCTATGATCCTATGAATGATGATGGATACGACTATGTCCACCTCTTTGCATATGGTGATTATGGTCACTTACCATATATGCATCTCCATGCCCACCACTATCAAGAGACTGACGTCTGATCTCCTTATTGAGAAATGCACTATCAACATCACTAAACTTCAGTTCCTTATGATCCTTATGATCCTATGAATGATGATGGATACGACTATGTCCACCTCTTTGCCTATGGTGATTATGGCCACTTACCATATATGCATCTCCATGCCCACCACTATCAAGAGACTGACGTCTGATCTCCTTATTGAGAAATGCATTATTAACATCACTAAACATCAGTTTACCACCTGGTGTGGAGTTACCAATTGCAATATTGAATGTATCCTTAGAAGAAGGCAAAGAGCGTAGAAAGAAAATGGCCTTCATTTCATGATCAAAATTCAACACTTTTGATGCTAGCTAAGAAAATATGCTATTGAAATCATTCAAGTGTGCACTAACACTGCTACCTTCTTTCATCAAGAAAAATGTATTAGAAGCACTTTTTCCATCCCAAGCCTTTTTCCACCAATTCATGCACTTGCCTCATGATCTCCTCTTGTTGAGCTTGTGAAACTCAATAAGGAGGTTTATTAGGCGGTGAGCTTCCTAGTAGAAGCTCTATGGCATGGTCATCATCCCCTCTTTTGGAGGTAGCTCACTAGGGATGTCATCAATGAAAACATCTTGGAATCCATTTAGGAAATTAGACAACTCTATTTCTCTTGATTCCCTTTTGCTACTTGTGAAAACATTAGAATCGTTTACAGATTCTCTAATAAAAATCATATACGTAAAAATAGAGCTTTTCATTGACTTACCAAAAGCAAGCATATTTACCAGGGATATGACGTTCCCCAAATCATTAGCATCTATGTACATGCTCTTTTCCCTGTAGGTAAATTAGATTCTCCTTTTAGGGAACCTCGTGTTGGCAGCCATGCGGTTGAACCATGGTGCCCTTAGGATAACATCCTCATGTTGAAGAGGAGAGATTTTAAAAAACATTCTTCTTTGTCGACGTAGCTTTGGACATGAAGCCTCAACTTCCCAATCAAGGGAGTAATAGAGGCTTGCTATCTCTCGAAATTTGTGTCAGTAATTACATTATCTCCCATCTCAAAAGCTTGATGCCCAACTTGGTGGCCAACTCCATTGATATGAAGTTGTGAGTAGATCCAGGGTCAAACACGATGAAGGTATATGTTCCCTTACCTTTCCCCAAGCATAGGGAGAGGACTGATCCTTTGCAATGAGTATCCTCTTTTGGAGCTTCAACCATGGAAGCTCTAGGAGTGTCATTGCGTACATTTCTTTTGGGGCAAGAACGATAACCATGTCCTTGCTCCCCACACTTAAATCATTTATGGTCTTTACGAAAGGCCTCTAATTCTTTGGGAGAGAGCTTATTTTTACCTTTGTAAGCTCCTTTCTCCTTGGCCTTGTTGTTGTTGTTGTTGGTGTTGCCTTCTTGAGAAGAGTTTTGAGCATTGCTCTTCCCTTTAGCTTCATTTCGATCCTTGTTTTCCATGGGCTTGAAATTTCTTCTCGCCCCTTGTTGGAGATTGATCCTTGAAGCAACCATAGTGCGGTGGATAACTTTGGTGATAGTGCTAGGCCGTTGTGATTTGACATACTCGGTGATTTCTTTAGGTAATCCCGCACAAAATTGTTTCTTTTACTCGGTGAAGTCTATTATTTAAAAGACAGTAGCCTTAAGATGTAAATCCCAAAACTTGTCCACATATTTGTGAATAGACTCATGTGAGAGAAACTTTAAACATTGCCATTCGGTGAGCACTTTGTCCTTTGCATCGCTTGCAAAGAATTACTTCATGATGGAAACTTGTAGAATTTTCCATGTCTTTGGAGTCTCGCCATATTGCTACAAAGGCTAGCCCACAATTGACAAGTAGATTTTTGGAAGTGCATAGCTACATGGTGTAGCTTGGAGGACTCCGTGAAGCCCTCCTCTCCAAAGGCCACATCAAATTGTTGGATGAAGGCGAATACTTTGTCGCTCGCACCAAAGGTGTGCCATCATGGGTGAGAAAAGAGATACTTTTCCTCCCTCTAAGAGGAGGAAGGTGAAGAAGAAGGAGAAGAGGGTGACCTCTTTCTTGCCTTTTTCTTCCTTTGTTTCCTCTCTTCCCTTTTGGAGTGACAAGGAGAAGGACTATGGGTTGATCGTTTCCTCTTGGGAGGAGTTGACGATAGTCTAGACTGCTATCTTTATGGAGACACATCTTTAGAGGAACTTAGGGATTCACTTCTTTCGCGTTTTTGGATTCCTCCTCTCTTATGGGAGAGCGTCTTCTTTTGGGAGTCTCATCAAGAGGCCTCCTAAACTCTCTCTCCTCTTGGAGAAGAAGGGAATCCCATAAGTACAAAGTTGTTGGGTTGCTTTGGCTTACAAAGTAGGGTTGCCCATAGCTTAATTCAACCTAGTAACAAGATAATTGATAAACATGGGGACATCATCATTATCACCTTCATGTTCAAAGTCAAACTCATCAATGTTCATTCTACTCTCTTGGTTATTGTCAGCCATGCTAATTATACTTATGTGTTTCCTTAGTGTATTCTTTGGAAATTCAAAACCTTAGTTGCTACTAGTCTTTGAAAATAAGCACTTAAGTATCTACACCCATGGCTCGAATTGGTTAACTATAGAGAGTAGTGGGGTGGGTCTAACATAGCAGAATTGTTGAGGGATAGCTTCTTTTGGACTTCTTATGGCTCAATAATGGTAAATCCGTAGGCAAGTCTAAAAGGACCCCATTATTACGACCAAAGCTCCGGAGGTGTGCACCATATCCCACACCGTAGGCTCAACAAAACCGATAATGGATCCCAATCTCACTTACCCTAATATAATTAACAAAATCAAACATTAATAGGCTACTTCAGGACCTCTCTTCTTAAGCAAGAAAAGTGAAACCAAATGCTCTGATACCAATGTAATGGAAATGGCCTATGAACTTTGAGAGTAGTAGAATTAAGAGAATTAGAGTGAGCATTTTTGTGAGATTACTTTGAGAACATTTTTGTGATATTACTTTGAGAACATAGAGGGTGAACTTAATTGATGGTAGCAACATGAACATATTAATTAACTTGGCATGAACAATACTTTTGCAAGAGAGAGAGTATTAGAGAACATGACAATAGTTGGGGACCGGATTTACTTAGAGTCGGCGGTCCCCCCCCCAAAACGCCTTTGTATTATAGATTCTCCCATCAAGAGAGACTTGGTATAATACAATCTTTGTGTTCCTTGTGACCTTGGTGATGCTATGAAGATGAAAAGCTTCATGCATCAAGAGCATAACATAAACTTTGCAAAATCATTAACTATCCCAAGCCTCAGTCCCAAGGCCTCAAACACCTTGGAAGGTGGAGAGAGCTAGCGGGGAATGAGAGTAGGGAAGAGGAAGAAGAAACATTACATTGGAGAAAGAAATATTTCCTCATTATCATCACTCTTCTTGCTTAGCATAGCATAATAGCATAGTAATGAAGACGAAGAAGATGGCAAGCTTAAGTATTGAAGCATGGCTCTTGGTTGGATTTGCCTTCCATAGCCAAGAGTGTTGGTGTAGGCTCTCCACTTCTCTACAAGCTTTGAGAAGGAGATGGAGCTCTTGCACTTTTCACTCCACACAATGAGAGAATATGTGTGTGTGTGTGTGTGTGTGTGTGTGTGTGTGTGTGTGTATGGGAGATTATACCCCTCTCTCTCTCTCTCTCTCTCTCTCTCTCTCTCTCTCTCTCTCTCTCGTATTATTTTATTATTTCATTTGGACATGTGTCCTCTTTTTTCTCTTTGAGAGAAAGAACTTAATTATTTATTTTTATATATCTAAATTCTCATTGGACCCCTTTAAAACCTATCCAATAGCATTCAGGCACATCATGAGGGCCACATGTGGAGGATCATTTGAACTTGTGTTTTTTATGCTTATTAAATCATTTGGTTGAATTGAATACTTCAAGGATTTAGTCAATTAAGCAAGCATGTGTCTTTTATGCTGCTTAAGTCATTTATTTTGAATTGAATACTTCAAGTCTTAGTACATTTCAAAAACCTTAGTCATTTAAGTAGTCATTCAAGCATAAAAATCACCTCAAGCTTTGGACAAGGTTCTCACAACCACTTTAAGCATATTAGCACCTCATGCTTGGGTAGGATTCCCACTTCGAGGTTAGCCCTAGCTTGCATAAGGTCAAAGGACTTTTTAACACTAACGTTTGGAAGTCTTTAATGAAGCTAACCCTAAGGTCTTTTAGGCTCCATTATATGCACATTGCTCTTTGATAGGCTACCTCCGTTTGTACCCCTTTTGAGATGTAACCATCTCTCCTCTTGATCCCTTGCTGAGGTAAATCTAGAAGCACTTATTGCACATTGCTCTTTGGTAGACCGTCTCCTTTTGGACCCCTATTGAGATGCAACCATTTATCTTTTAGGTCCCCTGTTGAGATAGGTCTAGAAGCACATATATATATCCTAACTCTTGTTCCCCTTTTATCTTCCCATATTAAGTGATCAGTTTAATATGAGAAAATCATTTGGTAAAGTTATATATTATATTTTATGACAAGACACCTATGATAGTTGTGTCAAACAAAAGTTGTACCTACTCTTGAGATACCTACACCTCTTTATTGTGCTTGGAATGCTTCCGTAACAATCCTACTAATGGTGTTATTTGTTACTTGTAGCTATCATAGATTGATTTTTGTGGCCCATTGTCTTTCTATGGTATGCATGTACCAACATCACAAATTGTTATGGATCAAGGTAGTTATCTCTTCAATGCACAACTGCGAGGATCAACCTATAGGGAGGGATAGACACGCACACACACACATGGATGCAATACTAGATATGCTCTTTGTTTTTGTGATTTTTTTTTGTTCCTCCCTCTCCCTCTCTCTCTCTCTCTATATATATATATTTTTTATTTTATTTTATTTTATTTTTTTGTAGCTAAGAAAATTTTGGAAAGTGACCAAAGCCAATAGAGCCAAGTCTGCATGTTTAGTTTGATATCTTCATTGGCACTCTTGTAATTTCTACCACTTCACCATGGGGCTTCCATCTAGCACAATTTGAAACTTCCAGTATTTAGATGGTTTGTACTCGATTGTTTCTTCAATTGAGGGATTCGAGTACTTGGGATAGTGTCTCTTTTCTACAAATGCAAACTTGTGAGCATAAAGGCATTATGAACTTGCCAGTTTCAGATCCCTAAGAAGAACCCCTTGGGTATTCTCATACACATGTCTATGTTATGTAGACAAGACCATTTATCTTATACATGCCATGTTGTAAACTCTTGCTTAAAAAATTGGGACCTTTTGCTAAGGTTAATGGAGAGGTGGGGAGTGGCTTAAATTTATACACTTCCAATAAATGATTTTAGAGTTTATTTTTCTTTTTGAGCTCCTTTTGGTTACTACAAGCTTATGTGTATTGCTTGTTTGTTATGTTTTCACATCATCTTACACAAGGAGCTTTGGACATCTTGCTATATACATCATATGTCGTTTGAGGAAGTTGTTAGATGAAAGTAGCAATTCACTTGCTTAATTACTAGTTCGAATGATAAAATGTGTGAATTGTATGAAGTTTTTTTTATGGTGGTAATCTAGTAATTGCTACATCAATTTAGCAAGTTTAGTCACCGATGCACTGCTACCTAGTGACTAGGTGTAAGTTGCTACCTTGGACTAGCAATATCGTGGTTCGTATCCATGTTCTTAGTGGTTTTTGCGTATAATTGCTATATGGTATGCAATTACCGTGTTGCAATTAGCTTAAGTTGCTAGAGAAAATTGTTCTCGTTTATTTACCATGAAAGAAAGAGTATCTAACATCATGATCTTACACTAGTGATGGTTTTCCATGTCCTTCTTGTAATCAGACAATAGATTCTATCAATAGGCACACTTTGGTGGGAAAAATTAGAAGTATGTAACAAGCTACACTGTAAGTGACATCCCATTAATCAATAAAACAAAAATACTTCATGCCTTTGATGTACTACTTGCGATTCAATCAAAATTAAAGATATTTTCTCACATCGCAGTGCTCGACGTCATGAGCTTACTGGCAGTTCCAATAATGTATCTAGTAACAATAGTTTGAATGGATAACAAGACTTTTTACACTCACAAGGAGATTTCAAGGTAGACTAGATGAATTTGTAATAGAAGTAGCCATTTATACGGGGAAATTAGCAAAGCTTGATAACAGAAAGTGACTTGCACAACATTCAAACATATGGAAAATTCACACGGAAGAAACTTAATGGAGAATCTAGTAGTTTTTTCCATTCTTATTAAAGGTTTAAATTGTGTTTTAAAAAAAGATCACAAGACCTGGTTAACTTGGTCAATGGATGCCTATTGTATGGTGATCTCCATGAATCATGAAACTTTGCATAATTTACTTCTATACCAAGGAAAATTTTTCAAAGTTGTATTTTCTATTCGAAAGAGATTCTATGTTGTTTAGTAGTGGCAATTCATCATTAGTTGTTCCCATGGTTATGTGCAGGTGTGTGTACATGCATGCATGTGCACATGCACACACATACACATAAACACATGCATGCGTGCATTCATGCATGCATACATACATCTCTAGCATGGTATGCTACTCCCTCCAAGAACCTCAAAGATGCAAGAAAAAAGTTCTTAGGAAAACCTTACTATTCACTACATTGTGGATTTAGGGGCATGTTTGTCCTGAAGGTTTCTCTTAGATGATGAATTTACCCTAGATGCCAATTTCTATCACTGCACCTATAGACGCATTGTGGAAATCTAGTTTAGAATTGGAACGAGTTGATGTATACATCCCTTTATTTTTAAGCATTGGAAGAGGTCCACATCTTCAATGGAGTGGGGGAAACAATGCTAATTGGCACAATCAAGTATGGATCATAGCAGTGTTAACCTACTCATTTCAAAGTGTGTTATGCTCTGGCTTTATCAAGGATGCAGATTGTGAGGATGAATGTGTGAAAGCCTTAAGGAAACGACCAAGGATGCAATGCTTATGGCCTTGATCTCATTGTCGGGGTCGTAAAGCCCAATGTGATAACCATAAGTCATTGGGACACATTTCCTTGTTTTTAGTCAAATTAACAAGGACTCTCAAACCCTAGTTACACATGGTGACAAGGAGTCCACACATTGTGTTGTCTCATCTTCTTCTCCAAGCTATGTACTCTACACACACATATGCACACATTTCATGCACTCTCACTGGCATTAGAGCAGGGGTTGTGGCTCGGGGGCTTTGGAGGTCATCTCTTTTGATTGCTATCTTGTTTGACGTACGTAAACAATGCCACATATAGTTAAGGGCGAGTTCAAAAGTTCAATTTTAGCTCGTTTTAACCTCCGTTTGGGCATATCAAGTTTTGGACATGTTGTTTCATCTTTTTTTGCAAATTGTAAGATACAAGGTTTCTTGGGGTTTTTTGGTTTTTTTATTGTGGAAGAAAGATAGCATTTTTCTACTTACAAAGGAAGTAGATTACAAATTGTAGGGTTACATGCAAATAGGAGACAGGTCTCAAAACTACATTGTGCAGGTTACAAGTTGCTAAAGCAAAGATATGTCATTGAACAGTTTGTTTATGATGTTCTTTCTTGTTGTGAGCATATTAGTTCTATTGTTTACCAGGATCTCTAGTGAGATCACTACAAGAGATCACCTAAATACCGACATCAAATTATCGACGTCATTGATGGGAGTTAGTATATGTGTATATAATTTTGGAGGGAGAACAATTTTTTTAAAAAATCAAAATTTAAATTTTTTTTGCCAATTTGGGCATGTATTCCGACACATGTTCCAAGCCAATTTCGACACTTATTAGTTGTTGATTCCGACGTCTCTATCGATGCGTATATCAGCGATACCTGGAAAAGCAGAACCCATGGGTTCTTCCTACATGTGTTTGTCTCATTTCTCATCTCCTCCACTTCTCTCCTCTTCTTCACTTGTTGCATATCTATTGTTGTAGGGCTTGCCGATCTCCACTTACACACTCCCCCCCATCAACAAGGTAAGGTTCATAGTAGATTTCTTCACTTTTGTGTGTGTGGGAGTAACATAGTGTGTGTGTGTATGTGCGTGCGCACGCGTGCATGTATTTGCATGTTTAGCAACATTTCTTCAAGTGCTTCTTGCTCAAATAGGCCGCATGTGAGTGTTCTATCATTCTCTTCTCTTGCATACATACACACGCGCGCACACACACACATATGCACCATAAACATGCACGCAAATAAAAAAACTATATATTATTTTGTCAACAATCTAAACACACTATGTGCACACACATACACACACACATTTTCAAATAAGGAAAAAATTAGAAAAAAATATGTAATTTGTTATTGTATAAATTTAAAAAAAAGAATCATTAACAAAGAAAGTTAATGAAATTTGATCGTTACAAAAAGGGTTATTTTGATTAGGTCATTTTATATGTAGTTTTGTTATTTTTATACAAATTAATTTAAAAATTTAATAAATTATATTGTTTTTTAAATTGTGACATGCCGTAGGTGTTGTAAATGTTAATTAAAATGTTTTTAGTTAAGTTTTAGTATTAGATTGTTCTAATTACCTTTGATTAACTTCATACGTTTTACAAATCACCAATCGGCATTGTTATGTTGACCATTTATGTCAATCGACCGTAGTTGGCCGCTTAGTGCTATCCACTTAATTAGGGTTAACCGCTTAATGCTAGTTGCTTAGGTATTCAGTCGCTTAGCCTCTTAGGACTAGTCCGTATTACGTCGTTGAGAAGCCTAGACGCTTAGGGCTAGCCGCTTAGTGCTAGCTGCGGGTATTCAATCGCTTAGCCGCACTGGTTAGGCCTACCCACTTTGTTACTTAGCCACTTAGGGCTAGTCGCTTAGGGCTTTCCAGTTAGGTCTATCCACTTAGGTATTTAGTTGCTTAGCCACGTTGCCTAGGCCTACCCACTTTGTTATTTAGTTGCTTAGCCACTTAGCACTAGTTGCTTAGGGCTAATTGGTATTCAGACCGCTTAGGGTTAGCCACTTAGGTGTTCAGCCACTTAGCCGCGCCGTTTAGACCTACCCACTTTGCTATAACTTATTTAGCCACTTAGGGCTAGCCGCTTATGTATATTTCAGCCACTTGAGAGTAGCCGCTAAGGGCTAGTTGGTATTCATGCCGCTTAGGGATAGCCGCTTACGTATATTTTAGTCACTTAGGACTAGCTGATAAGTGCTAGTTTGTATTCAGGCCGCTTAGGGCTAGCTGCTTATGGTTAGCCACTTAGGGTGAGTGGCTGGAGTGTTTCAGTCTTGCTTAGGGTTTAGGTCTTAGCTAGGGCTAGTCACTTATGTATTAGGTCTTTGCAATCTGGCTGTTTCAGGCCGCTTATGTAAAGTGATGTTTACTTTGCCCACTCATAGCTGGCTTCTTAGAGTCATGTAGACGTGGGTGTGTACTTATGTTGCACCCTCAAATTAGGTATTGACCAATAAAGAAAAAAGTATTACCTGGTGGTCCTGATCACTGTGCACCTTTAGATCAATGTGTGCGGGGATTGGACATGTTTAGAGAATGTGTGGTAGTTAGAGCTAGCGACAAATGGTTATCATCGATCAATGTTTGGTCGTACAAAAAATTAGAGTTCGGTTGCTAGGAGGTGTCTGTGATTGGACTTTTAAAGTACAAAAAATACAAACAGACTTTAGAAACGGTTAAAGTACAAAAAACACAAACGATCAAAGGAGAAAAACGTAAACGGACTTCAAAAATAGCTTTTGCACTTCAAAAACACAAACAGACTTCGACAAACTAAATAAAATAACGCAATGGACTTCAATGATGCAAATAGACTTCAAAAATACAAACGGATTTCAAAAATGCAAACGATCTTCAAAAATGGCGGTCTATATTAGATCGGTCCATTTAGATCTACATGCATTGTCATGTAGACATGGGTGTGTACTTATGTCAAACCCTAGAATATAGACGTTCACCAATAAAGACGGTATTATTCCTCGGTGGCTTTGATCTTTCTGCACCTCTAGACCAAGGTCTGAGAGGATCGAGCATGAAATAGAGAATGTGAGGTAGTTAGAGCTAGTGACAAATGGTAGAAAAACATAAACGGACATTAAAATAAAGCAGAGAATCTGTTGAGCTGGCTGTTGTATGGATGGTCACAAATTACAATGACTGTACGGACAGTCACAAAATGCGTTGGCTGCTGACGTGGCCTGACTGTATGGAATTTCGCGATTTCCGCTGGCTGTTTTTAGTGCTGGAAGCTTTTGAAGATCATTGCTTTTGAGTTTGAAGCTTTTGGGGCTCTGCTTTTAGCATCCCTTGTAAACTGTTTATAAGTGGCCTTAGGGGCTCACTCCTCAGAGCATCTAGAAGCAGAGTCTGAGAGCGAGCACCGGTGGGCTCAGTTGTACTTTGCTCACAGATTAATATAAAGATAAATATCTAAAGGGGCCCCAATCTTTGGGGCCAATATCTCTTGGCACGGAACTACGCCAGGCCGTGTCGACTCTCTTTTGTTCTGTGAGTTATTTTGAAGTGAATCTCTGCTATGTCGTAGTAGAATCTTGACTTGGGGTATCCAAGTTTGTTACAGAGAGCACTAGCCCCAAACCTTGGCACCCCTTTAAGTATTTCTTTATATTCCTTGAACTCGGTACAAAACCGATACTCCATCCTCTTCACCTTCATATTGAAGTGTGCTAGAGAATGAGCCCTTGGCCCATATGTAAAGGCCCTTGGCCATGAAAAACAGTTACATGAAAATCTTTCAAACTCAAAATCATTTGATCCCAAAAAACTAGCTTAAAAAGCTACCATTGCATTTCACAAAAGTCTGTACCACTGCCATGTCAACAACGCGAAACCCAAAAATCCGTATTGTCTACCACGTGGCACTGTCAGTGCAAATCACGGACGTTTATACAGCATTCACTTCACCATCTTCTACGCTTTTGTGTGTGTTTGTGTGTGTGTATGTGTGTGTGTGTTGGTCCCGCTTTACTTTAGTCTCTCTAGGTCACTTGGGCCTCATCGTACGAGGTTCCATAAGTTAGCAGGAACTCCTCTTTAGTAATAGGCGACTCGGTAAGACTTTGCAAGTTGGTAAAACTTCTTCAGCTGGTTCTTCTAGGGTTTAGGCTTCTTGGTTGGGACCTGTAGGTTGGCTCCGTTCTTTAGTGGCTTGACATGTCAGTAATTTGCGACAACTAGCATATGCTTGTGCCAGAAAATGATTTCTAGATAGCAATATCAATCCATGTAAGTTACCAGATGCCATCAAAAAATCCAAATGAAGCAGTAAAGGATGAGTGGTGATAGCATATAACATGGCACTCGAAGGACATCCTTGCCTGAGAAAGCAACCAATATCCCACCATCGATTATACCCCAAGATTGACTATGTACATAAAGATTATAGACCACATGCCGCATTCTAGTACCGAGCCCAAACAAACCATTGTTTGTGTAATGAAATCCCAATGAACCATATTAAATGATTTTTCAATATCGACTTGCATGATAAGTACATATTGCTAAGTGTATTGAGCAAACTCAATGCCTATGAAAGCATTGGCAAGATTATACAGGATTTGTCTGTCGGGAATGGATCCATAATGAGTTGCACGTATGCCGAAAAATAAATGATCTTTAATGCGTATAGCAATCATTTTCGCCATCAATTTCTAGAATACCGGCATAAGGGTAATGGGATGCCAATGAGAAAAGCATTCACACAATGCTTGCTTGGGAAATAATTTCACCAAACCTTCTTTCCACGATCCTAGCAATGATTGTGTAGTCCAAGTGTAATTCATCATGAAAAGTAGAATCTGCTTTAAAGAATCCCAAAATCGAAGGAAAAACCAAATACTCACACTTATTTATTACTTTTAAATGCACTTTAGAAATGCAAACGGAATCAAAAAACACAAGACAGTTTGGCCATTTCCTGGTCTGCTTAGGACTTTAAAAGTAATGCAAATGGACATCAAAAAATGCAGTGTTCGGCCATTTCCTGGTCTGATTAGGGCTAGCTTCTTTAAAGGGATGGTGCTTTAGTTAGAATCTTGGTGTGTTTTAAATTAGAGTGCTCTAAAATACAACATTTTTTGTTAGGGATTATGACAAGAGTGATTTGTTAATTTGTTGCATCATTGGTAGATTGATTGTGGACGATAAGATGGTGTGTCCTTGTGCGCGTTGCAAGCATCAGATCTTTCAAAAACAAAAAATATGTGATCAAAACATAGGCATTAACGATCTCTTTTCCATAGAGCAACCATGATCTGCGTTATCGATCTCATGGTCTGAAGGTAGTCGATAAACCCCCACAAATAGATATTGCTCCAATTTCATCACAGAGAAGGTGAATACTAAACAAACAGCCACCAGTGGAATCTACCCCACCAATACTCGATGCCACATTCCAAGAAGTTGAGATGGAGCAAATGTTGGATGCATTCTTTGACATTGATCCCATCATCGAAAACCAGCATGGCGACAATATTCAAAGAAACACTGCAAATCCACCTCAATCATCCCATCCATATCGAACGGCATGCAAGAAATGATAAAGAAGGTGAGATGATGTAGAATCTTGCACATATGTTGCTTTACAATGGTGTAAAAATCTCAATTCTCTGTACCGCTTTGACAATGCTTAATCTGCAAACTATTTATGAATGGTCTAGCATGAGTGTCATAGAGCTTTTTGGTAAATATATTGTATCCTAAGCATCAACCCAAATTAAAATTCAATAGTATGATTGTTGTGTTCACTTGTTGATGTATTGACAGGTAGCTCAACAAGAAAATCTTGTTGAAAGGCAATCACATGCCCCCTACCCGTCCAGTCGCTAAAAAGCTTCTTACTAACTTGGGCATGGATTACCACAAAATACATGCATGCCCTAATGAGACTGTATACTCTTTCGCAATAAATATGAAAATTTGAAACAATGTCCCAAATGTGGATCAAACAAGTATTGAGAGGACACACAAGGAAAATTTTCCCCTGCAAAGATCCTTCGACACTTTCCTATCATTCCAAGAGTAAAGAGCATGTTCAGGTGCAAGTCCATAGCCGTTTTGATGACATGGCATACAAACACTAGATCCATAGATGATGTGATACGGGCGCATGTTGACTCTCGTGTCCATGGAAGCACATAGAGTAAAGATGGCCTATATTCAAGGATAAGCCTCATTGTATCCGTTTTGGTCTGGCAATGGATGGAGTAAACCCATTGGATTACTGGGTTTGTCATAGAGCACATGGATTATTTTCTTGGTTGATTATAATCTTCCACCATGGCTAGCTATCAAGAAGAGCCATCTGCTATTATCATTGATTGTCCCAAGAAAGTACAAGGCAAAGAACATTGACGTCTATCTAGCACCAGTTATAAAAGAGTTCCAAATCTTCTGGATAGGGATCAATGTGGTTGAAATGTCCCAACCGCTTGGACAACAAAATACCCATATGCAAGGAATTCTCATGTGGACCATGTACGATTGGATTTGATGAGTGTTCAAATAAGTATCTTTGAAACCCTCACCTATATGTAATTTTTGGCCATGCCAACGCTTTTATTCCATTTTTATGATTTTTCAAGATTGAGTTACTCGAGTGATCATGCACGTTGAAAATGTGTTCTTTAACTTGGCTTCCACCACTCTGATCATTTGAGAAAGACAATTTATAAGTAGTATGGAAGATTTTTGCATGAAGGACATGAGATACGTAGACCAAACATATGCAAACATGACATGCATCCATTGAAAGCGAGCGATTAGAAGAACATGTGGTTAGAGAGGGGAGATTTTAAGCCACTCGGCATGAAGAGACTCTATTCCATGAACTCATGTATTGGAGTGACTTGCTTATTAATCATTTGCTCGACCCAATGCACATTTTTAAGAATGTGGCGGAGATCTTATGGAATACCATCATTGGAAAAAGGGAGAGCAAGGCCCAAAGAGATGACCTACAAGCTATGGGTCGAATGCCAAGATGTGGCCTTGACTTAAACCCAATGGAAAGTTTGCTATACCAAAAGGTCCATGGGTTTTGAGTCGTGCAGAGGAGCAACAAGTGATGAAGACCACATCTTTATTCAAGAATCCTACTAGGTGCATGCAATGTTTGAAAACCGCTTTTACTAGAGATGACAATAGTGGTCTTAAGTCCCACAATTGACACAAATTTTTACATTTTATCTTATCAATTGCCATTAAAAAAAGATGACATTAGAAGCACAATCTATAAAATTAGTGAGTTAGTGCGCTGGATCTCATCAAAATAGATAAGAAAGACAGCATAGATGCAACTCACTTAAATGCTATCAAAGCAGTGTGTATTGTGGAGTACTTTCCAAAAAACATTCTTACCATCCAAATGCATCTACTTATGCATGTGTTTGATGAAGTTGCAAGTGATGGGGTAGTCGACAACAGGTGGATGTTCTTATTGGAGGGATTTATGAAGACTTTAAAAGATTTCGTTCGTCAAAGGGATCACCCCGAGGATAGCATGGCTGAAGGATGACTTGTGCATGAGTCTCTTGTTCTCATCAATGAGTTTTTGGGTTCAATTGACTCAGACATGCCCCGAATGTGGACTGCTGAGATCAACATCAAGGTGACAAGGAACAACCCGCAGGGACTCGGCATCATGAGAAAGATGGATTTCACAATGCGGAAAAAAATTAAGAGATTTTGTCTTCTCAACTCAAAATTCATGCAAAAGTGGCAAGAGAGATACAAAGAGGAAAAGAAACAACACATGATAGCTTGCTTGAAATTCAAGTGCAATCATGCCACTAGAAACCTTCCTTTTTCAGATCATCTTCAAAAATTTTCAGACTTTCCTACTGGTCGGTGGCTAGACGCTGTTATCTTGGAGGCAACGAGGAACGGAGTTCAAAT
Organism: Adiantum capillus-veneris; assembly: GCF_014529385.1. Classification (NCBI taxonomy): domain Eukaryota; kingdom Viridiplantae; phylum Streptophyta; class Polypodiopsida; order Polypodiales; family Pteridaceae; genus Adiantum; species Adiantum capillus-veneris. Next base: position 23,383,222 of record NC_140935.1, read on the forward strand.
TATTGAAGAAGAAGAGAAGATGTTGAGGGGTTGCGATTGTCATGTAAATATCTTCCCAACTTCCTTTTGCAAGTCCATATGACCACATTACTTTAGTAATATTAAAATTGTTTTATTTATGTGCTTGTAGTATCATAAATATGGAGCTTTGTGGTTACATGGGAGACGCTTCAGGGTCAAACAAACGATCACCTTTGAGAATGGGGTTAGGGCAAGCTTCGTTCAAGAAAGTCGAAGTAGTGCTATGAATGAGAACACTAAGGCTAGCCAGCTTGAATACTTTGGCTACATCCAAGACATGTTGAAGATTAGCTTTAGGAAGTTTGATATTTTTATCTTTGATGTCAAGTGAGTCAAAGTTATTACTAGTGGGCCTAATGCAATTGTACGCAAAGATAAGAGTGGACTAATGCAATTGTACTCAAAGATAAGAGTGGACTAATTCAAATGAACTCTAGGCAAGTGTGGGTAGATGGTCGGGATACATTCGTATGTCTGCATGGTTGTGAACAAGTTATGTTTACAATAGATCCACTATGGGGTGAAAAAGATTTGTCTAATCCACACTAGCTCTTTGTTGTTCAAGTTGCTCCATGGAGCAAACAAGTGTGTGAAGGATTGGAGGTTGAGGTCAAAGAGCTTCATGATCAAAGTGCACGGCCGACAGATTATGTAATTGAGGATTTTGAGCTAGAGGTCAGTGGTGAACAAATGCTTGAATTTAGAGATGAGATCTCATATATTGATAGCCGTTTTTTCGGCTCTTTGTAATTGCCACAGTGAGTTACCTCACCCTACCAAAATCACCCAAACACTGTGGCTATCCCTACCATTTCACTGTACATAGGCGTGCGTGAGTCACGGGACTTTTCCCATATCTTCTTAAAAACCCTCAGCTAGCTAGTCACTGGGCTAGGTGAGCCAAAAAAAAATAAAAAAAATAAAAAAATAAAATTATATTATGGCCTCTTTGTGTGTAAATATTTCATTGTATATATGGCTTAAATATAGGGATTTTTTATAATTATTTTGGTATTTTATTTAAATATTTCTACTTAGGTGTGTGTTTTATTAAACCTATGTACACCTTCTTTCATCCTCTTACACCATAATTTTATTTTTTGCCAATATGTACATACTCTAACCTCATATTTTTCCTTTATACAAATCACTCTCACATTTTCACCCTCACCCTCGTGAAAACAAAAAATTGATTTCTACTCATTGGTTACTTTTATTATATTATTTACTTGCATACATTTTCCTCTTTCACCAAAAATAATTCAAGGAGGGACCATATCATATGATTCCAATATCTTTCCATATCCATAACTCCTCCATATTTTTATTATTATTTTTACTCATTATTCTAACACCATGTGCTCATTGAGCTAAAGTCCATGAATAGTCCATACACTAGTCCCACCATGTATATATTTCTTATTTCACCAATAATCCTCCTCCATGCATGGGTCAAGGGCAACTTGAATGCTTTGTATTATAATATGACAAAGGAGGGGCTCACTCTTGGATGCATTGTACAAATTCAACAAAGGAGGGGACCACTAAAAGACTTTTGCAGGCATAAAAAACAGGCTTTTTGGTGAGAATTTTGGCACCTATCTCCACTCCGAATTTGGAGCGGTGGTCAAAAGAGGAAATGTAGCCCACGCTCTGAATAATCACCCCAAATGTTTTCATGATTTTTGGAGCTACCAGCTGTGAGCTATGAGTTTTTAGTGGACCCCAGTTTTCCCATGCTATGCAGCCACACTCTCTCTTCCACTTTATCATTTTCCTCTTTCACACACACTTCTCCACTCATCATCCCCATCTCTCTCACCACTCCTCTCTGCACACTACTCACCTTCTCCTCAACCTTGAAGAATAAGAGAAACCATGGTGAACTCATACCTCCCACACACAATTCCATTCCAAAATTGACCACCTAGTCTCATTTTTCCTCCTCCAAATTACCCATATCTATCAAAAAACCACAAAATTCAGCCTCTTCTCTTAAAAGACAGCATCATGGTGGTTGATTACTCAGCTTCAATTACCTTGTCTCTCAAGGAAGGTCAAGAGTGGAGAAAAAATGTACCGTCAAAGCTAGTGGACCGTCAACAAGCGTCAAAATTGGCCCTACTCAAGACACTTGGAGCATCAACCTTGTAAGAAATCCACCTTTTCTTACCTCTTAAGAGTTTTTCTTCCTTATTTGTATCCTACATGGATACTCCCATTGTAAATATCCAATTCCATTTGTAAATTAATACTAACTCTACTAACACTAACCCACTATGAAAAGTCCTATCACCTCCATTTCTCTCCTCTCTCTTTCCCCACCAACTTCTTGATAATTCCAAGCAAAAGAAATTAGATAAATTGCTGAAAATCTAACCCAAACATGGTTAGAGGAGTAACCCTAGCCTTCAAAATTGCTATAAAAGGAGGGTGTAGCTAGCATAAAAGGGGGGAAGCCATAAGCAAGAGCACTATGTTATAGCTTGAGAAGCCAAGCTCAACCTCTCTAGAAGGAGCTCTTGAGTGGAAGCTCATTGTCTTATGCATGTGCATGTGTTGTAATAGGGGATTAGCAAGGGAAATCTATGCCATTGTAAGAGAGAGAGTGATCATTCAATTGAGAGTAGGAAATCTATCATTTCTCCTACTAGTGTAAGCCCAACATTCGCTGAATCAAGGAGGGTGGATTTGGACTAAGCTTGGATACTTTGTCTCCCTTCCAACGTGAAGTAATGGACAACAATGATGCGTAAGTGTCTTGGTGTTTTTTTTTGTGAAGTTCTTGATAGCTTGTCTCTGGTGTTGTCATCAATCTAGCCATAAATCCCACATACTGTAAGAGGGCGACAGGGTGGAGAGGACTCCCCTGGCCTTAAGACAGTGATTGGGGTGGCTTTTCTTGTGATGTGTTGTGGTGAAATTTACGCAAGCTATGTTGAACAAGTACTAATCTCACTTTGATTTGTCATGCAGATTTGTAAGAAGGTATTAATGCAACAAGCACCCCCTCCCCCTTTCTCTCTCTTTCTTAAATATATAGTTGTGTTTGCTTGATCATCGCCGATACGTTTCAAAGCAGCCCGAGCACTATCTCTCTCTCTCTCTCTCTCTCTCTCTCTCTCTCTCTCTCTCTCTCTCTCTCTCTCTCTCTCTCTCTCTCTCTCTCTCTCTCTCTCGTTTTTAGTGTGTGAGAGTATTCCATTGGTGTTAGGGTTAGTGTAAATTCCTTGCTTGTTTGTGGGTCGCTCTAACGATTCTCCTCTTTTGCGTCCTAGTTCGCTCTTAAACTAGGTGGTGCCCCTTGTGTAGTTGGGATTTGGCGGTGGGTTTGTTGTTTTGGTTTGTGTTGTGTTGTGCCCCAGCCCCATTGAGCAGCACGGGAGCCTTGAAGGGTGTCTAGAGGCCACTCTTCTTGTTGCCCGCCCCGGACCGCCTCAATTTTGGTGCCCCCACTGAGGACGGCTTGTGTATTTTTGTGTAGAATCAACCTTTAGCATAGTCAAGTAGTTTGCATGAATCACAAAGCTTTGTATGATCCCTTCATTCCCATTGCAAGGCAAAAGGTACACATAATTGTTAGTACTAAGTTGCAATTTCAACGTGTCATTCGTAGAATTTTAGGTCCTCTTAGGTTGGCCGAGATAAACGCTTCAGTAAATCCTTTTATTTTGCCTCTCATTAGGTACGACCTTAGTTTGGACGTCTATATTTTTGTTTTGTTTTAAGCATTAGGACATGCATAGGCCATGGATAATGGCCCAGGAATAGAGGTTTTTCCCTTTCATTTTACTCCACACATTAGAATAAACGTTGCAATTAGTAGAAAGATCCATTTTCAACAACGAATGGTGTTCATGTTTGGTGCCCAAAGAGCAGGAGAAATTCTTGCATCACCAAACCCTGTCATTCTACCTCTCATTAACTACCACACTTCTTTTGATGTACATGTGTTCATTTTATTTTAAAATGAAGTGCAGCCCGGCAAAGTAGTGTGTATGTTTGTTTTTTCTTTGTCCAAGTTGTTACAAGAAACAAAAAAACGATCATTTATTCTAACTGGGAATGTGTGTGCAGTGAAAGTTCAATCCTTAGAGATCTAGCTCTATTACCAATTGAGTTGCAGGAGCAAGTAGTAAGGCGTCTCCCTCATAACAAGAGGGTGGTGAAGTTAAGACGGAAGGTCCTACGCGTGGATTCCATTTTCCTCTTGTTGTTGGGCACTAAGGAAGACCGCGCATTCATCCAACTAGTGTGTGCCCTAAGATTGGTAAATAGAGTGAAATTTAGCGTTTGGCGAGTGCATTTCACCATTGAGGAAGACTCTTCAGGAAACTTGCGGCCAGAGTTCATGCTTCATAGACTCACATTTGGTGAATTTTTCCCTCATTTGCGTCTTATTAATAGTCTTCCTTTCGCTTTCAACAAAGGAGATAGGGAGCTATTCAGAGCTTGTCTTAATAAAGAGAGCATAGAGAAGATTGCAAATTTGTATAAATTCTCATCCTTCTCTACTTTCTATGACACTTTGTTCATAGAGACATTGTAAATCTCTTTATGCTTTTGAATGATTTAACCATAATCCTAAGGAGTTTTTGTCCAGGAATTTTGTAGCACAAGTGGAGTCTTTAAATCTTGCAAACTTGATTGGACTTGATGAGGATGTTCTTTATGAAATTGTGAGAAGGTTGCCTCACTCCGACTGTGTGGAACTCGAAGGAAAGGAGCTCCTAGTCAATTGCTACTTTCTCACGGCCTTCGACGAGCATGAAGATCTAGTTTTTATACAAACCGCTTGTGCATTTGGAATTGTAGAGCAAGTGCAATTTATCACTTGGGACGTGGTTGCTCTTTTGGATCCAGAAAATGAAGTTCTAGAGATTTCTGTTTATCGCCTTAGCTTTGAAGAATTTCAACCCTTCTTAGAGCTCATCAATAGTCTACCTTTTTGTTTTGATCAAACAAATCGAGACCTTATTGAAGCTTGGATAGCTGAAGAAGAAAACCTAGAGTGGTATTTTCTCACTTCTTCATTTGCAGGCGAGTGGTTCTAGATCTCTATTGTATCCCTTATTGTAACTCGTGTTGTAATCTTTCATAATAATGGAGAGCCAACGCCAAATGTCTGGATATCCTCTTTTCTTTGGAGAGCCTGGAGAGGATGCAGAATTATTTTTAGCAAATTTCAAGATGTCTTGCCGTATCAAGAGCATAGTAACCGATCAAGAACGTGTAGAAATGTTTGAGGTGGTCCTTAGGAAAGATGCTAGTACTTGGTTTGACTCTTTGCCTGAGGAAGTTAAGGGGAATTACATAGAAGTTTTAAATCGTTTTAAGAGATACTTCTTTGATCCCCAAAACACTCAAAAACTATGGCAAGACATTGTTTCTCATAAGCAAAAAGACTTAGATGACTACTACTTGTACAAGCAAGAGTTTCTACGTCTTTGGGCTCTATGGATACGAAATGTTGCTAACCCTGGTGATGGTGCAGAATTTTTAAAGAAGGAGAAGTTCATAGCCGGACTCTTTCCTGACCTTAAGGTAAAAGTTGAGGCGGGTGCACCTGCTACTTTTGATGCAGCTGAAACTAGGGCTGCTGAGAAGTATAGGAAACTCAAGTGCTTAAGGGGAGAGGTTCCAATAGAAGGTCTTAGACCCAAAGGTAAGTCACAAGCATCAACATCGAGGGAGCTTCCTGAGGTAACGGCGGAAGTAATTGAGAAGTTAAACGAATCTTTAAGCAGCCTGTCAATTCACCTTGCACAAGCTGTAGGTCCAAAGGGACAAGCAAAGAAGTCTGAAGAGCGAGATCCACGACCTAGGAGAGTCTTGCAATGTTGGAATTGCGGAGAGTCTGGACATGGGATGTATAATTGTCCTTGGCCCCGTGGGGAGCCAGGGAGGCCTAACTTGAATTACCCAGTGATGAATGCAGGTGAAGGAACTGGTCAACAACCAAGGCTTCTACAAAGGCCAAATGGACCAAGACCACCTCCACAAGGGGTAGAAGGAGTTCCACCTTTGCCAGATCCAAATGTGCATGTGGTAGAGGTGACAAATTCAAATGAGGTTGACATGGAAGCCAATGGAATTAAGCGTGGCCGAGGAAAAGGTAAAGATAAAGAAGGAGTCACATCACAGAGTGACCATGGACAAGGCAAGAAGGCAAAGGGAACCAAGGAAACCAAGAGGACTCGACGTCGTATCAACCTCCGAGACTTCCCTCTTGGACATGGTATGGCTCCGTACAACTTGTTGGAAGACATGAGAGGTAAGGGTCCTGATATTTCATGGCCTCAATTTCTTGCATTATGTCCACAAGTTAGGAGGGATTTAACAAGGGCAGTTAGCACTAGGAGAAAGGTAAAAGAGAGTGTGCCTGTTGTAAAAATTGCACAAGCTGAAATGAATGAGGACATTACACCGGTGCTAGACTGTTACATCAAAGGGAGATTGGTTAGGAAAGGTCTAGTGGATGGGGGTGCACAAATTTGCATCATGACAGAGGGACTCATGCAAAAACTAGGCATGCACATCCATGAGACACCTGAAATTAGGGTCAAGATGGCAAACAATAGCAAGGCTAGGTGCGTAGGCATTTGTAAAAATGTTTTTGTGGAGGCCTTTGGCATTAAGAAGGCAGTGGATTTCTATGTCATGTCTACCAAGGGAAATGGTTACCCATTTATCCTAGGAAGACCATGGCTAATGAAAATGCGAGCTTTGCAGGATTGGGAGAGTGGAAAGCTAATTTGCAGGAATGACAATCACAAGAAGGTTGTCTTTGACATGAAGGAGCAACGCCAAGAGGAGCTCCATGAAGAATCATCTCAAAGTGAGACGGAAGAAGGTTGGACCGATAGCACTTCAGAAGAAGAAAGTAGCGGCAGCATTACTGAAGAGGAGTCTTCCATCGAAGTCATGGGGGTAAGGTTTAAGCCAAGCAACCAAGAGACCTCTTGTCAAGGCTTGGAGGAGGTAGGTCCTCAAGAGAACGAAGGTGATCAAGATGAAGGGATGCTGGAAGGTATGCTATCAACAACACTTACAAAGGATGAAAGAGAGGAGTTCAAATGTGTGCTAAGGAAGTTTCCTAGGCTTTTTGCTAAAGACTACACCGATGTGCGTGGAGTAGATGCTGTTCAACACAAAATTGAGTTGAAGCCAGAGGCCACACCTAAGGCTCAGAAGCTACGAAGGCTAGGAGTCATCAAGGAGCAGGCTTTACTCAAGGAGGTAAGAAAGCTTCTAGCAGCAGGGTTCATTTATCCAGTGGAGAATTCAGAGTGGGTCTCTCCTGTTGTTGTCACTCCTAAGAAGAACGGCAAGTGGAGGGTGTGTGTGGATTACCGTCCCCTCAATGAGGCAACAAAGAGAGATCACTTTCCCCTCCCATTCCAGGATGAGATACTAAATGAGGTAGCTGGTCATGAGAAGTACACTGTGTGCGATGGTTACTCAGGTTACTTTCAAATAGGGATTGCACTGGAGGATCAATTGAAAACAACCTTTATCACTCCTTGGGGTTGTTATGCTTTTAGAGTCATGCCATTTGGTCTGACAAATGCTCCTGCAACATTCCAACGTTTCATGAATATGGTGTTTCAAGCATTCTTTGGAAAGTCAATTAGGGTGTTCATTGATGATTTCTGTATTTATAGCTCAAAATCATTGCATCTACAAAGGGTAGAAGAAGGTTTAAAGAAGCTCTACGACATGGGAGGTCAACTCAACCCCGACAAGTGCCATATAGGTGAGGATGAAGTAATCTTGCTTGGTCATAAAGTTTCTTACAAAGGCATTGAAGTGGATCCTTCGAAGGCAAAGGATCTTATTGAGCTACCATCACCCAAGAGTCTTAAGGAGGTCATCTCATTCATTCAAAAGGTGAAGTATATGTCACGCTTCATTCACTTAGCCTCGGAGTTACTTCACCCTTTGCAAAAGTTGACACAACAAGTAGAATTTGCATGGTCTGATGAGCTTGAAGAGTACTTTTGTAACATTAAAGTCATTTTGTCAGAGCTACCAACACTCATGCCTCCTTGTTGGGAGTACACATTCTTTGTTAGCTCTAGTGCTGGGAAAGAAACGATTGGTGCTGTGTTGCTACAACAAGATCCCCACAGTACAAGGATGCGACCCATCTACTTTGCTAGTAGGGTCATGAATGCTTTGGAGAGAGACTACACAGAAGCAGAACTCATGATGCTTTCTCTCATGTTTGCGGTGAGAAAGTTTAGATCCTACCTGCTACCAAAACCTTTTGTAATTCTCACTGCAGAAAATTTGTTCCCTTGGGTGTCATCTCAAATGAATCTTAGTACTAGGATCTCAAAGTGGATTATGGAGTTGCAAGAGTTTCAATACTCTTTCAAGGTAGAAGATAGTGTGCGTGCACAATTGGCAGGGATTCTCACTTATAGGGTGCACGAAAAGAAGATTAAGGTGCCTGAAGTAAAGACCCTACCATTGCCACCACCAAAAAGTATTCCTAATGCTTTTACTTTGTTCTTTGATGGAGCTTTTCGTCGAGCCACAGGAAAAGCAGGGGGAGGGCTAGTGTTGCTCAACCCAAGTGGAGAGGTGGTCATGAGAGAGAAGTTCAATCTACCAAGTTCAGCTAGCAACAATGAAGCAGAATATGACACTCTACTTCATGGTTTGAAGATGTGCATTGGCCAAGGGATACAACGCCTCATGGTAAAGGGAGATGCACTTCTCATTGTTAAACAGATTTTAGGCATTTGGGCATGCAAGAATGAGAGCTTACGGACAAAAGTTCATGCCATTCGTAGATTGTTTAATCAATTTGAAGAAGTGCAACTATATCATATTCCTAGGAAACAAAATGAAGATGCTGATTTACTTGCACAACAAGCCGTTGCATGTGTAAAGAAAGAAGTGCAGGTCATCATGGTGGCGGCTGCTGTGAAGCAACCGAGGTACCAGGGATTGGAGTCATTGGCTCCCATCATTGGCTACATTTTGGAGGGTGAGTTTCCACCAGACTTCACAAAAGCTCAGAAGAGGAGACTCATGAAGAAGGCAAGCGTATATCTCTTCCTAGAAGGCTCCCTCTATCAAAGAGGGAAGGATCAAGTATGCAGACGAGTACCAACTATCAAGGAAATTCCAGCCATTCTAAAAGGTTTGCATGAAGAGGCATGTGGTGGTCATTTTGCCCAAGAATTAACTGTGAAGAAGATTTTGCTTTCGGGGTATGTTTGGCCAAGTTTGCATGTGGATGTTCAACATTGGTGTAAAAGCTGTCACACTTGTCAGATAAATGGAAATAGAAGGTTGGTGCATGGCCCGAGGCAAATAGTGCTTGCAAATGGACCCTTTGAAAAGTGGGGCATTGATGCTATGGGTCCTCTGCCTAGGACAAAAAATGGTAAACTCTACATTCTAGTGGCTGTAGACTATATGACTAGGTGGGTGGAAGCACAAAGTGTGGCAAAGGTAAATGAGAAGACAGTGAGCAAATTCGTCTACACTCACATTTGTTGTAGATTTGGCACACCTTTGGAGATTGTTTCTGATAATGGTCCAGGGTTTAGAAAAGGATTTCTCACAGAAGTTTGTGAAGAGCTTCACATTCTACATCGTCATAGCACACCATACTACCCACAGTCAAATGGTTTGGTGGAGAAGGCTAATGGTGTCATTGCAGGAATCATTAGAAAGATGGTGCAAAACAAGACAAAATTATGGGATGACTTCTTGGATGGTGCCTTGTGGGCATATCGAACCACATATAGGGAAGCCACGGAGTTCACACCATTTCACTTGGTCTATGGTCAAGAGGCTTTACAGCCAATTGAGCTAAACATTCCAACAATGCGACTTCATGGCAAATCAGCACAAGATGATCAAGAGGTATGGATGGATCGACTTCTTACGTTAGTGGAGCTTGAGTGGAAAAGAGAAGCAGCATACGAGTGCTACAAGAGGAAAGCCACACAAGCGAAAGAAACGCACGACAAGAAACTGAAGGACAAAGGCATCAAGGAAGGAGAGCTTGTGCTAAGGTATGACAATCGACTTGACAATCGTTTTGATGCCAAGTTTGAAACTAGATGGCAAGGGCCATACATAGTCAAGAAGGCTTTCAATTCTAGCTACTATCAGCTTATGGACTTGAATGGTAAAGAGCTCTCCAAGAAGGTAAACGGGTATCGCTTGAAGCCCTATTTGAGTCGCCTTCTACCAAAGGATCTACCAAAGATCTGTCCAAAGGCCGCTGTCTCATGTAAGTATTGTTACATGAAGCATGAGTGTAACTCCAGCCAAAATTCTGAGGGGCCAAACAATGAAGATCTCATCAAGGACTCTGAAGCACTCTCTTTGGAAAAGATGCTCTATGATGGTACATGAATATACCATCATCCAGGGGGAGGGCTAATGATAGCCATTTTTTCGGCTCTTTGTAATTGCCACAGTGAGTTACCTCACCCTACCAAAATCACCCAAACACTGTGGCTATCCCTACCATTTCACTGTACATAGGCGTGCGTGAGTCACGGGACTTTTCCCATATCTTCTTAAAAACCCTCAGCTAGCTAGTCACTGGGCTAGGTGAGCCAAAAAAAAATTAAAAAAATAAAAAAATAAAATTATATTATGGCCTCTTTGTGTGTAAATATTTCATTGTATATATGGCTTAAATATAGGGATTTTTTATAATTATTTTGGTATTTTATTTAAATATTTCTACTTAGGTGTGTGTTTTATTAAACCTATGTACACCTTCTTTCATCCTCTTACACCATAATTTTATTTTTTGCCAATATGTACATACTCTAACCTCATATTTTTCCTTTATACAAATCACTCTCACATTTTCACCCTCACCCTCGTGAAAACAAAAAATTGATTTCTACTCATTGGTTACTTTTATTATATTATTTACTTGCATACATTTTCCTCTTTCACCAAAAATAATTCAAGGAGGGACCATATCATATGATTCCAATATCTTTCCATATCCATAACTCCTCCATATTTTTATTATTATTTTTACTCATTATTCTAACACCATGTGCTCATTGAGCTAAAGTCCATGAATAGTCCATACACTAGTCCCACCATGTATATATTTCTTATTTCACCAATAATCCTCCTCCATGCATGGGTCAAGGGCAACTTGAATGCTTTGTATTATAATATGACAAAGGAGGGGCTCACTCTTGGATGCATTGTACAAATTCAACAAAGGAGGGGACCACTAAAAGACTTTTGCAGGCATAAAAAACAGTCTTTTTGGTGAGAATTTTGGCACCTATCTCCACTCCGAATTTGGAGCGGTGGTCAAAAGAGAAAATGTAGCCCACGCTCTGAATAATCACCCCAAATGTTTTCATGATTTTTGGAGCTACCAGCTGTGAGCTATGATTTTTTTAGTGGACCCCAGTTTTCCCATGCTATGCAGCCACACTCTCTCTTCCACTTTATCATTTTCCTCTTTCACACACACTTCTCCACTCATCATCCCCATCTCTCTCACCACTCCTCTCTGCACACTACTCACCTTCTCCTCAACCTTGAAGAATAAGAGAAACCATGGTGAACTCATACCTCCCACACACAATTCCATTCCAAAATTGACCACCTAGTCTCATTTTTCCTCCTCCAAATTACCCATATCTATCAAAAAACCACAAAATTCAGCCTCTTCTCTTAAAAGACAGCATCATGGTGGTTGATTACTCAGCTTCAATTACCTTGTCTCTCAAGGAAGGTCAAGAGTGGAGAAAAAATGTACCGTCAAAGCTAGTGGACCGTCAACAAGCGTCAAAATTGGCCCTACTCAAGACACTTGGAGCATCAACCTTGTAAGAAATCCACCTTTTCTTACCTCTTAAGAGTTTTTCTTCCTTATTTGTATCCTACATGGATACTCCCATTGTAAATATCCAATTCCATTTGTAAATTAATACTAACTCTACTAACACTAACCCACTATGAAAAGTCCTATCACCTCCATTTCTCTCCTCTCTCTTTCCCCACCAACTTCTTGATAATTCCAAGCAAAAGAAATTAGATAAATTGCTGAAAATCTAACCCAAACATGGTTAGAGGAGTAACCCTAGCCTTCAAAATTGCTATAAAAGGAGGGTGTAGCTAGCATAAAAGGGGGGAAGCCATAAGCAAGAGCACTATGTTATAGCTTGAGAAGCCAAGCTCAACCTCTCTAGAAGGAGCTCTTGAGTGGAAGCTCATTGTCTTATGCATGTGCATGTGTTGTAATAGGGGATTAGCAAGGGAAATCTATGCCATTGTAAGAGAGAGAGTGATCATTCAATTGAGAGTAGGAAATCTATCATTTCTCCTACTAGTGTAAGCCCAACATTCGCTGAATCAAGGAGGGTGGATTTGGACTAAGCTTGGATACTTTGTCTCCCTTCCAACGTGAAGTAATGGACAACAATGATGCGTAAGTGTCTTGGTGTTTTTTTTTGTGAAGTTCTTGATAGCTTGTCTCTGGTGTTGTCATCAATCTAGCCATAAATCCCACATACTGTAAGAGGGCGACAGGGTGGAGAGGACTCCCCTGGCCTTAAGACAGTGATTGGGGTGGCTTTTCTTGTGATGTGTTGTGGTGAAATTTACGCAAGCTATGTTGAACAAGTACTAATCTCACTTTGATTTGTCATGCAGATTTGTAAGAAGGTATTAATGCAACAAGCACCCCCTCCCCCTTTCTCTCTCTTTCTTAAATATATAGTTGTGTTTGCTTGATCATCGCCGATACGTTTCAAAGCAGCCCAAGCACTATCTCTCTCTCTCTCTCTCTCTCTCTCTCTCTCTCTCTCTCTCTCTCTCTCTCTCTCTCTCTCTCTCTCTCTCTCTCTCTCTCTCTCTCGTGTTTTAGTGTGTGAGAGTATTCCATTGGTGTTAGGGTTAGTGTAAATTCCTTGCTTGTTTGTGGGTCGCTCTAACGATTCTCCTCTTTTGCGTCCTAGTTCGCTCTTAAACTAGGTGGTGCCCCTTGTGTAGTTGGGATTTGGCGGTGGGTTTGTTGTTTTGGTTTGTGTTGTGTTGTGCCCAGCCCCATTGAGCAGCACGGGAGCCTTGAAGGGTGTCTAGAGGCCACTCTTCTTGTTGCCCGCCCCGGACCGCCTCAATATGTAGGTAGATGCAAAGAGCGAACTAGAAGTGGAGTTTGATGATGAAGATGCAGAAGCACAGATTAAGATATATATTTTTGGTGTATGAGCTCTCATGAAAGATGAGAGGTTGACTACTTATTTCTGCTAGGATCTATTTTGTAAAACTCTTTTAATTATTCTACAGTATTGTATATAGATATAATGAGTTGTGTTGCAACTTGTTGTTTTATTATTTTCATTGCTTAAGTTGTTCTTTTATAGATATGTGAACTAACGTATTGTATCTATGTTATTTGTGTATTTGTAGCCATGTACGATGATGACGAGACATACTCTCCTAGCTTTACTTTTTCAAGCCGACAGATCACTCGAGAAAATGGGTTCCTTTTTGTTACATTTTACACCGGAGCAGGTTGCTTACACACAGAATCTTTGAGGAGCTAGATCCTCTAGACCTAGTACATCTGGCCCTACATCTAGGATGACTATGTCCCCTATACCGATCGGCCCTACACTCAGTCAAATGTGCCAATTACACCAAAATTTTTCTCTTCTTCACGCGACAAGGTAGGCATCGTTCTGGAGCCTATGGTTGTTGTGGTAGTGGCTCTACTGATGCGCCGACACCACCAAGAGAGCATCCACCACTCTCTTGAGTAGATAGTTCATCAATTGGCATGCCATATATACCTTAGGGATCACATGAGCATGATCCTAGCAAGGTGTATAAGACCAGAGATGGGGCTATTGTCGTGGATAGGGTCAGAAAGGATATGTGACAGAGGATTTGGCAGCTCTGTATAGTTCAATTTGGTCACTTTGTGATGGAGAATTGGGATGATTAGGATGATATGAAAAAAATTACAACTTCAAGGTCATTCATAGAGAGTACATGCCAACAGAGGGGTACAATCCAGTCTCAAATGATTGGATCTTGAGCATGGTGATTGTCACAATGTCACACCATCAGTTAGAGGTGAGAGATAGGTACAAGGCCGGCAGACCAAAGCCGCCATGCTTTGAAGCATAGGAGTGGGCGTGGATTGTAGAAGAGACACATGACAATCCTTAGATATTTCAATAGCAGAGAGATGCAACTAGAGTATGTTTGGAGTCTGTTGGAGCGTCACATCTAGGGAGTGGGGCTATGACACTCTTCGGCATGAGTTTGTATGTATTATACATATACTCTTTAAATCACCAGATATGTACATGTTATCATAGTATTTATCTTATGGCTAATTTTTTATTTTTCAGGAAGTTACTGTGAAGCAACCTTTGATATGTCGAGAAGAGAAGTATGGGTACAAGCATGGACTTGTGGCTCTTTTGACCCAGCTTCAGGAGGAGGAAGAGGTCGTCAACGATTGGGAGGCATTACCATGAGGATGACATCCTCCATCTATGCTTTTTTGTAGTTATGGTTATCTTGATGACCATATTCATTGTATACATGTACAATTTGATATTTATGCTTATGGTTTTGCATTATTCCGTTTATGATTATGGTTATGGTATGGCAATCAAGTTAGGGTAATGGTTTTGCAATCATGTTGTGAATATGGTAAAATTTTTTGAATCATGTTACATTTATGGTTTGAGAATCTTCTTGTTGCTATGGTTATGATTTTCAAATCATGGTATAATTCTTGGTTGAAAATGTTCAATATTGTTATAGTTACGGCTTTCAAGTCATGTTTTAGTAATGGTTAGAAAATATTCATGTCGTTGTGCTTATGGTTTGGGAGTCGACGTTACAGTTATGCTTTTGACAACTTGTTATGTTTATGGTTTTGATTTTGTGATTTTGTTATTCTTACAATTTTGCTAATTTGTACTAAATGTACTTCTTTCTCTTCAGTGTCAAAATGCAGGTGGAGTGTTGTTGCTTTTGCACTCTTCCTTTGGGTAGAGAGAGTTTGTTCTTGGCGCTATAGTACATGCAGCATTAGTTGCCAGTCCTCTCTGTCCAAAATGTTTTTTGCAAATTTTGGTGCTAGTGTAGGTGCTGGAATACATGTCGAAATAGGCGTCGATATTAGCTGTTGAGATGTCAAGCTCAACATGTACGTCTCTTGGATAACTACCCCTGATAGCCATCATCACTGGCATTAGGAAAAGTTTGGACTCAAATTTGGTCCTTTTAGCGCTAGAGAGAGAATGCAACATGACCAATGGAAGGCGGGCTACCATAACTGTAGCTCGGATTTTCCTTGTTTTTATCGCAAATTTTAGCATTTTCAAAAAACAATTTTTAGTTGCATAAAAAACCTTAACAATAATATACGTTGTGATTTGCTTGAATCTTTCTTGTCAGGACCAAATATAGGACAAATGTACCATAACTCACACTCAATGCAACTGTGCGCACGTTTTCAATAGGAGAGACTTCATAGTATTCCCGCTCATTCTCATTCATTTGTGCTCAACTAAATATTCTGCTCGCATTTTACTGTATTGTGTTTGCACTCAGAAACACTCCCCCTCTTACATCTGTAATGTATATCTTGCCATAGAAGAATCACTAATGGAGAATAGAAGACCTCGACAACCATCCGTAAGTATTAAGTATGTCAAAATTTTCAACATCTTCGATTTGGACAATGGTCGATGGCTTTCCACCACCATTACATTTAGAAGTTGGGTTGACAAGGAAGAGAAAGCGCATGGGCAACGAGTTTGTGAATAGTTATAAAGGAATTAGGAAGAGGATGGGGTCTAGGAGGGCCTCTTTATTTGTCATGAGATTATGGAGGTGATTAACATTTTGACAAATAGATGCATGTCATGTGTGCAAGAATGGTGGGTGTGTAAGAGAGGTGTAAGAGTGATCAAAGGATGCACTTTTCCCCCCAAAAACAGGAGGTGAACAACTTTATGATTGTTGTCATTCCATAATTCTTATATCTGATCTCCTATTTGAGTGGAGATTGTATATCTATAATCTACACGCCGAGCTCTTTCTATCGATATGTTACCTGATATGGTTTTGACCGCTAGATTTTGAATTTCATTTTTTGAGGGAAATTTAAATTCAAATAAACTAGCCATTTTGTCTGTTTGAATTCAAAAGCCTTCCTTTGATTTCTTTCTTAATACTAGACATTTAAATCCCTTAAACTGCCAAACAAAGAGTCCGTCCTAGACCCCATTCTCTTCCTAATACGGTAGGGTGAAAAACTTTTGCTTGTCACAAATGGGCAAAACAGTCAAAAGGTTCTCATTGAACACACATATATGCAATCAGAGCTGCATCTACAAACAACACCGGCAGGATTTTCAACAAACCAACCAAATTATAAGTTTTCTTACATCCACAACAGATTTTACTCTTCCCTCGTGTATTGTGTTTAACCTGCCAGTTGCAGATATTTATCCTTCGGACAAAGAAGACTGGCAATTGGTGAATTGCATTATTGGAATTTTTAATGCATTCCAGGCAACTGTGGGAGAGCTACTCTATAACACTAGCGCCAAAAGAGCATTGGTTGAAAGGGGGGTTTTCTTCTTCGACCACTTTTATAATTCTCCGTGTTCTGTGCTTGGCTTTGGCTCTCTAGAATATCTCCTGGTTCCTTCGAAGGACAGTCCAGAGTGGCCAGTCCCTTCATCTGAAACCTCTGAGTGGCCAGTCCCTTCATCTGAAACCTTCATCACATTGCTTTGGATTGCCCATTATATTAAAGAAAGTTGTTGACAAAAAGTTTGCAATCTATATTCATGCAAAAACGCATTGTTAAGGAATTTCTTGCAAATAAAGTCTGAGGACAATTTTCTTTTCAAAACTAACTCAAGTTGTCTTTACATTGGGTTTAATAATGTACATTGTAATGTTCAATTAAATCCATTGATTAGTAGCTCTCATTTATAATTGAGGGCAGCTCTCCTGAGCTTGATTATCATGATTGGAATGTAAAGGCTCAAGAGACGGTGTTCTGGGGATTGGGTGATGGGTTTGGGGTTGAGGAAAAGATTGTCCAATGGCCTCGTCTTCCTTGGTAAAATTGGGTATCACAAAAAGACTAGAGGTTGAGTGGCCAGAAACACAAGGGGAGGTAGGTCCAGGTGCCTCGTCTATCGTTGGTTGAGGTGCTGCTTCGTACCTCCAAGGTGGAGGCCAAGGTTGTGGAGATGGCATGACAAATGCATCGGCGGCTCCTAGAGGATGTGTCTCCACAAGATTGATCATATTCTGGATCATCGTTGTCCTGAATGCCTCCACATGATCGTTTGAATAATCTGCCATGTTCCTTGCCTGCAAATGAATTCCCTAGATTTAATATGTAATTCAAAGAAATCATGTGTGCAAGGATTACAAAAGAAAAACATTGCACTTATGCTTCTACGCTTCTCATCATAAATGCGTTCCAGAAGAAGCTCCGCATTTGCAAGAACTCTCTATCCACAAGAATGCCCATCGTCTTGTTTTGAGATCTTGCAACTCAAAATTAGTATATGTTCCCAAACACTATCTTGGGTCAATGCTTTCCATGTAGCAAGAAGTTTCTAAACAGACGTGCAAGACATAGCATATGGTGACCACACGTTGCATTGAAATTGCAGAATCAAGAAACAAGTAACTATGTACCTTTGGACATTCTCATGAAAACAATGTGTCCATGTTGACTCATTGAAACCAATCAATGACTTCCAAGGAAGTGAAGTCCCATGTAAGAACAACTAACAGATATGCATCCAAAATGGCTACCTCAGATTGTTGATTCCATGCAAGGTTGGAAACCAGCATGCTGCAAATTGAGAAAATTAATTGATGAGGATCTCCAATAAGCCAAAATTAAATAAAAACCTCTGCAAAAATAATATAACATACCAGAGATCGAAATTTATAATTTGGTCCGTAAGCTCCCTCTCACTATTTCATAAAACAGCTAGTTCGTGAGGGCCAAAACAAACATACAAAATGTGGCCCCATACCAAAACTGCTACATCGAAAGTTGGGCCGAGGAAATGTAGGGTCTCATTGTTAGCTTGGTCAATTACTGCTAGCATCTCTAGCTCATTTGACTCGGTTGAAGACTCTTCCACAAGTAGCTCTTGGGTCCGCTCCACATTAAAACGTGTGCCATATGTGTGTTGTGTGCTGCTCACATTGGACACCTTCACTTTGGTGATTGGAGGGATTGTCAAAATATTGTCCATTCTCTTGTTAGATAGATGGACTAGTGCAAGTGTCTTGTTGTACTGAAGCGTAACAGCCTAAGAGAATTGATATCCTGGGGCATCACTGTCACTATGTGAGCAAGAGTTGTGAGGACGTAACTGTCTTGGAACAACTCGATCAGAAAGTCCTCGGATGCCTCGTGAGGCAACCCATCGCACTTTTGGCCCACCGAAAATTCAATTTTGTGCTCTCACAAATATGGCAAACTAATCTTTGAAAGGGTAACTTGGGAATAGCCCAAGAGATATGCCTCTGGAGTTTGTGAAGCTCAAGCAGAACACTTCGGTTCTGCTTGTACCTCTGACTACACATTTTTTCCTGAAGATTAAGCAAGGTTTTGCCTACAACTCTTGAGGATGAAGGTTGGTTGTCTTGCGGGTAAACCTTCCTTGCGGTTTGCTTTGTGTGATCCATGGAACAAGTCTTTACCCTGGAAAGCATTGTGGGGAAGAATAAGAAGAAGATTGAGCAATGAGAAGATTAGGTCGCAAAAGCTTACTCTGAGAGGTGAGGACAGAGGTCAAACAGCAATGGGTTATACAAAAATAGAAAACGTTATATAAGCACCAAGGACATCATCATCATTACTAAACATGGAATATA
The DNA here is from genome assembly GCF_014529385.1 of Adiantum capillus-veneris. Lineage (NCBI taxonomy): Eukaryota > Viridiplantae > Streptophyta > Polypodiopsida > Polypodiales > Pteridaceae > Adiantum > Adiantum capillus-veneris. The sequence goes on from NC_140935.1 coordinate 23,402,146, forward strand.
ACATAAGGTGAGGACCACAATTAATTGAGTCGCTCATCATCGTTGGGAAGAGTGCATCACCACATCAAGGACACATGGCATACTGCATGTCGACTGGGGCACCAGGTCAACTATGTGGTTATCACGGCACAATGCGATATGGGATGGGCCTTGATCAACCAATCCCTCTCTTTGCGTTGTGTCGCGACAAGAAAAAATGTCGTGCCACAACGCGATAGGGAGGCATGTCCACGATATGGGTGCTCCCTATTGTGTTGTGGTGCGACATCCAAATATCGTGCCACAACGCAATAGGGAGTATCTCCACAACATGGTTGGTCCCTATCGCATTGTGGTGCGACATTTGGATGTCGTGTAATAACGCAATAGGGACCACCCATATCGTGGAGATACACCCTATTGCGTTGTGGCTTTGATCTTTACATATGAGCCAAGGGCTCATTCTCTAGCACGCTTCAGTATGAAGGTGAAGAGGATGGAGTACCAGTTTTGTACAGAGTTCAAGGAATATAAAGAAATACTGAAAGGGGTGCCAAGGTTTGGGGCTAGTGCTCTCTGTAACAAACTTGGACACCCCAAGTCAAGATTCTACTGCAACACAACAGAGATTCACTTCAAAATAGCTCACAGAACAGAAGAGATTTGACACGGCCTGGCGTAGTTCCGTGCCAAGAGATATTGTCTGTTGAGCCAGCAGAGGATCACACCCGCATTTTTGCTCACACCCATCATTTTGTAACCATTGATTGTAATAAATGTCTTTCCGACATTAATTTTGATTTGAGCCATTCATTAAGTAACGGGACTCAATTGAGTTTCCAGCCTGTAATCCCGACTTAATTTCACCTGCTGATGTAAATAATTAGAGATGTTCTCACCTCCAAGGCTGAGGTATATAAGCCAAAGTTTTGTAACCTAAAAGAGGGAGATTCAATTATTAATCAAAGTGAGTTTTTGAGTGCCGTGACTGTGTCTGAGAGAGAGGAGAGAGAGAGATTCTTATCTTCTTGCTACGCGAGCTACGGGGCCGCCATTGGAGAAGCGACACCGCCATTGTGTTAGCAACGGTGAGAGCTACGCACAGATACCAAGAGTGCGCGCTATCGGCTTCTACGTGTGGTAAGTTCCTACGAGCTTCGGTGTGAGTTTTCTTCCAACTCGTGTGTCGGAATAGAGCGTGCAGCATATCAATAAAACCACAACGAGTAGAGCTACGCATTAGTACCATCGGGGTCAAGTTTCGGTCACCTGTATTTTTCGGCCTGTCTTCATACGCGTTTACCGCACGGAGTGGTTATAGGTTGATTTAGCAGTTCAAGTCTTTAGGGTGTTGTTCTTACCTAGTGTATAGACTTCCCCTTGAGTTTGAGATCGATTCAATGATTCTAGATCCTGTTTCGTATAGCATTCGTTCGTAGTACGGATTTCAGTCACTTGCGTATTTTGGAACTTAGATTTGATTTCCTTAGTAGTGATTGTCATTAGAAGGTCGAGTAGGTGATGTGACACCCACCTAGTTGTTTCCATGCGCCTGCGGGTCAAGCTCCGTCCTCGTCTGACAAATTCTGTTGTTGGTTGAGTTCTCGCTATTTAGCTTCCGCTAGTGGCGTAACCGCATTAACATTTGGCGCCGTTGCCGGGGACGAGAGCCCTAAGTAGGTGACCTTAGACTAATCCTACGAGGTGAGTCGTATAAACTACTTTGTATACTTTAGTTAGAAAAGATCTAGGAGTGGTGGACTCCGAAGGTCTCGAGAGATACTAGGAAGTGGGGTATTCCTAGGTCTTCCGTGTTGACAGTATTTTTAGTTTAGCTTAGATTAGATTGTTTTTGATGGTGTTTAAGTGGTTGTTGACATAAAAAGAATTTGCTACTCCTTGTGAAGTAGTAAATCTCTTTATATTTTCAATTGCAAAAAATCCATTTTATGATTAGAAGTAGCTTAGGTAGGGCCTGATTTGATCCTGATCTAGAGCTATCAATTGGTGTTCTATTTGCTTGATGTGTTTGATTGCATGTTAGATCACTGAAAAAGTCGCTTTGGTAGTGAAATATGCAATAAACAAAGTTCAGAAAAATTTTCTGTGTAACTGATTGTTGCTGAGCACTTAAAAGAGCTATTGGAAGAGTTCTGTGCTGAAAAACTCGAAAACTGCAACTTTAGACATCATACGTGTATGATGTCTTAGGACCTAAACAGAGACTAAAATTGAAAATTTGACATTGCCAGAGTGTTTAGAAGGGGGGCTTTACCCTAAGATCGACTTAAAACAAGAGCATTAACACTCAAAGAAACCCAAAAAAGACAAGTCGGAGTCCAAGAAACGCAAAGAATAGGAAATTTTGGATTCAAATCTTGTTTTTACATTCAAACCTGACAAAAACACTTGAAACTCAATTATAAACATTGGAGAAGGCTTAAAACCAAAAATAGTCAAAATCTGGGACAAAAGACATCATACGCGTATAATGTCTTTTGGCACATCCACTGCTTATTTTTTATATCTGACCTGACAAGATTGTTACAGGCACTGTAGGAAGCATAAATATCAAGTTTGGACCCAAATTGATGAAAAAGTCATCATACGCGTATGATGACTTTAACCTAATTTTGGACATATTTTGATACTTTGCTAACACAGATCCATTGTAATAGCTGTCTAGAGGTTATATTTCAAGTTTCATCCCATTTGGATCACAATTGACCCAAAAAAAAAACAAGTCAAAAGTGGAAAATTGCCAAGAAAAGCCTGAACTAGCCATAACTAGCTCAAACAGAGTTCAAACTGAATTTTGTGAGTGAACAGAGCATAAAGGGGTCACTGAGAGTGAGCATAACCAAAATAGTCAAAATCTGTGAAAAAAAGACATCATACGCGTATAATGTCTTTTTCAGCATAACAGTAACAAAATTCTCACCTGATGAAACAGAAGTTGTCCAACTGGCAAGATTAAACAATTGACCAAGTATCAGTCAGTTTGGATCAATTCTGACCACAAAAACTTGGGGAAAACAAATTGCCGAGACGCAAAAGTTACAGTTCTTTAGGGGAATTGATGAATTTGAGATCGGGCAGGAATCTCCGGAATAATCAACCAAAACAAGGGGAACCAGCAAGTGTCATATCAACCGAGGGGAGTGTAAACCAAAGTTGGGTGCAACCATTAGAGCCGATCTTTGAAGGAAGTGTTTCTGATACTTCTTCGGAGAGGTCTTATGAGATTTTCACCGAACACTCGAACAGAAACAACAGAGAAAATATGGCAGCAGGATCATCAAACCCTTCCGCCACAATGAAGCTATTGTTCATAAAATACCAGTACGACAATGAGCAAGGTGCAAAGATCTACAAAGATGGAATGGACCGCTATTGTGTAAAGATAGAAGAAAGACCTAGTGAGTTCAAGGACTTAGTGCCTGTGAGCTATAGCGGAGATAGATATCTAGATGACGAGGGTACCATGTACTTGGTAGTCCTAAACCCTAACATTGTGGACAAGTGGGGATTGATGGGCACCAAAGCCAAAATAGATGAAGAACTCGAGGAGAAAGCACCAATAATGAACTTCCCTAATGCGAGGTTAAGAAGAGAGAATGAAACTACAAGGATCAACACTGATAACATCTATGTGGGGCTGTACAAATATAATAATGGGGAGCAAGATCTCTATTATAGATGTGAAGAACCCTACACCGGAGAGTTGACAGACCAAAAAAGACTTTATGTCTTTACCTACACAGAGGGATCGGAAGTGAAAATTGCCGCTTACGATAAGTATGGTAGGCAATACTCAACAATGGGCAAGAAAGAATTAGAAGGATATACATACTTTGGGGGACCACTACATCAGTATTATGTTACTTCTAGCTCACATAGACCAGCACCAACAACTGGAGTGCAAAACTCAATGACAACAGGAGGACAAAGAACTCAGGTTGCTGACTCTTTCAGTCAACCTTGGGACTCGAAGCTCGGACCAATGGGATCATTACATTCCAGAGAGTCAATGGAGACGAATCGAGGTAGTGCAGTTCCAATCCCCACCTATACCACGCCAGGTCCAAGGTTTGAAGTGGAACCATCGCATTTACCTACTAGCAGTAGATTCAGGGCGGAGGAACCGACAAGGGTAACCCATGAAGTCAATGATGCTAGAGAAAGCTTTAGCCGAGACACAGGAGCAATGAGATTGGTAGCAGATCATAGACGTATGAGACCATCTCAAGTAGCCAAGTGTATGCCAAAGAAGTATGGTGGTTCAGGAGATCCGTATGCACATGTGTCACTCTTTAAGCAAGTCTTAAGAGCTGAGCAGATAACAGATTTCCATACACAATACGAGGGATTTGGTCTTACTCTAGAAGGTACTGCATTAACATGGTTTCAACCAATGAACATAGGGGGATTCCATGACATTGACCATTTGCTAAGAGAGTTTGCTGAGGAATTCTCAAAACGAGGGATTAAGCACAATACGGTCTCACAAATATATGCTTTTAAACAGAGAGAACACGAAAAAGTGAAGGAAGCTTCACTTCGCTTCAAACAATACCTTGAGAGATGTCCAGTACGTGAACGACCACAAGACGACAGACTATCTGTTCTCTTTATTGAGGGACTGAGGAACGACACTCTCAAGAAGGACTTGCACTTGAAAGCTTGTACAAGTTTCGAGCAAGTAACGAGAGAGGCATTATACTTAGTGGATAACTGTACGGTTTATGGAGAGGTGTCAGCGGATACAGATTTTGCATCCAGTAGCTCCTCCTCCGTAGCGAGCGAGACTACCACTAAAAAGAATGTTCAAACAACAACCATGCCAAATGTAGAGCAAATGATAGAAGATGCTCTAAAAAGGATGGCACCATACCAAAAACCATTGCCAAAAATACTGAAATGGTGTGCTATTGAACAAAAATGGACAAATCATCCAACAAAGGAGTGCTATTACAACAAAGGGTATGTAAGGGAGCGCCAGTATGCACCTCCTGCTCAATTAGCACCACCTCAGATACATCCAGTACCTCGATACCCAACGGGAAATGTACCAGGACCTATGGGGATAGAAAGACCGCAACCGGTATTGGGACAACAACCACCTTTACCAGGAGCAAGACTAGTGGGCATTAGATATGCACCAACCTTAGAGAATCAGGAAGAACAAGCCTTAGTGCCTGTTCAAGCCTATTACGAAGAATCGGGTGTACACATGTTTCCGACAGTGTATTACCCACCAGAAGAACCAAAACAACCAGAACCATGGGGCATGATTGGGAATGTTGGAACACCAACAGTTACAAGTGCTTTTGATGAAGAGAGATACAATATGGACGCAAGAACCTTGATGTTCATAGCTCATGGAGGGTTAGCAGGATAGAGACCATCCTATCCACAAAGGACGAATCAAATGGGACCAAGACCAGCACTAGGACCCTGTTACAAGTGTGGAGGTGACCATCTGATGAATGTTTGCCCACATACGGAAATCATTAGAATCAACGCTTATTGCACTGAGTGTGGGGTTACTCACTTCATTGAGGATTGTTCAAAGAATCCAAACAAAGTGCAGAAGACGACATTGAATATGTTAGAAACTATTCCTACCAACAGTGGGTCTGAAAATGAAACTCTGATACCAACGCAAGTTGTTACTAGAGCTCAAGCTAAGAAAACCACTAGAGAACCTGAGAATGGAAAGTTAGCGACTAAAGGGGTTAGTCAAGGACCGCGGAGTGAGAAAAACACATGGAAAGCTAGAAAAGCACGCATGAAGTTGAGAAAAGAACGTGAAGACGCTATTCTAGCTGAGGAACTAAAGCAAACTAAAGCTAGATTAGAAAAACTTGAGAGTCAAAACGGGAAACGAGAGATGAGCCCGGAAAGAACGAAACAAAAGAGTATCAAAGAAACAACGAGCTTAAGCTCAGGGGGATCAGTGCTAGTCGACAAAGTACACGAACCATTGGACGCACTGATGAGAGCTTACGAAGCTAGGTTAAAGAACAACCAAACACAAGAACAGAGGTGGATGACATACCCAAACGCGGAATTGGAAAAGCAGAGACTTGAAATGTGCCAGAGAATGATCGAGACTGCACAAGCCTTATTAGAACCACCAAAAGAAACAATGAATTGTGGGAAGGAAAACCCAATTCAGCAAGAGACTATCGTTTCACGGGTAGCTGAAAAGACTCCCAGTGCACAAAAGCCTGAAAATACACAAAAGGATGACCGCATAGTATTGAACACAACCGATCAGGAGATAGAGAGTTTTCATCCAGTCATACAGAGAATTTACGGAAAAGATGAGGATTACAATGAATTTTGGAAACAAGTGAGAGAGGCAAACTTTGCAAACGAGCTAAGTTGCCAAGCTAATCAGACAAATTGGGAAAAGGACATCAGGAATCCTCCCATAGTGGAATTTGAGGCAGGATCTCAAGTGGACTTGGATCTGCAATCTTACTGGGGAGGTGGGGGCTCTGTTAGAACAATGGAGAGCAAACCTCATTCACTAAATACCTTACCTTCATACTTAGGAGAGTATGAAGCAAAATCCGAGATTAGAGCACTTCCCTCACGAAGAATCTCATCAAAAAAAGTCATGGACTCGCAAGGATTGATAGAGATTTTGTCAACACCAGTGACATGCACTATCACTCTAGCTGAGCTTTTGAGGCTAAGACCAAATATGTGGACCACTGTAGGAAAATGCTTGGAGAAATTCGGGATAAAAGATCCAACATTGAGATTGCAAGAGAGCATAGAGGAGCTGAGCAAACCACAAAAGAACGCTAAGCCTGTACCCTTAAACAAGGTCGGAGAGTATTGCGAAGGTGAAGAGGGGAATACAACCTTACTAGTTGATTTCCAAGGAGTGAAGACGATGGCAATACTAGACAGCGGAGCTGGGGTAGCCATTGCTACAAAAGAAATCTGGAAAAAATGGGGGAAACCAGCAATAAGGAAGACTAGGTTGAAACTCCAATTAGCAGATGGGCACATGGAGAAACCTATGGGGTTATTAGAGAAAGTTGTAGTGACTTCTTGCGGCATTGAATACGAGCATACTTTTGCTATTGTCGATTTTGCCAAGGAGAATAACTATGATATCATATTGGGAAGACCATTCATGAGACAGTTGAAAATGGTCCAAGATTGGGGCTACGATCACATATACTTGAGAAATATGGAAACCACTACACGTGTGAACCTGAAAGACCATAGCTACAAAGATGTGAACCGAACACCGGTAGAGGAGTTTGATTCAGCTACTTTGGCGGGATCCGAATTTCCAGCTTGGTTAGGTAAACCCAAGGAGTTATGGATGTGTGGAGCTTCGAAATGTGGAAGTCTGAAACGAGAAGAATGTGTTTTAGAAAGGGCTATCGAAGACGAAACTTATGTAAGAGAACCCTTTCCAGAGGACACGTTTGAACCATTAGAATGGACACACATTCTAGCAACCCTAGATGTTTGTGCAATTCCGGATGGTCCCACAACAAAATTTTGCGACAAGGACGGATACGACGTGGTTCCGTATTTCATGTTGAGAACTGCACTCGAAAAAGAAACTGAAAAGAACGATACACTGGAAAAGGAAGATGAAGAAGAGGTGTTTCATGACATTCCCAATCATCCAGAGTGGGGAAATGAAGCAGACAACGAGTCAACGGACAATTCAAGCGGAAACGAAGAAACTATAATGGATGTCCGATTTTATGATTTTCCGAACCAAACTAAACAACGCCAGAAACACTGTAGAGCAAAGAAAAAAACAAAAGGGGTTAGAACCAATCCGATGCCTAGAATAAGAGGAAAAAATCAATTCCTAATGCTAGTAAAGGCTGAAGATTGTGTTAAGGATAAGATTTCTGGAAGAATGAGAGGCAGTGATCAAAAGAGCTTACGAAAAGACAAAAGAGGCTCAAGAAATCAAGTTCAAAATAATGGAACGAAAACTGAAACAGAAAAATCAGAAAAGAACAAGCGCAACAGAGAATACACGGAGTCCAAGTTAGAACGTAGAAACAAGTACCGAGAGCTCAAGAAAACTCTGAAGGAAGTTTGGACGACAGAAATTGAGAGTGGAGAGGACAAAAACGCCAAAATCAAGGAAAACATGGATGTTCCCTCTCACTATAGGAAATTCACAATAGAGGATAGGAAGGTGATATTAACCCCACCTATTCGAGAGAGGAAGGAGAACGAATCTTATGACGGACCGGAGGATGAAAAAAAAGTTGATTTAGCAGCTCCAGGTGAGACGTCTAGACCGGTGTACATAGCCACAAATTTGTCTCCAAGCGAGGAAGAGAGACTTTTGAGTCGTCTCAGAGAGTACAGGGATGTGTTTGCATGGTCTTATAAGGACTTAAAGGGAGTTGACCCATCGATATGTCAACACTCAATCCCACTGAAACAAGACGCAAAGCCTAGCAGACAGAGACCATACACATATAATGATACTTTTGCTAAGCGAATCAAGGAAGAGATAGATAAGCTAATGGAAGCTGAATTCATATACGAGATTGAACACACCGATTGGGTATCTCCGATTGTGGTAGTACCTAAGAAGAACGGAAAACTCCGAGTGTGTGTCAACTTAAAGAAAGTGAATGCTGCAACAATCAGGGACAATTATCCCCTGCCGATAACTGATCATGTTCTAGAGCGTGTATCAGGGAAAACAGCATACTCCTTTCTTGATGGTTTTTCAGGATATAACCAGCTAGCCATAGCACTGGAAGATCAACATAAAACAGCTTTTGCAACGGAGTGGGGAATTTATGCTTATCGGGTTATGCCTTTTGGTCTAACCAATGCTCCCGCAACCTTCCAGAGACTGATGACGCATGCTTTCAAAGCATACTTACGGTTGTTTCTCGAAATATACATGGATGACTTATGTGTACATTCTCTACTGAGAGATGAGCATCTAGAACACCTAAGAAAAGTATTTGAGAAATGTAGGACATATCGCATTTGTCTCAATCCTGAGAAATGTGTGTTTATGGTCCGACAGGGCAGAATTCTGGGACATATTGTCTCACAAAACGGAATATCCACGGATTTAGAGAAGATAAAAGTTAGAGTGGATATGCCTAGACCAACCAATGCGAAACAAGTTCAGAGCTTTATGGGACATTGTGGATATTATAGACGGTTCATTTACATGTACGCTATAATAGGCCAACCACTTTACAGGCTAATAGTGAACTTTGAATGGACAGAGGAGTGTGAGGAATCGTTCAAGAAATTGAAAGAGGCACTCATTACTGCTCCAGTTTTGAAATCACCAGATTGGGAGAAGATATTCCATGTGCACATAGATGCTTCTGCATATGCAATAGGATGCATTCTGGCTCAGCCAAAAGAAGGAAACATGGATTTTCCTATCTGTTACGCCAGTCGACAGCTCAACCATGCTGAGAAGAATTACACCACAACAGAGCGAGAAGGATTAGGAATGATCTATGCTGTGAAGAAATTTCGGCATTATCTTCTAGCCAACAAGTTTGTGTTTTTTACGGATCACCAAGCCTTGCTCTACCTAGTGAATAAACCATGCAATACCGGGAGAATAGTGAGATGGTTCATTATCTTACTGGAATTCGACTTCACGGTAGTAGTAAAGAAAGGAAAAACACATCTTAGAGCTGATCATCTTTCGCGATTGACGAATGGAGAAGACCCTATAGGAGTAGATGATGACATGCCAGACGCGTACTTGTTCAACATAGAAATGATACCGAGGTGGTCTCAAAATGTCGTTAACCTATTAACCTATGGAGGAGAGTTCGATAGAAGAGAATACAACCTGAAACATATTGCTATTCAGCAATCCAAGAATCTTCAATTGGTTGCAGGACGGTTGTATCAATTGGGAAATGATCATGTTTTACGACTATGCATCAATCCTGAGGAATATAGTATATATCTGCGCGAAGCACATGTTCAGGAATGTGCATTTCATTGTTCAAGAAGGAACACATATAGGAATTTGTTACAATTGGGAGTCTATTGGCCAGGAATGAAAGAAAGCGTACATGAATATGTCACTGTATGTATTGTATGTTCATCAAAACCGCCAGCCGAGTATTCGACATTATATCAGATAATGATCGCTCCAGAATGGAGTCAGTATATTGTTGAATATCTCACAAATAGAACTTTCCCAGAAGGAACGTCAAAAGCTCGTCAGAAATCTGTAGAGACAGAAGCTAGAGATTACGCTTTAATAGGAGATAAACTCTATAAGAGAGGTAAAGACAACCAACTTAGGATTTGCGCATCAGAGTCTGAGTATGTGATAATCCTGGAGCAAGCTCATGGAGGAGTAGGTGATGTGACACCCACCTAGTTGTTTCCATGCGCCTGCGGGTCAAGCTCCGTCCTCGTCTGACAAATTCTGTTGTTGGTTGAGTTCTCGCTATTTACCTTCCGCTAGCGGCGTAACCGCATTAACGTTTGGCGCCGTTGCCGAGGATAAGACAACAAAACTTGTCTTAGCCGCAGGAATATGGTGGCCAACATTACATATGGACGCTGAGGAATACGTTAAACGGTGTGATGACTGTCAGCGGACCAAAGTACCACTTAAAAGAGATGATATGCCGCTTAGACCAATGATGGGGGCAAGAGCTTTTGCAAAATGGGGGATTGATTATGTTGGACCCATTTCACCTCCTGCATATAAGACTCATACACAATACATCATTGTGGCTACAGACTATCTAACAAAGTGGGTCGAAGCAAAGGCAACTCAAAAAGCAGATGCCAGGACCACGGCACAATTTCTGTATGAATACGTCTTTGTACGATATGGATTGCCAATAGAAATTGTGAGTGATCGAGGCACACATTTCATAAATGAAGTGATAAAGATCCTTCTAGATGAATTCATGGTAATCCATAGGAAATCCGCCCCGTATCATCCACAAGCAAACGGACAAGCTGAAGCAACAAACAAAACCATATGCACGGTCCTCACGAAGATTGTATCTGAGTCGAGAACTGACTGGGACCAAAAGTTGCATTCAACATTATGGGCATATAGGGTGGCATATAAAACATCCATAGGAACGACCCCATATAACATGGTTTTTGGGCTAAATGCTATCTTGCCAATAGAATTCTTGATTTCAACCTTAAGGGTGGCTAAGGATCTAGAGTGGACAGGGCACGAGCTCTCTGATAGAATAGATGACCTGGAAAAGCTAGATGAGCTTCGCCTAAAAGCAGTAGCTTCCATCTACGCTCAAAAAAGGCGACAAAAGGAATTTTTTGATAAGCATGTGCGGACTAAAGAGTTTAAAGTTGGGGACTATGTCCTAGTTTACACTCTGAAACAGCATGCTAAGAAGCTTAAAAAGCGAGGGATGGGACCTCTGGTGATTAAAGATCTATCACCAAGTGGAGCCGTCAAGCTTGCTACATTAGACGGAGAAGAAATGCCCAATTGGATTAGTGGATGCAGAGTGAAAAAGTATCTGTTGCCGCTAACACAAGACATGCTTCTCAAAATACATCAAGAAAAGCTGCGTGTCCAGAAAAAGAAAAAGATTGAGGAGGAAGCGCAAGCCGAGGCGAAGGAAAGAATGGAGAAAAGAAGACTACTGCGTCAGAAACAGCGCAATGAAGGAGCAATACGAATAAACGCAGTCAGTATAACAGAAATGGGGAATGACAAAGAAGAACCCATCATTGAATGCAAAGTAGGGACCAACCAAATCAAAGCCAGAGCACTATTGGATTCAGGAGCTCAAGCTAACCTACTTTCACTCAGTTTGTATAGACAATTGACAAATGACACTAAACTACAAACTGCCAAACAAGAGTTAAAGAGTTACTCTGAGAATTCAATCAAAACTGTCGGATGCACAGTTTTACATATACAGATTAACCAATATGTGTATCCTCATCTGTTTTACGTGGTTGAAGACCAAGCTACACAACATCCATTATTGCTAGGACAACCATGGCAGAAGCAATACAATGCAATGATTGACTGGAGTTCTAAATCAGTGCTTATCAAATACGAAGGTGAAAGTCAATCAGTTAAGTTCACCAAAGGAGAAGAGCCAACTCCAAAGGACGAATCCAAAGACAAAGATAAACAACAACCAGAGAAAAAGAAGAAGATATGCAACCAAAAGTTTCTATACAACCGGATTACTCTTCGACGAGGAATTCTCAATAGGGGATAAGGAAGACAAGCAATAATATAACAACTCAACCTTGGAAAAAAACGGAGTCAAAGTTGGTATGGAGACCAAAAAAGGCTGTGCCAGAGAACACAAAGGTGTAAGACAGAGTCTTCAATACCAGACAACAGAGTGATCCCCGACAATCAAGGACAGTGAAACAGATCTGGATTCCAAAGAAGTTCATGACGGCACAAAGCTACAGCAAGCAAATTTGGATCCCAAAGATTTGTAAACAGGAACTCCCTTCGATACAATCAACGGAAACTCGTAGGTATTTCAAGGCGAGGAAATCAACACACAGAACAAAGCAGGTTTGGGTCGCAAAGAGTTTGTGGCAAGCACAAGCAAAGCAGAAGAGGATTTGGATTGTAAAAAAAGACAACAAGATAACGAAGAATCCATCTACTGATTCTACTACCGAAGTGCCAAAACCAACCCAAAACCCGACCACCAATCCTTCAATCAAACAAAGAGCAGCTTTATTGGAAAGACTGTTGTATCATCGCTCTACAATTGCATTGGGAACTGATGACCAAAACAACTACAATGCTTCACCCACAGACACTTCATAGTCGTCCGGGAGGACTCAGACTAGGAGGGGGGGAGGTATACAGGAGCTACAAAGCAGCTACAAGCGGAAAAAACAAAAAAAAAACAAAAATTATATTACAAGGGCAATGTCTTACATGATTTTGCAATTTTTTATGTTTGATTGCGGATATTGATAATATTTATACCCTTATATACCTTGTTTTGCAACAAGAAGAGATCAAATGATGAATTTGGGTCTCTAGATGTGTAAATATCACTAAATAAGAGTGTTTTTGGAGCTAAAAAGTGAAAAAAAAGTGATAATCCAAGTCCAGAAATCACAAAGAAGTGTATATTCATATACACAGGGTTACCAGCTATTTATCGTGTGTGTTTGGAATTTTTTTTGGCTTCAATTTTCTATTTTTCTTTATTTTTTATGATTTTCTTAATAAAAATAAAAGAAAAATAAAAAAGCAGGTGAAATGAGATCGGAAAAAAGAAAAGAATAGACGGTGATGATCCTCATGACAAGGGCAACCCAGGATAAAAATTGCGTACAATTCTGAAAAAGTTGCGGAAAGCCCGAAATGACAGAATTTTGGCAAAGTGGACAGATTTCTCAGAAACAGGTCAAACGGAGTCCAAATTGAGAAATTTCAAATCCTAAAGTGCATTTCACGACGAGATAGGAGCACATGTCAAATTTGGTAACAAGTGATCCGGGAAGCCCGAAGTTAAGTATTTTTCACTTCACTATCAAGCTCATTTCCACTATTACCTTCTTGGAGAGAGCAAAGAGCACACAGGAGCATCCGGCCTTCTACCGCCTTCTACGACTGCTACGAGAGCTCAGAGGACACCAGACATGAGAGGTAGACTCGTTGCCATAAGCTTTTGATGCTTATCGTTAACTTTTGTCACGAAAACTCACCAAAACCAAGAAACAAGAGCAGACAGGGAATGGGGAAGAACGCTAGGTAGGGGCACAACCGCCTAACCAAACCTTGCAAGAACTTAGAGGTGGGTTACCCTAGTATAGGAGATGAGTTTTTAGTACTCAAAGCTCGAGAAAGAATGACTGGAAAAACCCTAGGTCAACAGAGCCTGCAAGAGGCCAACAGAAAAAAAGTTGTCGGAACGACACAAAACTTCTCAGGAAGCTTAACAACATCGAGGGCAATGCAACCATGGAGTATCTCCGGGTTTGGATCGCCAAAAGTAGGTCGGAACAACCGATTCGGCGGCGGACACACAAAGCGTCATTTTGGCATAACGGCTAAAATTGACGACCGAATGAGATGAAACTTCACGAGCAGTTTCAACTATACATGGATGACTTATGTTTGCAAGCAAAACCCAAAAGAAAGCTGATTCACTTACGGATGGTGAAAAAGACGCTTTCGGGCAACCAAATGGAGAAAGATGGAGAACGGGGAGCCAAAGTCAAGTCCAACCAACTGGATGGCTTCACAACATATCCAATGAGCTGGAAATGCAACTCTCGAGAAGAAAAGTTGAAGAAATTCAACTCCAAGGCAAATAGACGACTTCGGAGACTGAAATGCCTATAAGGGGGCTTTTTAGCTAAACTGATGACTTTTTAAGTTGAAAACTAGTTAGCAGGGCTTAGGGCACTAGCACAAAGCATTCTTTGCACAAAAAGACCAACATTTCAAGAAAAGACATCATACGCGTATGATGTCTCACAGCATGATTTTCACATCCATTTCAACATTTGAGTGCATAGCCTCATTCCACATATTAATCACATCCTATGAACCAAGTATCATGAGAATTGGAGTTAGAAAACCCAAGGAAAGCCAAAAAGACGCAAAGTAGGCCAAAAAATTGATTTTTGGTCCTAATTTTGTCAAAATAACCCAAACTCATTGAAACTTTGTAGGATTGTTGATTAACACATCTACAAGCTATCTGGAACCAAAAAGCACCATTTTGACACAAAAGACATCATACGCGTATGATGTCTATTTGTACTTACAGAGCAAAAAATGCTCATTTGTCATCATACATCCATTATATATATCTAATACATGCTACATATGAAGTTTGGAACCATTTGGTCAGGTGGATCACCCCATTAGCCCAGTTAAGAGAAAATCCTTCATACAAAGCCTATTTTTGTCCCAAATCCAACATATTCAAGTCCAAACCAAGATTTGAGTATAAACAGTCCTTCACTAGCACATGGAGAGTCCACAGAACCAATCCCATGAAAAATTGATGAAAAAGACATCATACGCGTATGATGTCTCCAGAGCCATTTTTAGTCCAAATTCTATCCAAACTTGATAAATCCACTGAATAAGCCTATCTAAAGCCAAAACCAAGCTTATAGAGAAAATTGGTCCAAAAATGCACTAAAAGACATCATACGTGTATGATGTCTCACTATGTGATTTTGGCACCTCAGGGCTTCAACCACAAAACAGAAGTGATCTACATGCCATTTGAAGGTAATCCACCAAGTTTTACCCAATTTGGATCATAAAATCCAATTCCCTTTCAAAATTTTGCCAAGAGCCTGAACTGGATTGAACTGGCCAAAACTTGACCAAATGGGATCCAAACTCATATCCAAGCATATGATACTCATGTATACACTATCAGCTACAAGCACAACCAATATGAAGTCATTTTTACACAAAAGACATCATACGCGTATGATGTCTCCAGCATGATTTTGAGCCCAGTTTGCATATTTTTTCACCTACATTGCATCCTTAGGCCCTGAATAGCTCATGTTTCAATTTTCAAGTCATTTGAATAGTTAAAAGCTTCATTTCGGCTTTCAGTACTAAAAAGACGCTAACTTCTGAAATTGGAGTTACAGGATCCATGGATTCCGCTAAGTCATCGGCAACTAAGAGAAAAAGACCAACCATCAAGGATGCTCTTGCAGAAGCAGAACCTTTTGATATTCCAACAGAAACCCTCAAGCCAACCAAGACTTGGATGGAGGAAGCAGTACTAGAAAAAGAGGGAATAAAGATCTACCAGGGGACTTTCAGAGATCCTCAAGGGCAATCGGTCGATGTACCTATGATCCCACGAGAATTAGTGGATTATAGCAGCTCAGAGAACATAAGCAAATACCTGGAAAAGGTTGACATACACAGGTTCTTCACCTCGAGACCATCAGGTGTAGACACAAGAAGAGTGTATGAGTTGGCAACATCCATTCAGAAGGATGGGAAAGCCACGTTGACAGCCATGGATGGAGAAACAGTTGAAGGACAGATCACTCCACAGCTCATTGCAGATGCATTGAAGCTGCACAACAAAGGGAGTTCTGTCAGAGAAAGAAGGGAGGCCATAGAGGTCTATGGATCAAAGAAACAAAATACAACCTACGGAGATATGGCAGATCAACGAGCGGCAACCCTTTGCCGATTATACAACCAGTTTTTCCATGTGTGCAGTAAAAGACCGCAGAAGTATACTACACCACCCCATGCCATTGCGACAACCATCACATGGGCACTGAAGAGCAACGTGCCAAAAGAGGTGAATTATGCTCAATACATCCACGAGCAAGTAATCGCCATGCACAACCAGAAGCCAAAGTACATAGGAGGAGGAGAAATCCTGACAAGAATAGCTTATGAAGCTATTGGAGCCAGAGATCAAGGGCCACGGGTTCCCTCCCAGAATGAGTGGCTTAGAGAAGCCGATGAGGAGGAAGAACAGCCTGAAGTCTCCAAGAGGGTGTCCACAAGAGCACGCCGAAAACTAGAAATAGTTTCAGAACCTGAAGAGGCCCGAGCCGCTCAAGAAGAAAGTGAAGAAGAAGGCCGATCCCAAGCAAACCAAAAGTCAAAAAGCCGCAAGAATGGAAAGGCTGGTAGAGCAGTTTAGAGCGGAAAGAGCTCTAAAGGGGGACTTTGAAGAAATGTGGGTGCCAGACCCCACTAAAGTCGGAACCAGCTCAGTCAGGCCACATGTTGATCAATATGATCAATATATTAGAGCTTATGAGGAGTCGGAGGCCATACTGGAGCAGCAACCTGTCGAGCCTTATACTGAAGAAGAAGTACAGCTTTTAAAAGCTGAGCTGCAAAAGGACGACAAGGGGAAGAAGAAAGTAGATGAGTATACTGAACCTCAAGAGAAAGACGGGCAAGCAAACAAAGGGAAAGCCAAGATGACTGAGGACAATCAGCCCTCTTTTACTGTTGTACCAAGCCCGAAGAAGATGGAAATTATTGTGGAGGAAACCACAATAGAAATAGAAACAGAAATTATGGAAAAGCCGGAGGCCGAGACCAAGGAAAAGGAGATAGATCCAGTTCAGCAAAAGAAAGATGATTATGAGGATCTGGTAGCGATCGGATATAGTGAAGAAGAGGCCCTGGAGGCAGTTTATGGGATATCCCTACGGAAACAAGATGATCGGAAAGAGACGAAGGAAAAGACAAAGGGTACAATGGAGAGTAAAGAGAAAATGGACGAGCCAAAGCCATTGGAGGTGGTGGCAGAAAGAGCTGTCAAGTTGACAGATGAAGATGAAAAAGACATGCACATAGTGCATGAACTGCTCAGCAAGATTAAAGAAAGATCCAGAGCAAAGGAAGTAGCACTTGAGACAGCAAAACAAAAGGAAGCAGAGTTGAAGAAGAAGTTAGAGACTGCTATGACTGAATCTGAAAGTCATAAAGCATCACTCTACGATGCAGAAAACGAGAGAGACGGCTTGATACTCCAACTAGCCGAAGCTTCAAGAGAGGTAACAAGTTCACAGGAAGCAAAGGAGCGAATAGAAGATGAGCTGGAGGCATCCAAGGATGAGCTCATTGAGCTAAGGGAAAGAGTCGAACTTCAAGAAAGGACAATCATGAGACTCAGGACCACCCCTAGAGCTAGCAGAGCACGAACAGAACAGGAGGGAGCCCTCGTACCAGCTCTGGAAGATCAGGTCAGAAGTTTACAAAGAGAGCTAAGGTTAGAGCAAGTGCAAAGATTGCACATGGCAGAGGGATCATTGGCTGCAGAGGAGAGGCTCACATCAGAAAACCAAACACTAAGGACAGAAAATGAGGCCCTCCGCAAACAGCTCCAAGACCTCCAAGAGCAACAAAGAAGAGAAACAGAGCCACCACAAGAAGAAGCAGGAGGAGCAGCTATAGAGCTACCAGAAACTGGAGAGGCAACCACAATTGAAGATCCAGCCCCAGTTCAAGAAGTGGCCTCAACTTCAGGAATCTCTGAAGAAGAAGAACAAAGGCTCCAGGACCAAATAGAAAAGTCGACAGAGGAAAGTGCCAAGGCGGAAATGGAATGGGAAAGGAGACTCCTCATCTCCATTAGACTTCAAGGTTTAGACACAAAAGTGCTCCATGAAGAGTGGATGCAACCCAGCCTGCCTTTCCCTCTGATGAAATTTGAAGTGATAAAGACGAAAAAGAGAATAGAGGAGGAGCAGTATGTCGCTCTTTACGAAGGCGACATCACAAAGGATGAACAATCAAAGAAGATTGTAGATTCTCAACCTAGATGGAGGAAAGGTTGGCTGAACAAATACCCAGCCTACCTCATCTACTTGGTAGAGGCTCCAAAGGAGATTCGGGAGGATGCAACCTTCTGCCCGGCGCCAAGAGTCAGAAGCTGGAAAGAGCATGGCAGGATAGCAGAAAAGAAGCCAAATTGGCTTAATTATCCCAGGATGCCAGGACCAAAGGCAGGAGAGAGAATAGGTAAAGCCTACATGGTGAAAACCCTAACGGGCACCATCAAACTCTTTACTGGCTCTCCTGACCTTTCGTGTCAGATGCTAAAGAAAATCTGCAGGACTCTCTTAGCATGCATTGAAGTGTTCGCGCCAGACAAAGCCACGACCTCGAGTCTACTATCGACGGCCGACACAGTGACGGATATGATGTATGATCTTTCATTGCAGCCATCACCAAAGGTGTTAAATCTCTTGTACCAAAGAATTATGTTTTTGCCTAGCTTCCACATGCAAACATTCGAAGAAGCTTTCTACACCGGCTTTTTCACTCACGAAAGCAAAATATTCGGCCCAACCTTGACCATCGGCAACCTACGCTACGAATCACATTTGCAGATGCTCAAGACGACAGGACTCTATTGACCAAGCCTAAAAGTCATGTCAGGGACGACATGAACGCGGAGGGGGGGAGTGTTGAGCCAGCAGAGGATCACACCCGCATTTTTGCTCACACCCATCATTTTGTAACCATTGATTGTAATAAATGTCTTTCCGACATTAATTTTGATTTGAGCCATTCATTAAGTAACGGGACTCAATTGAGTTTCCAGCCTGTAATCCCGACTTAATTTCACCTGCTGATGTAAATAATTAGAGATGTTCTCACCTCCAAGGCTGAGGTATATAAGCCAAAGTTTTGTAACCTAAAAGAGGGAGATTCAATTATTAATCAAAGTGAGTTTTTGAGCGCCGTGACTGTTTCTGAGAGATAGAGAGAGAGAGAGAGAGAGAGAGAGAGAGTCTTATCTTCTTGCTACGCGAGCTACGGGGCCGCCATTGGAGAAGTGACACCGCCATTGTGTTAGCAACGGTGAGAGCTGCGCACAGATACCAAGAGTGCGCGCTATCGGCTTCTACGTGTGGTAAGTTCCTACGAGCTTCGGTGTGAGTTTTCTTCCAACTCGTGTGTCGGAATAGAGCGTGCAGCATATCAATAGAACCACAACGAGTAGAGCTACGCATTAGTACCATCGGGGTCAAGTTTCGGTCACCTGTATTTTTCGGCCTGTCTTCATACGCGTTTACCGCACGGAGTGGTTATAGGTTGATTTAGCAGTTCAAGTCTTTAGGGTGTTGTTCTTACCTAGTGTATAGACTTTCCCTTGAATTTGAGATCGATTCAATGATTCTAGATCCTCTTTCGTATAGCATTCGTTCGTAGTACGGATTTCAGTCACTTGTGTATTTTGGAACTTAGATTTGATTTCCTTAGTAGTGATTGTCATTAGAAGGTCGAGTAGGTGATGTGACACCCACCTAGTTGTTTCCATGCGCCTGCGGGTCAAGCTCCGTCCTCGTCTGACAAATTCTGTTGTTGGTTGAGTTCTCGCTATTTAGCTTCCGCTAGCGGCGTAACCGCATTAACATTGTCCCCAAAGACTGGGGCCCCTTTCGGTATTTATTTTTATATTAATCTGTGAGCAAAGTACAACTAAGCCCGAGGGTGCTCGCTCTCAGACTCTGCTTCTAGATTCTCTGAGGAGTGAGTCCCTAAGGCCACTTATAAACAATTTACAAGGGATGCTAAAAGCAGAGCCCCAAAAGCTTCAAACTCAAAAGCAATGATTTTCAAAAGCTGCCAGCACTAAAAACAGCCCACTGGAAATCGCGGAATTCCATACAGTCAGTCCATGTCAATAGCCAGCGCATTTTACAGCCATCTGTACAGTCATTGTAATTTGCAGCCATCTGAACAACAGCCAGCTCATCAGATTCTCTGCTTTATTTTAATGTCCGTTTGCATTTGTTTATGTTTTTTCTACCATTTGTCACTAGCTCTAACTACCTCACATTCTTTATTTCATGCTCGATCCTTGCACACCTTGGTCTAGAGGTGCATAAAGATCAAAGCCACCGGGTAATAATCTCGTCTTTATTGATCAATGTCTATATTCAAGGGCTCGACATAAGTACACACCCATGTCTACATGACAATGCATGTAGATCCAAATGGACCGATCTAATACAAACTGCCATTTTTGAAGATCGTTTGCATTTTTTTAATCCGTTTGTATTTTTGAAATTCGTTTGTATTTTTGAAGTCTATTTGCATTATTGAAGTCCATTTGTGTTATTTTACTTCGTTTGTTGAAGTCTGTTTGGGTTTTTGAAGTGCAAAAGCTATTTTTGAGGTTCGTTTACGTTTTTCTCCTTTTTTACCATTTGTGTTTTTTCTACTTTAGCCGTTTCTAAAGTCTGTTTATATTTTTTGTACTTTAAAAGTCCAATCACACAGCCACATCCTAGCAAAACCGAAATCTAATTTTTTGTACCAAACATTGATCGATGATAACCATTTGCCGCTAGCTCTAACTACCTCACATTCTCTAAACATGTCCGATCCCCGCACACCTCGATCTAGTGGTGCACAAAAATCAGGACCACCGGGTAATACTTTTTTCATTATTGGTCAATGCCTATATTTGAGGGTGAGACATAAGTACACACCCATGTCGACATAAGTACACACCCATGTCGACATGACTCTAAGAAGCCAACTATGAGTGGGCAAAGTAAACATCACTTTACATAAGCGGCCTGAAACAACCAAATTGCGAAGATCGAATACATAAGTGACTAGCCCTATCTAAGAACTAAACCCTAAGCGAACTGAAACACTCCAGCCACTTACCCTAAATGGCTAACCATAAGCGGCTAGCCCTAAGCAGCCTGAATACCAACTAGCACTTATCAGTTAGTCCTAACACTTATCAGCTAGTCCTAAGCGACTAAAATATACATAAGCGGCTAGCCCTAAGCGGAATGAATACCAACTAGCCCTTAGCGACTAGTCTTAAGTGGCTGACATATACGTAAGCGGCTAGCCCTAAGTGGCTAAGTGGCTAAATAAGTTATAATGAAGTGGGTAGGTCTAAACGGCACGGCTAAGCAGCTAACCCTAAGTGGTCTGAATATCTATTATCCCTAAGAAACTAGTACTAAGTGGCTAAGCAACCAAATAACAAAGCGGGTAGGCGTAGGCAACGTGGCTAAGCGGCTAAATACCTAAGTGGATAGCTCTAACTGGAAAGCCCTAAGAGACTAGCCCTAAGTGGCTAAGTAACAAAGTGGGTAGACCTAACCAGTGTGGCTAAGCGATTGAATACCTGCAGCTAGTACTAAGCGGCTAGCTCTAAGCGTCTAGCCTTCTCAACGGCCTAAATACAGACTAGTCCTAAGCGACTAAGCGATTGAATACCTAAGCGGCTAAGCGACTGAATACCTAATCGACTAGCATTAAGCGGTTAACCCTAATTAAGTGGCTAGCACTAAGCGGCCAACTACTGTCCCAAATTTAAGTGTGTAAATTTAAGCCACTCCCCACCTCTCCATTAACCTTATCAAAAGGTCCCAAATTTTATATGCAAGAGTTTACAACATGGCATGTATAAGATAAATGGTCTTGTCTACATAACATAGAGATGTGTATGAGAATACCCAAGGGGTTCTTCTTAGGGATATGAAACTGGCAAGTTCATAATGCCTTTATGCTCACAAGTTTGCATTTGTAGAAAAGAGACACTATCCCAAGTACTTGAATCCCTCAACTGAAGAAACAATCTAGTACAAACCATCTAAATATTGGAAGTTTCAAATTATGCCAGATGGAAGCCCCATGGTGAAGTGGTAGAAATTACAAGAGTGCCAATGAAGATATCAAACTAAACATGCAGACTTAGCTCTATTTGCTTTGGTCACTTTCCAAAATTTTCTTAGCTACAAATGTGTGTGTGTGTGTATATATATATATATATATATATATATATATATATATAGAGAGAGAGAGAGAGAGAGAGAGAGAGAGGGAGAGAGAGAGGGACAAAAACAAATTACAAAAACAAAGAACATATCTAGTATTGCATCCATGTGTCTGTGTGTGTGTGTGTGTGTGTGTGTGTGTGTGTGTGTGTGTGTGTGTGTGTGTGTGTGTGTGTGTGTGTGTGTGTGTGTGTGTGTGTGTGTGTGTCCCTCCCTCTAGGTTGATCCTTGCAGTTGTGCATTGGAGAGCTAACTACCTTGATCCATAACAATTTGTGATGTTGGTACATGCATACCATAGAAAGACAATGGGCCACAAAAATCAATCTATGATAGCTACAAGTAACAAATAAAACCATTAGTAGGATGTTTACAGAAGCATTCCAATCACAATAAAGAGGTGTAGGTATCTCAAGAGTAGGTACAACTTTGTTTGACACAACTATCATAGGTGTCTTGTCATAAAATATAATATATAACTTTACCAAATGATTTTCTCATATTGAACTGATCACTTAATATGGGAAGATATATAAAAGGGGAACAAGAGCTAGGATACATATATGTGCTTCTAGACCTATCTCAACAGGGGACCAAAAGGAGAAATGGTTGCATCTCAATAGGGGTCCAAGAGGAGACGGTCTACCAAAGAGCAATGTGCAATAAGTGCTTCTAGATTTACCTCAGCAAGGGACCAAGAGGAGAGATGGTTACATCTCAAAAGGGGTCCAAATGGAGGTAGTCTATCAAAGAGCAACGTGCATATAATGGAGCCTAAAAGACCTAATACAAAGGCCTTTTGGAGGGGGGACCGGCTCCAAGTAAATCCGGTCCCCAACTATTGTCATGTTCTCTAATACTCTCTCTCTTGCAAAATTATTGTTCATGCCAAGTTAATTAAGTAATATGTTCATGTTGCTACCATCAATTAAGTTCACCCTCTATGTTCTCAAAGTAATCTCACAAAAATGCTCACTCTAATTCTCTTAATTCCGCTACTCTCAAAGTTCATAAGGAATTTCCATTACATTGGTATCAGAGCATTTGGTTTCTCTTTTCTTGCTTAAGAAGAGAGGTCCTTAAGTAGCCTATTAATGGTTGATTCTATTAATTATATTAGGGTAAGTGAGATTGGGATATATTACTGGTTTTGTTGATCCCACGGTGTAGGATATGATGCACACCTCAGGAGCTTTGGTCTTAATAATGGGGTCTTTTTTAGAATTGCCTATGGCTTTACCATTATTGAGCCATAATAAGTGCAAAAGGAGCTATCCCTCGACAATTCTTCTATGTTAAACCCACCACTACTCTCTATAATTATACAATTCGAGCCGTGGGTGTAGATACTTATGATTTTCAAAGACTAAGAGGAGTAGCAACTAAGGTTTGGAATTGCCAAAGAATACACTAAGTAAACACATAAGTATAATTAGCATGGCTGACAATAACCAAGAGAGTAGAATGAACATTGATGACTTTGACTTTGAACATGAAGGTGATAATGATGATGCCTCCATGTTTATCAATTATCTTGTTACTAGGTTGCATTAAGCTATGGGCAACCCTACTTTGCAAGCCAAAGTTACCCAACAACTTTGTGCTTATGGGATTTCCCTTCCTCTCTAAGAGGAGAGAGAGTTTAGGAGGCCTCTTGATGAGACTCCCAAAAGAAGACTCTCTCCCATAAGAGAGTAGTAATCCAAGAACGCGAAAGAAGTGAATCCCTAAGTTCCTCTAAAGATTTGGCTCCGTGAAGACAGCGGTCTAGACTATCGTCAACTGCTCCCAAGAGGAAACGAGATCAACCCATAGTCCTTCTCCTTGTCACTCCGAAAGGGAAGAGAGGAAACAAAGGAAGAAAAAGGCAAGAAAGAGGGCACCCTCTTCTCCTTCTTCTTCACCTTCCTCCTTCTTCACCTTCCTCCTCTTAGAGGGAGGAAAGAGTATCTCTTTTCTCACCTATGATGGCACACCTTTAATGCCACCGACAAAGTATTGGCCTTCATCCAACAATTTGATGTGGCCTTTGGATAGGATGGCTTCACGGAATCCTCCAAGCTACACCATGTAGCTATGCACTTTCAAAAATCTACTCGTCAATTGTGGTCTAGCCTTTGTAGCAATATGGAAAGGCCCCAAAGACATGGAAAACTCTACGAGTTTCCATCATGAAGCAATTCCTTGCAAGCGATGCAAAGGACAAAGTGCTCACCGAATGGAAAAGTTTGAAGCTTCTCTCACATGATTCTATTCACAGATATGTGGACAAGTTTTGGGATTTACATATTAAGGCTATTGTCTTTCAAATGATAGACTTCGCCAAGTAAAAGCAAAAATTTTGTGCGGGATTACCTAAATAAATCACCGAGTATGTCAACTCACAACGGCCTAGCACTCTCACCAAAGTTATCCACCGCACTATGGTTGCTTCAAGGATCAATCTCCAACAAGGGGCGAGAAGAAATTTCAAGCCCATGGAAAACAAGGATCGAAATGAAGCTAAAGGGAAGAGCAATGCTCAAAACTCTTCTCAAGAAGAAAACAACAACACCAGCAACAACAAGGCCTAGGAGAAAGGAGCTTACAAAGGTAAAAATAAGCTCTCTCCCAAAGAATTAGAGGCCTTTCGTAAAGACCATAAATGCTTTAAGTGTGGGGAGCAAGGACATGGTTATCGTGCTTGCCCCAAAAGAAATGTAGGCAATGACACTCCTAGATCTTCCATGGTTGAAGCTCCAAATGAGGATACTCATTGCAAAGGATTAGTCCTCTCCTATGCTTGGGGAAAGGTAAGGGAAGGTGATCCCTTCATCTTGTTTGACACTGGCTCTACTCACAACTTCATATCAATGGAGTTGGCCACCAAGTTGGGCATTCAAGATTTTGAGATGGGAGATAATGTAACTAGTGACACAACTTTCGAGGGATAGCAAGCCTCCGTTACTCCCTTGATTGGGAAGTTGAGGCTTCATGTCCAAAGCTACGTCGACAAAGAAGACTTTTTTTTTCTAATCTCTCCGAAGCTTTGGACAAAGAAGACTTTTTTTTTAATCTCTCCTCTCTAATATGAGGATGTTGTCCTAAGGGCACCATGGTTCAACCGCATGGCTGCCGACATGAAGTTCCCTAAAAGGAGAATCTATTTTACCTATAGGTAAAAGAGCATGTACATAGATGCTAATGATTTAGGGAACACCATATCCCTACCTATAGGTAAAAGAGCATGTACATAGATGCTAATGATTTGGGGAACACCATATTCCTGGTAAATATGCTTGCTTTTGATAAGTCAATGAGAAGCTCTATTTTTGCGTATATGATTTTTATTAGAGAATCTGTAAACGATTCTAATGTTTTCACAAGTAGCAAAAGAGAATCAAGAGGAATAGAGTTGTCTAATTTCCTAAATGGATTCCAAGTTGTTTTCATTGATGACATCCCTAGTGAGCTACCTCCAAAATGAGGGGATGATGACCATGCAATAGAGCTTCTACTAGGAAGCTCACCGCCTAATAAACCTCCTTCTTGAGTTTCACAAGCTCAACAAGAGGAGATCATGAGGCAAGTGCATGAATTGGTGGAAAAAGGAATGGTGAAGCCTAGCTCCTCTCCATTCTGTTCACCAATACTTTAGTGCAGAAGAAAGGTGGCACATATCACATGTGTGCCGACTATAGAGCACTAAATAGGATCACCATAAAAAAAAGATTTCTTGTGCCACGGGTAGAAGATCTATTTCATAAGCTAAAAGTTTTGGCCTGACAAATGCTCTAACCGCATTCAAACTCACGATGAACAAAAATCTTCAGGCCACTCAAATTCTCTTGAGTACAAGTGACACCTCCAAGTAATCTTTCAAGTTGTGAGAGAGAATAAGATTTTCATTAATCAAAAGAAAAGTGAATTTTTCCTCCAAGAGATTCAGTATTTAGGTCACATTATCTCTCAAGATGGTATTCGTATTTGATCCATCAAAGTTGGAAGTAATAAAAGCATGGCCTAATACAAGGAATCTACATGAGCTAAGAAGCTTTATTGGTATGGGTTGTACATACTATAGATGCTTCATGAAAAAATTCTCTCAAATAGCAGGACCATTGTATGACTTAACAAAGAAGAATGTTAAGTACTCATGGACTGCTAAAGAACAAAATGCTTTTGACAAGCTCAAAGAGAAGCTTATCTATCAACCAGTCCTCATGCTACTAGGAAGCATCACAAATGAGGTGGGAAAATTTCCTTTCGCAATTTAAATTTCATATTGCTCACATTGTTGGCAATCACAATCAAGTGGTCGATGCACTTTCACAATGGCCAAGGGTAAATGTGGTGTCTATAGCAACTCACAATGATCTATCTTTTATGATAGATGAGTATGCTACTGACCAAGACTTTAAGTAGGTAACTACATCCTTTGCATTAGGGAAGAAACAAAGAACCATTCACCTTGAAGGATGGTTATCTTCCAAACAGCAATAGGCTATGTGTTACTCACCCATACATTAAAGAAATTCATGTATGAATCCCATTCTTCTCCTTATGCAACGCAAAGAGAGATTCCATAATCTACTCTTTGAGGAGTAGAAATGTATTTATGTTGGTCTACCATGAAAAGTAAACATACAAGAGTATGTTTCAAAATGCGTGGGATTCCAAAAATTGGAGTTTGATCTAGGGAAGCAACTTAGATTGTTTCAGTCGAAAGACTTAGCAACAAAACACACTCTATGCCTGTCAAAAATACTATTAGTGCACATCAAACTGCATTCCTCTTTAGATCTCAAATTTTCAAGTATCATGGCTTGCCAACATCCAAAGTGTCCGACAAAGATTCTAGAATGACCAGTAATTTCTAGAAGGGTCTCTTTGAGAATCTAGTAAGTAGATTAAATTTCTCTTTTGACATATCATCTACAAATAGATGACCTAACTAAAATAATTAATCTAACTATTCTTGAATCTACTAAAGCCTATGTCATGGAAGTAGATCAACGTTCTCAATCAAAGTTCTCAATCAAAGAAGTACCTACCTTTGATAGAGTACGTGAAGTATGTGCAATGACATTGTACATACTTCTATGGCGAAAGCACCTTTCGAGGTTAAAGAGGGAAGATCCAAAAGTCCCTTACTACTTAAAGTATATGGGAAGATCTTTGCTGTTGATGAATATAGCCGAGACTCATAAGAATATTTTCCAAAGATTGAAAAGGTTATATCCATCTCAAAGCAAAGGCAAAAAGGACTGCTGCTAATAAGCACATAAGAGCCTTAGCCTTTAAAGAAAATGATTGGGTCTTGCTAAAGTTTCTCAAGGCTCGTCTAAGGCATACTATGGGCAAGAATCCTACGAGCCACCAAGAGTATTATGATAAACTAGCAAAAAGATACTATGGTCCTCTCTCTTAAAATTATTAAGCCAACCAATGAGATGGCTTATTAGTTAAAGTTGACCAACCATTGGCTCATTCACAATGCTAACCATGTGAGCCTAAAGGAGAGCCACCAAAAGAACCAATATTGGTGGACCTGCCAGAGATCAAAGATCAAGAAGAGGTGTTGTAGCCCGAATCAATTCTTTGACATGGAGACAAGGTATTAAGAAACTATAAGATTATCCAATGATATCTTGTTAAGTTTAAGAATTATCCTTTTAAAGATGCTAGATGGATGCAAGGAACCTAGCTTAAGGATAATATGAACCTTGTCAATGCTTACAATGCTAAACTAGAGCAAGAAAATGAAAATGCATTTTAAATGAACAACGTTTTTGTCTTATAAGACTCGTTCTCTTTCTTTTATTATGCACAAAATTTAAGAAGTATTCATGCTTAGGATCATGTTTGTGGTGACAACATCTCCCAAACACCAAGTAGAACTTGTCACTCTACTTTGGCAATATGATATTGACTAAAGAGCAGACATGCTTGTGGCAGCTAAATCTCCCAAGCACCAAATGGATTATCCATCCATTCTGGAATGATGTCGTAGGGTAAAAAGGGATCCTCTACCCGGTGTGAGCGGGATGAAAACACACAGAACGCCTCTGTAAGGACCCAACACACACTCTTGGGATGATACACACACACACTATGGGGCACCACTCGGTTTATACAACCCACCTGGCTGAGACAGGAAACACACCGATGGAGTGAGAGGAGAGAGACTACCCACTTACCCACTCCACACACAGAGATACACAAACACACATACCCAAAAAACTCAGCTCAAAAGAAGAGAATTTCTGATGTTTAGATACAATTGAACTTGGGCCAACACCAATGGGGCAAATAGCTCACACAATATGGGTAAAATATGCCAGATACAATCACAAATTGGAGCAGAAGCTTCGCTCATAAGAGAAACTTACACAGCAAAAATAGCAGAAAAACAGTGAGGAATTTGGAAAAATGGACAGCTCCATCGCGTCTGGAACGGCCCAAAACACCAGTCTACAATGTCAAAGTGCTCAACTCGGACCTCGGATGAGCAGTTTACGGTCAAAACACACTCCAAAAACAGCAAAAACACAGTTGCGGCTGTTCCTCCTCTTCTCTCCACTTTTTTTTTTGTCTTCTCTCTATTTTTTCAGTTCCCACACTTAGCTTTATTACTTTGGCACCCTTGGCCTTTTAGTTGACCTCAAACAGATCCCGAACATGCCAAAAACTGACCTCACAGTGCATAGTTGTCCCCTTGCTGCATCCATCCGCACACCTGGCACTCAACTTTTTTCAATAATGCATCCCGCCACCACGTGAAGTGGCCCCAAAAGATGGTCCTCATGATGACCTCTTTGCATAATTATCATAAGAAAACATCCACGTTGTGTCCGTACTTATCCACGTGCAAGTATTGACCCCATTCGACCTCCTGACGCCACTAGATGCCATCTGACGCACCTGCTTACCTCATGTCGTCGGCTCGCGGATATCTTCCTCGAGAAGTTTTACGCGCTACAACTCCTCATTATTATAGAAAAAACACACTGGTATTGGTAATAGTGAAAATCGATGCACTATGTACACCCTGTACACATGTGGGCCCCACGTAACCACCTGGCTCTGGAAAATGGGCAATCCTTTATTCGATGCACCATGCATGTGTATGTACATATGTGCAATCCCTTGGTCCAAAAAACTGCTGACATAATTTACACATCCCTTAGCCTGCTAGATCATTCATGATCAGCAGCAGCAAAAAGAGATATGAGACTCGTCTCATCACAGGTCTCCTCATCCCTCACAGACATTACTTGCTCCACAGACATCTCATCTTGATCCACCATCATCAATCTAGCATGATAAAATTTAAGACGCCATCCATTTACCCTTGTCTTATGTAGAATCCCATCCAGGTTAGCCAACTGATATGTACTATTCAAAAAACACTCCACTACCTTGAAAGGGCCTTCCCGCTTAATTTGAAACTTCTTTTGGAAGGTGTTGTCCAGCTTACTGTTGTAGCACAAAACCAAGTCATGTTTCTTGATACCCTTACTTTTGACGTTGTCATTTATCTTTGCCAAGCCATAATGTTCCAATGCACTCATCCTATCCAACTGAACCTCTTGTAACTGTAAGAGCCTCTCTTTGAATGCATCACTAGGCGGCCCAAGCAACTTTTCTAACATCTTGACTGCAGGCAACTCTACTTCCACAGGCAATAATGCTTCCTTTCCATATACCAAATGAAATGGAGTAAACCCTGTACCTGTAAGTACGGTAAGCCCATAATGCACTAGGCAATTCCAAATCCCAATTCTTTCCTTGGTGCTCTGTCACTTTTGAAATAATTTGTACCAACTCACCATTGAACCTTCCATTTAAGACATTACACTGCGGGTAATAAGGAGTGGTATGCTGATGCCTAATCTTCATCTTTGCACATAAAAAGTCTAGCAATTTAGCTCTAAATCCTGGCCCCTTATCCGAAAGTAGCTCCAGTGGCACCCCAAACTTGCAACATATTTCATCGTACAAAAATTTTTCCACATCCTTTGCAGTGATCTGTTTTACTGCTATAGCCTCTGCCCATCTAGAGAGATAGTCCACTGCCATCGAAATATAGCTTTTGCCCCTGCTTGTGATAGGTAACGGGCCTATTGCATCAATCCCCCACTTTTCAAACACATCAAATGCCATAATGTTTTTTCATAGCTCTGGCTTCAACACTCTCTTCCCAAATGCTTGACACCTATTGCAAGACCTACACCAATGGTGAACATCCTTGTGCAAACTAGGCCATACATACCCCTCCTACAAGATCTTATGCAAGGTGATCTTTAGAGCAACATGTCCACCACATGCGCCTTCATGATTCTCTTCCAACACTCTATAAAGCTCCTCCCACCAAGGTACACGTCTCAACACAAGATCAGCCCCTTTCATGTATAAGACATCACCAATCAATTTGTACCTATATGCTCTATGCACAAAACCATACTTCTTAGACTTCTGAATGTCCTTTGGAATGATTCCTATTAGCAAAAACTCCTCTTCTTGAGCCAAACTTTCCCGGCCATGATAAAGAGGTAAGTTGGTCCTCAACACAAATAGCTCTCCAATCATGCCTTGAGCTGCTTCATGTGCCTCTCCATTTAGAGCACGTTCAATGTGTCTGATTCTCCATGCTTCAAAATTTTTTAACACGCCTTTAATTCTGAAACGCATTTCTTTCAATGAAGTGTTCTTGCTCTTCCACACACCCAAGACTTGCTTCACAACTAACAAGGCATCACCTTTGATGCTCAACCTTCTAACCCCATGCTTCAAAAAAATGTGTAATCCGGCTTCTAATGTAGCATATTCAGTCTCATTGTTACTATGTGCATCCAACTTGAACCCTCGCTTGCATACTAGCTTCCCCTCTGGATCATAAAGAGCTATACCCCCTGAAGTCGCATGGTGGCTCTTTCTGTATGAGCCATCAAAGAACAACACATGTGCATTGCTGATCTGTGGCACTTCTTCAACTACCTTTCTCACCACCTCTTCCTTAACAAGAAGGGGATTGTCCTTGTAAGTCAACAAATCAGCTAGGGTAGCCCTTGTACTGTCTTCCACTAGAAAAGGAAACTCAAACTCTTGCAGCTCAATTACCCATTTCTTGACCACATTTGACATGTTAGTGCCATTAATTAACTGAGGTAAAAAAGTGTAACTCGTCAAGAAAACAAAAGGTCGTGGTAGCAAGTATGATGACGAAATCATCGACAAGCAAATATTACACTGGCCATCACTAGCTCTACTTCCGAGAATTTTCTCTCTGCTACCAACTTCACTCGGCTTGCACAATACACTGGCCTCATATAATGACTGCCCTTCCCCTTTTGCAATAGCATGGCTCCAATGGCATCATCCCCTACTGATGGATTTACATAAAAAACTTTCTCCCAATCAAGAGCCTGCATGGCTGACAACCCCCCTAACACCTCTTGAAACACTTCTTCACACTTGTCATCCCATTGCAATGGATCATGCTTTGCCACTTGTTGTAATGGATAAAGGAGCTGTGAAAAAAATGGAATAAACCACGCCATGTACTTCACTTTGTGTATAAAGGTTGCCAATTGCTTTGTACTCGTAGGTGATGGAAGAAGAATAATAGACTTAACCTTGTCTGGATCAGCCTCAATGCCATTTTCTAACACCATATGGCCCAATAACTTCACCCTTGGCTCTGTTAGATGACATTTCTTTGGATTTAGTTGTCCTCCACATTCATCATATT
This sequence comes from Adiantum capillus-veneris, assembly GCF_014529385.1. Taxonomy (NCBI): domain Eukaryota; kingdom Viridiplantae; phylum Streptophyta; class Polypodiopsida; order Polypodiales; family Pteridaceae; genus Adiantum; species Adiantum capillus-veneris. The sequence goes on from NC_140935.1 coordinate 23,434,130, forward strand.
GAGCCAATACCATCTGCAACTTCTCATGGTGTTCAGCCCTACTGCTATAGACACAGAAGTCGTCCATAAAAGCTTTAACACAATTACCAATGAATGGTTCCAATACCCAATTTTCTCTTTCTTGATAGAAAGATGGTCCATTTGACAACCCAAATGGAAATACCGTGTAGCAATAACAACCCCATGGCGTAATAAAAGTTGTCTTTGTGCGGTCTTTAAGAGCAATCTTCAATTGAAAATAGCCTAAAAAACCATCACACACACTGTATCTCTCATAACCTGCCACTGAATCCAAGATCTGATCAATGAATGGAAGAGGATACGGGTTCTTCTTAGTGGATGCATTTAAGGGCTTAAAATATACACAAATCCTCCACTTTCCATCCTTCTTTGGACTGACTACTATTGGACTCACCCATTCTGTGGTCTCCACAGGGACTATGAACCCTGCCTTCAATAACTTGTCCACCTCTTCCCTCAAGGCTTTCATTTTCTCTTGACCCATCCTTCTTAACCTTTGTCACACTGGCTTATCACCTTCTTTCAGCTCTATATGCATCTCTTTGCCCTTGAACCCTCTGATCTCTTCATATGAAGTAATGAACAAATCAGGAAAACTAGCCAGCATGTGCAAATATATCTCCTTCTCCATGGCTGAGACGTCTCCACTGATCATTTGTGTCATCAATTCTTGCTTCTTTGACAATTCAACCTTGTTTTGCATCAGCCCTTCAATCACTTCATAAGTCCCTTCACTTTCATCTTTAACCTCATTTGCAAATGCAACTAAACCAGACTCCTGGATTTCTTTGTCCATCAAAACAAATGCAACATCAACATCCTCATCACTGCTGGTAGTGCTATCACTGTCCTCATCAGACACTGTGGAATAGTCTTCATCACTAGACTCATCCTCATCTTCATAAAGCTCCTCCAACCGTTTCCTTGTGTCCATATTATAAAGCTTCTTAGAACCTGTCTTTCCATAGAGGCTAATCGTGCCACGTTTCCAATCTTGAACAGCTCCCACTACACGTAACCATGGTCTGCCCAGTATAATAGGATATGCTCCCAACCCCGCTGGCATCACATGAAAATCAACCACCGCCTTTGCATCATACGCCTCCACTTCTAAGCTCTTTACAACACCCAAACATTTTACTTTTTGATGGTTTTCCAATCTAATCCAAAAGCCTGACACCCCAGTCACTGTAAGACCCATCTTTTCAATGGATGAGTGTGTTATGACACATATTTGGGCTCCGCCATCCACATAACCTTGTCCTAGATTTTTTCTTTTGTGCCACACATCTACTATTGGACAAATATCTGGTAGCTCATCCATCGCCAACACCTTCACTGAACCTCTCTCTGGCTCTTTCTCCATTGGGTTTACCATCCTCTTCCACTGTCGCTTTAGCTTAGGCATCATCTCTATAAGCTACCCAAAAGTAACATCTGCCTTCCTGCTTGTCAGATCCTCCTTCAAGTCATAGCTTAATTGCCCGTCCCCTAGTGGAAAATCTGAAACATGGAACTTGCGACGAGCCCTTCTTTTCCTCTTGGCCTTGACATCCTCGCTTTCATGGCTCTTTCCCTTCTTCTTAGTAGGACCTGGGACACTTCTTCCTTCCTTATCCTATGTGGTCCTCTTCCCAATAGGCATCACTAATGTATCCTCTAGCTTTGATGTCTTCTCCAAGGTGACTACACTTAGCACTTTTGTCTTTCCCTTTTCCTCCCGGGTTAATCCACTGGTTCCTTCTTCTCCCTTGATTTCGATGCCATAATCATTTGACCTAGTTAGCACATGTCTTGGCAATGGATACATGTCTCCCCCCATCCTTGGTGTCTTATCACATTGCGGGCTGATGTGGCCCAACTCTCTGCAATTATAACATGTGGGTGTCTGCCTCCAAAACCTACCATTGCTTGTCCAACACCATTCCTAGGTCTTTCTTCACCTCCTAGCTGGTTTGCAAACCTCCCTCAACCTCGATTATTTCCCACTTGACCTATCATGTTTAGGCTGAGATTCTTCATTAAATCTACCACTTGCCTCATGTCTTGCCTTAGCCCATCATCTTGCACTGTTGTAGTGACCACTGATGGCATAACCTGAGGAGTAACAGTAACCACTGGTTCATGATGAACCCCTGGCATGGGACCTTGCGAAGAATCCATAGGCTGAAATTCAGACCTAATGGGCAAAGACTCTACTCCTAGCTGGCTCATTTTTCTCAGCTTCCACTCTTTGTTCCTTGCTACCTCTAGTGCATCTTCATACGTCCTAGGCTTCTTTAGCTCCACTCTCCTATGTATATTCTACCAAAGACCAGCCAAGAACCTGTCCTTCTTCATCATGTCAGGCGGGGGTACTTGTGGTGCTAAGGCCTTGCACATCCTCTCCCATGCCAATGAGAACTTATGTATGTACGCATCTACTGGCTCACCTTCCTTCTGCACCAAACCTTGTACTTCTTGCCACACTTTTTCTGGATCTTCTATCTTTACAAACTCCACTTCCAACCCATGCCGTAGATTGTCCCAACTCAACCTTATGGGTGGATCAGCCACACGCAACTCCTCTTCAAATACTTTGGACCAAACTCGTGCATCACTCTTCAAACAAATTTGGAGAAGACGTAACATTTGCGTCGGGTCATGAATCTGGTTTCTAATGCAGGCAACCTCCATCTTTTCCAAAAAGTCTTCCACATCTTCATCACTTCTTCCATGAAACTCCGGATAGGAGAAAGCCATGGCTACCCAAGTTATGATGCTTTGAGAACCCCTTCTAGCACACGTGTAAGAACCCAAAACTTTTGAATGACCCAATCGCCAGAAACTTCAATGGAGCTCGTCTTTAGATAAGGAAAAACACATGCACATCAAATGAGTTTTCATAGTTAAGCATCGGAATTACAACAGGCAAAGGACATTCCAGGATCTCTCTTAATCTTCTTGGCCCGAACATAAAGACTATGCGCTGCTGGAAAAAAATCTTCCTGGACACATGAACATTTATCTGGATTCTCTGAGTTAAATGAAAAGGAGTGAATTGAGGGCCATTTTGATCATCCATTAAAGTCAATCATGCAGCTCCCAAGGAAGCACACCTGTCTTATCCTCTGATTTTGCCAAAATTTTAGCAGCATAACAGCATAAATGGCTCAAAAGACCAAAAAACTAGCCATCACAACTTGGAAAAACTTTGGCAGAGTTTTCCCAAAAGTAGAGCAGTAAGAACCCAAAATATAGACTGTATATGTATGCATAAACTGCCAACAATAGAACCCGAGCATCAAGTAGGAATCACTAGTACATAGCCTATGGCGAGGTCACGAAAAGGGTGGTCCAGCTACCTGTATCACCGAAAGGATCTCCACATTTGAGAATCCCCCAGCTCAATAAAACCTCACGCTATCGACCCTCACACGAAGGCTTATGCAAATCTCGTATACTCAAGTCTCAGAAATGACTATCTTCCAGACCAAGTCTCAGAAATGGCTGGGACTGCCAAATAAAACCAAATATGGCTACACAAAGGCGTACAATGGCAGTTTCCACAAGTAACATACAATCCAACAGACAATGCGCTCAAACAGGCGTCAAATGATGCATACCCATAACAACTGCAAGTGACACCACTGCTAGTATATCACTGTATTTCAGCTACCTGTACCTGTGTGAATCACCTGTACCTGTACCTGTACCTGTCCCTGTAACCTGTAACCTGTAATATGCAACATGTAATCCCGAAGCTGAAGGTACTCGAAGAAGATCCTCCGTGGGGGCACCAAAAGAATGTGAGCAGGATGAAAACACACAGAACGCCTCTATAAGGACCTGACACACACTCTTGGGATGATACACACACACACTCTATGGGGCACCACTCGGCTTATACAACCCACCTGGTCGAGACAGGAAACACACCGATGGAGTGAGAGGAGAGAGACTACCCACTTACAAAGATATATACACACACACACATACCCAAAAAACTCAACTCAAAAGAGGAGAATTTTTTATGTTTAGATGTTTAGATACAATTGATCTTGGGCCAACATCAATGGAGCAAATAGCTCACACAATATGGGTAAAATATGCCAGATACAATCACAAATTGGAGCAGAAGCTTCGCTGATGGGAGAAACTTACACAACACAACAGAAAAACAATGAGGAATTTTGCAAAATGGATAGCGCCATCGCATTTGAAATGGCCCAAAACCCCAGTCTACAATGTCAAAGTGCTCAAATCCGACCTCGGATGAGCAGTTTACGGCCAAAACAGACTCCAAAAACAGCAAAAACACAGTTGCGGTTGTTCCTCCTCTTCTCTCCACGTTGTTCCTGGTCTTCTCTCTATTTTCTCAGTTCCCACACTTAGCTTTATTACTTTGGCACCCTTGGCCTTTTAGTTGACCTCAAACAGATCCTGAACATGCCAAAAAATGACCTCACAGTACATAGTTGTCACCCTGCTGCATCCATCCGCACACTTGGCACTCAACTTTTTCCAATAATGCATCCCGCCACCACGTGAAGTGGCCCCAAAATATGGTCCTCATGATGACCTCTTTGCATAATTATCACAAGAAAACATCCACGTTGTGTCCGTACTTATCCACGTGCAAGTATTGACCCCATTCGACCTCCTGACGCCACTAGATGCCATCTGACGCACCTGCTTACCTCATGTCTTCGGCCGGTGGATAGCTTCCTCGAGACGTTTTACGCGCTATCAAATCCTCATTATTATGGAAAAACACACTGGTATTGGTAATAGTGAAAATCGATGCACTATGTACACCCTGTCCTACCTGTACACATGTGGGCCCCACGGAACCACCTGGCTCTGGAAAATGGGTAATCCTTTATTCGGTGCACCATGCATGTGTATGTACATATGTGCAATCCCTTGCTCCAAAAAACTCCTGACACCACTAAGAAACATGGACTAATGACTAGGCTTTATCTTCTCTACCTCATAGTCGAGGACGACTATGATTTCAAGAGAGAGGTAATATCATAAAATATAATATCTAACCTTTACCAACTGATTTTCTCATATTAAACTGATCACTTAATATGGGAAGATAAATGGTAAACAAGAGTTATGATATGTAAATGTTCTTCTAGACCTATCTCAACAAGGGACCAAAAGTAGAAATGGTTGTATCTCAATAGGGGTCCAAAAGGAGACGGTCTACCAAAGAGCAATGTGCAATAAGTGCTTCTAGATTTACCTTAGCAAGGGACCCAGAGGAGATATGGTTACATCTCAAAAGGGGTCCAAACGGAGGTAGTCTATCAAAGAGCACCATGCATCTAATGGAGCTTAAAAGACCTTAGGGTTAGCAACATGTTAGTGTTAAAAAGTCCTTTGACCTTACACAAGCTAAGACTAACCTCGAGGTGGGAATCCTACCTAAGCATGAGGTGCTAAGATGCTTAAAGTGATTGTGAGAACCTTGCCCAAAGCTTGAGGTTATTTTTATGCTTTATAGACTAAGATTTTTGTAATATTTTTTTCAAAGATAAATTCTCAAGAGGCATGAACGTTTCCATGCTTGATATTAGTTAAGGCTTGAAGTATTCAATTCAAAACAAATGACTTAAGAAGCATTAAAAACACATGCTTGCTTGATGGACTAAGTCCTTGAAATATTCAATTCAACCAAATGACTTAATAAGCATAAAAGACACATGTTTAAATGATCCTCCACATGTGGCCCTCCTGATGTGCTTGAATGCTATTGGATAGGTTTTAAAGGGGTCCAATGAGCATTTAGATACATAAAAATAAACATTTCTCTCAAAGAGGAAAAAGAGAACACATGTCCAAATAAAATAATAAAATAATACGAGAGAGAGAGAGAGAGAGAGAAAGAGAGAGAGAGAGAGAGAGAGACCAAGCATGAGAGGGGCGTATACTCTCCCCCCCCCCCCCCCCCCCCCCCCACACACACACACATTCTCTCATTGTGTGGAGTGCAAAGTGCAAGAGCTCCATCTCCTTCTCAAAGCTTGTAGAGAAGTGGAGAGCCTACACCAACACTCTTAGCTATGGAATGCAAATCCAACCAAGAGTCATGCTTCAATGCTTAAGCTTGCCATCTTCTTCATTTTCATTACTATGCTATTATGCTATGCTTAGCAAGAAGAGTGATGATAAGTGAGTAACTATTTCTTTCTCCTATGGAATGTTTATTCTTCCTCTTCCTACCCTCATTCCCCACTAGCTCTCTTCACCTTCAAAGGTGTTTGAGGCCTTGGGACTAAGGCTTGGGATAGTTAATTCTTTTTGCAAAGTTTATGTTATGCTCATGATGAATGAAGCTTTCCATCTTCATAGCATCACCAAGGTCACAAGAAACACAAAGATTGTATTGTACCAAGTCTCTCTTGATGGGAGAATCTATAATACAAACGCCTTTTGGAGGGGGGACCGGCTCCAAGTAAATCCGGTCCTCAACTATTGTCATGTTCTCTAATATTCTCTCTCTTGCAAAAGTATTATTCATGCCAAGTTAATTAGGTAATATGTTCATGTTGCTACCATCAATTAAGTTCACCCTCTATATTCTCAAAGTAATCTCGCAAAAATGCTCACTCTAATTCTCTTAATTCCGCTACTCTCAAAGTTCATAGGCCATTTCCATTACATGTCTTACTTACAAGCCTGTCAAGTATCAACTAGCACCAATTTAGTGACATGCTTTCGAGGGCCCAATTAGGAGAAAAATTTTGGAATATGTTTAGGATCTTTCTTTTGTGTCATGCTCTGATTTTTTCCCAAAATGTACTCTTAATGGGTCTTGACTGTCTCTAAAGCCTCAAGAAGACTCAAAAGAGAATTTTCTCAAAAATAGCACTACAATAAAATAAAAAAAGTATCAATGTTGATATTATCTAATTCACCTTTTCATGAGGAATCTAATGCTATCTCCAAATATTGAAAATGAAATTCTAGCCAAAATACCATTTGCATCAGTGTGTCTCCAAATTGGCTCCTTTACCCTAGTGCAGTAAATCCTTTAAAGAGTGAATAGTTGCTCTTCATACTGGCATAGTCTCGCATTTTGCAACGCAAAAGACTAGCCACTCGACTATGGTGACACTCTAGAAAGAGATAAGGGTATACCATATTCAAGACATTAAGATCCTAGTCTCCAATCGGGGCCTAGAAACCTTGAGGCCATCACTATTCTTAGATATATCGCAGTCTCCCAAATAAACGTCCACTACCCTTGTAAATTTTATGAATAAATCACGACATTCGTAAGCTTTAGAATGAAGCAAGGCACATTTAGTTAAGACCAAAAAGACCTTTCATTTTTGTAGGCAAGCCAAAATAACAAATAACAAAGAGGAGGAAAAAAACACACATGTTATGTTAATCACTAGCTATTTTACAATAAATTATCACCTTGTCCTTTATTGCTAAAAGAAAATTGTTTTTAGCCCAGGCCCAAAAAGTGATCAAATTAAGAGCCCTACAATAATAAGAGTTAAAATTGGAGCCTGGTCAAAAATAGAGACACGAGTAAGATAAGCTCGCTCTCACTCCCCACACACACACATAAATATACTCACAATAAGAATACACATATATCTATGTATGTTAGTTATGTATGTGAGTATTAGGTTGTTTATAAAGATCCATATCCACACAAATGTCCATGTGTCAAATGTGTTTTTAAGAATGAAAATAACACAAAGGTAATCAACAGGAAGCAAAGGCACTACGTGCTTTCACATATTTTTACTTTTATTATGAGCCCACTCCTACAATGGATTCTCCCTTTAGTGCATGAAGGGCATGAACAAATCAGCAAAGAAAAGATACTGATAGCCATTTTTCGGCTTTGCATAATTGCCGTAGTAAGCTACCTCACCCTACCAAAATCACCCAAACACTATGGCTATCCCTACCATTTCACTGTAAATAGGCGTGTGTGAATTAGGGGACTTTTTCCATATCTTCTTAAAAAACCCTCAGCTAGCTAGTCACTGGGCTAGGTGAGCCAAAAAAATTAAAAAAAATTAAAAAATAAAAGTATATTATGGCCTCTTTGTGTGTAAATATTACATTGTATATATGGCCTAAATATAGGGATTTTTTATAATTATTTTGGTATTTTATTTAAATATTTCTACTTAGGTGTGTGTTTTATTAAACCTGTGTATGCCTTCTTTCATCCTCTTACACCATAAGTATATTTTGCCAATGTGTATGTACATACTCTAACCTCATATTTTTCTTTTATACGAATCACCCTCACTCTCGTGAAAACAAAAAAATTGATTTCTACTCATTGGTCACGTTTATTATATTATTTACTTGCATACCTTTTCCTCTTTCACTCAAAATAATTCAAGGAGGGACCATATCATATGATTCCAATATCTTTCCATATCCATAACTCCTCCATATTTTTATTATTATTTTTACTCATTATTCTAACACCATGTGCTCATTGAGCTAAAGTCCATGAATAGTCCATACACTAGTCCCACCATGTATATATTTCTTTATTCACCAATAATCCTCCTCCATGCATGGGTCAAGGGCAACTTGAATGCTTTGTATTATAATATGACAAAGGAGGGGCTCACTCTTGGATGCATTGTACAAATTCAACAAAGGAGGGGGCCACTAAAAGACTTTTGCAGGCATAAAAAACAGGCTTTTTGGTGAGAATTTTGGCACCTATCTCCACTCCGAATTTGGAGCGGTGGTCAAAAGAGAAAATGTAGCCCACGCTCTGAATAATCACCTCAAATTTTTTCATGATTTTTGGAGCTACCAGCGGTGAGCTATGATTTTTTGAGTGGACCCCAATCTGCCCACTTTTCTCACAAGTAGCCCTTAGTCTTCTCTCACCCTTCCACACACCTACTCACTCTTACACATCCCTCCCTCTCCTTCCCTCACTCAAACCTGTAATTTCCATGGCTTCTCCCACCCTCTTCACCATTACCCTTCTCTCTCATCCCTATAGTTCTTTTATGAACCTCTACATACATACACCCTCTCCATGTCTCTCTCTATTGCTTCTATGTTACAATTTCATTTACCTCTCCTAAAATATCTAAAATTCAGCATCTTAACCATGATAACTTCTGCAAATTGAGGATTTTTCATCAACAAATCCTCTTTTCATCGTGGTGGTCAACCGTGGCGGCGGCGTAAAGAAGCGAAGAAGAAGAAGAAGACCAGCGGTCATTTTTTCCACAATCTACACAAGGGTGAGTTCAAGCTTCTTCAAAGCTTCACCATCTCAATGATTCTCTTTTAATTCACCCCTCTTCCTTCATCAAATCAACTCACTCTACCCATTGTAAATGTAACATTAACTTTCTAGTGATTACTAACGACTAACATACTAACACAAAATAGCATTGACCTAACCATAAAAGACACCTCACCTCAAGACATTTATAGTAACTCTCTCTCTCTCTCTCCCCTTCCTTAAAACTTACTTTCACCTTATCTACCATCAATAATGCTCTCTTTTGAGCCCACACCCATGACTCAAGCAGACAAAGAAGGCCCGCAATGTTTTGATATTCAAAAAAATCATAATCCTGATTTGTTAGCTTGTAAATTAGGATTTCCAATAATCTTAATATGGGGTCTCCAACCTATAAATAGGCCCCTCTCCTTCTTGTAAAACAACCTCCAACATCTCACATAGCATCCCAACACTCTATGCGTGAGGAGAGACTTAGGTGTAGCAACCACTTGTGAGCTTCACTCTTGGTGTGAGAGAAGCCTTCAAGCTACACATTGCAAGTGTGAGAGAGTGAGTTCCACAAACCTCAAAACCACTATTGTATATGCTCCTTCATCATCAATAAATTGAGGTTTGGTGCATCAAAGGCGTGATTCGACGTTCAAATCTTCGTCCTTCCATTTGTGCAATACGGTTTGGAGAATTCAAGGTGACTTGTGTATTTGAGTTTTTATCGGTTGATCTTGATTTTAGAAAGTGTTTTAGTGTGTTTTTCATTGCCAGTTTTGTGTCCATTGTAAGAGGGTATTGTGGTGAGAGGTCTCCCACACCCTAAGACTGTGTGTGTGTGTTTTGGCAATGTTTAGCAATCACTAAGCATTGAGTGAGTTTATACAAGTTCTACGATAGCATCATAACGAACCATCTCCATTTGCAAGTCACAAATACGGTATTACGCAAGATCCTTTTCTCTCTCTCTTCCCTTTGCTCTAGCTCTCTCTGGTCCAGTTTGTGTGTGTCTTGGTGTGAGGTTGTTTGTGTGCGTTGTGTGGTGCATCTTCTTGGTTGTGCCAAAATCTCTCTTGCGTCCTAGTTCGCATACCATAACTAGGTGGTGCCCCTATCTTGTTTGGGTTTGGCTGTGGGTTTGTTGTTGTGTTGTGCTTGTGGTTGCCCCAGCCCCAATTGAGCAGCACGGGAGCCTTGAGGGGTGTTTAGAGGTCACCTCTCTTGTTGCCCGCCCCGGACCGCCTCAATACTTAGCATAAGAACACGTAGCCGATAACCAAGGAATTATGACAGGAACCTACACAAGTAAAGGGGTGGGGAGGGAACTAAGTGCAGCATGCATCAGCTTTTAAGTCATTTGTTGCAAAGCACATGATCTATAAGTAAAGCTTTTGCTTATAACCACACACAAAAGAATAAGAATCTTTCTTACATATCTGCTCGAACTAAACCTTCTTGTCCAAAACAAGTGCTAAGGCGACAAGAAATTTCTTAGATGTTATACCACAAATCCTGTTAATAAGCACTAAGGCAAACAATACATAAAATGTGGAGCAAACCATAAAATACATCAGCTCATCTTTGTTGATGACTAAGCGGAGAAGACAGACAACCAAGACAAGGGAGTTGATGGGGATAGAGTGATGGAGGAGGTTCAAGTGACAACCTTAGGGGAAACAATAAAGTCAAGGCGTTTCCTCCAAACAAGAAGATCTAGAAATTTTATCATGTTGAAAACACAGTCTGTTTCCGTGTTTTTCATACAATGCATAACATCATGAGCTTCTACTCGAGAGGCACTACATACCTAGCTAGGTATGATTGGGGACAGGAGACCACCGCCCCCTCCCCCCCCCCTCCACTAAGCCGGCGGTCCCTTGTCCCCAATCGTACCTAGCTATGTATGCGGTGCCTCCCTCACAGAAGCTCATGATGTTGAGTTGCGTTGCATTTATTCAATTGAATAATGCAATTTATATCGAATAACTCGTCATTATTCGTGTATTATCGTAAAATATGTGGTATTTTTGAATAATTTATAATCTATCGCCCGATAAACTATCGATCGATACGCTAGATTTATATTTTTTAAAAACGTGTGTCGTTGTTCGATACATTTTTCGATTGATTTTGATTTTGGAGCTTTCTAGTTGTCTACAGCTCACACTCTCTACCTCATACACTTGAGACGCATTGTATTCTCTCTATGTTTATGGCAATGAATTTGTTTTAGAGTTGCTAATTGATGAATTTGTGAGAGTCAAGCAATGTCTTTTTATTTGATTTCCAAGCAATGTCCTCAATACTTATGTTTATACAATTCTCTTCAATACTTGACTTTGTTGCTACTAAATCAAAAAAGTGAGATATATAGCTCAATAGGGAGCTACAACAAGAAAAAGTGAGATACATTATCATGAAAAGATGTTTACATTTCGCCATCTATCATAGGTACCAGGTCATCAACCTCTTCATTGTCTAAACATTCTGTAGCCACTTCCCACTCCATCTCATCGTCACTACATCTCTGTTCCACCACAGTTTCATGAGTTTAAAGCACTCCAAAGTGTACTTCAGTCACACGTGTGGCTATCTTTGTGGGTGCATGAAGGAGAAGCATGTTACAAAAGACGTACACAAGGTCTGCAGCACGAGCAGGACTTAAGCAATTTCTACGCTTTGAGTGCACAAAGTCATAAGAAGACCAATTGTGCTCACAGCTACCACTGGATGCCACGATCGAAAGCACCTTGGTCGCCACATGTTGCAACTCAAATACGTCTCCTCCATATTCTTTCCACCATACTGGGCCTGAAATCTTTTTTATGCTTAAGAACCCAAGGATCTCTGAAAGTTCCTTCCCTATTGGCATAATGCACCCTCTGCAGGAATGCATCCATGCCATCGTCGCCTGGCAACAACTGCGAGCAGATGTTTCTAAAGTCTCTCATCACCTCTTTGTTGGAGGCTTGTCTGTTCATCTGGAACTTTGGATCCAAGACAAATGCAGCACCATGCAATGGTGTGTACATTTGAGCCAATCGTTCTTCCACAAGATGCACGATCTGTGATCTCTCTCTAGCACTATAGTGGTTGTATTCTTTGGTTTGACGCAACGCCTCAGACATGATCCAATACACCTTACCAATGAAAAACTTATTTGTGTTGACAACCCTTAGTAGTTCCACATAGGGCTTACTAACCCCAAAAAGTTTGTCAATGTTCCACCAAAAGAAAGGAGATTACACCAAGGACACACATTTTTGAGCTGCTTCACGATGGCTTGGATACTTGCTGAGCCAAGCCTCCCAACGTCGATCTACAACAGATTCTGTAAGAGCCGCTTTCACTTCAGTGAGATTATTCAAAATATAGTATGATGTAGCAAACCGTGTGGCAGAGAAAATTTGAAGTGCTTTTTCCGGAGACTTAGAGCGAAATAAAGCATATGTAAACTGATGTTCTCGTATAAACTTGACTATTTGATTGGTGTCAATAAGAACCTGTTTTATGAATGATAATCTGCCATATCCTTTAGGAGTAAATTCAGGGTGTCAGCTGCATATCCAATCCATGTAATTTCTGAGTACTTTTCCATAATGACCAAACCCGCTCCTTTGTAGTTTGAAGCATTATCTATAACAATAGTTATCACATTCTTCGGTCCACCCAGTCGAGCAATAGCTCACTCATATACCTTTGTCAAGTAGAGAGATATCTTCTCTTTCAATGAGGTATCAATGGCCTCCAAAAACATTGCACCTTTGGGACAAATTACCATGACATTAATCAATGGTTTTTTCTGCCACAGCTGGTCCATCTATCGAGGGCTATGGTACAGCCAAACACTGGAACAAAGTCAAGCACTATTCGCCTAAGAATCGCTTCTATTGCTCTTGACTTTGTCAACATACTCTGTTCACATTTTATTATAATCAAGATGGGATTCCACAAGCCATGAAGGCTTGTGTCCACTTTAGATGAAATGCAAGCATGTCCTCTTGAGTGAATGCTGCCTGTAGAGTCCCAGGCGTACCGGCTCTACTGGATATCCCGGGACTAGCGTCTATCCCTCCCATGGCACCATTTGGAAAAGTGTAAGGACTTTGAGGTGTTTGGGTTGTTCTCATTGAAGTTCCTTGGTTAGCTCGCATGTCAGCTTCTTGATCTACACTCACTTCTTCTATGTTGACAGATGACGCACCCGTCATATCCTTCTGTCTCTTAGGAAGAAGTCCTGCCTGTTTGTATTTTTTTACATAACCTGCAAAATGGACCCATATGTCGTTACATGGTGCTCCACATTCTTTCACATTGGGACTAAAGCCGAATAAATGTTCTTGATGCGAGTTGCATTTCCGTGCCACTTATGCCCACAATGTTTGCATTTCAAAAACGAAATTATTTTTCCTCTCTCTTTTTCCTCCACATTCAACCACTCTTTTCCTTGCACCATGCTTTCTGACTTCAACAAAATATATCCTACAATCAATAGATACACTATGATTATAATTTTTCACCATAATAGCGCAATGAGAAAGATAAAAGGTTATAGATATGATTTGCTAAATTAAATTGATGAATAAATAGAGTTAAGATAATATTTTAAGGAAAATCACCAATGAATATATCATTCTTGGCTACTAGGTGGTAAAGATCGTTTTCTCAAGACAACCTAGATGAGCGATGGAGTCATCTCATATTCCACTAGCTATTGTTTAAACTCAACCAATCGACCCTAAAATAACTGAGGTATCTAATTTCTATACCAACATACAGGTAAGATCATGAGCTCAATAACATCCATGTGACTCTCAAGTACTATGCATGACTAATATTCACTTGGAGGTAAGAGCTTTCGCTCGATCACAACCTAGTGAATTCTATAGGTAGTCCACCATATGCACTTAGAGGTAACAACATAAGCTCGATAACAACCAAGTGAATCCTACTTCATACCTTAAACCTCACTTGGAAGTAAGAGAATCATCTCATAATAACCAAGAAGCACTAAGTGGACCTATTCTATGCAACCAAGTGAATCCTACTTCATACCTTAAACCTCACTTGGAAGTAAGAGAATCATCTCATAACAACCAAGAGGCACAAAGTGAACCTATTCTATGTCTATATGGAGGTAAGAAAATTTGTTCATGATAACCAAAAGACCCTACATGTAAGTGTATATGTTTCAAAATGTATGAACTAACACTATTATTTGTGCACATATTATATCTATGATAGATTTTAACCCATCAAATATCACTTTTAGTATCTATTCTAAAACAAATAGAGCTAAGAGTATAGCTTCTAATGTGTAGAATTATACATTCGCACCATAGCTAGAAAAGTAGCCTCTAATGCGTACAATTATTTATTTATCTATTCTTAAACAAGTAGAGCTAGAAGTATAGTCTCTATTGCTTAGAGTAATTTATTTAATAGTTAAAGAGTAACTTCTATTGTTAAGAATTATAGGTGATTCAAATCTATATATTTATTTTATTTTTAATGTATAAACATTAAAAATAATATTCTTAAAAAATCAAAGAATTTTTAAGTTGACAACTCAACCTTTCTATGTCGGAGGTAACCTGACACTTTGGTGAAGAAAATTGTAACTAAAACACGCAAATTAGGGCTTTATATACTACTACTATATCGGTCAAAAACATATAGATCAATTTAAACTATCGATTGAAAGCCTATCAATCGATTAAGTATCGATCGATAGTTTATTGATCGATATGTAAGCAATAAAACATTTTTTTGAAAAAAGTTGATGTGGTAGAGATAAATACACACAAATAAATTTTTAGAACCTATTAATCGACCATTATTCATGAATAAAACGAATAACAAATCATGCAACCCAGATGTTGAGGTAAGTCACAATGTGGGAATTATTGTGAGAATTTGTCCAAAACTTCTTGTGCCAGGCAGTGAGCTAGACAAGCACAAACATGTAGACCAAGTAAGTTCGAGGTGAGAACCACAGAAGGAGGATGTTGGGATCGCTAGGCTACCACCCAACCCCAAGCAATAATGTGGAATTGAAGCTCAAGCAAAGGGGAAATTTGAAATCTACCAAACCATTCGTTAAGAGTCTTTTCTATCCTCAGGACTAAGTGGCACGGGCATGGGAGGGTCGGATCTATTGCGGGGGCATTGTGGGCCATAGATCCCAGTGGCGGCGTCGAAAGTAATCTAAGATATCCTAGATTACTTTCGGTTTTCGCCCTTGTGCATACATGTTTTAAGTAAATTAGAGTCCCCCACGTTTCTAAACACGCACATGGAGTAGTGGTTAGGGTATGCGCCTCTCATGGGTGAGGGCACGGGTTTTAAGTAAATTAGAGTCCCCCACATTTCTAAACACGCACATGGAGTAGTGGTTAGGGTATGCGCCTCTCATGGGTGAGGGCACGGGTTTAGAACCCACGCCCGCAAAAGTGGGTACCCTAAATTACTTTCAAAACTCGGGTACCCTAATCTAGGGTACCCGTATTCCATATCTACATCCCACCCTCCCATGCCCGTGCCACTTAGTCCCAAGGCTTTGCTATGAGAAAAATAGTTGGCTAATGAAACCTCGGTCGCTTGCTACACATTGCACACTGATGTCAAGTTGCAAGCACGATGTCCATGTCCATAATCCATGGTGTCCTGTTTAGTCATATAGACACCCGGTCTCCGTCTCCTTTGCTCGCCTACTCGTTCCTTGCCTAGTGCCAACTCACCATAGATATACCAGCTGACAACTTATTGCCGATGCCTTGAGGAGCTTCTCTCTGCTGATCACTCAACCCCCTTGCTCATTAATGGTGGAGCTCGAGAACTGTCTAGAAGAACTTGAAAAGCTGCACGGTTGGACCTTGAATGGCTGCATGCACGGTTGGACCTTCTCTCTGCCCATCTCTCAACACCCTTGTTGTAAGTTTTCTATACACATAACTCAATGGCCATCCCTGTTTACAAGGCCTTGAATAGCTACACGGTGGCCCATCAATGTTTATAAGGCCTTGAATAGCTGCACGGTTGGACCTTCTCTCTGCCCATCACTCAACCCCCTTGCTCATCATCGGGGAGCTTAGGCACTTTTAGAAGATCTTAAATGGGTTAAATCTCTCACCCCAAGTCATCATTCTCTTGACACCTTCCCTCCACATTAACTGTCCACTAACTCTATCAGCCAATTAAATGATTTTCTTTTGATAAGAAACCCAACAGTAATAGGAAACGCTATAGACTTTGCCCTTTACCAGGCCAAAAATAAGCTTTTAACTGGTAGTTGCACTGTTAGTTAGCAAAACCAGACGTCATCACTAAGTCCATAGCCCTTTAGGCATGCCAAAAATGATTAAGGAACACTGGACAACACGCCAAATTTAGAGAGACCAAAATGCACAACCAGCAAGACCTACTATCGTACTCTTGACTGAATTGCTCCTCTCCACTTTGAATACATGGTCTGTTGTGCTTGTTGGCGGTTGCTCTAGTGTGTGGCGTCCTAAGGCCATTGTGAGTTCTCACCTTGTTTGTACAGATCGTATAGCTCGTTTATGTAAGGCTGCTTTTCTGGCTCCAGTGGCTACCTTCAGACACACATAAAGATGGGATCTTCCAACGCCAATTGTGTGCCAAAAAAATGAATCCAACCTATCAAAACCATTTCTAATATGCAACGGAAGATATCAATACACATGGTCCTATCAGCTTGCCATGCAAAGCATAGGCCAAACACCAAAAAAGTTGGGTCGGATACAAAAAAAATGGTAAGTTCAGCCAGGATATATTGAGAGGTGGTAACGGCTAGCACATGGGTGCCATACCTTTTGACAAGTCAGGAGCTGTAGCTGTCATACCTTACTATCAGCAAGTCAATTGTGTGCAAGAAGCGAATCATTCAGATTCCTCCCAGGTGGAGTGCATGAGACCTTAGTACAGTAAAAATAAGGGAGGCAATCGCCCATATCCCGGCCAATATCCATCTAGCATAGGCCTTTAAGAAACTCAAAGCCATAGTTATGCACAACCAATGACACGATAAATCACAATCCATAGTTATGTACGACCAATGACAATACAAATCACCATACGCCAGGAACCCACAGTAGTGTACCGCCATTATTTTACCAAAAGAGAAACTCTTAGATGATTGCGCATCTAAGGGTCATGTAACATTTTGGTTTGAGCATCCCCCTCACCCACTGCCTTGGAATTTTACTGGTAACCGGCTTGATGGGTTGCTGAGAGATGCATGTGGTGGACTGTAGGGTGTGCCACATCCCCTTAGGGTCCAATATTTTGAAGGAGCCCAATACTATGCACACAATTGCTATTGCAAGTAGATCATATGTGAAACCCTAACTCCTTTGCAAAGGGAGGCTCAGACAAGGTAGAGAAGCATCCATAACAGAGTATCAAATGAAAAACTTAGACGAAAACAGAAGCAATAACAAGAGACATCCAAAAATCAAATACCATGTGTTCTCAAGTTCACCACAAAAAGGCTAGCAGATCTCAAGGGGGGCTTTTAAAAAAAACAGTAATCAGGAACTAGCCTCAAGATGCATAAATCTGTGTACCATTAGTTTAGGTCACTGATGTAAACACACTTATTGTAAGCTTCTGCTAAAGGCAGAAATATCATAGCGCCAATCATGATCTGAAGTTTAACAACATAGACACACTTTAGCGAAGGGATTCTGTTACCATCAGTTTATCACCAATTTAACAGCAACAAAAGGATCCATATTTAACATCAGTTTAACAGTATTCAGATTCTGCTACAGAGTTTTTCTACCCTCTAATGAACCATTGTGCGCTCCTTGCCGCACTGTCGAAGCAAGGGACTTGCCAATACACCGTATGCGAGCCACAAACGGCTCCAAGCACACAACAAGCCTAAACTAGCAAACTCAAGAAAACAAAGGGTGTGTCACTCACCGCTCTACGCTCGCCTTCGTGGTGGATTCCTCGCCGCGATGAAGAAGAAGCTGCAGTCGTGCCGCGCTCAACCGCTTCGCCGCCGTCGTGCCTTCGTAATGCTCGATCGCACACACACTCTCCCTCTCTCTCTCTCTCACACACACACACAAGGAGGTGAAGAAGAAGAAGATGGAGATGGAGCAAGAGCACTCTTCAATTGCACAAATGAGAGAATGAGTAAAAATTAGGTTTAGTTGGCTTTTATAGGAGCTCACCCCATTCACACTTGGGCGCCCATGCTTAACCAACTAATCCCTTGAATGTCCAAGTTAAAGTGCGCCTCTCATCGGCGATCACTCTACCTTTCCCTATTGGTCCGACAAGCCCGGTACCTGACTCTATCGAATACATAATACGCGTCCATCGTAGGTGATGGGGTGTCCGTGAGCCGTGAGGGTTAACATGCCCCCCTTCCTGATGTAGATTCCGTCCTCGGAAGCTATTGAGTTGAAGCTGGTTCGTCGAGGTGGAAGAGCATTTGAGATGAATGTCCTTAGCCTTCTTCAGTCACTGCAAAATCAAACAACATTGGCACAGTAATTGCATTCTCTTAAAAAGCATATGCAGTTTTAGGTAGACAAATTGATTGGTAAAAGAATTTCAAACAATTTGTTAGCAATGAACATTAAATTTCAATGTAATCAAATGCATAAACAGATGTAAAGGTAAAAAATTAAACAAGTCTGGGGTCGCTAATTTGACGGTCGAAAAGCACTAGAGATCAAGTATTAATACCATGGGTAAGCTTCTTAATTTTCTGTGGTCAATTAAGTTGTTTAATCGCGAGAGCCAAGTATTCATGTTCAAGGGCTGACTAGAGGCTATATCTAGAAAACCTTGTAGTTAAGCTACCATAAAAGGAATTTCTCATGAAATCATCGCCTGACTGATTACTTTTTCTTTGACCCCCCAAGTTCTTTTCACAGTGATTCAATTATGATGTGTGTGCTTATTTTGTATGCCTTGGGTTTTTTGCTTTTCAAGGAAAAGCGCCCACACTGGGAACCTCTAGGGCTCTAGTACCATAGGCGATACATGTGAGTGAAGTACCAAATCAAGCTGAGATTTCTCTTCCAGCTTAAAATTTTACATTGTGGCACTTTGATTTTTTGCTTGTTCATTTTCAACATTTAAATTTGTAACTTTGGGGGGTCATATAACATTGATACACTCCCCAGGCTCATCACATTAGTAAACTCCCTTTATAATACTTAAGCTAAAGGTCAATAGGGTTAAGCCCACTAGAAAGCCCTAGTACATTTCATACAATGCTGCCTAAATCGGATTAAGAACCTAAGTAACCATTGCTTATTAGGAAGGCATTCCCCATGGTATTAAGAGAAGATTTCTAATACCTAGCTTGGTCAAACTAGCTTAGTCGGACTGCTTGATTTTTACCCCTAAACAAGTGATTATGACAAAACATTACATTGAATTAAATGTTTGATACTAAGCAAATGCACTGAATATTATGCTACCAATCACAATCAAAGCAGACAAACATGGATGCAAAAAGATAAAGGCAATGCTAATGGACAAGAAACACCTGTTTGTGTCGATGGTCGCGCTTGATTTGAAGTGTGAACGAGAGAAAAGTTCCATGAACGTCCAAATCCTATCAATAGGAACACGTTCCTGTACACACTATGAAACAAAAGGAATACCTCCAGGAGGCACATCAGTGGGAAAAGAGAACTTCGCTAATCTCTCAACTCTAAAACAGAAACACTCCTATCGTACTAATCTTACCTTACCCTCCATCACCCAAGTGATGAGGATCAAAGGTTTTTTATGGCATAGGTTTCTGTTTCACTGTACCAGATGTGACATGTGTAGGTCTGAGTCAATGTTTTGCTTTTATTGTGCATACTCGTTTGCTAATTGCTCTTGCTCTTTTTTTCTTTTTTTTTTTTTTTGTGAGTATAAAGCTTTATATGTACATTCCCTAAGATTGGAATTGAGAGGTCAGGGAAAAAGGTTGAGAGGGAAACAAGTGAATAATGACTGTCAGCAAACACTCCCCCCTTCCTTGGGTAGATCATACCATTTGAAATGAGCTTGTCACCCTTTGAAACCAATTGTTCCAGTTGGTAATAGGTGAGGATTTTTGCCAGTAGTTTTCTATTACCCTAGGTGCCTTGTCAAGTTGCAACGGTGGTAAGGTACTCTCCCAGGATCGAACTTGAAGTGGTTCATCAGGTGATTCTTGAACACTGGGAGGTGTGGATTCTTTTGTAGCTTCATGGAGGTCCACTACTATAGATGGAGGCTGTGTAGAAGCTTTTACCTCTATGGATGTATTACATGATGAGCTAGAATCTTCATGGGACTCCCCCCTTCCTGAGCTAGGTGGAACAAATCGTTCTTTCTTTGGTACCCAAACTAGCTCGGGAGCGGGTGTGTAGCATTCTGTGATCTTTTTCTTTCCACGCTCATTGATTCGTTTTGGAGCTACGGGATTGGGCTCACTTGGGTCAGGTGATAGGTAAGAGCACAATCTATATTTTGGCACCCAGATTTGATCATTTCCTTGATAGTAGCCTTGGGCTTCCAATAGTCGTTTAGGGATCCAACGCAGCGTTTCTTTACATTTCTTGGAGCGAGTGGTACGTTTCTTACAAGGCTTCTGTTTTTTAGCACTAGGTATGGTCACTAAAGAAGCTTTAGGGACCCACTTGTATGTTTTCTTCGTTACATTAGGATGAGTCTTGTCAGAAGCGATATGCATTGCTTGTAGCATATTTAAGGGTATAGGCATTTCATCCCCCTCAGGTGTTACCCAGGTCGTCCCCCTATTTCCCCAAGTGTCTATGGTTGATGCTAGGTGGACCCAATCCACATTGTCTGATTCCGTCATACCCGGTAACACATCCATATAAGGAGAATCTTGGCCAATGTCTGTATCCTTCTTACAAGTGTAACAATATTGTAGTGGGGCCGAGTGAACTGTGGTGTCAGAGCGATGATCAATAATGGTTTTACTCCCTAAGGGGTGTACCTTACCAGTCACCAAATCCACTCTAAGGACAGAGTCTTGGAATTGCAAATAGACATGATTTTTAGACCAATCGTGAACCATTTGTGCTTCCCTCATGAATGGTCGTCCTAAAATCATTTCATATGACATAAGGTGTTTAGAGAAATCCATTACAATGAACGTATGTCGTACCTTGTGTCCTAGAACTTTGATCTTAAGATCCTTGAGCATCCCCATAGGTTTGGCTATGGTACCATTTGCCATCTTTACCACAATGTTAGTAACACTGAGGCGGGGTTTTCCCATGGATTCCCAACAATCTTTTGTAACGATGCTAACTCCCGCACCACCATCAAGAATTCCCTTTATAGTTAATCCCTTGGTAGTGATGGGTAGGGTCGCATTAGACTCGTCGCCTTCAAAATACTGCCCTAATTCGTTAATGGGTACCTCGATCACAGACTCGTGATTTTCACATGATTTTCCTCATCAATCATAATCGAGTCAAGTGATTGCACATGATTTTCCTCATCAATCATAATTGAGTCAAGCCTATTTGGTTGCGCAAACTGCGGTAATCCCGTTCGTAGCTCTCCATTAAGGAATGCTCGAAGTGCAAGGAATAACTCAGGATCTCCATACAGCTTTGCTATGATCGTGGTTCGGACCTCAGAAGACATGAAGTCCACTAGTTTGGAAACATTCATTGGCGTTTTACAGGGTGTAGGTCCTTCACTAGGAACTGGTGAGGATGGAATCTCATATTCCTCAATGGGATCAGGTATTCCTTCGTTAAACATCCTTTCCAACAAGAAGGGTGTATGCTCACTTTCTGATGTCCCGTCCTCACTCCCTTCTTGGATGATACTAGATATGGCTAACGGTCTATGGTTCATGTGGGGTGGATGAACTTGCGTGGGAAACACTGTGTCATGAATTTTGACCTGCATGGGTTCTGGTTCTAGTTTCCTTTGAGTCTCCTCCACTAAACCTCTTAGATGTTTCACCTGCTCAATCTCATCTACTGGGTTTGGGTACGTCCCAATCTTCTTTTTACGATTTTTCCCTTTTTGCCCCTGCGATTTATCTTGGGGGTCGTGGATTGGATTTGGAAACACTTGTGGTGTTTTCAGAGGCTCTTTATGGTTTTCTCTTATTCGGTTTTCATTTGGTTCCATGTTACGGTTTTCTTTGTCGGTCTTTCCCTTTGTGGTATTGGTTCTAGTCTCCATTGTCTCGACTGAATCTGAATCATCCTCGAGGTCATTCATATACACGGGGTCATCTCCTGTTCCTATGTTTGTTTTGGAACTTGGCTTTGAATTTTCCGTATTCTGCGACTTCTTCCTTCGTGTCTTCTTTTTCTTTGCTTGGATAACTGATGCGGTATCTCTCTCTTCGAGGATATGGCTTGGCCCTTGAAGCATGGACCGTGTAATCGCATAAGCGGGTGCGACGGGTGGTATTGGTGATGTCACACTAGCAATTTCGACCAAATTTAGGGGTGTGATTTTAGGCGCATTTGGGTTATAGGGGCATTGGGCAATCAAGTGATCTATGCCACAACGATTACATGTGAGTATTGGCATTGCAGACGTGCTCCCTTGATTCATTTGCATCTGTGCAGCATTCTTTTGCAGCCTAATAGGGCACTCCGCTACTCGATGTGGTCCCCCACACTCGTAGCATTGAAGAGGTGGCCTCCTAGCCTGGGTGTTGATATTTTGACCTCTGGATGCGACAGCAGCAGCTTGATAAACCGGCTTGACTTGTCCCCAACAATCTTCCATGTAGTATATAGGACACTCGTCCAATGTATCAAGTCCGTAGGCAATACTAGTGTCTATTCCCTCCTCACAGCCATCTGCATAAGCATTTGATGGCTCGCAACCCACTTGGTTCATAGGGGCGACTCTTGGATGCGGGGGCTGCGGTCCTAGCACAGGAGGTGGTAACGGTGTAGCTTGTACAACATTTTGAGATCTAGGGACCATGTGTTGCGGTAGTTGCTCAACAGGTGGAGTAGGCATCAATACAGGAGCTCGAGGCGCATCCGTCCAGGCTACAGGTGGTCTATTTGCCATCATACGTTTGATCATTAAACAATCCTTAGCTTGGTGACCATACCTACCACATGCGTTGCAAGTTCCATTAAATTTTACTCTAAACGTAGGGCACTCACTAGTGCTATGTGGACCTAAGCAAATGGAACACCATTGTTGCTCCCTTCTTGGATACATGTGACCATTTTGAGGGGGTCGATTATCCTTAAGAGACTCTTGGATTGCCTTGGTGAGGTCTGTCAAGAATGTCTTAAATACCTTTGGCTCATTGGCAATGGGCTTTGCAGTCATGGGTTCATACTCAATGGCTTGTGAGCTAGTGGATCTCGTGTCAGTAGACACCCTCATGCCTGCTATCATCAAGTTGTCCTCTAGTTGGATTGCATTGGCAGTGACATCTTCCCAGGTTGTGATACCTCTAATCACTAGTCCATTATAGATTCCTTCATTCCTCAACCCTCGAATGAATCGATCAAGCAGTTGGTTATTGTTGAAGCGCTCATTTACAGGGCAGCGAGAGTTTAAGTGCTTTAGACGACTAATGAAGTCTCTTACTGACTCTCCTTCCTTACGTTCGGCCTTCTGTAGCTAAGATGCTACACCCCAAAGCACACCTTCTCGTATGTACTCCTTTAGAAACAACCTTCTAAGGGTAGGGTAGATTGTTTTCTCGTCCACCCTTAGGGTCCTATACCAATCTCCAGCCTTCCCACTTAATGTCAAGCTTAAGGCATTGCACTTATGTAGTTCGTTGCGTTCCCCTAAGGAATCACATACTTGTTCAAACACTTCAATGTGTTTTCTAGCATCTTCGTCCCCATTGAATTTTTGCGTGAGTTTGGCAATTTGTACTGCCTTACTTCTAGGCTCTCTATCAGATGCATGACGCATATTTTCCGCGATAGATCGACCTATGGTTTGAGCAAACGCTACCAAGTCACCTATGTGAGGAGGTAGGGCCGGTGGAGGTACTCTTGGAATCATATGTGGGAGAGGAACGGGTACCGGTCTTGGCATATGTGTGGATGATGCAGGATATGGAATATAACCGGGCATAGGTCCACTCGGATAAGAGCTAGGGAGCGGCACTCGAGGAGCATAAGCAAGTGGTACTATTGGAGGTGTGGGGGCCATGTGTGCATAAGGGGCTAGAGGCACATATGGTCGAGGCCCCATATTAGGTACTACGACACTAGGTAGTGGCACTGCGCTAACCGTAGATGTCATCGGTACATTCTCTGTCAGGCTTATCCCTGGAGTGAGCACTGTGTTTTCCTTGATAGAGGGTTGAGCCAAGTTAGGGAAGCTAAAGTTTTCGCTCGGAGGCTCAGATTGCATAGAGACCCCAGGTGAAATGACGTAAGATGGGTCCATGGGGCTCATTAGAGGAGTCTCCATTTGTGATAGAGTAGGCTGTTGAGCCTTGCTCGTATCCAGAAATCTCATGGGGCCAGTTGAGAGTATATTTACCCCTTAGTTTTGCCTTTCTGATTGAATAATGCCATGGATAACATTACAGATCATTTTCTGTTGATCTTCGATGCTCGTGGCACTAGAGGTGGATTGTACAATCTCTATCCATCCTACATGGTAGGCGTGGCCAGAGTGTAGATCCGTCAACACCTCAGTGTGGAGGTCGTATGTCCAATGATCATTAATGAACAATCCTTCTAGAGTCAACGTGTTAACGGTTTCTTGTGAGGTAGAAGCAATATTGCTCCCCGTGGTTTTACTTGTCACCAACGGTACTCTAGAGGGAACTTCTGAAGGAGGCAACTCAACAGTGCCTTCTTGGTAAGAAGTTGGCAGGATATCCACATGGACACTCTTTGGGGGTGTGGGGTCCACGTGCGATGTGAAAGGAGATTCCACTTCCCCACCCCCTTCGTGTGCTTCATTTGCATCAGGTTCCGAGCGAGTAGCTCTACCTAATGTTTCCATGAAACGGATAAACATACTAGTACTAAGCTGTGGAGCTTCGGGAGGTGCATGGCCTTCTCTCTCAGTGTTTTGGGTAGGGTATGCTTCCATGATTTCTGAGTCGGAGGAGGAATCACTAGCGGCTATTTTAGGGTCTTGGGTGGTGCTACCTTGTGTCCCCGCTGAGGGTCTAGAGCTTATCGTGGATGGGTAATGGGTGTCCGTATGAACAGAGGCACCCTCAATATGCTCGTGTTCTAGCACCCGCCCAGAGCATAAGTGCATGTGCTTTTGATACCCTAAGGTGTCAAAAAGCTGCTCTATGAGGCCTTGTGACTAGTTTTTAGCATGTTTTTTGTTTGTTTTTTTGCTAGATTTTTTAGAGCGTGTCGTGGAATGGACCGTGTGATAGCTCGAAACGAGCGTATCGGTCAGAGGGTCGTGCCGTGCTTTACAGCCCTCCGTTTGGTCACTCTATGCCCTCGGAATCCCTAAAACTGTCAATTTCCAGTAGGGAACTAGGCCCAAACTAGAAAGTCTAAGGGTGCAAGTGGGAAGAGAAAGGAGGAGAGTGGAGGACTTGTCCCACATGCTCTCATTCTCTCTTGAGGGAGTAGGGTATATATATAAGAGTGAGTCTAGTATATATCAGAGGACTGAGGCCTGGGCCTGGGCCTGGGCTTGGGCTTGGGCTTGGGCTTGGGAAAATGATCCCGATCCCGATCTATCTTTTATACAAACCAACCCGTCCGTTTTAAGAGTCACGTTTTTTATTTTCGAAAAATATCGCCGCCCACTCGCTCGAGTTTTTAATTTCCGAATTTTTTTCCTTTTAAAATTTATTTTTTTTTTCCAAAATTATTTTAAAAATACAGAAATTGAGAAAAACGCAGAAATTGCAGAAAATGCAGAAAATGCAGAAATTGCAGCAAATTGACAGAAATGCAGAAAATTGCAGAAATTGAAAACGCCGAACTTGAAAATGCAGAAATTGCAGAAATTGAAAAAACGCAGACAATAGCAGAAATTGAAACTTGACAGCAATTGCAGAAAACGCAAAAAACAGAAATCTTCCACACACTCCTTCCCTGCCTTTCCTATGATAGAAATTGCACCACAAGGAAGTGTAAAGTGCTAACCGAGCTTAGTGTAGGGCATATCCCCGGCAGCGGCGCCAAAAATGTGCGCTCCTTGCCGCACTGTCGAAGCAAGGGACTTGCCAATACACCGTATGCGAGCCACAAACGGCTCCAAGCACACAACAAGCCTAAACTAGCAAACTCAAGAAAACAAAGGGTGTGTCACTCACCGCTCTACGCTCGCCTTCGTGGTGGATTCCTCGCCGCGATGAAGAAGAAGCTGCAGTCGTGCCGCGCTCAACCGCTTCGCCGCCGTCGTGCCTTCGTAATGCTCGATCGCACACACACTCTCCCTCTCTCTCTCACACACACACACACACACAAGGAGGTGAAGAAGAAGAAGATGGAGATGGAGCAAGAGCACTCTTCAATTGCACAAATGAGAGAATGAGTAAAAATTAGGTTTAGTTGGCTTTTATAGGAGCTCACCCCATTCACACTTGGGCGCCCATGCTTAACCAACTAATCCCTTGAATGTCCAAGTTAAAGTGCGCCTCTCATCGGCGATCACTCTACCTTTCCCTATTGGTCCGACAAGCCCGGTACCTGACTCTATCGAATACATAATACGCGTCCATCGTAGGTGATGGGGTGTCCGTGAGCCGTGAGGGTTAACAACCATGAACCACAAATTGAAACCAAACAGTACACCAGAAAATGTCTTCCGTTCCACAGGAAGTTACCAATATTGTGCAGGAAGTCTTAGTATGTACATCAGAACAAACAATCAAAAGGGTCAATAACAGGATAATTAGAGCATTTTCTATAAAAGCAGTTGCTTTCCTACAGGAAAAAACAAATCCAACCTAAGAAGTAGACTCAGCGCTAACCACGGCCGGATCAACTTTCTTAGTCATGCTTGAGCTTACGAACAAACAAAGAGAGAGCATGAGAAGGGAGATAAATGAGCAAAAGGCTGCTCGCCTCTTTAAGTAGCAGATTCTAGGGAATTCCTTACGCCAACAAATTTCCAGACATAGTGTCATAAAATCTAATATCTAATATCTAACCAACCCAAATGGTTTTCTCTTATTAAATTGATCACTTAATGTGGGAGAATAAACGGGAACAAGTGTTAAGATATAGACATGTGCTTATAGATCTATCTCAACATGAGGCCAATGGTAAAGGGGCCCAAATGAGAGATGGTCTATCAAAGAGCAAGGCTAACAAATGGAGCATAAGACCTTAGGGTTAGCTTCATTGAAGACCTCCAATAATGTGTGTAAAAGACCTTTGACCTTAGGTAAGCTAGGGTTGAGCTTGAGACGCGGGAACCCGACCCAGCTCGAGGTGCTTGTCCTGCTTGTCATGCTTGATGACTAAGGTGCTTGAGGTGCTTGATGATTGACGTGCTTGAGATGAGGTGCTTGAGATGCTTGAGGTGCTTAATTATTGAGATGCTTGAGGTGTTGGACATGCTTGAGATGCTAGGGTTGCACTTGAGGGGAGAACCCAGCCCAAGCTTAAAGTGCTTATGAGCCAAGCTTGTGGTGGGAACTGGGCCTATGCATGAGGGGCTTGAGGTGTCAAAAAGTCAAAGATTCAATCCCTACAAGGAGGGGGCGAGCCCTACATGAGGGGGGATGAGAGAGAACACCCACACACTCACACAAGGCATGCATGGTACAAATAAACCAAAAGGGACACTTGTCAAGTTCCTCCTCATGTTGCCCTCATGGTGTGCCTAAAGCCTATTGGTTGGCCACCCAAGGGGTGGGGTCCAATAATAATTTAGGAGATTTAATTAAATGATTTAGCATTTATCTAACCCTCTCTCTCAAAGGGGAAAGGGGGACACTTGTCTCAAGGCTACCCTTGCTGCTTGTAATGCCTCTTGCTTGTGATTGGCTAGGCCTGGAGGGGTCCAATGAGCTTCAAGCATGAGCTACAAGGGGGGGGTCGACCCAAGCAAGCTAGGGGGTTGCTTAGGGGGTATACTCACCCACACACACTCACAAAAACTCTCATTGTGTGCTATGCAAAGTGCAAGAGCTCCCTCTCCTTCTCCAAGCAAGTAGAGGTTGAGAGCCTACACCAACACTCTTGGATATGGAGTGCAAATCCAACCAAGAGCCATGCTTCAATGCTTAAGCTTGCCATCTCCTTCTTCTTCATTACTATGCTATTATGTATGCTAGCAGCAAGAGTTATGATAAGTGAGGAACTAATTCTTTCTCCTACGAAATGTTTCGTATTCCTCTTCCCTACCCTCATTCCCTGCTAGCTCTCTCCACCTTCGAAGGTGTTTGAGGTCTTGGGAGTGAGGCTTGGGATAGTTAAAGCTATCTTCCAGTTTATGTTATGTTTGTGATGTATGAAGCTTTCCATCTTCATTGCATCACCTAGGTCACAAGGAACACAAAGATTGTATTGTAACAAGTCTCTCTTAATGGGATAAATCATAATACAAATGCCTACTGGAGAGGGGACCGGTTCCACATAAATCCGGTCCTCAACTGTTGTCATGTTCTCTAAATTCTCTCTCTTGCAAAAGTATTGTTCATGCCAAGTTAGCTAATTGCTATGATTATGTTGCTATCTTCAATTATGTTCACCCGCTATGCTCACAAAGTCATTTCTCAAAAGTACTCTCATTAATTTCCGCTACTCTCAAATTAAATAGGCCAATTCCATTACACATAGCATAGTGCTACAACTGGCACGGCCTCAGCAAAAAGGGTGTCAAATTTCAAAGTCACAGAATGTTTCTTTTCATGCATAGGAGTCTTGTGAGGTAGGTGACCAGTGTCTAACTACTACTTTACAGCCTTATAGACAAGAGATGTCCCCAGTGAGATGTAATATAAACATATTTCACCAGTGTCTCCACATCTAGATATTAAGCAGGTAACAAGTCTACCTATCCTAGAAGGTTAGTGTTACCACAAGTGTGTTTCAATACAATGCCAAACCAAAGTTACAGTGAAGTATGTATGTGTGTATGTATGTTTGCATGCATGCATGTATGAGAATCCTGTATGCTTGAGAAAATAAAGAATTTGAGTGTTGCCTTCTATGCTTAAAGGATTTGCATGTTGGAATTTGATTGTTGCCCTTCCATTCGTAAGGGCTTGCATGCCGGACTAAGAGGTGGACACGGATAAGGAGAACAAACATAACATCCCCATGGACCATAAGACCTTGATGGAGACAAAGATGGTGGTGGTGACTCGGAAGAGGAGGCGTAGATCTCTGAGAGAGCCTCTGCTTGCTCTCCTCAAGCTCTCTACTGCAATATTCGTCCAAGTAATCCACAAGGTCGAGTAGTATTTGGATCAAAATTAGCATTTGGGGATATATGAGGAAGTGCCTGACAAGAATGAGTAGCATGACTAGCGGGAAGCATAGGATGAATAACAAAAGGCTGACCAATATTGAAGTAATGCAGTAAAGTATTGACATCAACAACTCTCTTAAGAGAAGTAGGCCCATTATACTTAGTAACCAATTAATGCAGCTGCCAGTACATGTCACGTGGCTGTGTATTTCTACGCATGACTACTTAACTCTTTAGACGTGTGTGTGGACCAGTTGTTGGCCGGCGAACTGTAGGGCCAAATTTTTGTATCTTAGTTTTATTTTAGATTTTAGCTTTTTAATTCTAAAATGCTTTAAATCCACGTAGGTCCAGTTATAGAACAAGCCGAAAAGTGAAGGCACGCTTCACCGAGGCCTGCCATAAATCAGGTGAAGATAACAAAAGTTCTTTTCATGATAGTGTTGATTCGCAACATAAATTTGAAGTTGTTATGGAGCTTCATCAATTTATCTTTTCAATCTTCTCTTCAAGATAGATATTTGAAATTTCATTTCTTCAATAAGCTCTTTTTATGGACATGGATTTTGGTCACTTTAGTTTCTTTGTTATGTTTTGGGTAGAGTTATGTAAGTTATGGAATGATCTAACAATAGTTTGTTCCGGATGTAAATCTTATAATATTTCTTGTAATCCAAATATGGGATCTAATATTGAATGGTGCATCGTTGTTGGCTGTGTAATTATTTGTGTTAAGTTATTAGTGTGATATGCGTAATGAGTATTTTCTAGACTGGTGTTCACGTTGAAGTCTTTTGCAATAATAGTCATTATATTTTTTCAAAGTCATTAAAAATTTGTTTCCAATTTTTGCTTTAGTGATGATAAGGGCAAGGAAGGATGTCGATATAAAAAAATTATATTCATTGTGTAATGAGGAAAAAGTGTTAAGTTCATTGCAATAAGCTCAATACCGTCATCCACTATTATTTTTTTATTGTTCAAGTGGTGATTTTTCTTGTACATCACCATGATCCCGGAATTACCTTGCGATGAAATACAAGAAAAATCTGGAAGCATGCATGTATTATTTTCAAAATGTCTGATAATATCAAATTTGAATCTTTTTTATGTTCAAGTAATGTGCATTAAGCGACACTGTGTTAAATGATTGTATAATAATGCTATCATTGCTCAAGTCACGTAGTTTGTGGTTTATTGTTATCCACTTTGCTTCTTTTTTTAAGGCGTTGGATTTCTGTCAGCACTATCGTGTTTCTTTTAACTTATTTGTGTTTAATGTTTTGGAGGAGATATAAATTATTTGGGTTTTTTATGCTTGTATTGTAAAATTGTATCAGAGAATGATATCTTCAAAATAATGTGATAAATATTTATAGATTCCGTCTGCCCCATTGACAAGGCCGTCTATTATGTTCAAATTTTCCGTGCAAAGTTCTATGACAAGGTTTGGTTTCAAGTATAAAATTTTGTGTAAGCCTCCACATTGTTTTGGGTTTTCAGGAACTCTTAAGGTCTTATTACAATTTTTTGATTTCTTGTCGGTGGCTATGAAAGTTTCCGGTTTGCCATCCATGGAGTCATATATGTGCTTGTTATATTTATCTTTGGTTTTGTTATCATAAAATAAATAAGAAATTTTGCATTTCTTTTGGCACAGAACGATAGTAGTTTTTATTTAAGAAAGCTATGTCTTCATCTGTATGTTTGCTCTCTCAAATTCTGTTTAGAATATCGATATATATTTTGTTATCTTGGCGCATTGTTTGTCGTAATTCATAACATTTTATACTTGCATGCCAAAATGAAGAATTTATGGTTTCTAATATATTTGTTTTTTTAGAAAAAATCCATTTATCTCGAACAGGACTTGCTTAACAGAGATCATCGCAAACTATAATGTCTAATCCACCAAATGGTTTATCATGTATATGTTTATGGCACGCAATCTTGCGTCAATTTATTCAAAAACACTTTGGCCGACAAGAGATATTTCTTCAATGACAATCAATTGTAGATCTATGTAATGTAACAATAATTCATCAAGTTTTTCGACCCTCAAAGAAGTCATATTAGTGGTAATCAAAGGAAGATGTAATGCAAAGTGTAAAGTTATTCCACCGATATTAAATTATGTTTTTCATGTATATGCCGTCAATAAGATTTTTATGTTTTCAATATTTCCTGGGAATGAAAGCTATAAAAGCGTAACAGAGCTTGAACCAATAACATCAATAAAAACATCTTTCCTGTCCTAGTACCTCATGTTAAGAACAAGTGCAATAGTTCGTGTGGAGAAATACGTTTTCTAAGCATGATATCATCAAGAAAGCATTTTTGTTCATCGTTAAGCATATGTAATCGTTGATAATATTCATTCTTTGGAATTGCAATGGTTTGTGTATTAGTTGTAGTTTGTCTGGTGGTTTTTATGAATGAGAGATAAGAGGTTATGTTATCATGATCATTTTTTAGTGATGACAACGTAGATCTCGATGTTTCTGTGACTGCAATTAAATTTCTCGTTTCATCGATAATATTCTTATTGAATTTTGGTTCGGTGTATGTTATCAAGTCTTTAAAATGTAAATGTACATTTTTTCAAGTTTCAAAATCTTGTATATGCTGATTTTCAATATTGTACCATGGTAAAAATAAGAGACATTGTTCACGATAAAAGTTATTAGGATCTTTATGCTTATTGTATCATACATAACGTATGATTCTTGGAGTTGGTACTGCGGTAAATTTCTTTCCGCATTGCTTGTAATGAGAAGCAAATTCTGCCAAGCATATATTATAGAATTGGGGAGGTCTTTTTCTATATTTATCGATAACATTATCAAAAAATATGTCTGTGCTATCTGGTTCTAGTTGTTCAAGTGTTTCTTTTGTTTTAAGCAGGAGCGCTCGAGTTTCTAGAGGGCTTGTATTGATAAATACAAAGTTTCTCGTTGCACTGTGTAATGGTAAAGAGAGTGCGATATAGACAGCTTGTTGAGCACTCAGTTGTTGCATATTTAAAACTGTGTTCCTGATACGTCGCAATCTTTTGACGGTGCTTGCATTAGTTGCAATGCAGCAATCTATTTCTGTGTTTACTGCTAAGATGAGTGTATTGTCCATTTTTGTTATATATGATGTACAATTTGAAGCTGCACCATATGCATTTATTATGTATTGAATGTCTGTATTTGCCTTCCATAGATTTGTTATATGTGTATTGAAGTTATTCGTATAAATATCACATGGTCTTGTTTAAATCATCACTGTTGGTGATGTAATTTTTAATCTAATAGCATCGATATATTGTGTAAGCGAAAGATCAAGAGTCATTAACCATTCAGTAAAATTTTCAGGTAAGTCAGTCACGTCTGTTGATTCGAGCGAAAGTTTGATTTTTCTTAGGTTTCTTTTTTTTTCTTCGGAACGTCGCTCATTACCATGAATTGGTTGGAGTACTAAAGTATGTGGCATTAGATATCGAGGGAAACCAAAGTGACATTCTTTATTTTTCTTGAAACAAGTTATTCGGTGCGCGTGTCGTTTGAGTTCTTGTAAGCTTTCATTCAACAAAGCGCTATTTGTAGTGATGCATTTATCGTTAAAATTTATTATCTTTTCATTGTTTGTGTCGCTTGTTTGTAAAAAGTTTTCAATCCAAATAAGACCATGATCATGTTGACTACCACGGCTTTAAAATCCCGTGAAAAAAAAATTGTCTATTACTCTACCTCCCAAGATATCATGGTCTTTACGCAATAATTTTTTAATAGCTTGAAATCGATGAAGATAATACCTAGAGCATGTAACTGGATCAGAACGAATAAGTCGTCAAAGGTAAGCACTCTCTGTTTCATTATATTCTCTTTGTATATTGGAAAGTTGGATCAGACTTCGATTAATTCTTTCCATCGGCTTTCGGCTGCAGAGAGCGTGACAAAAAAAGTAGGAGGGCCTAGTTGTCTGATCATAGCAAATACATTTTTCTTTAGTTTTTCTTTGTAATCTGGAGATGTGCGCAAAGATTCATAATCTCTATAACCTATTCTCGAGTTAAGTATTTTTTTTTAATTGATATCTTTGATTATATCTCTAGCGTAAAGTGAGCGATTCTCTAATTTTTCTTCTCTCAAACGGACCCAAATGGACGAAACAATCTTTGTGTCATTATTCTGACAGCTTTGAAAATTAAGTTCTCGATATTAAGAGAAAAATATCTACCATTATGTAGCAGCTCTCATTTTGTAATTTTTGGATAATTTTTTAATGCTAAATTATGATATTTGTGTGGTTCTCCGTAGAAAAGAGTAGGAAAACTTAGCTCTTTGTAATGTTCCTCTTTTAATAATCCTAAGGGATGATTTCTTTCACACGGTGCAATATAAGTAATTATATCGTTGTAATCAATAACTTGTTCTGCAGTCGTGAACTCATGTAATAAGATATCAGTATATATTTCTTCATCTCATCATTTTCTTCTGTACAATATTGTATTTCTTGAAAACGATACTTTTGATTTAGCAGTCTTATATGGGTTAACCAATCAGCGTTTATTGAAATATATTTTTTTTTGTACAGAGAAGTTTTCAGTAATTCAGTCGTTGCTCTCATCATTAAAAGTGGACGGACAAGTCCACTCAGGTAATTGTGATTGTATTGCAGTTTTTGTTTCAATCCTACCATTATAAAGTTTTCTTCATGCATGAAACGAGGTAATGTATTTTGAGTCTTTCCAAGATCTGTCAGTACGTTAATAATGCTTCCACGTAGTCCATATTGACCATCATATGTTAATTCACGTATTTTTGTAAATGGTATACGTGGAGATATTAGTCTTTTTTCTATTTTGTTCAACGTTCTGATAAGCTCAATTTCATTGTTAAGACCTATTTCTTTCAGTGATCTGTATGAAATCTTTTGTTTTCTCTTTGTTCGTTTGCATGCACCACAAGTTGGTATCATATTGTCGCTAGCTTTCTTCTTCTTTGAGAAAGAGAGTTGATATTTAAAAAAGGGTCTTTCACAAACTGCACATATATTTGTACATGTGTCTCTAATTTCTTCCGAGTATGTCTGAGTAGAAGACGTTGATAGCTTATGATTTTGTAATTGTTGATCAGTTTCACATATATTTTGTGTTTTTTTCAAGCGTTTGATCTTTCTTGTGACAGCATTTTTATTACGATAAATGTCATTTCTTATGTGTAAAAATTCTTCCGCAATGCAGTTGTAGCTTTCATCAATGTAGGTCTCCAGTAATCTCTCCAGTATGTCCGTTTCTTCAGGAGTCCATGTTTTGTATGTTTTTCGAAGTGCATAAGAGTTTACTCCAGGATATATAAATAAACATCCTTGTATCTCAAAAACTAATATTTCTTTCATGGGTGTTTTTTGATAAGAATTTTTAATTATGATAGTTTTTTTCTTTCACCGTTGTTTGTGAGTATATATAACTACTTTAACAGATTGATTTGTCATGACATAAAAGCATTCCAGAACTTGTATATTCAAGAGAAGCGAGTTATGAGTTGTATGTAGCAGTGCTATTATTTTTTTAAAATTTTGAGAGTCGTTCTGTTTTGCATCTACAGGAAATGATTTTATGATCTTTATTGATATGTTATCTATGTTTGATTGTGACAAGATATATAGACCTATATTATTGAGAAGTTCTATCGAAGAGCACGACGAATCCAGTAAGAATTGTAGAGCAATGAAAATATTGTCATTTTTTGGATATCTTTCAAGAAAATTCTCGTCGATGTTATGTTATGTTCTATGAATCCCATTCATTTGAAGCAATAGATTTCAAACAGATTTATCTTACTAGATTCAATGGATTTTTGTGACCAGTTTGTGAATTGTGCAATTTATGATGTCAGGAAAGCATTGGAATAGTGAGAAACAACCAAGTTTATGTTATATGCAGACGGAGAAAAGAAAGGTTAGCGGTATCATTTGAAAACTAAAAGGTAAGAGTTCGACACAAGGATAGAAAGAAAAATGTGAAAAAAGAAGGGGAGAGAGAGAGAGGGAGGGAGAGAGTGGTCGCATGTAGTTTTCAGAATGTAGATATTTCTTTAAAGAACATGAAAGACACACGTCACTGTTTATAACGTCAAAGATTCAAGTGTTACCTACATGGTCGGGTATACTGTAGAGATGATTCAATATCATACAATTCATAAAATCTAAAAAATACACATAACAATGACCATGTTAACTACTTTTTTAATTAGCATTGTTGTCTTTGTCGTCATTCTCATATAGATCCTCATCCCAACTTTCAAAAAGTTGCATATAGATATATGCAAGCTCATCTGCAATCACTATTGCTTTTGGTTCTGTTCCCTCAAGCCTTCTCCAATCTAATTCATAAGATAACAATAAGTCAAGGCCCATTTCATAATCCATTCCATTTTCTTTTTCATAATTTTTGAAATCCAAAAGATCTTTTATATCTTCTGGGAGTCTATCTATGTAATATTCAATGTTGAAATGTGGCTTGTATTCACTTTCAGCTTCTTCTGACACATTGTCTTTGTTGCTCTTTTCTGCTTGGGTTTTTTGCTTGTGTATCTTTGTCTTTGCTTTTACTGTCTTGACTATTTTCTCTTAAGAGTCTTCTTTCATGTTGTTGCTTGTTTTGTTCTTGGCCATTCTCAGTTTTCTGTTCCAAATCTCTCTCTCTCTCTCTCTCTCTCTCTCTCTCTCTCTCTCTCTCTCTCTCTCTCAAAGTTAGAACAAACCGAGGAAATAACATTCAAAAATAAACGGTGAACTCAATAATAATCGTCATGTATGTTGTCTTTTTTTGCTTGTGTTGTCTTGATGACAAGAATTTTCTTTCATGTTGTTGTTTGTCTTGTCTTTGTTTATTCTCTCTCTCTCTCTCTCTCTCTCTCTCTCTCTCTCTCTCTCTCATGAGCAGTCAGAACATGCTGAAGAAGTAGCAATTAAAAATACATGGTAAACTCGACAATATTGGTCACATATATTTTTTTAAAAAAAACTTATTTTTCTACGAAACAATAAAGTGATCAGAGAAAAGTAGTGACATCATAGCACGTAGTTGTTGTGAGCGTTCTATATACACACGTAGTTGTTCTGACTGTTCTATGTACATTCTTTCATTGTAGAAGACAATCTTTGCCATCTTTATTTATTTACAATGTATATCTTTTTCTTGTCATAAACATTCTGCCGGATTTTATCGATGTGTAATGTGAAGGCACTCTGTCTTTCTCTCCCTTCTTCTAGTTCTTCAACTGTTCAGTGAAAGCCACTATCACGCCTGCAAGGTTGACCTTAAATTTTCCAGTTCGAGAGGCTAAAGCAAGTATCTCTCTTGCAGTGATGACACTTTTAGAGTAGATACTGCAAAAAGACTTTCCTAAATACAATACATTATCAACTAAATTGCCGGTAGTAAGTTGCGCATGCATAGTCTTCTTTTTTGACATTCTGATCTTCACCTAGAGCTTTAGAATTTGAATTGTTTCTGTAAAGCTTTCACATGTGACGCAGTACAAACTTTCTGCAGTCTTTCGTATTTTATTGGACTGGCAATTTTTACAAGCAGGCTCGACGAGAACACTGTTTATGTTCATAAATTGCAAGATGCCAAAAATCTGCAAGCAGTGCGTCATGTCAAAGCAATTGTAATATTTCTCTTATACATTATTGTAAGCTTGCGCTCACCTCTTGACCGTATCCAAAGTCTTCTGTTTGCTTATTCTAAGTCTGAAGTAATTCACGACGAAGCCGATTGCTTTGAGCTGGTAGCAAGATAGTCAGATCTAGAATAGATAGAGCATCTCCTTTTCCATAGAAAAATCCAATATTTCTTCCGACACGCATAATTTTTGTTCCATTCTCAATCTCTCTCACAATGTTTCTGCAGTCTTCTTTTCGGTCATTCATGGAAGAAATCTGCAAAAATCAGAGTGTGTGAGTTACAATATAAAATATTGATCTCAATTTAACGTTTTAATGAGGCTTACATTTGCACGATCGTTGTCATCGGTTCCAACTGCAACTAAAAGCTCTCCACGAATGGAGGAAGTTCCAATTTCAATGTTGTCACACTTGATGATGACAAATGCGATAGTTCCCAGATAGTTCTTTAGGCCAGAACTTGTTGCTTCATTCAGAAAAGCTCTGATTTTAATCTCAGGGTAGAAGCTCAAGTTGACGAAAAAAGGTGTACCAGTAGTAATAACTAATGAGCCATCTAAAAACAAAGAAAGTGATGAGCTACCTCCATCCTTGCTATTCTTTTGTCTCACAGAAGCACCCTCTATGCGTACAAATTTACCAACTTTTTGTTTGTTGAGGAAAAGATTTATGAGAGAAGCTCCTATAACAACTGTGATGGTGTTTGAGTTGTGTGAATCTACAATGTCGACTTTGAAATATTTATTGTTAAATGATTCATTGATCTTGTGTGTACCATAGTTATTTAACACATATCCTTCTATAGCAAATCGAGATGTCACGTCACAAAGATCGACAATGTGAAGCAACGGAAGTGAGGTTCCTGCTTGCAGGCTTGCTTGATACGCGATCACTTCATCATCATCGTTGTCACTATCTTAAAGGTTGATCACATCAATCTTTTGAGGCATGCAGATCAAATTTTCAGGTAGATATTGTGCGTCGTGTGCATGCTTGACATCTTGATTTGTTGCATTGTTATACGGGGCTTTTGCACCACTAGATCGATGAACGCTTCGTGCCTGTTAAGAAATATGTATTTTATGTTTCAATAAACTTTAATTGTGCAAATGGAATGCACAAAAAATGATGCTCACTGTGAGACTATTCTTTGTTCTCTAGAAAGCATGATTCAACAATGAAAGCACGTTCATTTTCTACAGCTCTTTTTCGGTCCTTAGCAGAGGAGCTCATAGATGTTTCGCTAAGCTCGATTGGAGCGCTGTTTCACTTTGAATATGCGCTTTTCCTTTATTGGAATATCACTATATTGTGCTTGATTTTTTTTGCTTGGTTCTTCGAAATAATCAGAAACTCAAATCTCACTACATATAGTATTATAACAGTAAGAATTTATTTGCTATTAAAAGCAACAAAAGACGATACCATCAATGTCCATTTTTTCTGCGTTGTAAGAATGGAAAGCCATACTAAAAGCTATATGTTGGTGCTCTATAATATAACCATTAAAGTGAGATAATTAAAAGAGAACGTGGAAAAAAAGGTATGATTGTGAGCGTCTTGTGAAATAGGACTAGTAGACTGTGTCAATTACAAGCAAAGTTTATTTTAAGCCCATCAAAACATTTTCAAGATACAAGGCATTGAGGAAAGGAGGGGGGGGAGGAGAGAGAGAGACAGAGAGAGAGAGAGAGAGAGAGAGAGAGAGAGAGAGAGAGAGAGAAAGAGAGGGAGAAGAATTTTTTTTTGTGGCTCGTAAGAACCATTTTGGCTTTCTTTCAAGGTGTGTCAAATTGCGACAATTGCTTCAAGTTGCTTTGAAAGTGCATTGAATTAAATCTTTGATGTTGTGATCTCTTCCTAATTACTTTTCACAAGCTTGAATGGAATCTAGAGTCTATAAAGATAAAGATTTGAAAATCACATTGTTCTTCTATTGAGCATATTCTTGGATATATTAAGCTTTGTATTCCACAAATGCAAATATATTGCTCTCAACAAGCTATTAGATATATCTAGAGAAGGTATGTGCTTGTTTTTCCTAGAAATGTTAGGTGTTCGATGAATGAAGATGATAAAATTACATCTCTAAGTAATGATGTCGTCCTGTGAATCTTATTTCCAGACATAAGAAAGCTCTAGCTGTGAGACTAACACTCATTTTTATAATATGTCAGATTTTTAAAAAACACATCTCACTTATCAAGTAAAGTAAACTGTGTAAATCTCAAATGATTGAATACTAAATTAAATACTTCTTGAATTGTATTAAAGTGTGTCAAACGAGCTTTTGTTCCCTATATATAAAAAGAGCAAGACATAGATATGTTGTTTCTACATTAATGTCATGACACACTTAATATCGAAGAACAAAGAAGCTGCATGATTTAGGAATCCAGAAAGCAAAAAAAAGAGAAAGCAACATCATTGAAAACTTCTTAAATGACGAGGAACCATGTATATATATATACAAAAGGTTATATAATGCTTGAAAAGATATTGGCTTAAACGAGATGCGGTGACATCTCGTAAATAGGTCGTAAGCACTTCTCATATTTCAAATCAAGATTCTATGATCTCTCTAAAAGATCCATTGCTGTTTTTCTATCTTCTGGTATAATACCTTATATTCTGTCATCCATTCTTTCATGACTCCAGTGTCGATTTCTGAACGTCCATTCTATTTCATTTTGCACAAGATTGTGAACATTTCTATCAACTAAGCCAAAGCATACATATCAGTCGCTTTAGTCCAAGGACAGGGAGAAGCAATATTCAGTAGCTCTGGAGCTCTCCATGGTCTTGCATCGTGATCTTCTTTTATTGTGATATTTGTAGGCCTCTGCTCGATCCCATCTCTCAAAGCTAAACCCCAATCAATCAATCCTATTTGAGGCATTCCCTCCTTGGTGAAATCAAACATAACATTCCATAAATGAAGGTCATTGTGGATAACTCCTTCATCGTGTGATGCACATATTGTAGCTACCAATGACGTGATTATAGATGGTGCATTGTTAATCAGGCTAGTGATTCTTGTAATTTCTTCGTCTTGTGGTACTTTCTTTGGCTTCTTTTTCTTTCCTTTTTTCTTGTCTTCTCTCTCATCCGACAAATCAGGTTTCAGCATGCCCGCAAAAGTTCCATAAGAGCTTGGAAGACTTTGCATGATGGTCCCAAGGTTTCCTCCATTAAAGAAGGGGAATATCAAACACCATGGCTCTTTGCGAGTATGACCAAGAGCGCGAACTATTGTTGGATGCGCCAAATCGATCGCTGCTTCATCCGCAAAAGATCTGTGTATCTTCCACGACTTCCAGTAAATTGTTTAGCAAAGTATGTAATGGATGTTGGAAAGTACGAGACACCTTGAACATTACATTCAAAAGTCTCGCTGTATGATGCCTTTTCGATCCTCTTGCCTAGCACCAGAGCCTCAACAGGCACTCCAATCGTCACGCTACATGATGTATTATATATAGTGCACAATAAATGAATACCCTTGGTAGCTTCTCTAGTAGCAGCGTCTTCTAATCTGTGTACATCTGTAGATGTTCCTTCACCTCTTTTTTCTGTTGCAGTAGCATCGTCTTCCGCATTCTCTTGCTCAAGTAGAATTGGCTATCTATTGCTTTTGCTCGCTTGGACTTTTCTTTCTCTACTCTCCATCTGTCATAGAAGTGATTAATTTTCATTGTATCCACCTTTTTCAGAAGTTCTTTGCCGAGGTCACGAGCACACTTGGGTAGATTGCCAATTATACTAAGCTTTATGCTTTCTCCATTAGTGTCTGGGAATTTCTTTTCTGTTAATATAACAATCTCTTACACAAGGTTGTAAAGTTTTACTTCACTCGCAACAATCGCATCTATATGTCTTGTAGATAGTGACGATATCACCATCAGAATTGGACATTGAACTCTTTTCTTTACATCTGAATCGAGAATCTTGGTTGACATCTTTTGTCTCAAACCTGTATGAAATGCGCACGTAAGTTCATATCTGTGTTTTTTTTTTAAAATGTGTTCGTTACAACAAATCAAATCCTGATGTCAACTAGTAACCATGAAACATACAAATAACAGCATATGCAATCATGACTTAGTGTGAGTCTATGTTTTGTGGGCTCGATGGTGACGAGCACAAGCTAGAAGAACGGTCTTCCATTGAAATCTTGTTTATTTATAAAGGCACAAATTCAACGATGGCAGACGTTATCTAAGTGGCGTCTGTCCGTCAAAGTTTCTTCAAAAGATATTAAGCGTCGAAAGATGGTCAATGTAGTAAAATAAACTTGTTGTACAAATTTATGATGGAAAATAGAGCAAAAGTGATGTCAGACCAACGAAGTTTCTTCAAGCAATGGTCAATACAAAAAAAAAGTCCGTTATGTGGATGAAGCTATTGTGGTTCTAACTAAAGCAAACACATTTATTCTTGGATTTGAATAACGGCAGATTAAACCGAGGCAACGATCATCTGTCAAAGCCTTCCCAAAACATTATTAAGGTAGCAGAATAGACTCACCATACAAATACAACGACGACAAATATAGCCGAAGTAACGACTGTTTGTCGAAGTGTCTTTGAACGATGAGTCGATGACTTCAACCGCTCATTGATTTGAACAACATTAGACCCAATCGAGTCAATAATTATCTAGCGAGAACTCCCCAAAAGATCGATCAACAAAGCATAAGGAAATGGATACTTTTGGATTCGGGGAACAACAGACTAAATCGAGGTAATGCTCCTCTGTAAATCGATCATTGGTTTGAGCAATGAGAAACTCAACTGAATAGCCAAAGTGACGACTGTCTGTCAAAGTTCTTTTGGAAGATATCAAAGAAACGATCGCTTCCCAATTCAAAGAACGGCACACAAAATCAAGATAACGCTTACTTGTCGAAGTCTTCCCATAAGATAATTAGCATATCATAAATTACCTCACCGCACGACAGATATAGCCGAAGTGACGACTGTCTGTCAAAGTCTCTTCGAAAGATGAACCAATGTAAAAAAAAAAAAGAGGCTTGTCGTTCGATGAAGACACGGTGATTCCAACTGAAGCAAGAACCTTTATTCTTGGATTTGAAAAACGGAAAATAAAACCGAGACAGCGGTCGTCTATCGAAGTTTTCCCAAAGAATTATGAAAGTAGAACAATAGACTCATTATACAAATTCAAGGACGACAAATATAATTGAAGTAACGAGTGTTTGTCGAAGTGTCTTCAGATGATGAGTCAATGAATGCAATCGCTCATTGGTTCGAACAACGACAGACCCAATCGAATCAACGATTATCTGGTGAAGACTCCCAAAAGATCAATCAACAAAGTGGAAGAAAACGTATACTTATGAATTGAGGGGACGACGGACTGAATCAAGACGACAATCCTCTGTCGAAGCCTTCTCACAAGATAATCAGTATAACAAAATAAACTCACAATGTAGATTTAATGATGGCAGATATAGCCAAAATAACGACTGTCTGTCAAAATTTCTGTAGAGGATGCATGAACGCAGAAGAGAAGAGACTGACTACACAGATGAAACCACAACAATTTAAACCAAAATGAGATTCATTTTTTAAAGACTCTTCAAAAAGCAAGGGAGAAAAGCAAAAGACAAGTCAAGCATAGAGATGAATCAGCAGAGTCTATGAAGAGGCCAAGTGTGTGAATGAAATATTTCCAAGAGTTGATCAATGCAATAAAGATAAGTTTGTTATACGGATTCAATAATAACAAATATAGCCAAAGTGACGACTGTCTGTCGAAGTCTCTTTGGAATTTGACCTAATACAAAAAAAAAGGCTCATCGTGTCGATGAAGCCACGGTGGTTCCAACTAAAGCAAGATCCTTTACTTCTGGGTTTGAAAAACGGCAGAAAAAATCGAGGCAACGGTCATCTGTCGAAATCTTCTCAAAGAATTATCAAGATAGCAAAATAGACTCACCATACAAATTCAAGGACGACAGATATAGTCAAAGTAACGACTGTCTGTCGAAGTTTCTTCAAACGATGAGTCAATGGATGCAATCGCTCATCATTTTTTAAAGACTCTTCAAAAACCAAGGGAGGAAAACAAAAAATAATTCAAGCATACAGATGAATCAGTAGAGTTATGAAGGTGAGCGTTTCTTGGGTCTGACAATGTTAAACTTAACTGGATTAGTGATTAGCTGTTGAAGTTTTTGCGAAAGTTAGGCCAGTGAAGTGGAAGACTTAATCACCTTAAGTACATATGTCTTCTTCTCCCTTATGCTAGAAGACAACTCCCATAAAACTCTATTTCTTAATCAATGCCTACATTATTCAGGTTAACGAATACTCAGACCATAACTCAATTATATATCACATCAATATTTGCATACACCAGAAAGACATCTTTGGAATGAAAAATTAAAACCCATTTAAAGTCGGAAGCACAAGAATATTTTTCATGTAGCAATGTTGACATCTCTAGTTTGTTTTATACGACAGTAATACATCTGAACACAACATATCATATTTAACTTGAAAGTCAAGTGAGCAATGTTGTCATCCTGTAAATGTACACAGCTTTTGGTTTTTTTTTTCCCCGTCTTAAAGCCATCACAGAAGGCAATCATCATACATGTCCAATCAATCTGTAACTCACGAATTTTAGTTTCTCACAAATATTTTGAAGAAAGCAAGTCTTCATGTAAACTGAAAACGACGAATTCTATGGAAAAAAAAGATCTATCCATAACCAGCATGGCACAAATGCAGTAATAGGTAA
Organism: Adiantum capillus-veneris; assembly: GCF_014529385.1. Taxonomy (NCBI): domain Eukaryota; kingdom Viridiplantae; phylum Streptophyta; class Polypodiopsida; order Polypodiales; family Pteridaceae; genus Adiantum; species Adiantum capillus-veneris. Next base: position 23,478,204 of record NC_140935.1, read on the forward strand.
GCCCAAAATAATAGAACTAGTCAAATCACACAACAATTTGTCAAGCAGGGAAACAATTCACAATAAATTAAATTTCTAATGATTTCATAGCAATATACACAGTCAATCAAACATTTGTGAAGAGTTGAAATATGTCACAACCAAAAGAACAGTCCAAAAAGTCATATCTGTTTCGTGTTGATTAATTACATATACACTTTTCACTCTCCCTGTTTCTCTCTCTCTCTCTCTCTCTCTCTCTCTCTCTCTCTCTCTCTCTCTCTCTCTCTCATGTGCAGTCCATCCCCTTGCGAATCCAGCTCCACTAGACACAGTAGTGGCGCCCGCATTGGGCATTGGCGCAGGGTAGCCCATACTTTGTATGCCAGTAGAAGGGTGAGCCCCTTGAGCTCTGAACCCTTGTTATCTTGTATTGTGAGCCATGCTAGGCTCGTCGAGTTGAGGAGGACATATCCTCGCTCACATATCCCTGTTTTGGAGTGGTTTCTAGTGTGCCGGCCACTATAGACCCGGACATCATACTCGACATTATACGCGCAGGATTCAGTGGGAAATTTTGTGTGCGAAATGGTAAGTGAGTCCGATACATCTCTTGAACGACAAAACATGGAAGCAATCTCCCCTGCACAGGACACGGAAGCCGTCAATGTCTCACCTGTTTGCAAGTCGCGAGCAAAGGCAACCTTCATGCTCACGAACAAACGGATGGTGCAGAGCGAAATGAAGGAGTGGAAAACAGAGATGGAAGAATGGTGGAAGGAGAAGGCCAACCTCCTTCAGATGGTCTTCAATGAAGGTGCACAATGGAAGAAGGAGAAAGAGAGCCTTAACGCAGAATTACAAACACTCAAAGAAGAAGTCTCAGCTCTCAAACAAGAGAACCCAAACGCCGAGATGGACACTCAAAAAAGAAGTCTCAGCCCTTAAATAGGAGCTTGTTGATAGAGTAAGCAGTGGACTAGAGGAAGGCGAATTTCAACCCTCGGTAATAGATGAAATCAAGGAAATCAAGGAACGGGTAAGGATGATCACAAAGGAAGAGAAACTGAGTGTGGCAAAGACATCTTCATGGGCGGAGATGATAACAAGGACACAGAAAACGGCGGACGAGGCCGAAAAATGGATTGAGATCGCCAAGAAAGGGAAAGGTCAAGAAACTCCTTGTACACCGACGCTTATCAACATGACCCTCAAAGAGGAACAAAGAAGGCGGATGCGAGCACTGCATGTGAGAGTGACCGGTCTCAAGGACATAAACAATGTGGAGAAAGAGGTCACAAGCCTTACATCCATGGTGGGGATGGAGAAGCCTTTGCATACAAAGGCATGGAGGGTAAGTAAGAAAAGTGATGGCACGGGAGAGTCTTCAAAGGGAAGAGCTCTCATACTACGCTTCCCCTCGTTGGAAGAGAAGAAGGAATTCTTGAGGAAGAGGCCTACTCTCAAAAAGACAAGTATTTTCCTCGGTGATGACATGACTCTTTCACAGCTCGCACATATGAGAGAGGTAATGCCAGAGATTACAGCGGCAAGGGAGAAAGGAAAGATAGCCTTCTACAGAGATGGACGGGTGGTGATTTTAGAGCGGCGCACTGCATGACGGTGCGAGACCTATGGGACCTTACTGAAGATGTCTACTTGGAATTGTAATGGGTCTATGAGGTTGGACGTGGGTGCATTTGAGGACAGTTTCAAAGACAAGGATATTGATTTCTTCTCAGAGACTCATCAGGCCCTTGGACAGGTGATGCCACATGTGGTGGGATATAGATGGGAGACAGGTCAAATGCGAGATCTGAGCATGGGAGTAGAGGTTCAGGAGGAGTAGCAGTGCTATTCAGAGAGGAACTACAACCATTACTACATATTGTATGAAGAGATGATCATGCTAAATATATGTGGGTGAGACTGAGAGCTGACACATGTCGATTCCTATATATTTTCATATGTTACTTTCCTCCCAGTATATCAGTGTATGCTGCATCCAGAGGACAGTCTCCTTTCTCTATTCTAGATGATGACATATGGGAGTTTTCTAGGGATGGTGATATCATTCTCCTAGGGGACTTCAATGCCCGAGCGGGCAACTCTCAGACAGTCTTCTATGACACTTCATATGAGATACTTAGAGAGCTGGATGTGGGTGATTTGGGGCTTGACAGATGCTCAAATGATAGGGAGCAAACGGAGTATGGAAGATACCTCATGGAAATGACGACTACACATGGATTAGCCATACTTAATGGTTTACAGCGATTTCCTGGAGCAGCCGGTTTCACATGCTTTCCACACAGACATGGGGCTAGTACAGTGGATTATGTTATGACACAACCGAGCTTTGTCCCCTGTATTCAAGATTTCACAGTGGGAGCCAGAGGCCAGTGGGCATAGCAATAGATCATGCTCTCTTGACAGTGTCTGTTAAATTTCAATATAGTACAACCCAGACATCAGGAGGTAGGTCACACACCCGCTATACATTTACACCAGAGACTGATTTTGTTTATACAGAGGAGATCTGGGATCGTCTATTGGAAGGAACATCTGGCACAAATGGTACAGGCCTCTCAGTGGAGGAGTGCACCACTCTACTGACTAAGACACTGCATGGGGCTGCATCAGTGGCATACCCACACACTCAGCCGGGCAAGAGACGACATTCTGGGAGCATGCCCCAGAATAGTTGGTATGATGAGGAGTGCAGAGAGATGAGAGCCCAGCTTCAGAGGGATCTTCTTTTAGGACTCATCACTTACAGACAGTCTCGGATTGCTTTCCGACGCCTTGTGCAACAGAAGAAGCGAGCTTACCTAGCACAGATGGAGCGAGACTTATATCAGATGTTCTTGAGTAGGGACTCAGGAGAGGCATGGCGACTCTTCCATGAGCACTCCCCTCCCCCAGTGATTACTTCACCTGATGTGTGGGGCCAATATGCGACATCATTATACACGGTTCCTGGACAGGAACCCCTTCCAGACCCTTCCAAGCCTTGCCCAGCTACGAGCACTTTCTTTACATCTGAGATGGTACAAAGGGCCATCGACAGGATGAGGACCGAGAAGGAATATGATCATGACGGTCTAGTAGCGGAGCACTTTATACATGCCAGGGATATGCTGATGGAGGTTCTCGTAGTGTTGTTCAATTGTGCCATGTGTGAGGGGATACCTGAGACTTGGAGGTTGTCTAATATTGTGCCCATCCTCAAGGCTGGTGACCCTATAGAGCCTAGGAACTACCGCACTATTATGGTCAGACACACATTGGCACGGTTGTATGCATCTATCCTAGAGCAACACTTGAGTAATTGGGCAGAGGGCGAGGGTGTACGAGCAAAGGGTCAGGACGGCTTCAAGAGGGGTTTCTCCACTCTTGATCATATTCTGACACTCAGGGCCATCATTGAGGAGGGCAGAGCACATGGGAGACGGATCTATTGTAGCTTTGTGGATTTTCGCAAAGCATTTGACATGGTACCAAGAGCTCGATTGATGCGCAGACTACAAGAGATGGGGGTACCCATAGAGGTGATTTGGGAGATTATGGCTTTGTACAGATCAGTGATGGGACATGTACGCACTTCGGAAGGGTTTCTGATTTAGTTCACTCTACTATTGGAGTGAAATAGGGCTGCCCATTGTCTTTTACTCTATTTAGTATGTATGTTGATGAGGTGTCTGATTACATTGACAGAGAGGGTGACCGAGGTGCCCAGCTGGCAGGGATGTGGATCCCATTGTTGCTATATGCTGATGATATTGTGCTGATATCTGACTCACCAGAAGGTATGCAACGACATTTGGATGCACTACGCAGTTTTGCAGAGGATAGTGGATTGTGTGTAAACCTAGGTAAAACCAAGGTTATGGTGTTTAACACCACACCGCAATGGGTCAGGAGATCAGTACCTACTTTCAAATATGGTCAGGAGATTGTGGAGTATACAGATGCATACAGTTACCTGGGGGTAGTCTTTACTGGGCCGAGATTTTCTTTGAGAAGAGCAGCAGAGACTAGACTAACTAGGGCTGGTGCGGCTCTGGGAGGAACGGAGAGGATGTGTTCGCAGGTTCAGTTCCAGGAACCTAGGACAAAGTTATGGCTCTATGATACTTTGGTTGCCTCTACTATGTTATATGGGGTGTAGGTTTGGGGACCTTCTGTAGGCCAGGATGGGTGGAGGCGTATGGAGAAGCCCCTGGTATCTATGATCTCTCGGCTAATTAGAGCCAAGGCTTCCGTACCGCATGATATCATTCGAGCGGAATTAGTTGCTCCCCCCTACGGAGATTGAGGCGCTTACTAGATCAGCCTCCTTTGTACACAGTTTGTGGGATACTACCAGAGACAGATATGCTAGGGTGGCTCTAGAGTTCTCCAGACAATTAGCTCTTAATGGGGATACATCATGCTGGTATGCACAAATGGCATCATGGTTTCAGACACATGGTTTCACCATGGACAAATTGCCTCCTTTTCAATACTCTCTATAGGCACCCTTGAGGTCTCTGACGCGGGTAGAGATTAATAGACTCATTCGTCAAGATCTGATCCAGTTGGACACGAGGAGGACGTGGATAGAGCCGATACAGGAGTTTGTCACAAAGATGGCTTTCTATAGAGAGCATTTTCTCCACTTCACGGGGGATGGGTTTGTGATTCGACCTAGCTATATGGACACGCACTTTCTCATGGTTTGCGTTGTGCCATTGGCGAGATACGCACGTCCTCACATCAGCTCAAGATTGAAACTGGCAGATTCCTCTTATGCCATCTAGAGCCAGAGACAGAGGTACATTACATATGTCATTGCACAGTGTACTATGAGATACGAGGCCATTTTCATTGTCTATTCAGAGAAGGTTTTGGGCCTCTATCTAGGGTCATGAGTTATGAGGATCAGAGATGTCTTGGGCTATATCTACTTGAGTTGCACAGGCATAGACAAACTTTACTGAGGAGAGCTGAAGAGAGACAACCCTAGAGACAGATCACAGATTTCTTTACACTAGATATTGTACACCCAGAAGAATAGGCAGAGGAGCGGCCAACAGTGGAGAGGTTTGCCCGCACTACTGGAATTCTCATAGACCGAGCATTGGAGCTAGGGAGATCTAGACGACTTCGATGGAGAAGAGGAGCTACACAGTTTCGAAGGAGGCTACAGCAAAGGATTCGAACCATAACTTTTCGTCGTCCAAAGTGCAGATGAACATGGATCTCTACTTCCCTCCCATATTGTCTACACATTGTACTGCTTAGTTCACACATTTCACGCCTTTCACCTTTCACACCTTTCAGCTTAGTTTAGGATTCCGCAGTATTTATATTCTGTTATCCTAGTTTAATTTATTTTGTTAATCTGACTTTGTATCAGATACACCGCATCGTAACTTTCTGGTCTCATAGGTCACTTTGGCCTTTTGAAGATGTTAATATAACATTTCATTTCATCTCTCTCTCTCTCTCTCTCTCTCTCTCTCTCTCTCTCTCTCTCTCTCTCTCTCTCTCTCTCTCTCTCTCTCTCTCTCTCTCTCTCTCTCTCTCTCTCTCTCTCTCTCTCTCTCTCTCTCTCTCTCTCTCTCTCTCTCTCTCTCTCTCTCTCTCTCTCTCTCTCTCTCTCTCTCTCTCTCTCTCTCTCTCTCTCTCTCTCTCTCTCTCTCTCTCTCTCTCTCTCTCTCTCTCTCTCTCTCTCTCTCTCTCTCTCTCTCTCTCTCTCTCTCTCTCTCTCTCTCTCTCTATTTGTGTCTTGCGCATTCAAAAAAGACCACTCTTTGTACCATATGTATTCTCATAATTACAAGTTTCTCTTAGCTAATAGCAATATTGGAGCATGAAGGCAGTCCAACATTCCCTGGTGCGACAATAGCTTGTTGGGTTGTTCTCACATGTCGATTTTGAGCTTACCAAGAGATCGTAAGACATTAGATCTTTTAAGAATTCCAGCAAATTCTCTTTTCTATGCACTTGTGGTCCTCAGCACTGTGTTTGGACATGTTTGAGTGTCCTTTTCAAGGATATGGCCTTTGTCTTCATGAGACACTCAATTCCAATGCACATTGTTTTCTAGTTTGTTTGGATGACCCTAAACAAAGTCGTTGATTTGATCTCGAGAAGCTTATCACATCCGAAGAGTCAACTATGGAGCCGGATCCAAGAGAGACTCGAAGTTTCTAATTGCACAAGCGTTCACAAAAGAAAGACAAAAGTAGAAGAATATTACTTCTCCATTGCGTTTTGATATCGTATCACGCTGAACTTCGACCCTTTCTACCTATCAATGTGCAAGGTGTCTAAAGATATCTAACTGTAGGCCTTTCCTTTCAATCTAACACTTTCTTCTACGTTCTTTAAACATGAGCGCTAATGAAATCAAGTTGATGTTCACCTTAGCAGAATCGGGAAGAAAAGTAGCATTGTCAAGGCCAGTTTCTAACTCTTGCTAAGAGATGACGCCAAGCAAAACTTGCTACTTGCCGTCCGTGAAACCACAAGCGTGCAACTTGGGAAGGACTTATTTATCTCATTATAGACATGCCAATTGGTTAGGAAGACTGCTCATGGCAAGTTATTTTCTTTCAGACCATATCCAGCTACATGATGCCGCTGAAACATTTTCAATTGCACCTATTCATTTGGGTTCAGCCTTCGTGATGGCAAAAAGTTAGATTTATGTACCTATACCTAAGCCTAGGCTGATCACACTAGGTTCAATGAGTATTGTAGCTCTTTCATATTAAGCTTTGAATTGGACACGTGCCCATGTTTTATGGCAGGCATCTCAGTAGCGGTTACTTTCTTGAAAAGGTACCTAAAGTTGGGAGAAAGCAAGTTGTTGAAATACATTTTCTTGCGCTGCTTATAGAAAGGCAGTCACCTAGGGCTGCAATAAGACAAGGCATCACGGTCATAAAAAAAGAGAGTTTTTTCCTTGAAATTCGAACGCAACTGAAATAACGCATTCGTAGCACGCCTCCGAAGGTCAAATTGAGAAAATAACATGTCCACGTAGATGGTTTAGGAGCACTAGTAGCAAGTCTTCTGCAACGTTTTTTACAAAACTTGTAGTCTACTAATGGTTTCTGCTCCTAAATCAGATCTAGGATTTTTTACGCAAGTGTAGCCCTAGCTTTTCTGCTCCATGCCGATAAGATAGTCCTAATGCTAGTCTGTACACCATGTCAGCCTCACTGTTTTCCAGCTTCGATCTTTGTTGTCACTGAAGACTGGATTAGTTCTGTCTTCCCGATCTCTTTTCTGTAATCTGGTGCTTTAGCAAACAACAAGACTCTGTTCGATCACTTCCTCTTTGAAATCAAGTTCCTTCATCACTATCCATCATCGACATCATCGAGATTTGCAATTTCAACCCTTCGTTTCTCTAACAAGGGAATGCAGATCAGCCCCATATCTGTCTCCCACTGTTCAAAAGAGTCGCAAAGAACACCGAAACAGCCCTGCAACTTCCTTGTCGTCAGAAATCACTGCAACGACCTTCATCCTTCAAGTCAGTAGAGTCTCGACTCAAGGTATTACATTCACTGATCAAGTCTGCCTGAGATATTGCGTCTATGCACATTCCATTTACAGAGAGTTTTTCCTTGAAACTCGAACATGACTAAAACAATGTATCTGTAGCACACCTCCGAAAGCCAGATTGAGAAAGCCGCATTTCCACGTGGATGGTTTAGGAGCACTAGTAGAGCAAGTCTTCTGCAGCGTTTTTACAGAGCTTACAGTCTGCTAATGGTTTCTGCTCCTAAATCGAACCTAGGTTTCTTTACGCAAGAGCAGCCCTAGCTTTTCTGTTCCATGCCGATGAGGCAGTCCTAATGCTAGTCTGCACACCACATGAGTCTCATCGTTTTCTAGTTTCAACCCTTTCTGTCACTGAAGATTGGATAGTTTTGCCTTTACGATCTAATCTGGTGCTTCAGCAAACAATAGAGGCTCTCTCCCTCTCTGAAACCAAGTGCTTTCATCACTATCCATCGTCGATATCATCAAGATTTGCAATTTCAGCCCTTCGTTTCTCTAACAATGGGAATGCAAATCAGCCCCATGTCTGTCTCCTAGTGTTCAAAAGAGTCGCAAAGAACACCGAAACAGCCCTGCAACTTCCTTGTCGTCAGAAATCACCACAACAACATTCATCATTCAAGTCAGTAGAGTCTTGACTCAAGGTATTACATTCACTGATCGAGTCTACGTGAGATATTGCTTCTATGCACATTCCATTTACAGAGAGTTTTTTCCTTGAAACTCGAACACGATTGAAACAACACATTTATAGCACGCCTCCAAAAGCCAGATTGAGAAAGCAGCATTTCCACGTAGATGGTTTAGGAGCACTAGTAGCAAGTCTTCTTCAACGTTTTTACAAAACTTACAGTCTGCTAATGGTTTCTGCTCCTGAATCGAATCTAGGTTTTTTTACTCAAGAGCAGCCCTAGCTTTTCTGTTCCATACTGATGAGGGAGTCCTAATGCTAGTCTGTACACCACGTCACCCTCATCATTTTCCAGTTTCATCCTTTCTGTCACTAAAGATTGGATTAGTTCTGCCTTTACGATCTAATCCGGTGCTTCAACAAACAACTGAGTCTCTGTTCGATCGCTCCTTCTCTGATACCAAGTGCTTTCATCACTATCCATTGTCGACATCATCAACATTTGCAATTTCAGCCTTCGTTTTTCTAACAATGGGAATGCAGATCAGCCCCATGTCTATCTCCTGGTGTTCAAAAGAATCCCCAAGAAGACCGAAACAGCCTCGCAACTTCCTTGTCCTCAGAAATCATCGTAACGACGTACATCCTTCAAGTCAGCAGAGTCTCAAGTCAAGGTACTACATGCATGTACATTCCATTCACAATGTCTTAATAAATACTATGTCAGCGATCATGCGAGAAGCCCTTTAGAAGGTTGCTTCAAACCCCGGCAAGCGTCATTCTACTCTCTCTCTCTCTCTCTCTCTCTCTCTCTCTCTCTCTCTCTCTCTCTCTCTCTCTCTCTCTCTCTACACAGCTCCACCGCTCTCTTGTATCTTGTCTCCTGGAAAAGGAGGAGAAGTCACCGTTCATGTTAAACAGTCACTAATACAAGAAGCGAAGCAGACATTAGTGAAAGTGTGAAATCTAGATTCTCACTACTTCAATTCCATCGCAATCGTCAAGATTTGTAATTTCAGCCCTTCATCTCTTTGACATTGAGAATACAAATCAGCCCCAGATCCACTCCTTAGTGCCCAAAAGAATCAAAACATGCATCAAAACAGCCCCAAAGTTGTCTCGTCTTCAGACATCACTGTGGCGACATTCACGAATCGAATCTGCCTGAAATATTCCGTCTATGCACATTCCATTCACACTATAAAACACTCATACGGGCAACAACACAGCTGCTAGGGAGGCCCTTTTCAAAGCTGACCCTTGGATAGGGAAAAGCAAATTTAAGAAGAGACAGTGAGACATGGATTGTTGAAAAATCACATTGCTCTGGGCAATGCTCTCGTTGACATGTATGCGAAGGGTAGAGCTCTCTCAAAGATAGAGGTCGTACTTGAAGAGCTTCCCCGTCGGGATTTCATCTCTTGAAATGCACTAATCACGGACCTTGCAGCCCAAGGCCAGCTAGCACTTAAGTCTTTTAACCGAATGGTGCTTCAGCAAACAACTGAGGCTCTACTCGGTCGCTCCCTCTCTGAAACCGAGTGCTTTCATCACTATCCATCGTCGACATCATCAAGATTTGCAATTTCAGCCCTTCGTTTATCTAACAATGGGAATGCAGATCAGCCCCATGTCTATCTCCTGGTGTTCAAAAGAGTCGTAAAGAACATCGAAACAGCCTCGCAACTTCCTTGTCGTTAGAAATCACCGCAACGACATTCATCCTTCAAGTCAGTAGAGTCTCAACTCAAGGTATTACATTCACTGATCGAGTCTGCCTGAGATATTGCGTCTATGCACATTCCATTTACAGAGAGTTTTTTCCTTGAAACTCGAACACGATTGTAACAACACATTTGTAGCACGCGTCCGAAAGCCAGATTGAGAAAGTAGCATTTCCACATAGATGGTTTAGGAGCACTAGTAGCAAGTCTTCTTCAGCGTTTTTACAGAGCTTACAGTCTTCTAATAGTTTCTGCTCCTGAATCGAATCTAGGCTTTTCTGTTCCATGCCGATGAGGCAATCCTAATGCTAGTCTGTACACCGCGTCAGCCTCATCATTTTCCAGTTTCAACCCTTTCTGTCACTAAAGACTGGATTAGTTCTGCCTTTACGATCTAATCCGGTACTTCAGCAAATAGCTGAGGCTCTGTTCGATCGCTCCCTCTCTGAAACCAAGTGCTTTCATCACTATCCATCGTCGACATCATCGACATTTGCAATTTCAGTCCTTCGTTTCTCTAACAATGGGAATGGAGATTAGCCCCATGTCTATCTCCTGGTGTTCAAAAGAATCCCAAAGAAGACCAAAACAACCCCGCAACTTTCTTGTCATCAGAATTCACCGCAACGACGTTCATCCTTCAAGTCAGTAGAGTCTCAAGTCAAGGTATTACATGCATGTACATTCCATTCACAATGTCTTAATAAATACTTTGTCAGCAATGATGTGAGAAGCCCTTGAGAAGCTTGCTTCAAACCCTGGCGAGCGTCTTTCTCTCTCTCTCTCTCTCTCTCTCTCTCTCTCTCTCTCTCTCCACAGCTCCACCGCTCTCTTGTATCTTGTCTCCTGGAAAAGGAGGAGAAGTCACCGTTTATGTTAAACAGTCATCAATGCAAGAAGCGAAGCAGACATTAGTGGAAGTGTGAAATCTAGATTCTCACTACTTCAATTCCATCGCAATCATCAAGATTTGTATTTTCAGCCCTTCATCTCTTTGACATTGAGAATACAAATCAGCCCCAGATCCACTCCTCAGTGCCCAAAAGAATCAAAACATGCATCAAAACAGCCCCAAAGTTGTCTCGTCTTTAGAAATTACTGTGGCGACATTCACTAATCGAATCTGCCCGAGATATTCCGTCTATGCACATTCCATTCACACTATAAAACACTCATACGGGCGACAACACAGTTGCGAGGGAGGCCCTTTCAAAGCTGACCCTTGGATAGGGGAACACAGATACATGAAGAGACAGTGAGACATGGATTGTTGAAAAATCACATTGCTCTGGGCAATGATCTTGTTGACATGTATGCGAAGGGCAGAGCTCTCTAAAAGATAGAGGTCGTACTTGAAGAGCTTCCCCGTCGGGATGTCTCTTGAAATGCACCGACCACGGACCTTGCAGCCCATGGCCAAGGCCAGCTGGCACTTAAGTCTTTTAACCGAATGAAGCATGAGGACATTATGCCAGATAACATGCGTTATCTTTCTGTCCTCAAAGCATGTGGAGTAATAGGAGCTATTGCATATGTATGTACTCAGCAATGCTCTGGTGGACATGTATGCCAAATATGGTGCCTTTGCAAAAGCAAGAACTGTTTTTGAGAAACTCAGATCTCAGGATGTTTCTTGGAATGCGTCGATCACAGGATATGCACTACATGGTCAATATGAACAAGCAATCCAGTTTTTTGAGCTTATGTATCTTGAGAGCATCTCTCCAAACTCGGTGACCTATCCTTGTGCCATGAAAGCATGCGGCTGTAGTGGAGCTTTTGACAAAGGAAACATATTCACAATAGAATTGCAAGGGAAGAAATGTTGCAGAAACATACCAATCTTGGCAATGCTCTTGTAGACATGTATACCAAGTGGGGTGCGGTTTTAAAGGCAGAATGTATGCTTGAAGCGCTCCTTTTCAAGACATTGTAACTTGGAAAACACTTATTGTTGGTTATGTAGAAAATGGTCAACGTGAGCAAGCATTGTTTTGTTTCAATTGCACGCATCGTGAGGGCATTCCTCCAAATGCACTGACTTTCATGAAAGCATGTGGACTTTTGAGTGCCCATGATAAGGGAGACGAAATTCATGAAAAGATTCCCGGGGCGGAGGTCTGTCAAAGGTAGAGACCGTACTTGAAGAGCTTCCCCGTCGGGATGTCGTCTCTTGAAATGCACTGATCACGGACCTTGCAGCTCATGGCCAAGACCAGCTAGCACTTAAGTCTTTTAGCTGAATGAAGCATGAGGGCATCATGCCAGATAACGTGACTTGTCTTAATGTCCTCAAAGCATGTAGAACAATAGGAGCTATTGCATAGTATGTACTCAGCAATGCTCTGGTGGAGATGTATGCCAAATGTGGTGCCTTTGCAAAAGCAAGAGGAGTTCTTGAGGAACTAAGGTCTCGGGATGTTGTTTCTTGCAATGCATTGATCACAGGATATGCACTACGTGGTCAAGATGAGCAAGCGCTCCAGTGTTTTGAGCTTATGTAGCCCGAGGGCATCTCCCCAAACTCTGTGCATCTAGACGCACTCCAAAGAAGGGTTTATTCCCCAAATATGATCCTGCTTCACTTGGCTATGACCCAGAGCAAGAAAGCTCTTTTCTAAGAGAAGAGCTCGCAAGAAGCAATTTAAGAATCTCCGACAAGAGACATATTCCTCAGTCCTATGGCCCCACATTTGGCCCGCTTCTCGGAGACAAGGCTACAAGGGCCAATATGAAAGGAGCTAATGAGCCTTACAAACCAGGTTCAGTCATGATGCATGATACAAGGGACAATATGAAAGGAGCTAATGAGCCTTACAAACCAGGTTCAGTCATGATGCATGATACAAGGGACAATGATGAAGTCGTCTCAAAAGGCAACAAGGAACAAATATACAAAGCATCAAGATATAGCCCGCTTCGCAAGCAACTACATGAGCTTGGTAAGACTAAGAAAGCATCACCAGCTCGTCATAAAGTGCCAGATTACCAGGAAGAAAACAATCGCGACAGAACTGAAAACCTCACGCAACATCCAGATGAGATAACTGACAGTGGCAGCGACATTTTTTGTCTATGTTGAAGATAATGATGCAGTCCTCTCTTAGAAAGAAGGCACATTAACAGCCTCAAGTGTGTCAAGAAACTCATCAAAAGAATGCAAGTCTAGCAACACAAACTTGAGAGCGCCTGCAAGCAGAGATTCTGGCTATCCTAGGAGCAACTCTCAAAGAGGCAATATGGAAAATGAGAATGTGAGTGTCCAACATCCTTGGGTAGAAAAAGTTGTCAAGAGTCTGTTGCTTCATCTCCTGACAATGCTGATGTCTTCGATGAGCAGGAGTTTACTTCCACAGCCAAGGCAATTGCTGAAGAACCTGCCCGGCTTGCTGTAACAGACTTGGACACTTCAAGTCAAGAATCAACCACGACAGCACCAAATAACCACTTCAAAACAATTCACAGATCACAATAGATTTGCACTGGCCCGGCGGAGTTCCGTGCCTAGAGATATTGGCCCCAAAGACTGGCGCCCCTTTCGGTATTTCTTTTTGTATTAATCAATCATCAAAGTACAAGAGAGCGGTTAGGGTTTCACTCTCAGACTCTACGTCCAGATGCTCTAAGAAGTGAGGCCCTCACCACTAATTTAAAGGTTACAAGGGATGCCCAAAAGCAGAGCCCCAAAAACTTCAAATCAAAAACAATTGCTCTCTCTCTCTCACAGAGAGTCAAAACATGAAAGCAAAAGCATTCTCTCTCTCTTTCTCATTTAAGTAGAAAAAAAGCGAAATTTGCGTCGCTCATCATTTTCCAAAAAAAAAAAAAAAAAAAAATTCAGTCTCCGCGATTTCCGGAAATTAGGGTTTTTGGCAAAAATTAGGGTTTCTGTTGTCCGCCACATCATCACTTTGTGACATACCCCCCTCTTGAAAGCATTGTAATCGACCGCGATTACGCCTGCAAAACCGAAAAAAGCCATAAACCGTCTTAGCAGACACTGACTGTTAGTACCTACGTACTAGGAACACACATCTAGCACATGTACAAAATCGACAGTCACATCACAGGACATCACAGGACATCACATGACATTCAACATTCATTCGGATCTTAGACCATGATTTATCGGCAATGTAGCTAGCAATCACATCTAGGTCCAATCGAGACCTCATCGATGTCCGATTGACTAACCCCTATTGCAACCATGTCTATTCGAGATCAATCAGACCAAAATGCTGCAGTCATTTCGGCTATCAGTTCCTACACTCACAAGAAGTCCAGAACAAATCAGTATCATAATCAGGAATTCCATTTCAATATTTTCCCAGGGACGGGTGGGTATGGGTAAAGGCTGTAACAATCCCTGTGCCTTATGCCTGTCAAACTTGACCTTCTGGCATACCAAGCAACTGCGCACAAACTCTTCCACATCCTTCTTCAGTCTCCGCCAAAAGAAATCTCTCTCTACCCCTTTCATGGTGGTAGCAATGCCGCGGTGACCCGTAAAAGGTGGACAGTGGCAATCAGTCATAACCTTTTCCCTCAACAGTTGTGTAACGCACAACATAGTCTTTTTCATCAAGTAGCCTTCCCGAAGGGAGTATCCAGCTACTGTCTCCCCATCCCGTATCCGTGTGAAAATATCGGCAAAATCTGTATCTGTGGCCCACTGATCGACCATATCCTCGAAGCTCCTATGATGTATCGCGGAAATAGCCAGAATCAACGGTTTTCAAGACAAAGCATCTGCCACCACATTCTTCTGTCCCTACACATGGACAATCTGGAAGTGGAACTATGACAAGATGTTCGTCCACTGCATCTGCTTTTCCGAAAGCTGCTTCTATGACAAGAAGTAGCGCCAACTCTGATGGTCTGTAAAGACAGTAAAATCCGCTCCGAGTAGGTAATGCCGCCACTGAGTAAGAGCATGGATAACCACCAAAAGCTCTTTCCCATAGATCTGTGCTGTCATCTCCGGCCTAGAGAACAAACGGCTCTCGTAAGCTATGACATGGCCTTCTTGCATCAAGACCGCACCCAGACTACGACCACAAGCATCACAAAATACTTCAAATGACTTCTGCAAGTCCGGCAAAGTCAAATCTGGTCTTGTAGTGAATTTCTCTTTCAATGTCTGAAAGGCAGTCACCTCTGTGGGTCCCCACGAAAAAGGTACTCCTTTCTGTGTCAAGGTATGCAAAGGGGAAGCAACCTCTGCAAACTTTCGTATGAACCGCCTGTAGTACGAACACAGTCCCAAGAAGCTTCTAACTTCATGGACATTCCTCAAATCGGGCCAATCACGGATAGTCTCTATCTTGGCCGGGTTCATTTGCACTCCTGCTGTTGACACAATGTGTCCCAAAAAGTGTATCTCTGGTAGGAAAAAATTCACTTTTTTTTTTAAAAAAAATTCAGTCTCCGCGATTTCCGGAAATTAGGGTTTTTGGCAGAAATTAGGGTTTCTGTTGTCCGCCACGTCATCACTTTGTGACACTTGCCATTCTAAACTATGCACAAAAGTACTTTAGATCACGCTGTCGTGTAGCTCCGCTCCCATACTAAGAAAGATGCCAGGAAAATGCACATCAAGCGTCTTTGAAACCTAGTTGATTAATGGTCAGTGATCAAGGTTTGTTAACAGGTCAAGTTTCATGATTAATGTATGCCAGATGCGGCTTAAAAGGGCCAACAGATGCCAAAAATGATTTTGCTTGAAGTGAGCACAGATGGGAGTTTATGATCTAGAACTATAGTGCAGTTTGAGTCGATTGAAGATCCGTACCGGATTGGGCAACTGCAAGTGAGGTGACAGAGATGAAATGAATGCACGGGCCTGAAGTGCTCACTTTGTAGAGCGCGTCGGTCTTTTCAGATCAGTGATCGGAGTCCCGATCCCCAAGATATTAGCCGTTAAAGATTCATTAGGGGCCGGCTCCGTACCAGTCCGGTCAGCTCGGCCGGGGTGCCATCTGGGAATTTTGGCCTCCTCATCAGGGTTTGTATGCGTTCTATGCAGTTTGAGAAGTCTACAGCTTGGCAGACAGAGTCCAGTGTCAGTTGTCCGCAATGCTGAGCTGGGTTATTTTGGCATTATATGAGATGCTGGAGAGGGCCATAAAATTCACGATGATATTGTTAGTCAAGGACTGCTGAAGAAAGATGTTGTGCTTGGCGATGCTTTAGTCAGTATGTATGCCAACTGGGGTGTACCAAGGTTGTCGAGTGCTTGGTATTGCTTGTGCAGCGTGTATGCTTAATGTGGTGCCGCTACGAAAACACGAAAAGCTCTTGATGAGCTCATTGTTGAAATGTCGTCTCATGGAGTGTGATGATTGCCAACATGTATACCAAATGTGGCACCCTTGCAAGGGCTATGGCCCGCATGTATGCCCTTATGGAGAAGCCGCCCATATTCTCAAAGGGGCGTGGCCGCCCACCCAAGTTCAAAGGCCGCCCACCCAAGTTCAAAGGGATTAAGTGTGGAAGGGAAGAAATAAGAAAAGAATTATAGGACATGGCGAGCAAGGGGTGCAGGCAGCGTGACAGGCAGGGAGCAGCTCGCGTTGTAGCCACTCGTTGCTTAGACGGCAGCGTCCAGGGGATGAAAACATCTTGACATGCCATGGCGCACGGGTTCGGCTCTGTTTCCAGCGGTTTTCAAGCAACCGGGGTCCGACCCTGCCACGTCGGCAAGAGGTGACTTTTATGCCCCCTAGTAACGACGGCGCCGTTGTTGCTAAGGGAGGAAAAAAAGTCTATGAGTAGAAGGGTTTTTTTTTTAGGGCATAACGAGAGGAAAGATAACAAGGTGGGATAGCAACGAAGGCTATCAAGAACAGAGTTCAAGTCTACCAGACTACATAGATATCCAAGGAAAAGTACGATCAAAGTTAGAAGTTGTGATTGATGAGTTTATTGTCCAGGATGCTACCTTCTTACAGGCTAACGATGAAGACATAGTCAAAGCTGTGTATGCAAAGTTGGGTTTTATAGATGCCGTGCATGAAGTAGAAGTCCTTGAGGGTGAGTCTCTACAGCCTCAAACTACACAGGGTGAATTTTGCAAAAACCATATACCTGTAGTACAGGAAGAAAAGAAATCATGGGATCAAAACAACAAAGTGGCTAAAGCTCAGGAAGAAATTGTGCAGGTGAATGAGTGCAGTCATATTCAAGTAGACATGCAGGAAGAGTCAGTTACAGCTGATACTTTTGCTAGTGAACCAGAATTAGAGCAAAATTTTTCTGGTACAGATTCTACCATAGAGGTGATTGAAGATACTAGTACAGGTTTTTCCAAAGAGTTGCATAATGATACAGATGTTATAGGTCAAAGCAAGGCTGTTGTTGAGAGCGGCAAGACCATGGATTTTCGTATACCAAATTTACCGAATTTGGATGTACCAGATTTTGAGGACTTGGCTAAGCAGAGTATGTGCTTGATTCAGAGGGGGTGCAGACTCCTTCATTGACAATTTTTTGTGAAGCACAGCTACCAAATTGGAAAATTAATCTTGAACGTGATTATGATGATTCAAAGGGGGTACAGACTTCTTTGACACACTTCTGTGACTTAGAGCTACCGATCTGACAGACTGATCCTGAATTTGATGATGGTGATTTAGAGAGGGAGCAAACATCTTCTCTATCAAGAATTTGTGACACGGGGCTCACACTATGGCAGACCGATCATGAACTTGATGATGCTGATTCAGAGGGGGTGCATAGTGAAGTGCAATCTCTTGTTGATGAATATGATTGGTTTCATTGTGCCGATGATACAGACAGGACAGTAGATGAAATTTTCAATGTGCATGCTGAACTTTGTGCTACAAAAGTGCAAAGATATTTAGCTGAGGGTGAAAGACTTAAAGAGCAGTTTACAGCAGATGCATTTAGTATGCATGCCACATGTGGAAATCTTAGTTTACACAAACCTGAGATGTGCAAGTTGGAGGAACCTTCTGAAGCAGTGGACCTAGACCTTATGTGCTTACTGGACAAAGCTTTGGAAGGGTTCTCAAACACAGATGCTAAGGATACCAATCAATCTAGATTCATGCGTGAGCAAGTTTGTTCCAATTCAGCAGATGATAAAAATTTATCCATGATTGAATGCTTTGAAGATACGGCAGATACAGTTCAAAGATTTTTGACGGGCAGCTACCTAATGATTAAGCTAGGACATTGATGATAGGGTATAAGCCTTATTTCATTTTTCATATGTTTACCAGTTATGTGAGTCTAATGATGGGTAAGAAGCTTAAGGTACCTAAAGCAGATACAGATTGAAGTGCAGTTGGCACAGACCGGAGGCTGTGCAGGTTCAGAGGGGGTGGATGTCGTGCAGCTCCGCTCCCATACTAAGAAAGATGCCAAGAAAATGCACATCAAGCTTCTTTGAAACCTAGTTGATTAATGGTCTGTGAGATCAGGGCTTGTTAACAGGCCAAGTTTAATGATTAATGTATGCCAGATGCGGCTTAAAAGGGCCAACAAATGCCTTAATGATGCCAAAAATAAATTTGCTTGAAGTGAGCACAGATGGGAGTTTATGATGTAGAACTATAGTGCAGTTTGAGTCGATTGAAGATCCGTACTGGATTGGGCAACTGCAGGTGAGGTGACAGAGATGAAATGAATGCACGGGCTTGAAGCGCTCACTTGGTGGAGCACGTCGGTCTTTTCAGATCAGTGATCGGAGTCTCGGTCGCCAAGATATTAGCCGTTAAAGATTCACTGGGGGCCGACTCCGTACCAGTCCGGTGTACCAGTCCGGTCGGCTCGATCGGGGTGCCATCTGGGAATTTTTGCCTCCTCATCAGAGTTTGTATGCGTTCTATGTAGTTTGAGAAGTCTTCAGCTTGGCAGACAGAGTCCGGTGTCAGTTGTCGGCAATGCTGAGCTGGGTTATTTTGGCATTATACGAGATGCTGGAGAGGGCCAGAAAATTCACGATGATATTGTTAGTCAAGGACTGCTGAAGAAAGATGTTGTGCTTGGCGATGCTTTAGTCAGTATGTATGCCAACTGGGGTGTACCAAGGTTGTCGAGTGCTTGGTATTGCTTGTGCAGCGTGTATGCTTAATGTGGTGCCGCTACGAAAACACGAAAAGCTCTTGATGAGCTCATTGTTGAAATGTCGTCTCATGGAGTGTGATGATTGCCAACATGTACCAAATGTGGCACCCT
The DNA here is from genome assembly GCF_014529385.1 of Adiantum capillus-veneris. Classification (NCBI taxonomy): domain Eukaryota; kingdom Viridiplantae; phylum Streptophyta; class Polypodiopsida; order Polypodiales; family Pteridaceae; genus Adiantum; species Adiantum capillus-veneris. Next base: position 23,497,302 of record NC_140935.1, read on the forward strand.
TGCAAGGGCTATGGCCGGCATGTATGCCCTTATGGAGAAGCCGCCCATATTCTCAAAGGGGCGTGGCCGCCCACCTAAGTTCAAAGGCCGCCCATTAAAACTTCCAAGGGATTAAGTGTGGAAGGGAAGAAATAAGAAAAGAATTATAGGACATGGCGAGCAAGGGGTACAGGCAGCGTGATAGGCAGGGAGCAGCTCACGTTGTAGCATCGTTGCTCAGACGGCAGCGTCCAGGGGATGAAAACATCTTGACATGCCATGGCGCACGGGTTCGGCTCTGTTTCCAGCGGTTTTCAAGCAACCGGGGTCCGACCCTACCACGTCAGCAAGAGGTGACTTTTATGCCCCCTAGCAACGACAGCGCCGTCGTTGCTAAGGGAGGCAAAAAAAGCTATGAGTAGAAGGGTTTTTTTTTAGGACATAATGAGAGGGAAAGATAACAAGGTGGGATAGCAACAAAGGCTATGAAGAAGGAGGATAACGAGGGCAAGGAAAAATCTCTCTCAATCTCATGCTCGAGAAAGAAAGCTCTCGCTCTCTCTTTCAAGCTTGGACAAGGCAAAGCTTCTCTCTCCCGCTCTCTCTCGTTCTCATATCAGAGATACAAAGCAAGGCTTTCTCTTCCTCTCTCCCTCTTGAGCTTGAACATAGCAAGCAAGGCAAGCCTTGAGATCTCGGAGCAAGTCGAGCAGGAAGGAAAATTGGGAAGCTTCGAAGGGGAAGGTAGCATAAGCTGAAGAAGAAGGTCCAAGGAGGGTCTAAATCTGGATGAGTTGAAGACAAAAAGAAGAAAGAGGATAAGACAAGGCAACGAGCATCATACATAAGTAAGGGAGTTGAAAGGACATCAAGCTTCGAGCAAGCATAAGCTTTGAGCCTACATAAGCCGAGATTGAGCAAGTATAAGGCAAGGGTGCAGAAGCAAAGGGATCCGAGTTGAAAGGGGATCGAGCTTCAGGAACTGAGGCAGTGCATGCAAATAGAGTAGGAAGCTGCATATCATTTCTGAATCCTAAAGATTGAGACAATGAGTCGAGATAATGTTTGCAGAAGTTACTTCACCGTCATCAGCTAATGTTTGATTAATTATTCTGTTAAGCCCGGTGTCGTTAACGGCCCAGTTAATTCTGTAAAGCAGGAGCTTAAACTCCTAGTTAGGAGACGATCCAAGTGCCGGTGCCTTTAACAGCCCGCATTGGTTAAGGATTAAGTTGTACTCAAATGCATTAATCAATTAATTGACGGGTACGGTGATTGCCAGTGTCAGTAGCATTAGTTGTTCTTGTTCTCTCTCTTTCACAACTCCCATAGCCAGAGGCCCGGCGCCTGCCCGGCTCACGTAGCGAACACATATCCCCCGACAACGCTCTTCTTCAAAGGATGATGGCAATGTCACTGTGGATAATACAAACGACAATTCGTGTCATCCAAGACACGAAGGGTGAGATGCTGTTGATGATGAAAATGGGGGGTTTCAAGAAAAAAAGATACTGGCTACTTGTCTAACATGCCAAACACGATGGGAATTTCCATGCAAGCTCTAAACTGTTTGCTGCAATTGCGAGCAGCGATGGAAAGATCAATGCAGAAATACCAGCTTTAGGCAAAGCACATGCACAAATTGATAGAGAAAGTTCAGGGTCATGTAATGCAGATGTTTCCGAGAGGCCAGTTTTTGACGAAGGGCAGTACTTCACTTATGAAAGTTCGCATAGAAGCAAGTATATTGAAGCCACATCCAGAAGACATGAATTCTCATCAAATACCAAAACTTGAAAATTATTCCCCAATGAATACAACCCATACTTTAATGAAATAACAAGAGAAGGGGAGCCAACTTACCCAAGTCAGTTGTCTCGAGAAAATAGTAAGAGCCACAGCTCAAGTGGACCTCATGATGAGTATCACAATAATAAGTGAGCACCATCTATAGGTACTGGAGGCTGTGACAAAAAAGGAGCAGCAAGAGCACCCCAAAGCATAAATTATAATGATGACAAACGTGATAGGATCAATGTAGGCATCAAAAGCCACTCCTTGTGTAACAGAAATTCAGACCTCATTTGATCATGAGGAGGATCTGGATTACACTGAAAAAAGGAAGGTAGGAACCTCAAGCTTACATAAAGGTGCCTCTAATCAAGTCAAGAAAAACGATCACAGAAGAGTGTTTTCAGCTGCAACTGTGAAGAACAATGACTATGCCACGGACAAGCAAACTGATTCAGCACTTCAGAATCAAGGTACGTTGCACTAGAACAATCTCTCAGGAGCAAAAAAAAGGCAGAACGAAGAACACCTTCAGCAGCCATTGATGATCAGAAGAACCCTGCATCGAGTTCAAGCAAGACGGCATATCAAAACCAAGAGAAAAGTTTTTTAACAAACTGCCGGGTGCAAGATGGCATAAAGAGGAGTCCTCTGAAAAGGTCACACTGGAGGAAAAAGAAGAGAGATCCTGGGGGTTGGAAGCAACCTATACCAGACAACAAGAACCTCCAAAATGGAGCGAACTGCCCACAAAGAATAGTCATAAAGACATGAAAAACCCTTTACAGCCTGTAGAGGACTTGACTTGGTGAAACGCCCAATGTCTTTGGGCAAGAAGCCACAAAGCCTTCAGGAAGAGGGCGACCTACTGCTTCAAGCTACAAGCCTTAATGTGCGAAAGCAAGAAGTTTGCAGTGAAGAACGCATATTCCCATCAAAACTCTATAATCATGATCAATCTCAGCATGTGACGCATCACAGCAGGCAGAATACATGGCCAGCAAGAAGAGAACAGCCACAAAACAAAAGTTTACATCCAAAAGCCAGCCCATTTGCAGTCGATCCTCCTAGACATGTAAAAGAGAATGCAGTTGCTAGTAGTGCAAATCGTCGGGATAAGCCACATCCAGAGCATCACGAAGAAGACCAAGAGAAAGACTTCAAACAGTATCATAGAGAACATAAAAGACCCACAGCTTTTGACAAAGAAAAACAGATTCACAACAAAATTACAAGGGAAGAAATGCTGCAAAAACATACGGATCTTGGTAATGCTCTTGTGCACATATATGCCAAGTGGGGTGCGGTTTTAAAGGCAGAATGCCAGGAGAAAGACAACTCCATACAACAGACCTAGTCGAACGACACGACCATCTGTTGAACAGCATATCACTTCGCATCAACTTGAAATCCTATCATTTCCATGACGACAAATTCAGTCGATTTGACGTCCGTTTGCCGAAAGAGAACACCAAGGCTTCAGACGGCTTTACACAATCTTGCCAATAACAGTAAAGCTTTTCATCAACCTAGCAATCACAAGACACGAAGTCAGCATAACTCACTTATCTCGAAATTATCAAGGAAGCATCAAAGCAACAGAGATTGCAGTTGCCCAAACTCGACCCCAAACTTGACATACTATTGAACACCATCAGATTCCACAAGGGTGCAAGCCAACAAAGAAAACGATCAATTGTCAATTTAAGAAAAAAACAAGCCACACTGCATCAAGAAATGCATAGATGCCTCTTCCCATGTTTGCTTGCTTGAAGGCTTGATATCCTCTCTCTCTCTCTCTCTCTCTCTCTCTCTCTCTCTCTCTCTCTCTCTCTCTCTCTCTCTCTCTAAAGAGGAAGAAATACACTTCAATATCCCATCTCTAGTTACTAACAATACACCAAATGAGCAGCAATGGAGAAGGATCACATCATTCCAAAGGTCTTCATGAATGCTTGTGGAGTAGTGAGAACAGCCGTGAAGCTACAACAGTTGTAATACAGTCGTTCATTAACACACTATTGTAGAAGAATATAGTCAACAATCAAATGCAGAAGCAGTAACAACGATATACCCTGTTCCTTTTGCGGAGCCTATAGGACGGACGGGGAGAGAGAGAGAGAGAGGGAGAGAGCGTAGGAGCAAACCTACAAGAGAAAAGATACACGCATAACGTGGAAAAGGCTGCGCACCCACCAGCTTGAGAAAGGAGAGAACCAGACCTTTCTAAACACAGCGTCATCCATGGACTGCACACCAAAAGCGCACGGCATGGCACACGCACTCGATAACTTATCTCGAGGTCCCTTTTTGGGACAAAAAGGCTGCGCTTAAGAAAGCAAGATGCCAACAGCCTACGATTTTGCCCAATTAAATCAATTAACTTCAATAACTAATGAATGGATGCCACGTGCTTGTCTCAAAATTGGGCCAAACGCTAAGCCTGCTGCATGGCAGGCCAGAAAAGGCAAGTTGCTTTTCACTGGAGGCGCCTTCACATAAAGCTGCATGGGAAAAGAGTTTTCATTTAAAAGTGGCTTTCTTTATAAGTGCATGGCTGCCACCTTGAGACACAAAAGCTGAAATCTGTGGTATAAGGCCTATGTCACACTGGGACGCCCGCCCAAGTGTGATTTGCAGGTGTGGCCAGCCCATTGCTGTCACATTGGGACATGTACAAAACATCGGCCTTTCCTCTCAAGCAATGAGAATAGTCCAAGTGGTACATCATCCACCTATGGCGCTGCACGTCAGGGCTCAAAACCTCTCAAAGGCTTTCGCGTGCATACTTTTGCAGATGGCCGCGCGTTTGGAAAGTTGGCCAGACGTGCGAGGCCGCCCCTCTGACATCCTCTCGCGGCCAGCTTTCTCTTTTTGCAACGGCGAATGAGCGGACGCCAAATCAGCATGGCCATCCATTCCCCGTCCCAGTGTGACACCAGCCTAATTGGAACTGCGCGTGCATAGGCTAGAGCAGTGTTAGAAAAAAACCGGGGTCTAGTGTATTTTAACCGGTTGAAATTATAAAATCCCAGTTAGATTTTGAGCTTGCCTTTAAGAAAACCCGCAAATTTACACAAGTTTTAGTGTAAGTACTGGCAAAAGCTTCAAATTTTGACCTAAAAACCGGGAGAATTTCAAGTTTCCCCTTATTTTGATCGGTTAGGAAAAATGTATTTTTCTAGCCCTGGGCTAGAGCAAGGAAGAAGATTTCTATGCTTGGGCGATTTCCTTGGCAGGTTTCTGTCATAGGAATTTGCTATTTTTCAACCCTAAGGCTGATTTGTAAATGCTGAACTTGAGCAAAGTGTCTTTGCCGGATCTTAGGGTTTCTACCACTCAACAAGCTAGTTTCATTGATTCCATCGCCAGGATATCACCATCTTTCTAAAGGGGTGAGCCTAGGGTTGGCTTGCTGAAGAGTTGAGAGACAGACAATGGACAAAGCAAGGATGTCTCATAGGGAAAGATCACAATCAGAATTTGAAGACTCGGAAGAGAAAACTTCTGGAGCACGATCAAGGGATCATAAATCCAAAAGCAAGACGGAGAGCTCACAGCCTCATCCACCTAGCAATGCAGGACTATGCAATGTTGAACTCTGTCATGGAGTGCATAATACAGAATCAAGCACAGATGATGACCAATATGCAAGGAGTTTTTGGGCAACGATCTGGTATGTTTCCAAGAACAAATCAAGGGTCCTATGATCCTTTTATGCACGATGGGACAACAAGCGAGTTTTTAGCCACAACGGGGCTATTTTGGTGGTGGCTCTGTGTTTCAGAGCATGGTTATTTTATGCAAATCAGATGTATGCTAATGTGGGTATTGGGAGTGGTCACAATGCTCTGAATGTTTGTATGCATACATGGAATGTGTCTTGATGTATCATCAGTTTTCTTGAGAAGCTATCGTGGGTCTTTGAGAACAGCCATGAGTGTAAGTCTCGTGCAGTAGACGTGGACGTGAATCTTTGGACAAGGCGCCATGGGCATAAGTCTCAAAGGAGCCGCCATGGATTCTCAAGGATAATCATGTGTATAAGTCTGGGAGAGTTGCTATGGGTTCTCAAGGAGGGCCATGGATGTCTTGCTCAGCAACCAGGAAAGTGCTATCTAATTAGTAGTCAAACTAGAGTGCTTCGTTAGCTGCATTTGTATTGAATTGAAGTGAGTCCAAGGGTAAGAGAAAAGAAAATGTTTGAATCTCGCTATGTACTAACGAAGTAATAAGAACCTAGAAGGGAAAAGCTATGAGAGAGAGAGAGAGAGAGAGAGAGAGAGCTTATGCTTTGTTTTCTACAAATCCTATGACCCGAAGTTAGACATGGTCTTTGTTTACAATGGCATGATTTTCATGTCTCAATTTTGATATTGTCTAAATATGTCTTTGATTTTTAGATCGTATAAATTCTTGGATTCACTCTCGCTCTATTGTGTGCATTCTTGTCATTTGTGTAAGTGTGATTGTGTCATTTGAAGATTCAACAAGAGTATATATCCTTGAAGAAGAAAATGGATGGAGAGGGGGAGAGAGAGAGAGAGAGAGAGAGAGAGCTTGATACCTTTCATCAAAGCAAGTTTGGTTGTTTCTTAATTTGTATATCTCTAGTATCATATGAAGCAGCTTCGGGTGGAGTCTGCAACTACTATCCACAATTAATCAAGAACCATTGCATGCCATCGTTCTCCAGTAGACCTTGGACTGGTGATCTCGTCATGAATTCTCTCACCCATGTTGATTTCTTTCGTAAGGCCACAAGGTTAGAAGGTGCAAGTATAGGTGATTTGAATTTGAAAACAGCTCTTCCCTTCCTATCCACGAGTGACAGCAGCAAAGTGTCCTTGCCACAGCCATTACAGGTATCCTATAATCAACCCATTTTCCAAGAGATGACATTTCAAATTTACATGTCCATAAGCACACCACCCAGTGCGATATGGCTTTGCAAAAGCCCCTGCCTTAGAATCTCATCATGAATCGGCTTCGTAGCTTTGATTATGGCACAAGCTTCAATGCGCAAACGTACGTCATTGCATTTGGCGAAACACCCTCACATTGCATCTGCTCAAAGACAGTCTAGAGCAAATCGACCTTGTCTTTCAGAGGTTTACCTCGCAAAATACCACAAGGAGGGTTAAAGTTTTACCAAGCTCGATATTCGTAATCATACAAGATGTTAATGTTATTAATTGTTTGTTGTCCCATTTTTATGTTTCAAAAAAAAAAGAAAACATGCAAGTCTCCTTGCATGGGGGAGTTTGCACAGTCCTCCCCAATTTTTATAATACGAGGGAACGTGCCATTCCCACGGCAGCGTGCCATTTTCAGCGTATTCATTAACTGCATTATTCTCAATGTCAAAAATCAAGAAATGGTAATGGTTACTCACCGTACAATAGATTGACTATCGTCAAGGCACACAGGTTGCATTTAAGCTTCCGTATGACAGCACTGCTCGAAACAAACATGATAGTGGAGGCAGAGTGGACATTGCAAAGCCTAAAGTTGCGTTACCAAGCTTTGGTATGGAAGCACCAAGAGGGCTCTTTTATAGTGGTAGAGGACCATTTTGAGTGCGGTAGGTGCATACTTGTTTTGAGCACGATAGGTGTATATTGGAGGCGGGGTGGGCTTTCCCTTCGTATTTGGTTAAAACACCTCAGATCTTTCTTGCCATAGCCATGTTTTTGACTCCCCATCATGCTCTTCATGTCTATGCTTGATTTGTGTTGCGAGAGGCCCTCCCTTTGAATCCATTGAAAACAATCGAGAGCTTTCTTCCCTGCTCTTGTTGCGTGTATCCCGCAAGCAATGCACTCCAAGATACGGCATTCAAGACTGAAAGCTCCTCAGGCGCTTTTTGAAGTGCACCACATTTAGCATACGTATCAAGCAAGGCATGGCCAAGCAAGACAATTTTTTGCAATAGCCCTTGACTAACAATATCAGAGTGATTTTTTAAGCCCATATCAACATCTTGCATAGAGCCATATGCCTTCAAGATGCACGCTTAGGTGATTGCATCCGGATAGAGGCCCTTACTTTGCATCCGCTGAAAACAGCCTAGAGCTTTTTGTCCCTGCTCCTGTTGTGCGTATCCCACAATCATTTAACGTTGTTCTGAAAAGTAATCTCCTCAATCACTTGCTGAAAACAGCCCAGAGCTTCCTGGTCCGTCCCTTGTCAAGCATATCCTGCAGTTCCTACGTTACAAAAGACGACATTCCGCACCACATTTGGCATACACATCGACCAAGGCATTGCCAAGCACAGAATTTTCTGCAACAGCCCCTGACTAACAATATCAAAGTGAATTTTTAAGCCCATATCAATATCTTGCATAGAGCCACATGCTTTCGAGATGCACACGTAGGTGATTGCATCTGGACAGAGGCTCTCGCTTTGCATCTATTGAAACAGCCTAGAGCTTTTTGTCCCTACTCCTCCTGTTGTGCGTATCCTGCAATCAGCTAACGCACATGCTGAAAACACCCTAGAACTTCTTGGACATATCCTGCAACGTGCATAGGTGATTGCATCTGGACAGAGGCCCTCGCTTTGCATCTGCTGAAAATAGCCTAGAGCTTTTTGTCCCTGCTCCTGTTGTGCGTATCTTGCAATCAGTTAACGCGCATGCTGAAAACACCCTAGAACTTCCTGGACATATCCTGCAATCAATGCGTACAACATCCTGCACCACATTTGGCATTCATATCGACCAAGACATTGCGAAGCACGGAACTTTTTTGTAACGACCCCTAATTAACAATATCAGAGTGATATCGGCATCTTGCGTGCAGCCATATACCTTCAAGATGCACGCATAGGTGATTGCATCTGGACAGAGGCCCTCGCTTTGAATCCGCTGAAAATAGCCTAGAGCTTTCTGTCCCTGCTCCTGTTGTGTGTGTCCCGCAATCAGTTTTCACGCCGTTCCAAGTAGTAAGCTCCTCAAGCACCTGCCGAAAACAACCTAGAGGTTCCTTGCCGGGCATATCCTACAATTCGTGTGTTCCCAAAGACGACATCCTTTACCACATTTGGTATACATATCGACCAAGGCATTGCCAAACACGGAATTTTTTGCAATAGCCCCTGACTAACAATATCATAGTGAATTTTTAAGGCCATATCAACATCTTGCGTAGAGCCACATGCCTTCAAGATTCACGTATAGGTGATTGCATTTGGATAGAGGGCCCTCGCTTTGCATCCGCTGAAAATAGCCTAGAGGTTTTTGTCCCTGCTCCTATTGTGCATATCCCGCAATCAGTTAACGTCGTTTCGAATAGTAAGCTCCTCAAGCACCTGCCCAAAGCTTCCTGGCCTAGCCCTTGTCGGGCATATTCTGCAATTAGTGCGTTCCAAAAGACGACATCTCACAACACATTTGGCATACGTATCGACCAAGGCATTGCCAAGCATGAATTTTTTTTTCAACAGCCCCTGACTAACAATTTCAGAGTGAATTTCTAAGCCAATATCAGCATCTTGTGTACAGCCACATGCCTTAAAGATGCACGCTTATGTGATTTCATGTTGAGAGAGGCTCTCACTTTGCATCCAGTGAAGACATCCAAGAGCTTTCTGGCCCTGCTCTTGTTGCGCACATCCCGCAATCAATGCTGACATTCTAGATAGGAAGCTCCTGAAGCAATTTTTGTGCTTTCTCAAGCGCACCACATTTGGCATACATATCGACCAAGACAGTGCCAAGTATGACATCATTTTTTAACAATGTAATTGTGATTTTTTGTGCACATATCAGCATCTTTCGTAGTTTTGTGCCTGACATAAGGACCTCTGCACAGGCAGCAATATCCATGCTGATATCGTTGAATCCTGGCTACTTCTCCACAACAACGAGTTTAGCAGAGGCGGTTACGCGATGCGATTTTCTTGCGATTAATAAAGCTTGTGACGTAGGTGGTTGCATTTGGAGAGAGGCCCTCACTACGCATTTGCTGAAAACAGCCTAGAACTTTCTGGCCCTGCTCTCGTCGTGCACATCCCGCAATCATTGCATTCATTGGAAGTGGTGACATTCCGGGTAGGGAGCTCCTCGAGCATTGTTTGTTCTTTCTCAAGCGCACCACATTTGACATATATATCGACCAAGAAAGTGATAAGCACAACATCTTTTTTCAACAATCTTCGACTGTTTTCTACCCATATCAGCATCTTGAGTAGAGAACATGCTTTCAAGAGGCATGCGTAGGTGATTGCACCTAGAGAGAGGCCCTCGCTTTGCATCTGCTGAAAACATCCTAGAGCTTTCTAGCCCTGCTCTCATTGAGAGCATCCTGCAATCAGTCTAGACAGGAAGCTCCTGAAGCAATTTTTGTGTTTTCTCAAGCGCACCACATTTTGCATACATATCAACCAAGACGGTGCCAAGCACGACATCTTTTTGTAACAATGTGTATCAGCATCTTGCGTAGAGCCACATGCCTTCAAGATGCCTATGTAGGGGATTGTATCTGGAGAGTTCTGGCCCTACTCTTGTTGCGCAATCCTGCAATCAGTGCTTCCTTGCCACACGATCTTCATCAACCATGAAAACTGATGCGCAATGAGCAAGCAAAAGCTGAGTGCACAGACGGTAAATATAGGCGAGCTTGGCCAAGACATATCGACCAAGACAGTGTGCCAAGCACGACATCCATTTACATCTCACAATCAGTGCATTTGAAGAGGTGACATTCTGGACATAAAGCTCCTCAAGCACTTTTTGTGCTTTTTCTAGCCAACACATTTGGCATCATTGCATTCATTGAAAGTGGTGGCAATACGGACAGGGAGCTCCTCAAGCACTGTTTGTCCATGCCACATGATGTTCATCAACCAGGAAGTAAAAGTTGAGCGTGCAAATGAAAATAGCTGATAGCTGATAAACGTTAAAAAAGAGGACAGCCACATGGATGCTCGCCCTGCTCTCGTTGTGCACATTCCGGAATCATTGCATTCATTGGAAGTGGTGGCATTCCGGATAGGGAGCTCTGGTTGCACCCGGATAGTGGCCTTCGCTTCGCATCTTCTGAAAAGAGCCTAGAGCTTTCTAGCCCTGCTCTCATTGAGCACATCCTGCAATCAATGCATTCCAAGAGGCGGCGTTCTAGATAGGAAGCTCCTCAAGCACTTTTTGTGCTTTCTCAAGCGCACAACATTTGGCATACATATCGACCAACACAGTGCCAAGCATGACTTGTTTTTCAACAGCCTCTGATTAACAATATAATTGTGAATTTCTGTGCCCATATCAGCACCTTCAAGATGCATGCGTAGAGCCACATGCCTTCACCACCTGCATAGGTGATTGCAGTTGTATGTAGGTGATTGCATCTGGAGAGAACCCCCTCGCTTCGCATTTGCTGAGTGGCACACATATCAACCAAGACAACCAAACACAGATTCTTTTTTCAACAGCTCTGAACAACAATATAATTGTGAATTTCTGTGCCCATATCAACACCTTGCATAGAACCACATGCCTTCAAGATGCATGTGTAGAGCCACATGCCTTCACCATGCTGCATAGGTGATTGCATCTGGAGAGAGGCCATCGCTTCGCATCTGCTGAGTGGCACACATATCGACCAAGGCAGTGCCAAGCATGACTTCTTTTTTCAATAGCCTCTAATTAACAATATAATTGTGAATTTATGTGCCCATATCAGCACCTTGCGTAGAACCACATGCCTTCACCATGCTGCATAGGTGATTACATCTGGAGAGAGGCCCTCGCTTCGCATCTGCTGAGTGGTACACATATCGACCAAGACAATGTCAAGCACGACTTCTTTTTTCGATAGCCTCTGATTAACAATATAATTGTGAATTTTTGTGCCCATATCAACACCTTGTGTAGAACCACATGCCTTCAAGATGCATGCGTAGAGCCACTTGCCTTCACCATGCTACATAGGTGATTGCATCTGGAGAGAGGTCCTCGCTTCGCATCTGCTGAGTGGCACACATATCGACCAAGACAAGCACGACTTCTTTTTTCAACAGCCTCTGATTAACTATATAATTGTGAATTTATGTGCCCATATTAGCACCTTGCATAGGACCACATGCCTTCAAGATGCATGCATAGAGCCACATGCCTTCACCATGCTGCATATGTGATTGCAGTTGGAGTACGTAGGTGATTGCATCTAGAGAGGCGCCCTTGCTTGGCATCTACTGAAAATAGACTACGTCCTTGCTACACGATGTTCATCAACTAGGAAGCAAAAGTTGAGCTCGCAGATTTAAGAGCTGATTAACAATATAATTGTGAATTTCTATGTCAATATCAGCACCTTGCGTAGAACCACATGCCTTCAAGATGCATGCGTAGAGCCACATGCCTTCAAGATGCGTAGAGCCACATGCCTTCACCATGCTGCATAGGTAATTGAATCTGGAGAGAGGCCCTCGCTTCGCATCTGCTGAAGTTGAGTGAAACTTTTTGTGCCCATATTAGCACCTTGTGTAGAACCACATGCCTTCAAGATGCATGCATAGAGCCACATGCCTTCACCATACTGCATAGGTGATTGCAATTGGTGGAGTACATAGGTGATTGCATCTGGAGAGAGGCCGTCGCTTGCAATCTGCTGAAAACAGACTACGTCCTTGCTACACGATGTTCATCAACTAGGAAGCAACAGTTGAGCGCACAGATCTGATAGCTAATGAACGTTCTCCCGTTAAAAAGTGTTGCCACGTGGACGAACCTCCAACCAGAATTTTAAAGTTGCGTCTATGCTAACGAAGGACGTTTGCATTTTCAAGTGGGGGTTATGTCAAGTGGCTGTGTATTTTTACACGTGGACACGTATGTGTGAACCAATTGTTGTGGCCGGTGGACAAGTGTGTTTGCTTTTCATTGGAGGCGCCTTCACATAAAGCTGCATGGGAAAGCGCCTTCATATATTTTATTAGAAACTTGCTCTTTCTGGGTGCATGGCTGCCACTTGGAGACAGAAAAGCTGAAATCCACGTTGAAACTGTGCATGCTCAGAGCAAGGAAGAAGCTTTCTATGCTTGAGCGATTTCCTTGGCAAGTTTCTCGAAGAAATTTGTTGTTTTTCAACCCTAAGGCTGATTTGTCATGCGAATTGTTGATCTTGAGCAGAGTTTGTCTTTGCCGGATTAGGATTTCGAATGAAGGTCTGTGTTAGGGTTTGGGAGTTTTGGTCTTGTAGATCTCGGGTCAACCTTGGGTTCAACTGAGGGTGCTGTGTTGGCATCTCTGGCCAGTTGACACTGAGGATCTGTGGTAATTGTTTTGGAAGCAGGGCCATCTTCCAGGAAAGTCGACCGATTTCTTCCAAAAAAGTCCATCGACTACTGGTTCCACAGTGAAGTTTCTGTGTTCTGGAAGAAGCGCGTAATTGAGCTTGGCATTCGGGAGCTTTGTAACTGGAAGTTTTCTGAAATACCGCAAGGGACGCCAGTTTGGGGCCCATCAGTGTAGAGAGTCTTCTTTCTCTTCCCGATCTTTTCGTCTCAATCTCTGTAGACGTGCTTGATAAAGCGTAAAAAGGTCTTTACCACCCACCAGGCTCGTGTCAGCACACATACGGAGCATGTCTCTTATCTGATCGGCTGATATGCTTAAGCAAGAACTGGGGGCTTTGGAAGAAGCTCCGGCAACAGAGAAAATGGTGTAGCAAACGATGGTGTATAATTTCAGAAGATGATAATGACCCAGAGAATAGGAAGCACTGGGGGGAATTTCTTTCTGCTTCCCGAAAAAGAGAATGACAAGGATGAACTTAAGACTTCAAATTCCATAATAACAAGCTGTAGGGGCTTTGCTTATCTTGCGGATGCAAGAACGCAGCAAGCTTTGATACCTCCTTTAATTACCCACCGGAGGGAGAAGTGTTCTATAAAAACCTGGAAAGCATATCAAAATCCAACATTTAACTGTCTTGATCTAGTATTCAACATGATCACTTTGCTCTTCTAAAATCCGCTAGAACTACATAGAAGGCGACAGTTTCAAAGCATACACCTAATGCCTTTGAATCGAAAGAAAAGGTCTTAAACCTATACTCTGGCACAACAAAAATGATCTCTACAGATCCGGATCGAACTTGGCCAAGATACTGTAGAGCCCTATTCATGCTGGATACAAACTTCTCCATAGCTATATCGCTTGTGGTCATCTGAAAGATCCGCGATGGTGTAGGCCCATTCCTCTCATAAATAGCTATACCATCCGACGCCTTGTTGACAAAAATTGGACGAAGTTACATAGGCCATCCGAAATGGCCTCCGGAAAGGAGACTAATGATGCTACACCTTTCCTCCCCACTCCGGGCAACAACCAAGTTTGGGTGAGGAGCCTCGGAAAATGCACTGCGATCTGCTCTTGGGCGTCCTCCCCATCAAGTCTCCGTGCAATGAATTTACCCCCCTCTTGGATCGGTGATGTAATTGACCGCCATTTTTCCCTTGCCAATGTCAGCAAACCTTTCGCCCAACTCCACGCATCTCCTGAGCTGGGCAGTTTTGTAAAGTCTCTCTGAGACATAATGACTGGCAAACGCAACATTGTAGCCTGTACAGTGCATCTACAACAAAATGAAAAACCTTGTGGCTAATCTCATCTTCATCTTTGTCCAAGGCATTCACATGGTGTAGCATCTGCTGAAAATTGGTGATGCCATCAATTGCTTTGTCAAGAATGTCAGAGTTTATTTTGCCCAAAACATACCTAGGGATTCCACCCCAGCGTCCAAATCGCTCCTCCACCTCATCGGGATCAAAATGGAATACCTGCTTGTTCAAGATGTGGATTTCGTTCAAGGTCCACACAGGATCATACAAAAGTTTAATGTCGGCACGCTTAGAGAACTGATAATAATTGCCTTTGGCTGGGGAGCAAGCAACAACACACTTGAGAGGATGATGAGTGCGGGGAGCTTTAGAATCGCAGAAGTACCAAGGACTGCTCCCAAAATCAAAGAACTTGTAGGCATCGTCAAGAGACATGTGAGAGGAGACTTGCAGCCTGGAGCCACCATCCAGCCACTTGAAAGCAAAGAAAGGGAGATTTGCCTCTCGAAAACTTGCGATCGAATCCTCCTTTCTTTGAGTGACAGTCAGCCAGAGTAAATATACAAGAAACCCGGTCTTACCAATACCCCGACTGCCCAAAATAACCACACCCACTGGTGCGACAAGTTGTTGTGACTGATGATAACACGCCATCCACTCTTCTATGCGCTTCAAAAGGACTTTGTAACAGCTTCTCACATATACTGAGGGTCGTAAAGAGGGGGATGCCCGTTGAGTATAGCCCAAAGCCTTACAGACAACAGTCGCCTAGGGACTGCCTGCCCGAAATTCGAGAAACTGGGCTTTGCTCATACCACCATCGTCTACTTCATACTCTCTCAAAAAAGCCTGCTCAGGATCTGCCAGCTGATGCCAGGCTTCCACAAGTTCACCCGCAGATGTGCTATACAGATGCCCCGCGCAGCCCACTTTGAGTCGCTCCGACACTCTGATCGTGACCATCATGGCCTTCCCCTCTCTCTCTCTGTTGCAGCCAACACTAAAGCAGGCCGCACCATCTTCGATGCGCACACAAGGCGCTTGCAGAAGGCCATAACGGTGCACTTGGGGGTGCGCTTCTTTGCGAGAGAGTAAAATAGAAAACCCCTAGGGTAAATGAGCCAGGTTAGGTACAGTTAAAAAGCAGGGCAAATTGTCATGCTTCAATTTTACATTTATGCTCAATGAAAATCATTGAAATGGGTATCAAATTGTAGCACTCGCGAACATCTACTCACACATCTATCCATTTCCATCCTCTATTTGCATTATCTCAACAATATACTAGCTTCAAGTTATAGGCGTACTTGTATTGGTCACGTCTTTCTACTGGCTCCTTTACCCTAGTAGCTTTGTGACAGTGCTCGAAAAAAACTTTTTTCAAAAAACTTAGCAAACCTACATCATCTACCATAGAATTCCCAGAGAAGAGCAAGAAACGACATCCCATCCAAGAAGCTTCTAGAACTTTTGGAAGTCTCCCCTTTGCATTTAATGAACACGTGCAAGAGATTCTTGGTCGTGTGCTTGTCGCGGGCATCTCATATCCGGAGAGGACTCCGGTATCATTCCTTACCTAGTGTAATGCTACCAACAAGTAACCTTCTTTTGCTTGTGTAATGTTACCAACATGCATTTGGCCGCCACAACCACCAGGTGCAAAGGACTACATTGCATCTGGGTGATGACGTCGTTGCCTTTGGACAGACACCCTCTTGGTGCATCCATTGAAAACAATGCATTTGTATCTACATGATCGCTTTGCCTTTGGACAGACACCCTGTTGGTGCATCCGTTGAAAACAGTCCTTATCTTCCTTCAGTAGGTGTTCTGGCATGTTCGCTTAAAAGTGCAGTTCAAGAAATTACATTGCAAGGGAGCGCCTTGCTTTGCATTCACCAGAAATACCCAAGAGTTTCCTAGCACTACATCCTTGCCAAGCATATCCTAGGCAAATCATTTGAGTGCATCCCAAGAAGATTGCTAAACTTGTTGTGCTTTCAAAAGCGCACAACCCACAATTGGCACATACTATGACTAGAGCAATTGGTTTTCTCCAACACTCACCTCTGCTCTCACTCGCATCATGAGTTTGTTTGCCGGGGTAAGCGTTTTACTTGACTTCAGAATGCTAGCGTAGGCAACTGCATTTCGAGAGACGTCCTTTCTCCACATTTGTTGGAAGCGAAACAGAGTGTCATAAAATCTAATATCTAGCTTTATCCAAATTATTTTTTCATGTTAAACTGAATATTTAATATGGAAAGGAGAGCCACCAAGAGAACCAATTATTGAAGACCCCTGCAGAGATCGAAGATCAAGAAGAGGTGCTACAGCCCAAAGCTATCCTTCGACATGAGGACAAGGGACTACAGCATGGTAAGATTATCCGACGATATTAAGTTCAAAAATTATCCTTTTGAAGGTGCTAGATGGATGTAAGGAACACATCTTATGGATAATATGAACCTTGTCAATGCTTACAATGCTACACTAGAGTAAGCAAATGTAAATGCTTTTAAAATGAACAATGTTTTTATCTTATAAGACTAGTTCTTTTTTTATTTTGCACAAATTTAAGTAGTATGCATGCTTAGAATCATGTTTGTGTTGATGCGTCTCTCAAACACCAAGTAGAACTTCTCACTCTACTCTGGAACTGTGATATGGACTAAAGAGCAAATATACTTGCGACAGCTAAGTCTCCCAAGTACCAAATAGATTAGTCATCCATACTAGAATATTGTCATAGGGTGAAAAGGGATCCTCTACACGCTACTAAAAAACATGGACTAATGACTAAGACTTTATCTTATCTACCTCATAGTCGAGGACGACTATAGTTTCAAGGGAGAGGTAATGTCATAAAATCTCATATCTAGATCTTCCCAAATGATTTTCTCATGTTAAACTGATCATTTAATATGGGAAGTTGAAAGGGAAACAATAGCTAGAACATAGATATGTGTTTTTAGACCAAGCTCAACATGCGGCCACAAAGGAGATGGTTACATCTCGACAAGGGCTCAAAAGGAGATGGTCTATTGAAGAACTATGTGTTGATAATGGAGCTTAAAAGACCTTAGGGTTAGATTCATTAAAGACCTCCAAACGCTAAGTGTTAAAAGTCCTTAGACCTTAGGCTAAGCTAGGCCTATGCTTGAGGTGCTTAATGACTAAGGTGCTTGAGATACTTGATGACTAAGGTGCTTGGTAAGGTAGGTATGTGCTTGAGGTGTCCCAAGTCAAACCCAATTTCTACAAAGAAGGGGGCGAGCCCTAAAGCTAGGGGCATGAGAGAGAATCCACACACATGCTAATAGTATGCTTGATGGCTAAGATGCTTGAGGTGCTTACGGTACTTGGGGACCAAGGTGCTTGCTGTTTGCGATAGGGGGGTTTTGGTCCGAATGAGACCACTTGTGCATGCGTTTTAGAATCTTGTGGTATGGTAGGAGCTTTAGGCAAGGTGCATGTGATACATGCACAACCTGTGAGGTGTAGTCTGTTGGAAATGGACCTAAGGGTCATTAATGCACTCGCCCCTTATCCACTAGACCTCTTCGCTTGCAAATATGGAGAACAATGGTAAAAGTAACAAGATTCAACATCCTCAACATCGCATGTATCCTCAGAACCAAGACGTACATCAATGCCCTGCACAATGTTCTAAATGCCCTTCGACACAAGAAAATGCTGCGTCATATAAACCCACATAGGGTTTATTGTCCCCATCCAATCTGTCCTCAGTAGCAAACATCTTAAACACATTTGTATTGTTGTCAGCCATAGTAAATGATGCATCTGATGTGAAAACGGCCTGAAAAGAGGAGAAGGAAAGCGGAAACAACACGTGCTATATAGAAAAAACCGCAGAAGACCATAAGTAACTTATTATGTAGAAAATGGCATTGATAGAATTTCTGAGCTTGTGCCGTACTGCTTGTAGTGGAAACGGAGGCCAAAATGAGCCCAAATAAAAATTTTGAGCAAACCCCCAAAATTTTTGTCGACCTACGAATGCTCGTCAAAGCTCACAAAAATCATAGAAAGTGAGCAGGCGTGTGTTGGAGCTGTTGGCAACTAAGCCCCGGAGGACGCAACTTGCTTTGATAATAATTGTTGAAATTAGGGTTGCAGGAAAACACACAGCTTGGAGAAGACAAAGGAATCTCAAGGCATACAACAGAGATTGTATTACTTAGTGTCCAATGGAAAGATAGATAGCCCTAGAATGATGGGCGTATATACAATGCACGGAGGAGAAACCCTTCTAGTGAGGGAAAAAATGCCCGGCAGTCCTAAGTGTGTTCACAAACATCACTAACACATGTATATGGTAACAGATTGACTTTTCTTGGTACCATCAGAATCGGCATGATTAGTAGGTGCTATGGTATCAGAAATTTTTGGATTTGGACCTCTGGATTGAAAATTAGGTCAATTATGGCACTTTGTTGGAATACTTGATAGTTTTGTGTTTTTGGGTTGGTTTTGGTTATCCAAATTCAGTTTTCAAAAGACCACTAGACTCCTTGTGGTGTGCCCTAGCTATGGTACAACTTTGGTCTAAGTCTGTGATAGGAAGTTGACAAAACTCACCTACAAGGAAAGATTCAAAATGCAAAAAAAATTAGAGAAAGTAGTAACAAATCATGGAAGATTTCAAACCAAGAAAATAAGGAAAAAAGAAACACAAAAGAAAATTAGAATCTTACAATCACTCTATCTAATGGAAGAGGACCATGTGCAACTAAAAGGTCACCAATAGGTCCACCAAATCTTGCATGTGATTTATGCTTTTGCAAAATAACCAAAGCAACATTGGCCAATTGAGGTCGTCCACTTGAAGGTTGTTGCACACTTACATCATCGAGAAATACATGTATCTTGCATTCAGGGAAGAAGGTAAGAGACACTGGAAATGGTTCTCCAAGGGTCAACACAGTCATGGAATCAATGTACAAGAAATACAAAGCTGACCCTCCTCCTTTCCTAATTTTTTGCTTGACAACCAGGCTGTCAATTTTGACAAATTCACCCACAGAAAACTTAGCTCTATGTATGGATTGTTGACCACCACCGTAATTGTGTTATTGCATTCTACATTAACCAAGTTGGCCTTTAGATAGCAGTTATATCTCCTTTGTTCAAGGCCACCTTTTAAGTGTTTTACACATTCAATATCTTCCCCTCAATGAAAAAGCACGGGCTTGACTCTGAGATGTCATCAATCAAGAATTGTGGAGAAAAATATTGACCAAACAAAACAATACTAAGATTGTTATTTCCCCTATGTACATGGGATGATTGACCCACTTCATATTGACCAAAAGGATGGGAAAAAGACTCGATTTTGATTGGAATGTGATTACTGGCAACATCAAGAGGTGTCATGTCAATAGGATCCAGAAGGACTGTCACTTGTAATGGGAGGAAAGGCTCAATGTGTAGTGGTTCTATCTCATTAAAGGTATGAAGTGGAGTAGGTGACTTGATATATGGCTCCTTCTCAACATTAATGGACTCTTCGACCAATTCCTTGGTTGCAAAATACCAAAAAAAAAAGCAATGTAAGGATACATTGTCAAAACTTCATATAATGAATTTTAAACGTGCTTTCAATTATGATATTGAAATCTCACATGCAGAACTCTTCGATTCTTTCTGGTCAAACAAATCACTTGTGACACCCTTGTGAGCCCTACAAAGCTCTTGCTTCGACCTTTTCCGAGGTGGCGATGAAGAGCAAGCAACTGAAGACTCATCAATAGATTTAGGACTTGGGAGAGGGAAATGCTCCGTGATCCTTCGAAACTATGTATGATTGTAAGAGTGTGGAGCTAATGTCTCTGCAATTTGGTTGACATCTACACTTAAGCATTGAAAGGAAGATGTTGCATGAGCCAAAGTCGGCATAATTGATGTTTTCTATCCTCTCTTCTTAGACTTGCTGAATCTAGTCATGCAAACTTCACCATATGTATTGGATTAACAACAATAGAATCTACCTCGCCATGAGTAAGAGGGACCCTCATAATACTTGCTCCACACTGGCTAAATTGGACTCCATGAGCTCCTGGAACATGTTGCACACCTTGTGACTAACAACATGTGCCAAACAAAACCCTACCATGTAGGTATGTATAGCTGCTGTAATAGGGAGCTAACCCTTCATGGTACCCTAATGAACAACTAAGAGAGAAAGTGACAGTTTGCGAAACAATACCTGAAATATTACTTCCCTAAAATTTCACGCTCGTACATGACCTTGTCATGTGGTTGAAGAGCAAAGTGGATGAAAGCATGCTTGCAATTTCATCTCACTTATAGAGTGTAACCAAACTTATTTGAAAAGGAAACTGAGTCAATTCATATACTTACGATGAGGTGAGAAAGATCTTATATGTACTTGGTGGTCAAGTATAATCTTCAACTCTCATAGATATAATATCAAAATCTTTGTGACCTGTTGAACACTAAAAGTAGAGATTAGTGAAAATATATCAATATTAATTGATAACCATGGTTGTTGCCTTGGCAATGGCAAACCCCTTGGTTAGATCCCGCCAATCCAAATTCCTTGCGGCAGATGGTGAACTTCTTTCCTTGAAAGTACAATTGTGAAGAGGCCAACAAATGACCAACAACGCTTATCTAATCACAAACAAGGTTATACCCCAAAAAACTGTTCTCTTAAAGACACTATTGGGATAAAGGACCATGTGCTCGTCCACCCCCTTATTGGGCGGTTGTATATTCGTACCCTTATCAAGTGGTTGTATAATCCTACACTATATCTATCAAAAAGACCTCCCAGGGCATTAACTCGGAAATATGTAAGATATCACGTGCAAACAAAAGGGACTTATAATTAGGTACGTTTACGAAAAATGTAAATACTTAAAGGATTTTTTAATTGAAAAAGTGAAAATTTTCATACATAAGGGCTAGTTTTTTTATACAAAAATGTATACATAAGGGGTACATATAATACTTGAAAATATATACGTAAGGGATTATTTAAATACCGCTTGTTCGCACGTGCTATATGCAATTTTCACATAGTGGACTCCATGGGAAAAACCTAAAGAGGTACAACTCTTTTTTGTAACCCCAAACATTGTGTCAAAGCTATCCTCTCCATCTCTAACTTTTGTGTGTGCATCTCCATCACTTTACTACTGCGTTTGATATTGCAATACATTTAGACTGCTGTGACCAAATTTTGTAGAGTGTTGAGTCCACATATGTAGATTAGACAGACTATTGAGTCAGAATATGCAGTTCAAGCTTCACTTGATCCTTACAAACTGGTGTCAAAGTTGTTTCACAATTTGGTGCGATGAGCGTTGATCAACATCAGAGCTGTGTTTTAGCAGCAGAGTTGTAGTTCAACTTCAGAACTCTAGTTTAGCATCAGAGCTGTGTTTTAGCAGCAGAGTTGTAGTTCAACTTCAGAACTCTAGTTTAGCATTAGAATGTGTAGGCAGTCTTTGTCACTACATTAGTGTGCAAGATTTAGAGCAAGGTCATCTTGGTATTACAAGGTGGAGTAGCAAACCTGCAAAGAGAGAGTGCTTGTGAGATTCAATCTCTCAAATCTATAAGCTTGGTAACTCAGTTTTGAGTTAGGCAACGAGCGAGGGTTTCCAACAAGGGTTTCTCAAAGGAGCGTGCCAAAAGTGCAAAAGATATAAATCCGAGTTGTTGAAGTTGAGGCCGAATTGTTGAAGTTGAACTGCATTGCTACAACTGAATCACATTGTTGGTTAATCTAGATTTTGCATATTTTTTTGAGACTAGATTAGAACAGAGTGTGCGGCTAATCTTGTCCTTCTTTGTCAATGGTTATCAATGCTATAAACCAAGTTTAAGATTTTGGTCACAAAGGCTTCAATTTTCTTCTTTTTTTGGATTGAAGTCATGGCAAACAACAGTGACAACAACAATATTTTGCACATCAAGAAGCTTGAGGGTGCACACAATTTTTCCATATGGCAGAAACAATTTTACAATGTCTTGGTGCAGAAGAAACATGTGAAGCCTATCAAGACAAATGGGGTACGATGAGTAGACATAGAGCACTCAGATTGGGAATATTTGGATGGGCTTGCATGATCTACAATAGAGCTTTCAGCTTCCAACTCTTTGCTATTCAACATAGAGAAGTTGAATTCTACCATGCTATGTGGACTAGACTTGAGGAGTTGTATGCTCAAAAAAATGCTACTAATAAGGTTTACTGGTTGAAGAAGTTCATGGACCTTTGAATGAAGGAAGGTGCAACCATGATTGTACATCTTAATGAGTTCAACTCGGTTTTCAACAAGTTGGTTTCTTTGAAATTCAACATTGATGATGGATTCAAAGCTACATTCCTACTATGCACTTTGACACAAAAACTTTGATAAGAAGGATCTCGATGAAGCCAATCATATTCTTGGATTGTGTATGTTTAGGGATAGGTCAAAAGGTCTCCTTTCACTGTCACAACAGGAATATGTATCCAAGATTTTGGAATGTTTCTATATGGAGGGGTGTTGGCTGATATGTCACGAGCGGACGCTAGCATAGCAAGAACAAGACCAACAACTCTATGTCATCCAAGGATGAATCTCAACCCGTAGGCACATGGAAACAAGGAGATGGGTGTCAATCACCTACTCGACCTTCTAAGACAATCTTTACTCAAGGAAACCAAATCTAGATGTCCTACGCGGTTGTGAATGCAACTCAACCTACAATGTTCATGCTATCCGACACTAGACCGAGCGCACTCAAAAAGTCACGAAAATCATAGGAAATACTCTTCTCATTGTTGAGAGGTCATTACCCTATGGACTTTGACTCAATATCCTACCCAAAACCACCCTATGCGACAATCGCGTATGAAGACAGGAAGCAAAATGCAAGTCACCACTTTTCGGCTTTTATGATCCTAATATGTATCTCTACTCCCCTGAACCCATAGGTATAAAGAAATCACCAATTGGACACACAGCTTGCAAGAAAACTCACCCAAAAGCTTGTAGGAGTTCGCTTCATGACATCGGGTTCGTGCAAGCTTGGCATTGGATTGAATCCCTAGCTGTTGCTAATGCATTGGTGGTGTCTCTTTTGCAATGGAAGCTCCATGATCCTTGATCTACTAAAAGCCTGTGATTTGAAGTAGATCAATGCTCAAAATGGGAGAAGTACTTACCCTAACAATAGTATGTCTCTAATAACGTGAACATACTTCTAAGGGGAAAGTACCTTTCAAGGCTAAAGACGGAAGATCCAAAAGTCCCTTGTAGCTTAAGGTACCTGGGAAGATCTTCATTGCAAAGGAGTATAGCCGAGATCAAAACGAATCTTTTTAGAAGATTAAATAGTTATATCCATCTATTAACTAAGCAAAAGAGGCTCCTGCCATTAGGCACAAAAGAGCCTTATCCTTTAAAGAAAAAGAAAAAAAGTTGGGTCTTACTAAACTTCCCCAAGGCTCATCTAAGGCAAATTACATACAATAATCCTACGGGCCATTAAAGGCACCATCCCTAAACTGTTCGTGTAAAATTACCCTAAACTAGGGTAATATGAGGAAAAAAAACTCAAAGCGATGGCGGCTGTCTACACAGGGTAAAGACCAACTCCGAGCGCGCGCTGTGTTGGTTGTTGTTCATCGCCGCTATGATGCGTTTTTCTTAGCAGTGTGCCGCGATCTAGACGAGCTCAAGAAATCCCAGCTCCACCGAGGTCGATTCCGACCCTCCCATGTGTAAGGGTGCTTACCCGCGCTCACCTTCTCGGTCATGACTCATGCAAGCTTCAGCCCCTATGGAAGGGGCTGCTCCTGCGGCCCTATCTTCTTCCTCCTTCCAAGGGACCCTACCCACGCCATGGCAGGCAAGCTCGAAGCGACGAAGAGAGAGAGAATTATCTTATTCTTTGATCGAGAGAGAGAGAGAGAGAGAGAGAGAGAGAGAGAGAGAGAGAGAGAGAGAGAGAGAGAGAGAGAGAGAGAGAGAGAGAGAAGACATGCCCTAAGCCATGCAAAAAGCAAGCCCCTTCTCCTTCCCTCCTCCATGGCCTTCCTCTCCCCTAGCTCTGATACCAGTGAAAGGACAAGGTGACTGGAACATGCTCATCACCACCCAACCATCCCCTATATAGGCCCTTGGCCTTCTAAATATAGGGACCCCCTTGACTGCATGTCCATCCTGGCCCTTGGCCATGACTGGTCCTACCATTGTCCTGACACATTGATTGCATTGTCTATGAAGCGCACCATTGTTCCTCACATCCGTTCAACAAAATCTGCAAAACAGGCTTGGGATATTTTGGCTGGTCTTTATGCAAGTCGCAATGAGGCTAAATTTTCTTTGCTGCGTAAAGAGCTGGAGTCGAAGATTATGCATGAGGAAGATGATATGGAAACTTTCCTTGCTAGCGTCAAGGATATCAATGAGAAACTTATTTCTGCAGGAGAAGTCATTTCAGACAGTTCCCTTGTGCAGATTGTTCTTGATGCCTTACCAGATTCTTACTAGAATTTTGCAAGTACTTGGAGACTTATGACCCAAGGAAATCCACAAGTTGTCAAGTTTGATGCATTATGCACATTGCTGTTGCAAGAGTCACTTTCCAAAAAAAACAGGACTAGACAACGTGCAGTTGAATAGGCTTTTATTGCTTCTCAAAGAAAGGGTGGTAACAGCAATGTAGCCACTTCTTATGGTTCTGCTGCGAGTGGAAAAACTTTTGTTCCTAATGCTTCTACTAGCAGCAACTCATCTAGAAATTCTGGTGATAAGGGCAAAAAGAAGATGGGTTGTCATTATTGTAAAGCTAATGATCACTTGATCAAGTCGTGTCCTAAGTTGAAGGCCAAAGAGGCTAAGAAGAAAGAGGGTGGTTTCACTGCAAATGCTGGTTCCACTACAAATGCAGCCATTGTTGAGTCTTCTGTGAAAGGAGACTGTCATGCTGATGTCGATGCAGAATGGGCTTTTAGCGCAGAGTGCACTTACAATCCTGCTGTCCATAATGCATGCTTGTCAGTTGTTGCAGATTCACATGTGCAATATTTCGACGGTGGTGCTACAAAGCACATTACCTCACATCGTGAATTGTTCACCTCTCTCGAGTCTGTCCCTCATGGGAATTCAATCAATTGTGCCAACAATGCCTTTTATCCGGTTCAGGGAGTTGGAAAGATTGTGCTTACTGCTGCAAATGGCAGTTCCTTCACACTTGTTGATGCACTTTATGTACCTGGGATCAAGAAGAATCTCTTGTCTGTATCCGCACTTGCTAGACTTGGACTTGTAGTCAAATTTGTGGATGACAGATGTACAGTTCATGATCTTAGTTTTGGTGATGAAATTGTTGCATCTGGCCTTTTTTGCCGTGGGCTGTATAAGCTCACTTTGTATGACAAGTGTGGGCAAAATTTTGCAAATGATGTTGCAGATTCAAGGGCTATTTCAGATGCAAAAATTTGGCATGCACGTTTTGGTCATCTGAATTTTGCCAGTTTGTTGCGTTTGCAGAAATCTGATATGGTTGCTTCTTTGCCGCCTCTTGAAGCACCTATCAAATATGTTTGTGAAGGCTGTATTTTGGGTAAGATGCAGCGTTCTAAGTTTCCAAAGGATGGTTCAGTTCGGGCCACATGCAGGTTGCAGCTTGTGCATAGTGATGTTTGGGGCCCATGCAAACTCCGTCCTTGGGCAATTACCTATACTTCGTGACTTTCATTGATGATTAATCCAGGCATGCATGGGTATTTCCGCTTAAAGCAAAGTCCAAATTTTTTATGTGCTTCAAACAATTTCTAGTTATGACTGAAAATGTCTCGAAATGTACTATGGGCACCCTTCGTTCCTATCGAGGGGGGGAGTATATGTCTCATGTATTTAATGCATTTATGGCTAGTCATGGGATAAAATACCAATATACAGTGCCTTATACACGTCAACAAAATGGTGTTGCTGAGAGGAAAAACAGGTCACTTACGAAAATGTCACGATGTATGGTCAAAAGTCAAGCTTTGCCGCATTCTTTCTGGCTTGAGGCCATCATGTGTGCCACTTATGTACTAAACAGGTGTCCTACAAAATCTTTGTAGTCTATTACTCCTTATGAAGCATAACATGATAGAAAGCCTTCTATTGAGCACATGCGTGTTTTTGATTGTTTGGCATATGCTTTGGTGCCACAAGTGCATCGCAGAAAATTGGATGATAAGGCTGTCAAATGTATTTTTGTTGGTTATAATGCTGAAAGCAAAGGTTACAGATTATATCATCCGCAAACAAAGCGTATTCTGGTTTCACGGGATGTAGTGTTTGTGGAAGATTCTGTTTAGCCCTTGCTGTCATGTACTAGAGACAGTAATGTAAGCTCACAGGACATTTACGACACTTTGTTGCCTCTTTTGAGTGGTGGAAATACGAATGTAATTTCCAATGAGGCAAATGTACAGCCTATGGGGGTTTTTGAAAATGTTACAGATCAGCCTATTACTGATGCAGATGTACATGATGTACTTGATGAGGAAAGGGCTGAAAATGAGCAGGCTAGAGGTATGCCAAAATGGCTGGTGCACACTTTGCGTGACAATAAATTGGATGCACCTTTGTCTAGTCGTACTCGTTCAGGCTCTCGCCATGCATCTTATGCATCAGATTGTTATGCTTTGGCTGTGTCTAGCTTACATGATGTTGAGGAGCCTCTATCTTTTGATGAAGCACAAAATTCAGAAAATTGGATGGCTGCCATGAAATCTGAATATGATGCACTTATAGAAAATGACACATGGACTTTATGTGATTTGCCTCCTGGCAAAAAGGCCATTGGTACAAAGTGGGTTTACAAGTTGAAACGCAAGCCGGATGGTGAGATCGATCGCCATAAGGCTCAACTTGTTGCAAAGGGTTATGCACAACAAAAAGGCATAGATTATGAAGAGACTTTTGCTCCCACTTGTCGTATGACTACTGTGCATTTTCTATGTGCATGGGTAGCTCATTTTGGTTGGGATGTACATCAATCAGACATTGTTACTGCTTTCTTGAATGGTGACATATTTGAGGAAGTTTATGTAACGTAGCCTCACGGTTTTGTCATAAAACGACAAGAGGACAAAGTGTGTAGATGTAAGAAGGCTTTGTATGGGTTGAAGCAATCTCCTTGTCCTTGGTATGAGAAAGCTGACACTCATTTGGTTAAACGAGGCTTTCGTAACAGTCCAACAGAAAGCACATTGTATGTAAAGCGTGAGGGTGATGTACTTCTCATTGTGGTTCTTTATGTTGATGATTTGCTGATCATTGGACCAAATGAGAGACATATTGCTGAATTTAAGGCTGATTTGAATGCTACTTTCAAGATGAAAGATTTGGGGTTGTTGCGTCATTACTTAGGTATACAGTTTAAGCAGTGTGATGGTGGTATTGCCTTGTGTCAGAAAAGGTACATAGAGACATTCTATGTAAGTTTGCAAACCTATTGCCACTCCCATGGAAACAGGTTTGAAGTTGAGTCTACATGATGCTGGTGATCCTGCTGATGTCACTCTTTACCAAACTGCTGTTGGCTGTCTCATTTATGTATGCAACATGAGGCCGGATATTCAGTTTGCAGTCTCACAGGTCAACAGATTTATGCATAGCCCAGCGTCTAAGCATTGGCAGGCTGTCAAGAGGATTTTCCGCTACCTTAGTGGCACTTTACATCTTGGCTTGTTTTATCCCAAGTGGGGATCATTGCCGCCAGACTTACATGCTTTTTTGGACTCAGATTGGGCTGGTTGTTTTGATACGCGAGTGTCCACAAGTGGTTTTTGTTTCATGCTTGGCAGTTCATGTATATCATGGTTGATCAAGAAGCAACCTACTATGGCCACTTCGAGTTGTGAGGCTGAGTACAGGGCAGTCTTCACAACTACGGTTGAGTGTGTATGGCTCAGACGCCTTATTGGTTGATTTGGGTGTTGGACAGGACACTGCCAGCACTATCTACATTGACAGTCAGAGCGCATTGACAGTTGCGAGGAACCCAGTTTTTCATGCTCGCACAAAGCACATTGAGGTGCATTACCACTATGTCAAGGAGAGGCTCTCAACAGGAGAGATCAGCTTGGCTTATGTGCCAACACAAGACAACCTTGCAGATCTTTTCACAAAGGCATTGTCTCCTGAGAAGCTCGAAGCTTTCCGCAAAGCTTTGGGCTTGCTCCCCTTTGTGGATGGATCATGTCCTCAGGGCATGGCACTTCCCTTTATTCATGTGCCAGCTCTCGTTCACCGCATCACTCCAGGGGGGATTTGTTACCATATACATGTGGTAGTGATGTGTGTGAACACACTAGGACCGCCGGGGCATTTTTTTCCCTCTTTAGGAGGTTTTTTCCCCGTGCATTGTATATACGCCCATCACTCTAGGACTATCTATCTTTCCATTCCATACTAAGTAACACACTCTCTATTGTGTGCCTTGAGCTTCCTTCGTCTTCTCCAAGCTGTGTGCATTTCTCTGCAACCCTAATCGCAATACATCCGATGTTTTCTATGCCTAGGGCCACACATATGAACTTTGAACCGCCACATGGCACAACACCGTACCAAACGTGGAATCCAAGGGCTTCCTATGCGCCAAGACCAATGCCAATACCTACTCCACATGTAGTCTCTGGAGCACCTCCACCCAAGGTTCTTGCTCACTTAGGTGACTTGGCAACATTTGCTCAAGCTATTGGTCGATCTATT
Source organism: Adiantum capillus-veneris (assembly GCF_014529385.1). Classification (NCBI taxonomy): domain Eukaryota; kingdom Viridiplantae; phylum Streptophyta; class Polypodiopsida; order Polypodiales; family Pteridaceae; genus Adiantum; species Adiantum capillus-veneris. The sequence goes on from NC_140935.1 coordinate 23,526,392, forward strand.
GCTGAGAGTATGCGTAACATGCCTGATAGAGAACCTAGAAGTAAGGCAGTACAAATAGCCAAGTTCACACAAAAATTTAATGGATACGGGGATGTAAGAAAGCATATCGAAGTGTTTGAACAAATATGCGATTCTTTAGGAGAACACAATGACCTACATAAGAGTAATGATTTAAGCCTAACCTTAAGTGGGAAGGCTGGGGATTGGTATACAACCCTCAAGGTGGAAGAAAAAATGAATTAACCTACTCTAGGGAGTGCTTTGGGGTGTAGCCTCTCAACTCCAGAATGCCCAAAGAGAGAAAGGGGAGTCTGTCAGAGACTTTATTAGTTGCTTGAAGCATTTGAATTCTCTTGTAATCCAAATGAGCGCTTCAATAATAATCAATTGCTTGATAGATTGATTAGGGGATTACGACACGAGGATATCTAAAATGGCATAGACATTAGAGGTATCACCACTTGGGAAGAAGTCACCACCAATGCGATCCAATTAGAGGATAATTTAATGACTCAAGGAGAAAGAGTGTTTGTTGAGCCTAAATCTATTAGCTTTCAAGCATCAGAGTATCAGCCAATGACCCTAAAGCCTATTGCTAAGGAGCCAAAGATATATGAGATGAGTTTAACAGATCTCACCAAGACCATTCAAGAGAGTCTTAGAGATAATCGTGCTCTGCAAAACAATCATATGTATCCAAGAAGGGAGCAACAATGGTGATCAGTATGCTATGGACCGCATAGTACCAGTGAATGCCCTACTTTTAGAGTAAAATTCAATGGGAATTGCAATGCCTGTGGGAGGTATGGTCATCAAGCTAAGGATTGCATATTATTTTAGCGCGTGATGGCCAATAGACAAACCTTAGCATGGACAGACACACCTCGAGTGCCTGCATTGATGTCGGCCCCACCTCTTGAACAAACGTCACAACACATGGTCCCTAGGGTCCAAAAGGTTGTTCAAACAACACCCTTACCACCTCCAGCGCTAGGACCACAACCACCACATCCGAGAATCACTTCTGTGAATCAAGTGGGTTGTGAGTCATCTATTGCTTGTTTGGAAGGCTGTGAGGAAGATATAAACCCTAATATTGCCTATGGGATGGATGCGCTTGAAGAAAGTCCACAATACTACATGGAGGACTATTGGAGACAAGTCAAACTTGTCTATCAAGTAGCTACTCTTGCTGCAAGAGGCCAAAATATCAATTACACTGCTAAGATACCACCTCTTCAATGCTATGAGTGTGGAGGTCCACATCGTGTGGCCGACTGTCCTATTAGGCTACAAAAGAACGCCACACTAATGCAAACCAATCAAGCGAGCACGTCTACAATGCCGATACTCATGTGTAATCGATGTGGCATAGATCATTTGATTGCCCAATGTCCAAATAATCCAAATGCAATGAAGATCACACCATTAAACTTGATTGAGGTTACCGAGGAGCCATCACAAAGTACACCCGTGGTACCAGTAAACGTACTCACACGATCGATGCTCCAAAAACAAAATTATATTCTTGAGGAAAGAGACACGACATAATTTGTCCAATCTCAAAAAAAGAAGAAAACACGAAGGAAGAGATCGCAAAAAGCAGCGACGTTAGACCCCAGTTCAAAGACCAACATAGGGACTGGTGACGACCCCGTATATATAAACAATGTTGAAGAGGATTCTGATTCAAGTGAAACCATGGAGACCAAAACGACCCCTAAGATAGAAACCAACAAGGAAGATCTTCATGAGCCACAATGGCCAGGATCCAAGAAGAAGATAGGAACTTATCCAAACCCTACAGAGGAGATCGAGCGAGTCAAGCAATTAAGGATTTGGTAGAAGATACCCAAAGGGGTCTAGAACCAGCACCTAGGCAGATCCACATTACAGACACCGTGTTCCCTATGCAGCAACAACCTCACCAAGTCCATAGACCCTTAGCCATACCTAGTGTCATCCAAGAAGACAATGACTTAAAGTCATGGGAAAGTGGGTGTACTCACTTCTTGATGGAAAGAATGTTTACAGAGGGACTACCTGATCCTATCAAAGAAATGGAGATCCCATCTTCCCCACATCAAGAGACTGAAGCCCAAAAGGTGCCGTTAAACATTTCCAAATTGATGGATTTCATGTCTTTAGAAGTAGAACCACCATCATGTCCAAACTATATAAAGAGCCTAAGCTATGGGAAGACCTCACCTTGCTACCACAACCATAGTAATGAAGATGGCCAATGGGTTTATTGCTAAACCTATTGGGATGCTAGAAGATCTCAAGATTAAGGTCTTTGGACATAAAATAAGAATTACCTTCATTGTAATGGATTCCTCCAAGCACACTATGGCATCGGAGATGATCTTAGGACGTCCGTTCATGAGGGAAGCAAAAATGGTGCATAACTGGTCTAAAAACCATGTCTACTTGCAGTTCCAAGATTCTGTCATTCAAGTGGATCTTGTAATTGGTCGAGCACATTCCCTAGGAAACAGGTTTATAATTGATCATAGATCTGACACCACAGTTCACTCGGCCCCATTGCAGTACTGTTACATGTGTAAAGCGAACAATGTTGGGGAAGATTCTCCTTATATGGATGTACTACCTAGGATGATTGAGTCGGACAATGTGGATTGGGTCCACCTAGCAGCAACCATAGACACTTGAGGAAATAGGGGGAGGACTTGGGTAACACCTGAAGGGGATGAAATGCCACCAGTCGTACCCTTAAATATGCTAGAAGCAAAGCATATAGCTTCTGACAAGACGCATCCTAATATAGCAAAGAAAACATACAAGCGGGTCCCTAAAGATTCTTTAGCGACCATAGCTAGTGCTAAAAAACAGAAGCCTTGTAAGAAACGACCCACTCGCCCCAAGAAATGTAAAGAAACGTTGCGTTGGATTGCTAAACGACTATTGGAAGCCCAAGGCTACTATCTAGGAAATGATCAAATCTGGGTGCTCACCTGACCCATGTGAGCCCAATCCCGTAGCTCTAAAACGAACCAACGATCGTGGAAAGAAAAAAAATCACAAAATGCTACACACCCACTCCGAGAGCTAGTTTGGGTACCAAAGAAAGAACGATTTGTTCCACCTAGCTCAGGAAGGTCCCATGAAGCTTCTAGCTTCTCATGTAATACATCCATAGAGGTAAAAGCTTCGCCACAGCCTCCACCTACAATAGTGGACCTCCATAAAGCTACAAAGTAATACACACCTCCCAGTGTTGAAGAATCACCTGATGAATCACTTCAAGTTCGATCCTGGGAGAGTACCTTACCACCCTTACAACTCGACGAGGCACCTAAGGTAATAGAAAACCACTGGCAAAAATCCTCACCTATTACCAACTGGAACAATTGGTTTCAAAGGGTGATGAGCACATTTCAAACAGTATGACCTACCCAAGGAAGGGGGGCAAGTCTTCATTCATGTCAGCCTATTGAATTATTTCCCTCTTACCCTTCTTTCCCTGACCTCTCAATCACCAATCTTAGGGAATGTATATATAAAGCCTTATACTCAAAAAAAAGCAAGAGCAATTAGCCAACGAGTGTGCACAATAAAAGTCAAAACATTGACCCAGACCTACACATTCACATCCGGTACACTGAAACAAAAACCTATGTCATCAAAAACCTTTGATCCTCATCACTCGAGTGATGGAGGGTAGGTAGGATTAGTACAATAGGAGTGTTTATGTTTTAGAGTTTAGTGATTAGCAAAGTTCTTTTTTCCCACTGATGTGCCTCCTAGAGGTATTCTTTGTGTTTCCTAGTGTGTGCAGGAACGTGTTGCAGTTGTTAGGATTTGGACCTTCATGGAATCTTTATCTCAACTCACTCTTCAAATCAAGCGCGATCATCAACACAAACAAATGTTTCTTATCCATTAGCATGGCCGCTTATCTCTTTTGCATCCATGTGTGTCTGCTTTAATTGTGATTGGTAGAAAATATTCAGTGCCTTTGCTTAGTATCAAACATTAAATTCGATGTAATTTTTTTATCATTAAATTCGATGTAATTTTTTGTCATAATCACTTGTCTAGGTTTAAAAATCAAGCAGTCTGACTAAGCTAGTTTGACCAAGCTAGGTGTTAGAGATCTTCTCTTAATACCATGGGGAATGCCTTCCTAATAATCAATGGTTACTTAGGTTCTTAATCTGATTTAAGCAGCATTGTGTGCAATGTACTAGGGCTTTCTAGCGGGCTTAGTCCCTATTGACCTTTAGCTGAAGTATGATATAGGGAGTTTACTAGTGTGATGAGCCTGGGGAGGGTAACAATGTTATATGACCCCCCAAAGTTACAAAATTAAAATGCTGAAAACGAACAAACAAAAATCAAAGTGCCACAATGTAAAATCTTAAGGTGGAAGAGAATCTCAACTTGATTTGGTACTTCACTCACATATATCGCCTATGGTACTAGAGCCCTAGAGGTTTCCAGTGTAGGTGCTTTTCCTTGAAAAGAAAAAAACCCAAGGCATACAAAATAAGCACACACATCAAAATTGAATCACTTAGAAAAGACTTTGGGGGGTCAAAGAAAAGAAAATAAGTCAGGCAATGATTTCATGAGCAATTTCTTTTATCATAGCTTAACTACAAGGTCTTCTAGGTATAGCCTCTGGTCAGCCCTCGGACATGAAATACTTGGCTCTCGCGATTAAACAACTTAATTGTCAAGAGAAAATTGAGAAGCTTGCCCATGGTATTAATAGTCGATCTTTAGTGCCTTTCGACCGTTAAATTAGCGACCCCAGACTTGTTTAATTTTTAATCTTTACAACTGTTTATGCGTTTGATTATATTGCAATTTAATGTTTGTTGCTGACAAATGGTTTAAAATTTTGTTACCAATCAAATTGTCTGCCTACAAAACTGCATTTGCTTTTTTGCATATAAGAATGCAATTACTGTGCCAATTTTGTTTGATTTTGCAGTGAGTGAAGAAGGCTAAGGACACTCATCTCAAAGGCTCTTCCACCTCAACAAACGAGCTTCAACTCAATAGATTTCGAGGATAGAATCTACATCAGGAAGGGGGGCATGTTAACCCTTACACACATTCCTATCACCTACAATAGAAGCCCTATTATTATTTAGTAGAGTTAGATACCGGGCTTGTCGGTCCAATAGAAAAAGGGTAGAGTGGTCGCCGATGAGAGGCGCACTCTAACATAAATATTCAAGGGATAGTTGGCTAAGTATGGGTGCTCAAGTGTGAATGGGGCGAGTTCATATAAAAGTCACCTAAACCTAAAAATCTCTCATTCTCTCATTTGTGCAATTGAAGAGTGCTCTTGCTCCATCTCCATCTTCTTCTTCTTCATCTCCTTGTGTGTGTGTGTATACGAGAGAGAGAGAGAGAGAGAGAGAGAGAGAGAGAGAGAGAGAGAGAGCATTGCGACGACGGCACAGCGATGACGAAGTGGTTGAGCGCGGCACGACGGTAACTCCTTCTTCTTCGCGACGAGGAATCCTCCACAAAGGCGAGCGTAGAGCGGTGAGTGACACACCTTTGCTCTCTTGAGCTTGCTAGATTAGTCTAATTGTGTGCTTGGAGCCATTTGTGGCTCGCACACAGTGTATCGGCAAGTCCCTTGCATTGACACGTGTGACATACGCGCACATATACTAAAGCACATATGTTTCCACGTAGACACATGAATTTTCTAGAGACTTGGATCTAGAAGTTTCATGGATTTTCTATAGATTTTCAAGGAACCCTTCTAGCAAAGTTTCACTCTCTTCTATAGAATTCTTTGATGACCGAGAAAAATATGCTATTGTAAACAACGTTTTTGCAATTTTCTTGTTTACATTAATAAGTCGTAAAAGAAAATATAAATAAACAGACCATGCTTGCATGTATGCCAAGCATGTGTAGAAATGGTTGATTTTAAAGCAATGAATGCTTCCAATTTTAATCAAAAGTGGAACTCCTTGTGCTTTCTAAATTGGCAAGCAATACTATAGGGAATCTTTGGAGTTGATGATGTGGGTGGGCAAGGAAGGAGCATCTTTATTTTAGATTCTGCACAACGGTTTTGTGAAATAAATAATAGTGGGATTTCCTTTCAAGATGCATTATACACTTTCAAAGGAAGTTTGCTCAGAAACCACCCTCCATACTTTAGAAGTTTTGGTCACTTTAGAAGCATCTCTTGAACCTGTGACAAATCTAGAGCGATCAATTCCCTCCTCTCTCTCTCTCTCTCTCTCTCACACACACACACACACACACACACACACACACAATCCCACCAAAATAGATACAAGGGTATTTTGGGAATTTTTGAAATTTGAGGGGTATTTCGGTAATATCTATATCTATATATATATATATATACACGCCCATTTAATGCAAGAGCCAATCAACGTGCACATACGGAGGGGTCCACCGCGTGCATGTGACCCAGAAACCAGGCCTAAGTTCCACAATGGGGCGACAAGTGAACGGTGATCTCGACATCCACGGAAGCTTTTGGGCCTGTGATTGGATCCAACGGTGCAGGAGGATCGGTCAAAACTTCACGGAAAGTACAAGGAAGGTAACAAGAAATGACGGTAATCGCTGACCGATGCATATTACCACGCGTCGTTGATAGGTTCCCGACGCTGAGCCTCCGTCGTTTATAGGGCAACTTGGGCAAGCAAGGTGTAGCTCATTCCTTTGATCTTTTCTCTGCGTTCCTGCTCCCCCTCATCTCCTCCTGCGCTTAGCCATGGAGTATCGTACGCTTGATGTCACCGTTGTCTCGGCAGAAGATCTGAAGAAAGTCACCCTTTTCGGCAAGATGCAGCCCTATGCAATCGTCTGGGTTGATCCTCAGAATCGCCGCACCACTCGCGTAGACAAAGATGGCCACTCCAACCCTTCCTGGAATGAGCGCCTCTCCTTCTCTGTTCCTGAACATCTCTTTCATCAGCCGGGATCGGCCTTGCATGTCGAGATCTTCAGCAAGGGCTCCGTCTTGGGCAACAAATTTGCAGGTATGGCTATTATTCCCTTGTCAGAGCTTCTGCAGCAGTCTGATGGTAAAGAGGTCTTGATGTATCAATTAAGGAGGAGGTCAGGCAAGGTGAAAGGCGCCGCGAGACTGTCTGTGCACATAGGTGAGAAGACGGCAATGCCGGGTAACATGGGTTATCCTGGTGCAGCAGCAGGCTCATCAGAACCTGTGACAGCTTATCCAATGAATGGTCAAAAGCCATATCATGCACAAGGTTATGGAGGGTCCCTGCCGGCGTATCCACCTCAACAATACCAACCATATCCCTCACAGGGTTACTATCCTCCACAGCAAGGTTACTATCAGCAACCTCAGTACTATCAGCAACCGCCTAGACGTCCTGGCATGGGTGGTATGGGTATGGGTATGGGTACCGGCCTCCTTGCGGGTGCACTTGGAGGGCTTATTGTAGGTGACATGATTGGTGATTCATTTGATGGAGGTTATGATGGTGGCTTTGATGGTGGTGGTTTTGATGGTGGCTTTGACGGTGGCTTTTAGGTTTCTGGCCAAAATTCTGTACATATCTCTTAGTATGGGTATGGGTATGGGTACCGGCCTCCTTGCGGGTGCACTTGGAGGGCTTATTGTAGGTGACATGATTGGTGATTCATTTGATGGAGGTTATGATGGTGGCTTTGATGGTGGTGGTTTTGATGGTGGCTTTGACGGTGGCTTTTAGGTTTCTGGCCAAAATTCTGTACATATCAGGCACAATACAATTACACTTGTTTTAGTGAATTTTTGTAGTTGAAAATAATTGAAAGCAGTTGTTCGCAGTTTGATGCGAATTGTATTGTTACCTATTACTGAAATTGTGTATAGCAGCAGAGCCTTGAGTGTATAAATACAAAGTCTTATTGCCAGAAATATTTGCCACCGTTTTTAAGGACTTTGACAGCCTTCTAGTGTGCGGTCGATTGACCCGTGTATAAATACAAAGTCTTATTGCCAGAAATATTTGCCACCGATTTTAAGGACTTTGACAGCCTTCTAGTGTGCGGTCTATTGAGGTCAATTATTTCATTTGGCTTGGGTTTGCTTTGTATCTCTCATTTGCAGTGAGGTTGGCTCTGGATTTCTTTCAAGACGAGTCCAAACTGGCCTACACCTCGCATTGGTTACAATCTGTATCATGTGTCTTGAATTTATGCTTGTTGCTTGTCAGCGAATGGCATGGGCAGCTTGTGGCAGAGGAGGGAAGTTGAATTGCAGGCATTTAAAGTGTGTTCATCCTTAGTTTGAAACTAGCTCTTTGCCATCTTTGCGAAGAGAGAAGAGACAGTCTTAATAATGAGTTTGTAACGCTGCTGATGGCTTGTTTATGAGGAGATTTTTCCGTGCTGTTGGATAAATAGGCTTTCACTAGCAATGCTTATGTGTGTGGTATTTTCTCTCTTGTTTGGTCGTGATTGGCCCAGCGCTTGAGTGCAGACTTGAATGACCTTTGTCAACCTTTCAAGTTCCAAATTTGGACATTCATATTAAGATCAAAGACAATGTAGCGTTTTAAGTTTTGTATTCTGATAGGTGTGTGCAAGGGTGATGGTGTGGGCAAAAGCAGAAACCAAGAATGAGTCCGTCCTTCCTACAGTTGGGGATCTCCTTATATCAGCAGAGTATCAACAAAGCTTAGGACATGAGCCTTCACACCAAGGAGGGCATCGAAACAACATATCACGCTTTTAAGGAGAAAAAATGAAAGACTTATCAGTTTGAAGAAATTGGAATTGATAACTCTGACATCTCATTTGAAAGGAAGGCCTTCAAATTTGTGGGATGCGCCACCACAACAATACTAGATCACAGCATGGAAAGACCCAAATGTCAAATTGACCCTTAAAACTAACTATGGTGATTTTAACAAGAAGCCAAGCTTTATTCACTAAGAGTCTAGCCTCAGTCTGTGTGAGAATGTTACAGCCTAACATCCTCTCACAGCCTAAGATTCTCACACAAGTCAAACTGCCTCGGTCTCCATGCTCAGAATCACTTGATTAAACTCTACTTACAACTCAACTTCAAAGCAAATCCATCAATTAATCAGTACCAAGAATTTATTCTTGAACAACGGAGATAGGGAAATGACAGCTTCTATTAAGAACATAACCGTCTTACAAGCATGGAAAGCTTAGAGAAAGCAATGATTACAAGAACTTTGCATGGAGTTAAGTTTTCTTTCACCTCACAACTCTATCTCCCTCAAAGTATGTATCAAGAAGAGGCAAAAAACCATAATTCTTTAAAGATTTTGGATTTTATAGATGTGTGGAATTCTCCTTGAAGACTCATAGACGTTCAAACCCTTCACAACAAATTGGGTGGGTTGATTGTTTTCTAACTCACTCTGAAGTGAAACCCTCAAGACTTGAAGCTATACTTCCACGCTTATCATGTTTCTTCTTGGCTGACAATTTCACATTTTGAAATGAAATGAACGACAAAAAGTAGTATAATCATTGCTTTGTAGCTAATTGTTGTTGATGACATTCGTAAGCGATTTGGAGCACAATTTGTGGTATCCACCTGGCTCTGAGTAGCCCACAAGCACCTTGGGTACTCATGTGCAATTGGTGATAGCATAAGTCTGTGCTACTCCATTGGTGTCACCCTCGAGCACCACTCAGTGATTTGTGGGCTTCCTAGAAATGTCTTATCTTTTGACTATGTTTGAGGAGGTGGCCATTGATGTAATTGTGGCTCTAGATCAATGGCCCACCTCTTTCTTTTGGTTTCTCCCTAACAATGTAGTATTTACGAAGATTTTGGAGGCCTACCAAATCTTTTAATTTGCGCTTTTGTCTGTGTGTGTATATGCTTCATCTCTTTTAGTTGGGGACTTTGGATAACTCAATATGATTTTTGACATTTGGACATTCATATGTGTGTTTTTGAGACTTATTGTAACATGTTGAATCTTCTGGTAACTCTTTGTCACCTTGGAAACTCCATGAGATAGTAGTGCAATAGGAACTTCATCAAAGGACCAAAGGCAATGGGTCCAAATGGGAGATGGTCTGTCAAAGAACAATGCCAATTAATGGAGCTTGAAAGACCTTAGGGTTAGCTTCATTAAAGACCTCCAAATGTCAGTGCTAAAAGTACTTAGACCTAGGGCCTTAGGTTAAGATAGGCCCATGCTTTAGGTGTTTAATAGTTAAAGTGCTAGGCATGCTTGATGGCTAAGGTCCAAGTGCCCCGTGCTTGAGGGTGTCCAGGTCCAAGTCAAAGCTAAGCCCTACAAAGAGGAAGGACGAGCCTACGAGCCTACGAGAGAGAGAGAGAGAGAGAGAGAGAGAGAGAGAGAGAGAGAGAGAGAGAATCCATGCTCATACTAAGCATGTACTTGGTGACTAAGGTGCTTGAGGAGCTTCCCACGCTTGGAGGGTAAGGTGCAAGAGGGGTTTGAGTCAAAAAGGTGCCCTGCAAAGGAGGGGGCGATCCCCAAAGCTAGGGGAATGTTTGACTTAACCTCTCAGTCACCCAAAGGACACCCCTTCCTCAAGGGGCACATGGACACATGTCTGGTTCTCCCCATGCTTATCCACATGGTGTGCTTGAATCCTATTGGCTAGGCTAAAGAGGGGTCCAATGAGCATTTAGATTAATTAATCAAATATCTAGGTATTATCAATCCCTCTCTCTCTCTCAAAGGGGTAAAGAGGACACTTGTCCTAATGCTACCCTTGTTGCTTGATATGCTTTATGCATGTGATTGGCTAGGCTTAGAGAGGCCCAATCATATTCAAGCTTGAGCTACAAGGGGGGGGGGGGGGGGGGGGGGGGGGGGGGGGGGGGGGGGGGGGGGGGGGGGGCTTGCTTGAGGGGTATACACCCTCTCACACACTCATTTCACACATTGTCACTTTGTGAAAGTGCAAGAGCTCCTTCTCCAAGCTTGAGAAGTTGAGAGCCTACACCAACACTCTTGGCTATGAATGGAGTCTTTTGGGGTTTGACTTCGGCTTAACCATTATTGGGCTACTAGCAAGATCAACAATAACCCTAATCAACCGAGCAATGTTAGACCCTGTCCACTACTCTTTGCAATCAACAGTCTTTAAACCATGGGTGTGGCTGCTTGAGAATGAATTTTCAAAGGTAAAGAAGACTAGCAACTAAGGTTTTTGAGGGCACCAAAGCACAAAGTAGCACATACATAAATTTAGTTAGCATGGCTGACAATAATAAAGAGAGGAATGAATATTGACAACTTTGATTTTGCACATGAAGGTGCTACTGATGATGTCCAATGTAACCTATTGTTACCAGGTTGCAATAAGCTATGCAACCGCCTTGCAACAGTTACCCAACAACTTCGTGCTTATGGAACGTCTCCAAGAGAGAGAGCTTGAAAGCCTCTTCCCAAGAAAGACTCTCTCTTCGATAAGAGAAGAGGAGGAATCCAATGAATAAGAAAAAGAATCCAAATTTCCTCTTGAAGATGTGGCATGAAGAAGACGGTGGTCTCGACGATCTCCAACTCCTCCCAAGAGGAAAATATCATCCTATAGTCCTTCACCTCGTCACTCCAAAAGGGAAGAGAGGAAATACGAGAAAGAGGTCATCCTCTTCTCCTTCTTCATCACCTTCCTCCTCTTCCGATGAAAGCAGTGGCTATTCTCCTAGAGAATACAAGTGGAGAGGACATTGCAAATCCTATCCTGCTTGGAGAAGGTCCCACAAGCTTGAAGTTCAAAGTGGGAGGAAAGAGTATCTCTTTTCTCACCTATGATGGCACCTTTGGTGCTACTGGCAAAGTATTGGCCTTCATCCAGCAATTCGATGCGGCCTTTGGGGAGACGAGGGCTTCACTAATTCCTCCAAGCTACGTCATGTAGCTATGCACTTTCAAATCTGCTCAATAGTGGGCTAGCCTTCGTGGCAACTTGGGTTGCGTGATTCGTTATTCGACATTCGTTTTATTCGTGAATAATGGTCGATTAATACGTTCTTAAGATTTATCCGTGCGTATTATTCGTTGCCACGTCAACTTTTCTGAAAAAAATGTTTTATTGCTTACATATCAATCGATAGTTTATCGATCGATTAAATATCGATCAATAGGTTAAATCGATCTATATGTTTTCGATTGATATAGTAGTAGTATATAAAGGCCAAATTTGTGTGCTACAATTCCCTTCGGCAAAGTGTCAGGTTACCTCCAACATAGAAAGGTTGAGTTGTCAACTTAAAAAATCTTTGATTTTTTAAGAAACATTTATTTTTAATGTTTTATACATTAAAAATAAAATAATTATATAGACTTGAATCATCTATAATTCTTAACAATAGAAGTTATTCTTTAACTCTATTGCTAAGTTTAAATAAATTACTTAAACAATAGAGACTATACTTTTAGCTCTACTTGTTTAAGAATAGATAAATAAATAATTGTACGCATTAGAGGCTACTTTTCTAGCTATAGTACGATTGTACAATTCTAAACATTAGAAGCTATACTCTTAGTTCTATTTGTTTTAGAATGGATACTAAAAGTGATATTTGATGGTTAAAATCTATCATAGCTATAATATGTGCACAAATAATAGTGTTAGTTCATAGATTTTGAAACATATACACATACATGTAGGGTCTTTTGGTTGTCGTGAACAAATGTTCTTACCTCCATATAGACATAGAATAGATCCACTTAGTGCTTCTTTGTTGTTATGAGATGATTCTCTTACTTCCTGAAGTAGGATTCACTTGGTTGCATAGAATAGGTCCACATAGTGCCTCTTGATTGTTATGAGATGATTCTCTTACTTCCAAGTGAGGTGTAAGGTATGAAGTAGGATTCACTTGGTTGTTATCAAGCTTATGCTCTTACCTCTAAGTGAATATGGTGGATTACCTATAGAATTCCCTAGGATGTTATCGAGCTCCTACCTCCAAGAGACATAAATAGTAGAATGTGAGATGACCTCATCGCTCATTTAGGTTGTCTTGAGCAAACGCTCTTTATCACCTAGTAGCCAAGAATGATATATCTATTGGTGATCTTCCCTAAAATATTATCTTAACACTATTCATTCATCATTTTAATTTAGCAAATCATATCAATAACCTTTTGTCTTTCTCATTGCGCTATTATGGTGAAAAATTATAATCATAGTGTATCTATTGATTGTAGGATATATTTTGTTGAAGTCAGAAAGCATGGTGTGAGGAAAAGAGTGGTCGTATGTGGAGGAAAAAGAGAGAGGCAAGATAGTTTCATTTTTGGAATGCAAACGTTGTGGGCATAACGTGCCACGCAATGCAACTCGCATCAAAGAACATTTATTCGGCACTAATCCCAATGTGAAAGAATGTGGAGCACCACCTAACGACATATGGGTCCATTTTGCAAGGTATGTAAAGAAATACAAACAGGCAGGACTTTTTCCTAAGAGACAACAATTTATGACAGGTGCGTCATCTGTCAACATAGAAGAAGTGAGTGTAGATCAAGAAGACTGTGGACCTTCAATGTGATAGATGGCGAAATGTAAACATATTTTCATGATAATGTATCTCACTTTTTCTTATTGTAGCTCCCTATTGAGCTATATATCTCACTTTTTTGATTTAGTAGCAACAAAGTCAAGTATTGAAGAGAATTCGCATAAACATAAGTATTGAGGACATTGCTTGGCAATCAAATAAAAACACATTTGCTTGACTCTCAACAAAGTCATAAATTAACAACTCCAAAACAAATTCATTGCCATAAACATAGAGAGAATACAATGCGTCTCAAAAAAAGACGAGATAAATTGCCATTAAAATTTTCAACTACAGTCTACAATGTATTTAAGAAAGTATGATATCCACCACTTCTTCAAGATCTGCGTTCAACAAAGAATGCGGAAAGGTCTTGAGCCCCATAATGCATGCTCTCCTCTCTGAGGATGCGTTGAGACTCTTCGTAATCGAGCTCATCGTCGACATTGGGAGGAGCGTATGGGGCTGCCATTTCCTGTCGAATCATACGACAATAAATAATTAGATCGAAAAAAATAGATACACATTGATTAAAAAACTACAATCAATGGTAACATTCACACAATTTTAAAATTCACATCTATCTCATCAATTTGACAATAGCAATGTAATAAAATAGCATGAAATTTGAAATCAATGGACATGAGACAAGACAAAATTGTATCATTGCAAAGTATAGACACGTTTTCAAATTACAAGGTATGATTTCAAATTTCAATCATTGGATGGCCTCAAGCCTGCACTATCTGGGAGTGTGCGACCAACACGCTTAATGCCTTGTAACATGTTGAGGAGATCATGTGAGGACTTGCGCTGGGTGGGATTGGTAGATACACAAGTGCGCATGACTTCTTAAAAGCGTCTGAGGAAAGCGATATAATTAGTGTCATCATCCTTAGGTAAATATTTAAGAAGTTCTTGAATGTATTTACAAAGGGAGTAGATATCTTGGCTGTGCGTGAAGACCGAAGGATTTGTTGATATACATTCGAGAGCCATCTACCAATATCGATTACTCCAGGCTTCGCTTGTCGATGGGAGAAGATCTGGCAACTTTGGAAATGTGTTCTCTGTGGAACAAGGTTGCACTACCCCAATCACATACGCCTACATATACTCCAGCCCATCCAAAATGCAGCAAGATATTAGTCCCATGAACATCATTGTGAGGTGATGTTATTCGCGTGAAAAAAGATGAAGGTTCGGAGCAATCCATCAATGATAGGCCATATATTCTTCTTGACGCCTTCAATGGTCCCCTCGGTGTCTCTGAAACCCTTGCTCATGGCCACATTCTTCCCCTCCTTTTGGAGTCTCTCTAGCCAATGGTCGAGGTTTCCACCATTCCACATCTTGAAGATGAGGGTGGACGCTCGCGTGGCATGTCTCACCAATCCAAAGTAGCAATGATTCCAATATGAGTGATATTCATAATTGTGGCTTCATGCAGCACTATGTCATTGGCACTCTTCCGGCCATCACCCTTGATTAGCTTGCCAGTGTAAAATTCATTTGTGAAGGTTTGATGGTTGACTTTCACCTTCGTGACCATGCCGTATCTACCTTCTCCAATGCTTGCCATTTGTGGAAATTCAATGCAAACCATGTGCATGATGACGAGGTTGCATGGGTCTAAACTTCCCATGCTGGGCGGCATTGGATCATTGCTAGAGATTGGTACTTCCAAAGTGGTAGGCACTTCGGGTATATCCTTGGGCTCTCTTCAATCCTTGGTATCTTTCCCTGTTGCTTCATGCTTTTGTAGAGGACCTCTACTTCCTTCATGCGGTCCATGAAGCTAGACTTCCCTTCAATTTGCTTGTCAAGGGTTTTTGCAACTCTGCAAACTTGCCCTATGATTCGACTCACGTCATGGCCCAACTGACCACCTATAAGGACTTCAATCCCACCTGAAGCACCACAAAATTTTGCAACTAGTGTTGCATATGTAACACTACATAACTCATCCAAAAATGATTTGTATGAGGACTCTTGCGAGACTTCCTGGATGGGATCACTTCGTAATCCATAAAGATGAGTGCATACGAATTCTTTGACATATTTGCGCTCAACTTTTGTTATCTTGCCTGTAGTACCCATGATGTGCGTAGAAGCTAAAACGAAAAAACAAAAAATCAAAACTTCTCAGCAGTATATGTGACATGTAATACAATACATTCTAGTCATTCTTTACAACACAACCATTGGGCAATCACCCTAAAACCTAGACCACAGGTTTACATGAATGTAATTTATGATTAATATACACAAGAACATGCACACGATTATGCATGATGTTAATTATGATTTTTCATATCATAAAGAAATATGTTATGATTTTTCGAAATCAAAACCTCGCATGTATGAGACATTATCAATAGGAACATGACGAAGTCATAGAAATGCGTATTATTTTACAAATTACAAAGATTAATGTAAAATATGGTGTCATGTGTATATCCTTCTCATTGTAAGGATCTAAGCAAGTCCTAAGCACTAGACAAAGTGGTTTTATTCCCGTTGTAAGAGCAAAAGATAAACATTCAATTCAGACGTCGAGAACGATTACACTATAAAAATCAGTAGCTCATCAGATAATGGTTTTTTTCCACAAATTGTATTTGAGAGAAACTCCTCCCGTTGTAAGAACCGAAGATCGTGACGCGGGGAGTAGTTTAAATATTACACTTCTCATTATACAGATCTACAATGTAGATCTACGAATCATGTGGTCCATGACTACGTATATTGAAAAGTGTATAGCTTAAAGACGCACTAGATATTTTTTTTGCACGGATCATGTCTAGGAGTATCTTCTTCCATTGTAAGAATCAAGGCTCAGTTTGTAAGCTCACATTTCATTGTAACTTATTTTACCTAAAGCATCGTACAAAGTAAGAGTGTCGTGAGAAATATCAAACAAATGCACATGCTATCTAATGGTCTCCTAAAACACCGTACAAAATATGAGTGCCGACAATCATATCAAAACAATGTAAGGTGTTAACTAAATTCCTAAACATTGACTCAAGTAAGAGTGCTACAAAGCATATTAGAACAAGAGTCAATTATTTCTAAATTTTTTATTATTATTATGGAAGTAAGATATAAAATCAGACAAGCCATAGTAATATCTATATCCTAAATTCTAAACTGTTATGTGACTAAGAGGGCCCGAAGGCGTATCAGAGACACATACAATAATATAATCACATGAAAGTAGTATTTAAATTATTCACATATAAAAAAATGAATTTGAAGAGAAAATCTACTTACCAGGACGCGAAGCTGGCCTGCTCGAGAGTATGAGGTAGAGAGTGTAAGCTGTAGACAACTAGAAAGCTCAAAAATCGATATCGATCGAAAACGTATCGAAGTACGGTGCACATTTTTTTAAATTAATCTAGCGTATTGATCGATACTCTATCGATCAATAGATTACAAATTATTCAAAAATACCTCGTATTTACGATAATATGCAAATAATTACAAGTTATTCGATATAAATTACATTATTCGGTCAAATAAATGCAACGTAGGTGGCAACGGGAAGCTCCAAAAAACATGGAAAACTCTACGAGTTTCCATCATGAAGCAATTCCTTGCAAGTGATGCCAAACATAAAGTACTCACTGAATGGCGGAGTTTGAAGCTACTCTCCAACGAGTCTATCCACAAATATGCAGACAAGTTTTGGGATTTACATCTCAAAGCTACAGTCTTTCAAAAGATAGACTTCGTTGAGCAAACGCAACAATTTTGTGCGGTTACTTGAAGAAATGATCGAGTATGTCAAGTCACTACGGCTTGGTTCTATCGCTGAAGTCATCCACCACACTATGGTTGCTTCTCATATTAATTTCCAACAAGGGGCTAAGGGCAATGACAAGCCCATGGAAAACAAAGATTAAAATGATTCAAACGGAAAGAACAATGCTCAAATTTCTTCCCAAGTCAATTCCAACAACAACAACAAGAAGACCAAGGAGAAGGAAGTCTATAAAGGTAAAAATAAACTCTCCCCTGAAGAGCTAGAGGCTTCTCGCAAAGATCACAAATGCTTTAAGTGTGGGGAGCAAAGACATGTCTATTGTTTTTTCCCCAAAAGAAATGCCCGCAATGAGACTCCTAGAGCTTCCTCGATCGAAGCTCCATAAGAGGATTCTCATTGCAAAGGGCCATCCCTTTTTCCTATACTGCTTGGGGAAAGGTGAGGGAGCATGATGCTTTCATCCTTTTTGATCTTGGCTCTACTCACAACTTCATATCAACGGAGTTGGTCACAAAGCTGGGCATACAAGATTTTGAGATGGGAGATACTATAACTGCTGATGGAGCTTTCAAGGGACATCAAGCCTCAGTTACCCCATTGATTGGTAAATGAAGGCTTCAAGTCCAAAGCCATGTCGACAAAGAAGACCTTTTTTATCTCCCCTCTCCAACATGAGGATGCCATCCTAGGGGCATCATGGTTCAACCGCATGGCTACCAACATGAAGTTCCATGAAAGGAGAATCTACTTCACCTACAGGGAAAGAGCATGTATAATAGATGCTAACGAGTCTAGTCGTACTATACCACTTGTAAATTCACCTGCTTTTGGTAAGTCAATGAAAAACTCGGTTTCCTCGTACGTGATTTTCGTCAAAGAGTCTCTAAATGATGCTAATGTTTTAACAAAACAAAGTGGTAGGAATCGAGAAGAATTAGACTTGTCTAATTTTCTAATAAATTCCAAGATGTATTTATCAATGACATCCCTATGGAGTACCTCCAAAATGAGGGGATGATGACCATAAGATAGAGCTTCTACCTGGGAGCTCACTGCCTAATAAAACTCCTTATAGAGTTTCTCAAGCTCAACAAGAGGAGATTATGAGGCAAGTGTATGAGCTAGTAGACAAGGGGATGGTGAGGCCTAGCTCCTCTCCCTTTTGTTCACCAATCCTTTTGGTGAAAAAGAAAGATGACACATACTGCATGTGCGTGGATTATTGAGCACTAAATCAAATCACTATCAAAAACAGATTTCCCGTACCGCAGGTGGAAGGCCTGTTTGATAAGCTACAAGGTTGGACCTACTTTAGTAGAATTGACCTTAAAAGTGGCTATCATCAACTAAGGATAGTGAATGAAGATATGGTAAAGACTGTGTTCTACATAATGTTTGGTCTTTACGAATATCTTGTCATGCCTTTTGGTTTGACAAATGCTCTAGCCACATTCAACTGCTCAATGGAGAAAATCTTTAGACCCTATGGCAAGTTCATTGGAGTGTTCTTTGACGCCATTATCATCTACTCCAAATCTTTAGACGAGCATAAGCAACATCTCCAAGTAGTTTTTCAAGCTATGAGTGAGAATAAACTTTTCATTAACCAAAAGAAGAGTGATTTTTTCCTCCAAGAGATTCAAAACTTAGGTCATATTATCTCTCACGATCATATCCGTATGGATCCAGCCAAGCTTGAGGTAAGAAAAGGACGGCCTAATCCAAGGAATCTACATGAGCTACAAAGCTTTATTGGTATGTGTGCATACTATAGACTCTCCATAGCTAAATTTTTCCCAATAGTAGGACCATTACATGACTTAAAGAAAAATGTTAAGTACATATGGACTGCTAAGGAGCAAAATGCTTTTGACAAGCTTAAAGAAAAGCTTACCTCTCAACCCATGCTTACACTACCAGATCTCTCAAAACTTTTTGAGGTTCAATGTGATGCTTGTGGAGATTGCCTTGGAGCAGTTTTGCTTCGAGAAGGGCATGCCATAGCATATGAGAGTTGAAGACTCAATTTTGACGAGCAAGTATTGGGCATCTACAAGAAGGAGCTACTAGCTGTCCTACATGCCCTTGACACATGGAAGCACTTTCTTTTGGGGACTCCATTTATTCTACGCATGGATCACCAAAGTCTTAAGTACTTCATGATACAAACCAAGCTATCCGACAAACAAATGAATTGGAAAAATTTACTTTTACAATTCAATTTTCATATTGCTCACATTGCTGGCGAGCACAATCAAGTAGTTGATGCACTATCACAATGACCAAGAGCAAATGCAGTGTCCATATAGCAACTCACAATGTAAGGTGCTCGGAGTGAATGTATGATAAGAAGATGCTAAAGCTCAAGATATCTTTCCAGATACCTACTTACCAAGGGAGAACCTTCTTTCACAAATAAAAACAAATATGCTATGAATGAATGCTACTGTGAAGAGGAGAGAGAGAGAGAGAGAAGAGGAGAGAGAGAGAGAGAGAGAGAGAGAGAGAGAGAGAGAAAAAAAGTTCTCCAAACCCCCCCCTAAACCCCCCTTCAATGGCCCCCTTTCTATGCTATTGATTACTATCAATTCAATACACAATGGTCAAATGCAATGACAAACCACATGTCGACAACAAATGATGACGAGGATGAGGATGGGTTGAAATATGAAAGCAGTAGGGCTAAAATATGCAAAACATTGACTTTTTGTTGAATATTGACACTGTGTCGGCGAGGACGGCGATGCCGACGACAATGAGATGAAGCGCATATGTTGAAATCTGCGGACAGGCTGAATCTACAATGTCTAAGTGCTGGACTGTTCTGATACCAGAATCTACAAATGCTAGTCTGAAGTTGCAAACTAAAAATGCTAGGTTGATCTGTAGCAAAAACGCCACGCTTGATCTGTAGCCAAAAATGCCATCTACTTCTGTAGGTTGAAAACGCTAGGGTCTCCTGCCGGTCTTGCTGAGAAGGTGCATTGCAAGTTGTTGGAACTTCTTCTGCCTCTTCTATCAAAAAGTGCTAGCACTAGGCTTCTTCTATAGTAACTTGGAAAATTTTTCGTACTCACTTTTCCAACAAAAGTCACTTATTAAATAATAAGTGAAAAATGAGTAAAGTGGAAAAATGGGTTCTATGCACTGTAAAATACTCATGATGGGTATTGAATGTCACTCTGATGATCATGCTATGTGCAACCAGAGGATATGAAACTACTCTAAGTGCCTGGACATGCACGGTCTACGCATAGGCTCACAAAGGTTCTTGAACACTTCCTAAGCTGACCTGAACCCTAGACTTGAAGTAGCTTGTCCACATGCACATAGGGTTAGATATGCACGTGACATCCCCTCCTTTTCAAAGTGAGGTACTAGTATCAAGCTGTATGGCATCGAGGGAGTGTGCCAACAACTCTTGGAATCCTGCAAAGAACGCTTTGTCGGCCCACTCTGATGTGTGGGTCATGCGATTCTTGAACTTCATGAAGGTCTGCAATTCTTGCTTCTTTGGGCCACACCAAAAGCGACACAAAGTGATTTGTGGAGGCTTCAATGCGGAAACTATGTCTATGGACTTGGGTCCACTGTCATCAAGAATCTCTGAGGATGAAAATTCCTGAAACCATGTCCAACACAAAATCATAATCATACCCATTCCACGTAGAGTAACTGAAAAAATACTATTCTTTCTAAATGACTGTGCATGCAATGCAGATGAACAAAGTGACGCAATCCCAAACCGTTCACCAAACATGCGCAAAAAGTGAGATCAAATCTTGACTTGTCAACGTAAACCTATCAACTGTGGAAAATCACAACGGAAATGCCAATGCTTGATGTGGACAATCTTGCTCGTGCTCTTATTGAGACTGTGTCATGCCAAGGAAGAGACATGTAAAAGTGATTGACAAAAGGGACTTCGGGCACTGTAAGGGATGACATGCCGGCCAAGCAAAGCTGCTCATGACTTCAATTCCATCATTTTTGACTAGCAATATCACTTTGTTGCCCGTTCTGGTGCTTTGAATGGCATCATAGCTTCCAAGATGCAAAAACAATGTGAATTCCTTGAATGCAAACATTTTTTATTTTCGAGAGTGATCCACATATATCCATGCTCATCCACGAGTAAATCATGTGAATCGTACAATACGGAATGCCTATGGAAAGGGAACACATAAAGATGGTGACAAAAATGCAAGAAACTGTCACGAATAAAAAACTCAAACAATGTGTGCTTGACTAATCATGCAAACACACAATACTTCATAGTGGGTTCTTTGGACCTCGATCGGTTCTGTGTGATTGATTGTATCTGCAATGAGGTTAGCTTCACTAGAAAAATAATAATCTAAATCATCATCCTTGTGAACGATCACATCTCTATCATGCAAAACATGTGTGTCGTGCTTTGGAGAAGAAAGGACTGACAGAGTCTCCTTCTCCTATTTCTTTTCAAGATTTGCATGCACATTAAAGAATGAATAACTTCCTCACCACGAATGATAATGGGAAAGTCACTTTTGGTATTTGGAGAGAGAGTATTGTCTACCCAATCAATGAGAGGGTTATGCTCACAAAACCATTGAATGCCTAAAATCATGTCACATCCTGAAAGAGGAGACACTAAAAAATTTTGACGGAAGGCCGCTTGCTGAACAGTGAATAACACATCAAGGCACTCTCATGTAATGAGAGAGTCCATACGGGGAGCGAAGCCCAACACCTCGAGAGGAGATGTCTTACTCCAAGCAGACTCTATCTACAAGAGAGTCACCAATCACATCATGTATACCACCAAAATCAAACAAGATCACAATGTGTTCACCATTCACATCACCATAACACTTCATGAGGAACTTGGGACACACTAGTGTTCTCATTTATGGCATAACAAAGAATGTGGGTTCTGTGGGTTTTTTAGATTCGCTAGATTCATTCTTAGGTCATGTCTTCTTTATATGACCCTTGACATGACATTGATAACATTGACTTTCCTTAGAATAAATGACTTGTTCTTTTGGCATTATGTATCCTCCTATAATTCCTAGTGTGGCTTTTTCATATGAGGTTAGCTTAGGTTTAGCAGGTGCTTTAGCTTTACCCTTAGATTCATTTTGAGAGTTCTTTTCCAATGGATTAGAGGAAGATTGGCTAGAAGAGTTACCATTCTTACCGGTGGGTTCTAAGGAGTCTAAGAGATACTGTGAGAAGACTTGTTCTCCTTAGGCTTTCCTTTGTTGTGCTTCATCTCCTGCGCAAGAGCAATCGCTACCACTTTGTTGAGATCTATTGGGTCAAGGACTTCAACATTGAACTTGATATACTCGTCCAACCCAAAAAGGAATGCCTCTTTGCGCTCATCATCCGATTTACGTAATTGGGTGCCGAGCTGCAAACATGGTTAGAGAAAGACATGACTGGCGTCCATTTTGCTTGAGATTGCACCAATCTTCTTTCAACCACGCTAAGTACTAAGGTGGAATAAACCGCGCCTTGAGCTTGTCTTGGAAGTCAGACCAATTGAAAGAAAGGGGCATGTCTTCTTTGGATTTCTCTAGGTGCACGGCCAACTATGCCTCTTGCCACACTTGACACCAATTAATGACATCACTGGCAAGATACATGGCTGCCGTCAAAACTTTGCTATTTCTTGTTTTCTTAGTTTTCACAAAGTAAGCATTAAAATTGATGCAACAAAGAATTAATAACGTTAGCATCCATCTTAACTTTACACTTAATGAACGTCAAGTTCTCAGTGACGGCGTTGTTGGAATCCTCTTCTTGACTTGTGCTACCTGATGATTTTTCCATGAGTGACTCAAACTTGAAGGTGAGTACCTATAGGACCAACTCTTGTATGCATTGGTCCTCTGTACCTCATGTTCTAATTCCAAGGTTGCTCATCTGTCTTCAGCCACTATGCATTGGGCTTCACGTGCTTGCTCACGCTCAAGCTCGATAGTTGCCTTTCTTTCTTTGATCGCCAAGCACGCTTGCTCAAGCTCACACTCCAATACTACCCTTATTTCTTAGACTGCCAAGCGTGCTTGCTCACGCTCATGCTCCAAGGGTACCGTTATTTATTCACGGTTGCGATTCAAGGCGGCGTGTTGCGTCTCTTGTTGTAGCATCATCTCCATCATCGACTTGAGAAAAGCCTCCATAGGATTTGGTACAACCCGTGGCATAGATGGGAAAGGGGGAGGTTCAAAAAATCCTCCTAGTGGGAAAAATGTTTCTTCACCAGCTCCATGCTCATCATCTTCATGCAAAGTATCCATTTCGCTTCGGGTGATGATTGTACACTGAGATCTTGGGTACTTAAGTTCTTGAGGAACTTGGGATCTTGAGGTTCTTGAGGTCTATAGCTTTCAATCGATGTTTGAGAAGGATTTTCTCTTACCTGAGCTCGACTTTTCCCTACGGTGTCGAGAAATTTGCGATCTTGCCAGGAAAGCACCGGGGTTTTGGCTGTGAGAGTTTGTGAGAGAACTTCAAAAACTATATGACGGAGCTAAGACATAGATGCCATGAAGTGTAGGGTTTGGAAGGAAGTATAATCAAAGAAGCCCCAGTCTTTCTCTCTTGCACTCACACACAAAGAAAGAACACAAAAGAGAATATCAAAACAACACAAAGATGAAAACTTGATGACTATGGTCATATCGTATCATGGGTAATATGAAAGGGTTAATAGATGAGTTAATGGATTTCAACCTTTGCCGACCAAACAGGCTACAA
This sequence comes from Adiantum capillus-veneris, assembly GCF_014529385.1. Lineage (NCBI taxonomy): Eukaryota > Viridiplantae > Streptophyta > Polypodiopsida > Polypodiales > Pteridaceae > Adiantum > Adiantum capillus-veneris. The sequence goes on from NC_140935.1 coordinate 23,550,436, forward strand.
ATTATTCTTTGGAATTCTAATTTTGTGCTTACCATAATATATATGTTTTGTCTAGTGATTGGGATTAATTGTGTGTACAAATCCTCTTGGTTCATAGCAAGATAACTACACTTACGTCAAAAGAAAAGTTCTAGTCTATAAGGGGTAGCATGATGGGATCCAGTGAAAGAAGTATTTCATTGAGCCTTTTTGGGCCAAAGAGAAACACTGTACGTTATTGAAAGTGTATTTTACAAAAATCCATACGTTAATTCTAATAGATCGCACAGAGTGGAAGCGATAGAAGTTCACACCATTTGGATTATTCATCTAGGATAGTATGTGAGAAATGTAGTTATGAGAGAAGTGAAGAGATGAAAAGTTTCCCACCCAAGCCCTATTCTTGCCCATAGGCAATAAGGATACTGCGGGGAGGGATGTACCTATAGCAAGGAGAACCTAGAATTTGTAGAGAGAATGAATTTCTAGAGTGAGAGAGATAGGTTTGGTTAGAGAGGGAGATGAAATTAGACATATATGCTGGATTAGAGATGAAAAATAAAACAACAAGAAATCAACAAAATATAAAGTAGAACACATCTTACTTGACAAAACCTTTGAGAGTTATTCACCATTTTTGGTAAAGAGAGAAGAAGAGGGAAGACTTCAAGCCTTGATTGATGCACCAAGTTCAAGTCCTTCTTTGATTTGAGATTATATTCCAAAGAGCTTACAAGATTGGCTAGTTTTCCTCTAAGAGTAAGTGTAGGCTTGGGATTATGCTTCTGGCTAAGTACAATTAGGCATTACTGCTCTCACTCCCTCATGTATTCATCTCATGAATGGCTTGAATGGATTTCAAGGAAGAAGAGGTCCCCTTTTATAGGTGAAGAGAACCTACAAAAATACATAGTAAGAAGGGCTCTGAGTGTCAGCAAATAGATGCACCACAATGTGCCTACAACCCACTGCATCCGGAGGTGTCACACTAAACTTGGCAAGAGGCCCAAGTGTCTGTACCAGATCTGTCACCTCTAAGTCCCCTCTGTGGTGTGAGAACTTAGTAGCCTGAATCTGGAGACAGTCAAGAATTGTTTACACAAGAAAGAGAAGAGCTAGTGTAAATAGGAACTGGCAAAGTTTGAAATGAGCTGTCCCTGCATGATGTGGGTAGATTGGGGTCTAGTATTGTGATCATATCTCCTCAACCGTGGCTCCAATTAAAAAGTAAAAATAGGGACAGAATATTCAGCTCATAAGCTACGACTCCCATTTTATAAACTTTTTCCAATTTGGATTGGAGCTTTGTGTAAAAAAATCATCAAAATAGGATACAGATTTGGTAGCAAAAGTCTTCTTGTGGTCCCCTTAACCTAGAATTTCATTTGATTCCAATGGACACCTCATGCATTATGAAAGCATGGCATTGCTCCTTGATAAAGTTTTGTAATCATGCTTGCAATAATGCATTAAAATAGGTGTATCTTTGAGAATCATGCAAGCTAGTGTCCCACTAAGATTTGATTCCTTTCTAGTAGCTATTAAAAAGAAATATAAGAAAAACATAAAAAATACATAGAATATGTATATATTGAAAGTTACCTTAGATATAGGATCTAGCGAGGGTGTGAGATAATAATGAGATAGCCGAAAGAAAGAACCAATGATTTTTGCCCCTAGTTAAAGAGACGGAGCGATTGATGATTTTCTCCATAGTACTTTTTGATGATATAGTAAGAATATGCTACCCTTGAGATAAATAGTAGAATGAGATAGAAAGCTTTATTATTATACTTAGATATGTATATGTACATTATAGAAAATATACTTATGTTATCTAAAAAGTTACAAGATTGATCTTCACCTATGTTTTCCTCTTCCTCCTCCTCAATATCTTCTGGATCACTGTCTTCTCTTCTCTTAAACACTTTGATCCTTTTTCTTAAAATGGGAATCTTTACATCTGTACCATCTAGTTCAGACAAACTGTAAGTTGCATTTTCATGCACATGCTTTACAACATATGGTCCAAACCATCTTTTTGAGAACTTACTCATGACCGTGTGTTGGTTATCAAAGCTACTATTATACACTAAAACCCAGTCACCTTTGTCAATTGTTTTGCTCCTGAGCTGTCGCTATCTGTACATCTAGTTCAGACAAACTGTAAGTTGCATTTTCATGCACATGCTTTACAACATATGGTCCAAACCATCTTTTTGAGAACTTACTCATGACCGTGTGTTGGTTATCAAAGCTACTATTATACACTAAAACCCAGTCACCTTTGTCAATTGTTTTGCTCCTGAGCTGTCGCTTATCAAAGTAGTCCTTGTTTTTCAACCTTGCATTTTTGAGTCGTTCTTTTGCAGCCTCAATGTCTCCAGGTCTTCTCTCTAGTTGTCTTATGCACAATGCAAGGAGACCTTCCCTGCTAAGCCCCTCTTGCCAAGGTAGTGCATTCCATGTGGGAATCGTATCTTCAATCAGCATCATTGGCTTTTGACCATACATTAGCTCCACAGGCATATAGCCAGTTACTGAGCTATGTATTGTTCGATCAGCCCATAAAGCATATGGTAACAGTTTTGGCCACTCACCAACTCTTCCTTCGCAAGCGTTGGCCAAAGCTTTGATGATAGGAGGATGCCCTCTTTCACTCTTTCCATTTCTTTCAGGGTTGTAAGCTGTAGTAAGAGAAATCTTGATTCCTAATCTGGAAAAGAACTCCCTTGCTTCCTTGGCATCCATCTCACCTCTATCTGCAGTGCTCTTTCCCACACAACCATAACAACAAATCACCTCATCAAGAAGGAATTTGTACACAGTGACAAGCGCAAAGCGCGATAATGACCCCGATGACCTCAAAACGCCAGGAGCCCGATGCTTGCCAAGCTGGCCACGGAGATTTCTACTTTCGTGAGTGTGTGGTGACCATTGGAGTCAAGGTGTAGACATGGATTCTTCTATATTGCTAATTCCCAAAATGCTACACTAAAATCCCCTCTCTCTTGAGGCAAGTGTTGCCAGTCCCTCCCACCAAAATGCTACCAAATACTGACTCCCCCCGATAGTGACCTCTAAATGCCTTTTTATAGGTGTAGGCTGCATTAGGTAAGGGTAATCTGATTAAGCTAGGGCCCTAATTAGGAGAGACAAAGCAAGGACTTGGGTCCCAGATGGTTGACCCTTGCTTTGTCTTAGGAGAATTTTAAAATGAAATCTCCTAGGTGGGCCTTTGTGACCATCACCTAGAGAGAGGTGGCAATTTACAATGGGGTTTTTTAATAGGTTTTTGGCTTGAAACTGGAAAATAATAATAACCTATGGATGTTACTCTAGAGATGCATCGTAGACGAGATACCGGCGAATGGCGAGCCTCATTGGTGTGTCGATGTGCAGACTCATTTGGGTTCTATTCTTGTCCACATGTGAGCACACCAAATTGGTGGAGGAGACGGGCAAGGGTGGTTAGGGACCTTGCTTTATTTCAGTTCCTAGAGAAGGGCTGGTGCTGTCATCCCATATGCTCGCACCTTTTTCAGCTGCAACCCCAATCCCTGCCGACGTGTAAAGTGTACCAGCCTGCCATTTATCTTCTGCTCCATACACGTTGCCATAGCTGTCCTTGATCTCCACTCTTTTCACGCCATGAAAGTGTCACCACTGTCGCTCATTCATCATGATCACTAGAGCTTGTCACAATACCTGCACGAAGCCATGTACTCACAACCCTGGTTGGTTGTCTTCCTGTACGGTTATCTCAAGCTCACTCCGAGCTAGCAATACGGTATCCCATCAACACCCTCTTACCAATTCTGGACCTACGACACCGGCCATACGCCTCAGTTAACGTCAACCCAATTTGGAGTTTCACTGCATGTGCATGGCCGAGTCACTTTGCACATGATGATGAGCAACAAAACATCGATTTATTGCTTACGGCCAGGTGCTTCTTTGCGGCAATCAATAACATTTACTCTCAAATTGAGCAGTTTCTGCTCATGCATCCCCTCAAACTACGCAGCCTCCAATGAACGTTTCTCTACTTTTGCAACCACCAATCTCTTCAATAGCTCTTGCATTTAATGTTTTCTCTTCTAAGGTGTTCCTTCACCGTACCCAGACTGCGCTAACTCTGTTGGCCCTTGCCCAAATCTCAATGCAGCAGCCTATTCTCGCTACTCTGCACCTGGTGCTCCATAATCAATCAAGTGCCAGTGAACAAATGGAAGATGTGATTGAGCTGGATAATTGCAACTTCTTGATACAACTATTGTTCACACACCAAATCAGCGGACAAACACACTTCAAGCAGTTTTTGCTGCCATGCAGATGCTTTGCCCAACTGACAGTCTCGCCTTTTCTCGGCTATCATGATTCTCAGCAATTTTGCTATTTTGCTTGCAGCAGAGGCTCTTCTTTGTCATCAATTAGATTATTGGCTGATTTGAACCAAGTTGATTTGAGACCTAATGACTGAAGAGCTACCAGAACTAAAGAAGGTTTGTTGCTCTGACTGCTCACCCACCCAAGGAGTTGCTACAGTATTAGTATTTCTGGAGAGGTGCCTTTTTGTGGTGATTACATCTAGCCCAACATCTCCGTTATGTCGTAGCTTTCAGTCTCTAGATTTTCTTTTTGTTAGCTGCTTACCAATGTTCAATAAACCATTGCACCAAACCCCTTTGATGAGATTCAATGTATGTCACAAAAAAATCGCATCCAAGTCGCTATGATGCAGTCCCCATAGTGTATTCGGTATATCCATTTGCATTGGGATAGCGACCTGATGCCATGCCTATTTCGAGATGTATGTTTTCTCTCTTGTCGATTGTAGCCCCCAAATTCAGTCCCTAACTCCCAAGCCGTTGTAAGCTCACTCCCCCCAGATGAGGCGTTGGAGTTGATGCAGTCCCTTCAGTCATGTTGAGTCCCTTCTCAGTCCAATCTTGTAAAAAGATGTCCATATTTTTCTCCCTAAGGGGGGAGGTGTGGTGTGTGGTCGTGTAGGTCATGTGTTCGACCACCTAGTGTGGGAGGACACTTAGTTCTTGGCATGTAGTCTCTATTGGCAATATAAGGAGCCCCGACTCTCTTGTGGGTAGACTCATTTGGGTTCTATTCTTGTCCACATGTGAGCACACCACAATATATATATATATGTATGTATATATATATATATGTATGTATGTATGTATGTATGTATATATAATATATATATATAATAATATATATATATATATATATATATATATATATATATATATATATATATATATATATATATATATACATACATACATACATACATACATTATATATATATACATACATATATATATATACATACATATATATATATATTGCTTATGTGCAAGCTTACACAGAGAACGGGTGGGAGATGGGAGAGGGAGCATGTGAGGGTTGGGAGGGGTGAGAGGGACGGGGTGTGTGTGTGTGTGAGTGTGCGCATGTGCATGTGAGTGCGTGTGAGTGTGTGCATGTGTGTATAGGTAGAGAGAGAGTGTGCAGTTTACTCTGCTGTGCCCGCGGGCTGCTCATACAGAGAGAGAGAGAGAGAGAGAGAGAGAGAGAGAGAGAGAGAGAGAGAGAGGAGAGAGAGAGAGAGAGAGAGGAGCTTGGTGATGGGGGGGGGGGGGTGTGGGTGAGGGATGGGTGAAGTGGGTGTGTGTATGGGTGTGCTATGAGAGAGAGAGAGAGAGAGAGAGAGAGAGAGAGAGAGAGAGAGAGAGAGAGAGAGAGATGTGCTGCTTGGCCGACAGGAATGAGAGGGGGGGGGGGGTCAACGAGGTGGGGAAGAGAGAGAGGTAGCGGGTCAGAGGAGGGGGGGGCCTGAGGGTGAGAGGGGAGAAAGAGTGGGGGTGAGAGAATGAATGAGAGAGAGAGTTGACCCGCCGTGTTGACAAATAAGAGGGGAGGAGAGGGGCTTGGTGAGGTGGCGAGAGAGTGGGGGTGAGAGGAGAGGGACGGCCCGTCATAGGGGAAAAAGAGGGAGTATGGACGAGAGGAGTATGGATGAGAGGGGTGAGAGAGAGAGTGAATAATGAAAGAGAGAGAGGGAGACTTTTGTCCAAGCATGGCGGCCCGCCAGTGGAAGAAAGAGGGAGTAGGCTTGTTTTATGCGCAGGTGACACATAAGCAAGGTAAGAGAGAGAGATAGTGGGTTTGGCGGAGCCGAGCAGGAGAGAGATGACTTGTCCTCTGGTGGTAATGGAGGAATGTAGCCAAAACTAAGGGGCGGCGTGCTGTAGGCAAGCATAGAAGGGGTGGTGGTGAATGTAGAAACATTTTTTTATCATTTTTCTTGGTATTGTGCTCCTCCTTGATTGGGGTTGGTTCTTGCAGCCACGGTTTTGAAAACTGGCCGTCATTAGCCCTCCCTTCTGGCTAGAGGCATTCATGCTTCTAGCTGTGCTTTTGATTCGCTAGCAGTGGAGTTGGAGGGTTTTCCCTCTTCTGGAATATCTAGCATGAATTTTGAGTCAAACCTTAAAAGGTACCTTTTGAGCCTCCATCCATTGACTCTGGTCTTGTGAATTCTACCATCTGCTTCCATCAATTTGTAGCTGCCGTTGGCGTAGCGCTTTTTGACAATGAATGGCCCTTCCCATATGGGTTGAAATTTCTTGTCTTTCCTAGTGTCAAATCTGTTGTCGTGTCTCAACACTAACATGTCTTTTCCAGACCCTTTTCCTTAAGCCCTTGATTGAATGTGAGTCGGTGTCTCTCTGCTTGTGCTGCATAGTGATTGATTGCATCTTTCCTATCTAGTTGAAGCCTTTCTAGATCCAGGATGTGGTTGCAGAGATGGACGATTGGACGCTGTAATTGGCTAGCCATGACTCGCAAGTTGGCTATCTGTACCTCGATGGGTAGAAAGGCCTCCTTTCCATATACAAGATGAAACGGGGTGAAACCTAGTGATGTTCGGAATGTTGTGCGGTAGGCCCAAAGAGTGGCCATGAGATGCTTATAGCAATCACTTGTGTGGTTATTTACGTGCTTTGTGATGATCTTATAGATCATGCCGTTTACCTTTTCCACTAGGCCATTGCATTGTGGATAGTATGAGGTGGAATGTCGGTGCGTAATGCCTAACTTTTTCATCAGTTCTTCCACTAGATCTCCTCTAAAACCCAACTGGCCCTCTATCAGATAGTATCTATGTGCTCAAATATGAACTTCGCCACTTCTTGGACTGTAATGCATGTGGTGGCTGCTGCTTCCGCTCATCGGGTCATGTAGTCTACACCAACTAGAATGTATAGTTTACCTGATTGGACCCTTGGTAGAGGACCAATTGCATCTATTTCCCACTTTTCAAATGGACCATATGAGATGATAGGAGTCTGTGGCTCATACGTTAGTATACGGTCACTGGAAACTTGACAATCCTTGCATGTTTTACACCAATGATGCACATCCCTGTTTAGACTAGGCCAAGAGAATCCTGCATGTAGAATCTTTCTACTGGTAATATCTAGAGCAAAATGGCTGCTGTGCGCTCCTTGCCGCACTGTCGAAGCAAGGGACTTGCCGATACACCGTGTACGAGCCGCAGACGGCTCCAAGCACACAACTAGTTTAACTAGTAAGCTCAAGAGGGCAATGGTGTGTCACTCACCGCCTTATGCTCCTGCCGTAGAGGATTCCTCGCCGCGAAGAAGAGGGAGACGCCGCTACGCCGCGCTCAACCGCCTCGCCGCCGTCGTGCCGCCGCAACGCTCGATCGCACACAGACTCTCACTCTCTCTCTCTCTCTCTCTCACACGCACACACACAAGGAGATGGTGAAGGAGAAGGTGGAGATGGAGCAAGAGCAGCTTCTATTGCACAATGAGAGAATGACTCAATTTTAGGTTTAATTGGCTTTTATGTGAGCTCACCCCATTCACACTTGGGCGCCCATGCTTAGCCAACTAACCCTAGCATGTTCGTGTTAGAGTGCGCCTCTCATCGGCGATCACTCTACCTTTCCCTATTGGACCGACAAGCCCGGTGCCTGACTCTACTTAAATAAATAATACGGTTACAGTGTCCGTCGTAGGCGATAGGGTGTCCGTGAGCCACGAGGGTTAACATTGCCCCCCTTCCTGATGTAGATTCCGTCCTCGGAAGCTATTGAGTTGAAGCTTGGTATGTCCATGTTGTAGAGCATCTAGATTTGAATCTGCAAGGCAAAGTCACTGTTTTAGCAAGCGGAATTATATTGCCATAAATCATGAGGGGAATGTAAAGTACATGTGGAAATGAGTAAATGCAAGATTTATGAAATGTTGGACTGCCATTAAGGACAAATAAATTGCACTTTGAGTAAATTAATTAATCAAGAGTTTTGAGCTTATGGGTGAGTCTATCAATTAGTTAGCTATGACTAAGGTTAAAACAACTACTCTAGTACTAGCTAAGCTAAGAAGATTATCTAAATGCAAGATTCCCGAATTATGCTTTTCAGCTTTGATTAGCCAACTCGGTCTCACAACTGCAAACAAAATCTTGAAATGTTAACTGTAAGCTCAATGGAAGTCTTTTTTTTTTTTAATACTTTTTTACTTTGGGTCACAATCATGTGACGTGTGTGCTTATTTTGTATGTCCGGGGTTTTTTGCTTCTCAAGGAAAAGCGCCCACACTGGGAACCTCTAGGGCTCTAGTACCATAGACAATACATGTGAGTGAAGTACCAATTCAAGCCAGGATTTCTCTTCCAACGTAAGATTTTTCATTTGTGGCACTTATGTTTTTTTTTTTTGCTTCCATTTCCTTGGTATTCGCACTAGTGTTTTTTGTTGTTTGAGTGAGCAAGCCTTTCTCTGCCTAAAACATTCCTAAGGTCTCAAATACTCGGATAATTTTATTAGCTAGGCCTAGTGGTCAAGTAAATGAGTTAACCTAAAGTCACGGTCTCCTAATCTCCAGGCTCATCCATAAGATTAAACTGGAGTTCAATCAACTTAAGCAAAGACAAATTTATACATCTATAATGGCAGATAACATCATAACTATTGCACTCAAACAAAGAATGAAAAATCATTATTAGCAATTACACATATCCACCAACATGAATCATGGAAAGTAGTACACCTGGAGGTATGGAGTGGCTCATTTAGTTGAAGCAGATGTCCTCAGCCATGTGGATGGAGATCCATATAAGTCCTACCTAACACATCCAAAAACAGGCACTATACCTCTAGGAGGCATATCAGTGTGAAAAATTAAAACTCCTAAAAAACAAACTCAAAACACAATCTAGACCCCTAACCTACCTATCTGTCACCCCTTTTAGAATCAAGGAAAGAGGATATTATATAAACCGGGTGGCCACCCTAAGGCTAGGCCTCTATCCTCATCATCTAGATAAATAAAATCGTTGTCTGTGAGGCCATAGTCTTCCTCGGTCTCTATTAGTTCCTCTTCATCATCCTCTTGTGCAAGCATGCTAATCAAGAACCTCGCGATGCGTGGATACTCATCTTGTGCAAAAGAATAAGCATGTGCCATTGGAGACACATTCGCTACTGGGTAGGGATCACTAGTTAGCCATAGATGTATCAGCCATTCTAACTCCTCAAAATTTCTCTCACATGCAAGGCTCTCTATCAAATCCCATTCGCAAGAAAGTATAGGGTAGCATACGTAGAACACTTGAGGAAAAGACAAAGGGTACCTTTCATCAAAAATAGAAGTGCATGCCTCTGGTGAAGTAGCCATTTCTGACAAGACAAATAGATTTGGTTAGGCCTTTAAAACATAAGAGTTGTTTTTGTGTGTTGCTTGAATTGACACGGTGAATTTGGACTTATATGTAAGATCTGATAGGGTGCTCTCTCGTTGCTAGTCGCTCTTGCTCTTTACTATTTTTGTTTTTTGTGAGTATAAGGCTATATATATACATTCCCTAAGATTGGAATTGAGAGGTCAGGGAGGAAGGTTGAGAGGGGAGCAAGTGAATGATTGAGGTTAGCAAACACTCCCCCCTTCCTTGGGTAGATCATACCTTTTGGAAGGAGGTCGTCACCTTTTGAAACCAATTGTTCCAAGTTGTTATGGGTGAAGGTTTTAACCAATAGTTTTCGACCACCCTATGCGTTTCATCTAGTTGCAAGGGTGGTAAGCTACTCTCCCATGATTTTATTGGCAACGTTGTTGTAGATGGTGAACTTACCCCGGGAGGTGCAAACTCTTTCGTGCTTGTATGGATATGTACAGTGGTAGGTGGAGGTTGTGTCGAAGCTTCTATTTGCGTATAGGAACTACATGAAGAGCAAGAAGCTTCATTTGATTTCCGTGTTCCTGAGCTAGGTGGAACAAATCGTTCTTTCTTTGGTACCCAAACTAGCTCTAGATCGGGTGTGTAACATTCCATGATTTTTTCTTTTCCGCGATTTTCAATTTGTTTTGGAGCCACAGGATTGGGTTTACATGGGCCAGGTGATAGGTAAGAGTACACTTTACGTTTGGGCACCCAGATTTGATCATTTCCTTCATAGTATCCTTGGGCTTCCAATAGTCGTTTAGGAATCCAACGCAACGTTTCTTTACATTTCTTGGAGTGAGTGGGACGGTTCTTACTAGGTTTCCGTTTTTTTGCATCAACCATGCTCACTACAGAGGCTTTAGGGACCCACTTGTATGTTTTCTGTGTTATATTAGGATGATTCTTGTGTGTCTCAAGCGTTCTTTCAACTACATCAGTTGAAGCTCTAGAGAGTTGGGCTATGGGGACGTATGGTTCAACCTCCTGGACATGCAATGTCTTGGGTTTTATTTCCTTAGGAAATATCTCAGGGACTATGGCTTGAGTGGTAGGGCTAAGAGCTGGTTTTTGCGTTGTAACACCCCCAGTCCCCCAATCAATAGTGCATTTGGTGGCTATCATCCACGTGCGGCCTAGGTTTATATTACCCTCCATAGTTCCAATAGGCATGACCAAAAAGTCTTGACCTACAATCCCATTGTCATAACTGACAGAAGTGTGCCAGATTCCAAAAACCATAGTTTTTTTCTTGTTGACACCCTTGACTTGGATAATACTCTCAGATAGAGGTGGCTTCCCTAACTGACACCACACCCCATAGGATAGCAGATTATATTTAGCACCCGTGTCCAATAAGGCGTTATATAGCACTTTTCCATAGGCACTATTTAACTCAATGGGGTATCGTAGAGGTGTGTCAGAGTCCAACCCATCCTCTTCGATTTCCACGTGGAATGCATTTGTGACCCCAAGGTTAGCCTCTCGTTTTTGTCTTATACGTTGTTGTCGCTCCTTAGCCTCAGCTTGAGCTTGTATCTTGTTTAACTCGGTTTGTGCTTTGGCGGCCTTCTTTTGATGAATGGCCCGTAGTTCTTCTTGGCTTAAAGGATCATAATATCTTTTGAATTTACTCCCATTGAGGAATCCAATGGTTTCAACTCCATCAAGAGTTTCCACACGAAGGGTACCTTGTGGGGTAATTTCACATACTCTATATGGTCCTTTACCAGCATATTTCAACTTTTTCTTCTCTTTACGTACTCCATACATAAGGACTTTATCACCAACTTTGATGTCCTTGTCCTTCACATGGCGATCAAACCACTTCTTTCTCCTATCCTTTTCCACAAGAGCATTTTGCACAGCCAACTGTCTCTCTTCGTCTAGTTTTTCTAAGATATACAAACGCTCGGTTAAGGGGTTACCATTCCATCCTTCTTGCGAAGCTACCCTAAGACTAGGAATGACAAACTCCCAAGGCATAACCGCTTCTTGGCCGTATACCATTTTGAATGGCGTACAATTAATAGCCACTTTATAAGCAGTACGATAAGCCCATAAAGCAGATGTCAACTTCAAATCCCAATCAGTGCGATGAGCTTCTACCGTCTTGGTTAAAATAGAGATTAGAGTCTTGTTGGTGCTCTCGGCTTGTCCATTAGCTTGCGGGTAATAAGGTGTAGACTTATGGTGGGATATCATAAAGGTCGTGGTAAGCTCTCTTATTACCTCATTTATAAAATGGGTACCATTATCACTAACAATTTCAAAAGGGCAACCAAATCTTGTGATAATGTTCTCAAAAAGAAACTTAGCTGTTGTCCTCGCGTCAGCTTTTGTGAAGCCTTAGCTTCAGCCCACTTTGTTACATAGTCCGTAGCAACTAGAATATATCGAGATTGAGTGTTGCGAGCTGCGGGACTAATTGGACCTACAAAGTCTAAGCCCCATTTTTCAAATGGTTGGGTTACTTTAATAGGATGTAAGGGCATTTTGTCTTTGCGTTGTGTGGTCTTGTAACGTTGGCACTCATCACACCCTTTTGCAAAAAGTGATGCATCCTTAAATAAAGTTGGCCACCAATAGCCTGATTGCAGCACCTTTCTAGCAGTCAGGTCTCCTGAAAAATGACCTCCTGCTATGCCCATATGTGCTTCTTGCAAGATATACAAATATTCATCCTCGCGGGCACAACGCCTAAGAATATCATCCTTGCCTAATCTATACAGAGTTCCGGCAATCAAACAATAGGGTTCACATTCTTTTACTAGCCTTCGAGCGATATCCTTACGAAGTTCCTTGGGTGGAAAACCATTAACTAAAAAGTTAACAATGTTCTCACTCCATTCAGGCATAGTCTCAACTATGAATAGGGAAGTATCGGGTAATTCATCATCAACTCTTGTAGGGGCTTCACCATTGGGTATGCAAGACAAATGATCAGCCATGACGTGCCTTTTACCGGGTCTCACTACAATCGTGAAATCAAACTCCAGAAGAATTAACAACCATCGTGTGATTCTTCCTGTGGAGCATGGCTTGTTTACCAGATACAGCAACGCTTGATGGTCCACATAAAATACAAACTTGTTTGCCAGAAGGTAGTAGCGAAATTTCTTTACTGCATAAACCATTGCCAAACCTTCTCGCTTTGTAGTGGTGTAGTTCCTTTCAGCATCGTTCAATTGACGGCTTGCAAAGCTAATGGGATAGTCCAATTTATATTCTCCTGGTTGAGTGAGAACACACCCAATAGCAAAGTTTGATGCATCAATATGCACATGGAAAATGACATCCCAGTTAGGTGTCCTTAAAATCGGAGCACTTGCTAGTGTTTTCTTGAATTGTTCATAGGCCTAGTCACACTCTTCAGTCCATTTAAATTCAATGAGAAGCTTGTACAAAGGACGTGCTATCTCAGCGAAAAATAAAATAAACCGTCGATAATAACCCACGTGTCCCATGAACCTTTGAACTCCCTTGTAATTGGTTGGTGGTGGTAACTCTAGAATTACTTTAATTTTGCTCTCATCGGTTGAGATACCATTCTTGGATACTATATGCCCTAAAATAACTCCATGCTTGACCCAAAATTGGCATTTGAACGGGTTCAATGAGATACGATATAACCTACACTTTTCAAACACCTTCCGCAAACATGATAGATGTTCCTTCCAAGAAGAGTAAACACAAAGGTCGTCTAAGAAAGCTTCACAAAACTCTCTCAAATATTCTTTAAAGCCAGTGTTTATTAATCGTTGGAATGTAGCAGGGGCATTTGTTAAGCCAAAAGCCATCACACGAAATGCAAACACGCCAAATTCTGTGATGAAGGCAGTTTTAGCTTGGTCCTCTAGCGCTATCGTGATTTGGTTGTAGCCTGAGTACCCATCTAGAAAGCTGTAAGCTTCCTTGCCTGCAACTCTTTCGAGTACATGTTCGGAATATGGTAGGGGGTAATGGTCTCTTCTAGTAGCTGCATTAACTTTTTTGAGGTCCACGCACACCCTGAGTTTCCCATTCTTTTTTGGCACGATAACTATCGGAGACACCCATTCAAAGTGTTCAATAGGATATATGAACCCACATTTGATAAGCTTTTCTAGTTCTTCTTGAATGATCTTTGCGTACTTAGGATTCATCGGGTAGGGTCTTTGTTGTACGGGCTTCGCAGTGCTAATCATAGGGATTGTATGTTGGACCACAGAAGGTGGAACACCTTTCATATCATGGTATGTCCAAGCGAATACGTCCTTGAATTCCTTGAGAAGCTCTTTGAGGACCGCCTCTTCAACTTCTGTGAGGTCTTGGGCAATAAAAACAGGTTTTGATTCTTCACCGGGGTCAGCTAATTCTATTTCTTTAACTATTGCCGGACCATCATAGATTCCATTATTCCCATCGATAGGTATTCTTTGGGCTTTTGTGTACACAACCTTTGCTTCCCCTGTGGTGTAAGATTTGAAATGTTCTGGTGCAGGATGCAAGTCTGTGGATTCTGGTTGTGCTTTGGTTTGTGCTTCCATTTCTGCTTTCTTGTGTTGTCGAGCTAACTCTTGGTTTTGACACCTCCTTGCAGTGCGGCTCTTGTCTATGATCTCTAATTGGGCTATGTCATGGGGTCGTGGTCTACACCACATAACATTTTGGGGATATTCACCCCAATTGTCTACCAATTTTCGATGAGCATCACATGCCCCTATATAACTGAGCCATTCTGCTGAGGATCTCTTCTTTTTTATCCTAGCACGTACATTGGCTCGATATCGACGCCTCTTAAGGTTTTTCTTTTTCTTATTTGAGACCTGCTTTTGATTTGCATTTAGATCTGGCTCACTAAAGGAGTCCTCGTTGGTGTCTTCTTCACTCTCGGGGGAGCTATCATCGGTTGATGTGCTCGGTCCTTCCGAATGTTTTGACTCTGAACTTGCTCCACTCTCTAATTCATGAGATTCAGAATCCGTTTCACTCTGGGAGTCAGTGTCCAAGTCGTGTTGGTCAAAGTCTTCTATTGAGCTATCGGTGTCACTGTCAGATTGGTCCACAATTGCCTTGCCCTTAGAAGATGCATGTATGGCACTTATCATGTTCAGAGGTGCAATTTGTGGTACCTCTTCCCCCTCTGGTGTGACCCAAGTGGTTCCTCTATTTCCCCAGGTATCTATGGTTGCAGCTAGGTGTACCCAGTCTACGTTGTCTGATTCCGTCATACCCGGTAACACATCCATGTAAGGAGAATCTTGGCCAATGTCTGTATCCTTCTTACAAGTGTAACAATATTGTAGTGGGGCCGAGTGAACTGTGGTGTCAGAGCGATGATCAATAATGGTTTTACTCCCTAAGGGGTGTACCTTACCAGTCACCAAATCCACTCTAAGGACAGAGTCTTGGAATTGCAAATAGACATGATTTTTAGACCAATCATGAACCATTTGTGCTTCCCTCATGAATGGTCGTCCTAAAATCATTTCATATGACATAAGGTGTTTAGAGAAATCCATTACAATGAACGTATGTAGTACCTTGTGTCCTAGAAATTTGATCTTAAGATCCTTGAGCATCCCCATAGGTTTGGCTATGGTACCATTTCCCATCTTTACCACAATGTTAGTAACACTGAGGCGGGGTTTTCCCATGGATTCCCAACAATCTTTTGTAACGATGCTAACTCCCGCACCACCATCAAGAATTCCCTTTATAGTTAATCCCTTGGTAGTGATGGGTAGGGTCGCATTAGACTCGTCGCCTTCAAAATACTGCCATAATTCGTTAATGGGTACCTCGATCACAGACTCGTGTCCATCTAAGTCAAGTGATTGCACATGATTTTCCTCATCTCCTGTTCCTATGTTTGTTTTGGAACTGGCTTTGAATTTCCCGTATTCTGCGACCTCTTCCTTCGTGTCTTCTTTTTCTTTGCTTGGATAACTGACGCGGTATCTCTCTCTTCGAGGATATGGCCTGGCCCTTGAAGCATGGACCGTGTAATCGCATAAGCGGGTGCGACGGGTGGTATTGGCGATGTCACACTAGCAATTTCGACCAAATTTAGGGGTGTGATTTTAGGCGCATTTGGGTTATAAGGGCATTGGGCAATCAAGTGATCTATGCCACAATGATTACATGTGAGTATTGGCATTGCAGATGTGCTCCCTTGATTCATTTGCATCTGTGCAGCATTCTTTTGCAGCCTAATAGGCACTCCGCTGCCCGATGTGGTCCACCACACTCGTAGCATTGAAGAGGTGGCCTCCTAGCCTGGGTGTTGATATTTTGACCTCTGGATGCGAGAGCAGCAGCTTGATAAACCGGCTTGACTTGCCCCCAACAATCTTCCATGTAGTATATAGGACACTCTTCCAATGTATCAAGTCCGTAGGCAATACTAGTGTCTATTTCCTCCTCACAGCCATCTGCATAAGCATTTGATGGCTCGCAACCCACTTGGTTCATAGGGGCGACTCTTGGATGCGGGGGCTGCGGTCCTAGCACAGGAGGTGGTAGCGGTGTAGCTTGTACAACATTTTGAGGTCTAGGGACCATGTGTTGCGGTAGTTGCTCAACAGGTGGAGCAGGCATCAATACAGGAGCTCGAGGTGCATCCGTCCAAGCTACAGGTGGTCGATTTGCCATAATGCGTTTGATCATTAAACAATCCTTAGTTTGGTGACCATACCTACCACATGCGTTGCAAGTTCCATTAAATTTTACTCTTAACATAGGGCACTCACTAGTGCTATGTGGACCTAAGCAAATGGAACACCATTGTTGCTCCCTTCTTGGATACATGTGACTATTTTGAGGGGGTCGATTATCCTTAAGAGACTCTTGGATTGCCTTGGTGAGGTCTGTCAAGAATGTCTCAAATACCTTTGGCTCATTGGCAATGGGCGTTGCAGTCATGGGTTCATACTCAATGGCTTGTGAGCTAGTGGATCTCGTGTCAGTAGACACCCTCATGCCTGCTATCATCAAGTTGTCCTCTAGTTGGATTGCATTGGCAGTGACATCTTCCCAGGTTGTGATACCTCTAATCACTAGTCCATTATAGATTCCTTCATTCCTCAACCCTCGAATGAATCGATCAAGCAGTTGGTTATTGTTGAAGCGCTCATTTACAGGGCAGCGAGAGTTTAAGTGCTTTAGACGACTAATGAAGTCCCTTACTGACTCTCCTTCCTTACGTTTGGCCTTTTGTAGCTGAGATGCTACACCCCAAAGCACACCTTCTTGTATGTACTCCTTTAGAAACAACCTTCGAAGGGTAGGGTAGATTGTTTTCTCGTCCACCCTTAGGGTTCTATACCAATCTCCAGCCTTCCCACTTAATGTCAAGCATAAGGCATTGCACTTATGTAGTTCGTTGCATTCCCCTAAGGAATCACATACTTGTTCAAACACTTCAATGTGTTTTCTAGCATCTTCGTCCCCATTGAATTTTTGCGTGAGTTTGGCAATTTGTACTGCCTTACTTCTAGGCTCTCTATCAGATGCGTGATGCATATTTTCCGCGATAGATCGACCTATGGTTTGAGCAAACGCTGCCAAGTCACCTATGTGAGGAGGCAGGGCCGGTGGAGGTACTCTTGGAATCATATGTGGGAGAGGGACGGGTACCGGTCTTGGCATATGTGTGGATGATGGAGGATATGGAACATAACCGGGCATAGGTCCACTCGGATAAGGGCTAGGGAGCGGCACTCGAGGAGCATAAACAAGTGGTACAATTGGAGGTGTGGGGGCCATGTGTGCATAAGGGGCTAGAGGCACATACGGTCGAGGCCCCATATTAGGTACTACGACACTAGGTAGTGGCACTGCGCTAACCGTAGATGTCATCGGTACATTCTCTGTCAGGTTTATCCCTGGAGTGAGCACTGAGTTTTCCTTAATAGAGGGTTGAGCCAAGTTAGGGAAGCTAAAGTTGTCGCTCGGAGGCTCAGATTGCATAGAGACCCCAGGTGAAATGACGTAAGATGGGTCCATGGGGCTCATTAGAGGAGTCTCCATTTGTGATAGAGTAGGCTGTTGAGCCTTGCTAGTATCCAGAAATCTCATGGGGCCAGTTGAGAGTATATTTACCCCTCGGTTTTGCCTTTCTGATCGAATAATGCCATGGATAACATTACAGATCATTTTCTCTTGATCTTCGATGCTCGTGGCACTAGAGGTGGATTGTACAATCTCTATCCATCCTACATGGTAGGCGTGGCCAGAGTGTAGATCCGTCAACACCTCAGTGTGGAGGTCGTATGTCCAATGATCATTAATGAACAATCCTTCTAGAGTCGACGTGTTAACGGTTTCTTGTGAGGTAGAAGCAATGTTGCTCCCCGTGGTTTTACTTGTCACCAACGGTACTCTAGAGGGAACTTCTGAAGGAGGCAGCTCAACAGGGCCTTCTTGGTAAGAAGTTGGCAGGATATCCACATGGACACTCTTTGGGGGTGTGGGGTCCTCGTGCGATGTGAAAGGAGAGTCCACTTCCCCACCCCCTTCGTGTGCTTCATTTGCATCAGGTTCCGAGCGAGTAGCTCTACCTAATGTTTCCATGAAACGGCTAAACATACTAGTACTAGGCTGTGGAGCTTCGGGAGGTGCATGGCCTTCTCTCTTAGTGTTTTGGGTAGGGTATGCTTCCATGATTTCTGAGTCGGAGGAGGAATCACTAGCGGCTATTTTAGGGTCCTGGGTGGTGCTACCTTGTGTCCCCGCTGAGGGTCTAGATCCTATCGTGGATGGGTAATGGGTGTCCGTATGAACAGAGGCACCCTCAATATGCTCGTGTTCTAGCACCCGCCCAGAGCGTAAGTGCATGTGCTTTTGATACCCTAAGGTGTCAAAAAGTTGCTCTAGGAGGCCTTGTGACTAGTTTTTAGCGTGTTTTTTGTTTGTTTTTTTGCTAGATTTTTTAGAGCATGTCGTGGAATGGGCCGTGTGATAGCTCGAAACGAGCGTATCGGTCAGAGGGTCGTGCCGTGCTTTACAGCCCTCCGTTTGGTCACTCTATGCCCTCGGAATCCCTAAAACTGTCAATTTCCAGTAGGGAACTAGGCCCAAACTAGAAAGTCTAAGGGTGCAAGTGGGAAGAGAAGGGAGGAGAGTGGAGGACTTGTCCCACATGCTCTCATTCTCTCTTGAGGGAGTAGGGTATATATATAAGAGTGAGTCTAGTATATATTAGAGGACTGAGGCCTGGGCCTGGGCCTGGGCCTGGGCTTGGGCTTGGGCTTGGGGAAATGATCCCGATCCCGATCTATCTTTTCTACAGACCAACCCGTACGTTTTTATAACTCACGTTTATTATTTTCGAAAATTTAACCTCCCACTCACTCGCGTTTTTTATTTTTCGGATTTTTTTTTTCACAAAATTTTTTATTTATTTTTAATAAAACAATTTTTTTTTCGAAAACAAAAAAAAATATTTTTATTATATATATATATATATATATATATATATATATATATTTTTTTTTTTTATAAATTTTTTTTTGAGATATTATTTGGTACGCGTTGACCTCACCTACCTATTTACTGTCCCACCTACCTACTGACCTGCTAATCAGTGGTTCACCTAATTACTAACCTACTTAATTAACTAACTGTGCGCCTAACTGTGCACAAACCAGAAAACACAGAAAACACGGAAAATGCAGAAATTGAAACTTGAGAGAACTGTGCAGTGAAAACACAGAAAACGTAAAAAACGTAAGAAATGCTAACTGTGTGACTAATGCTAACTGTGTGTAAACAGAAAAACAAAATTTTGCTAATTGTCTAACTAATACTAAATGTACGCAGCAGAAAAACAGAAAATGCTAACTTCCTCTCCCTCTTCTTTCCTACTGCAAACCACTCATACAAGAAGCACAAAGTGCCTCTTGGGCTTAGTGCAGGGCTATTCCCCGGCAGCGGTGCCAAAAATGTGCGCTCCTTGCCGCACTGTCGAAGCAAGGGACTTGCCAATACACCGTGTACGAGCCGCAGACGGCTCCAAGCACACAACTAGTTTAACTAGTAAGCTCAAGAGGGCAATGGTGTGTCACTCACCGCCTTATGCTCCTGCCGTAGAGGATTCCTCGCCGCGAAGAAGAGGGAGACGCCGCTACCCCGCGCTCAACCGCCTCGCCGCCATCGTGCCGCCGCAACGCTCGATCGCACACACACTCTCACACACTCTCTCTCTCTCTCTCACACGCACACACACACAAGGAGATGGTGAAGGAGAAGGTGGAGATGGAGCAAGAGCAGCTTCTATTGCACAATGAGAGAATGACTCAATTTTAGGTTTAATTGGCTTTTATGTGAGCTCACCCCATTCACACTTGGGCGCCCATGCTTAGCCAACTAACCCTAGTATGTTCGTGTTAGAGTGCGCCTCTCATCGGCGATCACTCTACCTTTCCCTATTGGACCGACAAGCCCGGTGCCTGACTCTACTTAAATAAATAATACGGTTACAGTGTCCGTCGTAGGCGATAGGGTGTCCGTGAGCCACGAGGGTTAACAGCTGCCACAGACACCATCATGGAAACTTGAGATTACCTCTGTGATCTCACTGGAGATTGGCACTTGCCTGAGAATCTGGTCTTTGCCCTTGCAATATAGGTTGCTATTTACAAGGCGGTATCTTGTATCCTTCCTGACAAGCCATTGTTTCTGACCCTTGGTGTACCCTTCAGGACACTCTCCTGTATCTTAGAAGCTGATGATATCAAGCATAACATCTCTATTTTGAAAGAAAGGTAGTTTCAGTTTGATTGATCCTATGGGAACGTCTTGTATTCTTTCCTTGGCTAGGGCATATGCCTCTTGATTCTCTCCCCTAGGGACATGAAATAGTTGCACTGATTTAAAATTTCTTAAAAGATCCTTAACTTGGTGCAATTGGCCAAGTAACACTTGATTTTTACAAATCCAAGTGCCATTTATCTGTTTTATCAAAATCATAGCATCGCCAATCACATTTAGGCGTTGAATCCCTTGCAAAATAAATTTTTCTAATCCAAGAATTAAAGCTGCGTACTCTGCTTCATTGTTGGAGTGGGAGTGTAACAACTGCCCCATAGAGAATACCTTCTCCTTTTGCTCATTGAAAATGATGATGCCAACTGTAGACTGGTCCACTGTTCTTTTGTATGCTCCATCAAAGAAAAGAGAATGAGCTCTTTCTAGCTTAGGAATTTCTACCATTGGTGTCACTTCTTTACCTTCTGTGTTGATCTTTAGCTTCTTCTCATAGTGACAATGAGTAAGAATACCCGCTAGACTAGCCCTGGTGGAATTTTCTACCTACATGGTGTAATCAAACTCTTGTAATCTAACAAGCTACTTAGAGATTCTAGATGAGACATCCATGTGTTGCATCACATATGGAAAGACCTCTTCCATTGTCAGAATTACAAAGGGTCTAGGCAATAGATATGAGTGGAACTTTGTAGTGGCAAACATTAATGCAAGCACCATGTGCTCTACTGTGGTGAATCCTTTTTCTGATGGGGTCATGACACGAGTAGAGAAGTAGATAGGATGCATGAAAGAGGTTTGGGGGTCCTTTTGCATTAGTATGGCTCCAAGTGTATCACTTCCTACACTGGGTTCACATAAAATGGCTCATCCCATCTAAGGGGTGCAATGGTGGGAAGTGTAGCCAGGATTTGTTTCACTTTGGTAAACTATTGCTCATTTTCTTCACTCCATGAGAAGACATCTCTATGGGTGACTTGTTGTAGAGGAAGAACCACCTGAGAGAGCAACTGAGTGAACCTACTCAAATACCTTACCTTCTGAAGGAAAGAGACCAATTTCTTAGCTATGGTAGGTGAGACAGAGATACTAGAGCTTTAATCTTGCTAGGGTCAGCCTCAATCCCCTTTGTTGAAATTACATGGCCAAGAAGAGTGATCTTGCTTTCACCAATGTGAAACTTATCCACTTTAAGCTAGCTACCCAAGGCTTGCAGCCTAGCTAGGCCATCACAGACCTTGCTCAAATGGAGGGAGCGTGAACTGTAGATGCAAAAATCATCTATGAAGACTCATATTGACGTTCCGAAGTATGGCTAAAAGACAAAAGTTACATAGCATTGGAATGTGGCTGGAGTGTTGCTGAGGCCAAAAGGCATCACTCTGTAAGCAAAACATCCCCATGGTGTTACGAAAGTTCTCTTTTTCTGGTATTCTTCTACAATGCTAATCTGAAAGTAGCCTGAGTAGCCATCACATACTGTGTAGCACTCATGACCTGCTACCTCATTGAGAATTTCATCTTGGAATGGGAGGGGAAAATGATTCCTCTTTGTTGCTGTGTTGAGAGGTTTGTAGTCTACACAAACTGTCCACTTACCGTTCTTCTTTGGTGTGACTACCACTGGAGAGACCCACTCTAAGTGTTCAACGGGGTAAATGAAACCTGCCTGTAGCAAATTAATTACCTCTTTGAGCAATGCTTCTTGTTGGATTACCCCAAGCCTTTTGAGCTTTTGCACTACGGGCTTACTTCCTTCCTTATGTAGTGTTGTACCACTGTGATCTTATCATAACCATCAATGAACAATGTGGCGAGATTACCTAGCATAGAGACATATTCTTCCCTCTCTTCACCATTCAACTCACTGGAGAGCATCTGATGCAACTTACTTGTATCCACCAAGGGTTTTATACCTGATGATCCCTCTTGGTTTGCCCGTGTTGTTTCAGATTGTGTCAATCGTTTTGGGTCTTTGAGTATGACCCCCATTACTTCAATGCTACCGTCGCTCTCTTCAGCTGTTGTTGTCTCTTCTCCTAAGGTGGACAAATAGTCGCTGGTGCACTCATCTTCCAATGCCTCCAAGATCATGTTGTGTTGCTTCCCAGTCTTCATGTCGTAGAATATGGACTTCCCTTTAGCATCCTTGATCATTCTCGTACTCCAGTCTTTCTTAGCTTCCATATCCATGAGCCAGGGTCTTCCAAGAATGATAGGGTAGCCCTCCCCTTTGTGTGGCATGACAAAAATGTCTACCTCCACTTCTGTGTTGAATGCCTTTACTTTGACTGCATTCACAATGCCTACGCACTTCACTCTGATGTTATTTGCCATTTTAGCTCGGCAGGGTGCCGGCCTACTTACTTCTAGGCCTAGATGGTGCATCATTTTCTCACTCATGATGCATATCTGTGCGCCACCATCTATGTAGACGTTTGAGATACGTTGCCCCTTGATGTGGGCATCCATGGTTGGTAGGATGTCATTGAGATTCCTCCTAGAGATTGCCCCAGCTATCCTTGGTCTTGATTTTTTTGTACTTACCATCTTCATCCATTGTCTCCTCATCCTTGGTGCAAGATGGAGTAATTGGGGCCAAGTTATCTTTGGACCGTGCATCAATACATCCTAAACTAGGTCATATGGTTTAGCATAATCACCCACTGAAAAATCCACAATGTCGATCTTCCAATGAGGCTTAGATGATTGTTTGCTAGATTCGCCTTTTCCTTTCATCTTCTCCTCCCTTTGAGAGGCTTCTTCATGCTTGGCACGCTTCACTCCCATGGCATCCACTTCTTCTACCTTTCCTTTTACTTTGTTCTTCTCTCGGACCGGTTCTTCTATCTTTGCCTTCCCTTTAGCTTCCAGGCTAATAACACTCACTGCTTGAGGTAGCGGTGGAATATGAGGTTGTGGTGGTGGTGGTTGTACATGTGGTCGAAGGATTTGGACCGGTGGAATCGGCCCTCATTGCATGGGTGGTGGTGGTCTTGCCCTCGATAGGGAGATCTGATTCTGTCTTCCTCCTCTATTGATGTTCTGCCTTCTCGGATGTGGGTAGTAATACATGCCATGGCCGTCCTCCCCACAATTGTAGCAATGGTATTCTTGGTTTTTCCTTCGTTGTCCTCTCCCTTGCTCTCGATTTTTGACAGGTGCATGCCCTTGCTGCACCAGATGCACGGATAAACTTTCAAGCTAAGTAGTGATATGACTCAACAGGTCTTCCTATTCTTCTGATGCCTCTTGTGGTTGGGTTCTATGGGCAACTGTTGCAGTCACACTGGGGTTAGTCATACTGAGCTTGATTCCTCTGACTCGTTGACTCTTACTTGCATGCGCAGCTTCTTGTCTTTAAGGCAGGCTACTTCCACTGCCAACTCATGAGTTGCAGGGAACCTCCCCTTCACCTTCTCCTTAAGCAGTGACCACAGTCCAGCAACAATGAAACGGTCCTTCTTCAGGAAATTAGGTGCTCCTTCACCTTCCTCCAGTGAGGCAATCCATATCTCCCATAAATCCACAAACTTGGATTCATAAGTGGCATACTCTAGCAGACCTCCCTGCTTTAACTCTGTTAGTAGCTGCCATAACTTTTCTGAGGTTGTGCCTCCACCAAACCTCTTCACAAAGGCAGCACATAGTACACCCCCATGAATTCTTGGTAACTTGGGGCAAAGCATTGTACCAAGACTTGGCCTCTACTTTCATCAGTAGAGAAAAATTTGTAGCCGTGAGGCATCGTCATCCTTGCTGGAAACCACACAAGTGATGTCAAAGTGATCCAAAAAATCGGTGGTGATGTCTTCTCCCTTCTTTCCACTAAATGTGGGGAAAGAGACACTTGCCATGGTAGAAACTCAATGAGGAGGAAATTCCAAACTTTTTTTTTAAACATATATATCACAAATGACATTAGCAACTCATAGCGGTTTTCTTACAGGGTTGGGTGGATAGATTTAAACAGGAGCTAAGAGGATCACAAAGCTAGAACAAAATAAATATGCTTACATCAAAAGAATGGTAATAATCAAGAAGGGGTAAGATGATGGGATGTGGAGATCTCAAGATTTCATCAAGCATTTTTGCTCCGAATAGGAAAACAATCTTTTACTCGTAAAATATCTTCCTATCAATATATACATTTACATGCATGTGTTGCAAGAAATGCAAAGGAAAGACTGGAATTGGAGCTGATCTCTTTAGATAGCTGATTCCAATGTTAGAAGTTTACAACTACGGGTGATGTGTTAGTTCAAGCAGTAGACTGGAAAAGGAAATAGAAATTGAAATGGAATACATCTACTGGAATGAGAAACAGATTGAAGTACTGAGAATGATGTTCAGATTCAGATTCAGATTCAGACTCAGAGAGAATGAATACAGAGTATGTATGAATGGAGCACATTGGACTGCTGTATTTAGGATTACAGATGAAAGATTACAAATAAAGATGTTGTAGCTCAAGAACAGCTCGGGAACTAAGGATTATGAATCAAAATCTAAGCATAAGTACAGCCGACAAATGCCAACCCGATTACAATGTAATGGGTCCTATTTATATGCCTTGGGAATTACTGTGATAACTCTCGTGGTAATTACTGACTGATCTATTGTTTGTCTCACAGGAGCGGGTTCCCACCCAGTGAGTCTGTCTCAGCCATCTACATCCTTCCCTCCTTTCTTGAATTTTGGCAAGATTCCAAAAATTTTGAGAAAAAATCCACTGTCTGATTCCTCTAGAATTTTGCTCGTTGACTGCTTGACATCCCTATAGTTGTAGTTCCATGGGCATCTAGCCAAGTCGAACTGAAAAAAAATCCATCGTCTGATTCTTCTAGTGCTGGGTTGTTGAGTGCTTGGCGCCCTTATAATTGTAATTCCAAGGGCCGTCCAGCCAAGTGACACAAACCCCTGAGTGGAAAAATCCAGCGTCTGTTGCAAAAACTGCTGAAAAAATCCACCGTCTGATTTGAAGACCAGTGGAAAAATCCTTGACTGATTTATCCTTCCACTAAACCCGCTTCCGTTTACCCTTTGGCTTGGATGGCGTCTGAGAAGTCCCAGTGCCAGCATTCTCCTTCTGAATGAGCCTGTAAATGGCCTCTTGCTCAAGCTGATCCCGCCTTTTTGTGGTCATCTTGATTTCATAAGGCATGAGAGGATGATAAGTTTTGGTGTCGGGATCATAGAGTCTGCGTCTGCCTTTGGTGAGCCAAGTTTTGGCCAGTTTGTGACAATGCGAGGCTGTATGGATCCATCGTTCTGGAAGAGGCTGATTGGTTTTGATCCAAGCATAAAAAAGAATCTCAGCCATCTCTCTGTACTGTGGTCCTAGGCCTGGTTTAGCCTTAATGTCCTTTTTAGGTAGTTTAGAGGACTCAACATTGAATTGCAACAGTTGGTTGGTGATCTTAGTGAGGCCTCTGATCTGAATTTTCCACTGGCCCATACACAGTTTGATCCTCTGCACCTCATCTTTCAGCTCCTGGAGATCATTTAATTGGAGAGAGTCATTGAACAATGTTTGCCAAGTTTTCCATTCCACAGTCGATCACTCATACCAACCTTGAAGATCATCAGTAATCTTGAAATATGTGAGCCGATCAACTGGTTCTAGATGTTGAGGGTAAAGTGCTGGAAAAAATCTTGGCAACTTTGCCTCTCTTATTGGTAAAGCATACAAGAAACTAGGGAATCAGGCACAAACAAATTCCAAAAAGTTAAGGATAGCATGGTTCTATTGCTGCATCATCTTTCTGGTTATTTTAACCAGCTGAAAAGTCACCAAAGAGCAGTTGCCTGTTCTCTCACTGACATTTGAGTTTGAGGTCCCTTGCTGGTGGCAGTCTGGTATTCAAGAATAGCTCGCACCCTTTGGTCCATGTTACCATATACATGTGGTAGTGATGTGTGTGAACACACTAGGACCGCCGGGGCATTTTTTCCCTCTTTAGGAGGTTTTTCCCCCCGTGCATTGTATATACGCCCATCACTCTAGGGCTAACTATCTTTCCATTGCACACTAAGTAACATACTCTCTATTGTGTGCCTTGAGCTTCCTTCGTCTTCTCCAAGCTGTGTGTGTTTCTCTGCAACCCTAATTCCAACAATTGGTATCAGAGCAGGTCACGTCCTCCCTGGCTTAGTCGCCAGCTACTCCAGCACACGCCTGCTCACTTTCTCCGATTTCAGTGAGCTTTGGCGAGCGTTCGCAGGTCGACAAATATTTTGGCCGGGCTCGAAGAGCTCGATCTGCTCAAAATTTTGATTTGGGCTCATTTCGGCCTCCGTTTCCACTACGGGCAGTACTGCACAGGCTATTTTGTCATTTTGTGCAGATTTTTTGTCAATGCCGTTTTCTGCATAACAGGTGCCTTATAGTCTTCTACGGTTTGTGCTATATAGCACAAGTTGTTCCCGCTCCATTTCTCCTATTTTCGGGCAGTTTTCACATCAGGTGCAGCATTTACCATGGCTGACAACAACAACACAGATGTGTTCAAGATGTTTGCTGCTGAGGACAGGTTGGATGGGGACAACTACCCTATGTGGGCTTATATGATGCAACATGTTCTTGTGTAGAAAGGTGTCTGGAACATTGTGCAGGGCATTGATGTACGTCCTGGTTCTGAAGATGTTGGCGATATTGAGGATGTTGCAGGTCTTGCTGCAAGGATTGCAACTGTTAGAGTTGTTTTGCCTATGGCAGAACAAGCTCGTTGGGATGTTAAGGATGCGTAGGCTCATGCATTGATTGCGTTGTCTGTGAAGCGCACCATTATTCCTCACATCCGTTCAGCAAAATCTGCAAAACAGGCTTGGGATATTCTAGCAGGTCTTTATGCAAGCCGCAATGAGGCTAAAATTGCTTTGCTGCGTAAAGAGCTAGAGTCGAAGATTATGCATGAGGAAGATGATATGGACACTTTCCTTGCTAGTGTCAAGGATATCAATGAGCAACTCATTTCTGCAGGTGAAGTCATTTCAGATAGTTCCCTTGTGCAGACTGTTCTTGATGCCTTACCAGATTCCTACCAGACTTTTGCTAGTACTTAGAGACTGATGACCCAAGGAAATCCTGAGGTTGTCAAGTTTGATGCATTATGCACATTGCTGTTGCAAGAGTCACTTTCTAGAAAAAACAGGACTAGGCTTTTATTGCTTCTCAAAGAAAGGGTGGTAACAGTAATGCAGCCACTTCTTATGGTTCTGCTGCGAGTTGCAAAAATTCTGTTCCTAATGCTTCTGCTGGCAGCACTTCGTCTGGCAATTCTGGTGATAAGGGCAAAAAGAAGATGCGTTGCCATTATTGTAAAGCCAATGATCACTTGATCAAGTCGTGTCCTATGTTGAAGGCCAAAGAGGCTAAGAAGAAAGAGGGTGGTTCCACTGCAAATGCTGGTTCCACTACAAATGCAGCCATTGTTGAGTCTTCTGTGAAAGGAGATTGTGATGCTGATGTTGATGCAGAATGGGCTTTTAGCGCAGAGTGCACTTACAATCCTGCTGTCCATGATGCATGCTTGTCAGTTGCTGCAGATTCACATGTGTGGTATTTCGACAGTGGTGCTGCAAAGCACATTACCTCACATCGTGAATTGTTTACCTCTCTCGAGTCTGTCCCTCATGGGAATTCAGTCCATTGTGCCAACAACGCCTCTTATCCAGTTCAGGGAGTTGGAAAGATTGTGCTCACTGCTGCTAATGGCAGTTCCTTCACACTTGTTGATGCACTTTATGTACCTGGGATCAAGAAGAATCTCTTGTCTGTATCCGCACTTGCTAGACTTGGACTTGTAGTCAAATTTGTGGATGACACATGTACAGTTCATGATCTCAATTTTGGTGATGAAATTGTTGCATCTGGGATTTTGTGCCGTGGGCTGTATAAGCTCACTTTGTATGACAAGTGTGGACAAAATTTTGCAAATGCTGTTGCAGATTCAAGGGCTATTTCAGATGCAAAACTTTGGCATGCACGTTTTGGTCATCTGAATTTTGCCAGTTTGCTGCGTTTGCAGAAATCTGATATGGTTGCTTCTTTGCCGCCTCTTGAAGCACCTGTCAAACATGTTTGTGAAGGCTGTATTCTGGGTAAAATGCAGCGTTCTAAGTTTCCAAAGGATGGTTCAGTTAGGGCCACATGCAGGTTGCAGCTTGTGCATAGTGATGTTTATGGGCCCATGCAAACTCCGTCCTTGGGCAATTACCTGTACTTTGTGACTTTCATTGATGATTACTCCAGGCATGCATGGGTATTTCCGCTTAAAGAGAAGTCCGAAGTTTTTATGTGCTTCAAACAATTTTTGGCTATGGCTGAAAATGTCTCAAAATGTACTATGGGCACCCTTCGTTCCGATCGAGGGGGGGAGTATATGTCTCATGAATTTAATGCATTTCTGGCTAGTCGTGGGATAAAACACCAATGTACAGTGCCTTATACACCTCAGGAAAATGGTGTTGCTGAGAGGAAAAACAGGTCACTAACGGAAATGGCACGATGTATGGTCAAAAGTCAAGCTTTGCCGCATTCTTTTTGGCTTGAGGCCATCATGTGTGCCACTTATGTACTTAACAGGTGTCCTACGAAAGCTTTGCAGTCTATTACTCCATATGAAGCATGGCATGATAGAAAACCTTCTATTGAGCACATGCGTGTTTTTGGCTGTTTGGCATATGCTTTGGTGCCACAAGTGCAGTGCAGAAAATTGGATGATAAGGCTGTCAAATGTATTTTTGTTGGTTATAGTGCTGAAAGCAAAGGTTACAGGTTGTATCATCTGCAAACAAAACGTATTCTGGTTTCACGTGATGTAGTGTTTGTGGAAGACTCTGTTCAGCCCTTGCTGTCATGTACTAGAGACAGTAATGTAAGCTCACAGGACATTTATGACACTTTGTTGCCTCTTTTCAGTGGTGGAAATACGAATGTAAGTTCCAATGAGGCAAATGTACAACCTATGGGGGTTTCTGAAAACGTTTTAGAACAGCCTATTACTGATGCAGATGTACATGATGTACTTGATGAGGAAAGGGCTGAAAATGAGCAGGCTAGAGGTATGCCAAAATGGCTGGTGCACACTTTGCGTGACAGTAAATTGGATGCACCTTTATCTAGTCGTACTCGTTCAGGCTCTCGCCATGCATCTTATGCATCAGATTGTTATGCTTTGGCTGCGTCTAGTTTACATGATGTTGAGGAGCCTCTGTCTTTTGATGAAGCACAAAATTCAGAAAATTGGATTGCTGCCATGAAATCAGAATATGATGCACTTATATAGAATGACACATGGACTTTATGTGATTTGCCTCCTGGCAAAAAGGCCATTGGTACGAAGTGGGTTTACAAGTTGAAACGCAAGCCGGATGGTGAGATCGATCGCCATAAGGCTCGACTTGTTGCAAAGGGTTATGCACAACAAAAAGGCATAGATTATGAAGAGACTTTTGCTCCCACTTGTCGTATGACTACTGTGCGTTTTCTATGTGCATTGGCATCTCATTTTGGTTGGGATGTACATCAATCAGACATTGTTACTGCTTTCTTGAATGGTGACATATTTGAGGAAGTTTATGTAACGCAGCCTCGCGGTTTTGTCATAAAAGGACAAGAGGACAAAGTGTGCAAATGTAAGAAGGCTTTGTATGGGTTGAAGCAATCTCCTTGTCCTTGGTATGAGAAAGCTGACACTCATTTGGTTAAACGAGGCTTTCGTAACAGTCCAACAGAAAGCACATTGTATGTAAAGCGTGAGGATGATGTATTTCTCATTGTGGTTCTTTATGTTGATGATTTGCTGATCACTGGACCAAATGAGAGACATATTGCTGAATTTAAGGCTGATTTGAATGCTACTTTCAAGATGAAAGATTTGGGGCTATTGCATCATTACTTGGGTATACAGTTTAAGCAGTGTGATGGTGGTATTGCCTCGTGTCAGAAAAGTTACATAGAGACGTTGCTATGTAAGTTTGGACTTGAGGATTGCAAACCTATTGCCACTCCCATGGAAACAGGTTTGAAGTTGAGTCTACATGATGCTGGCGATCCTGCTGATGTCACTCTTTACCAAATTGCTGTTGGCTGCCTCATTTATGTATGCAACACGAGGCCAGATATTCAGTTTGCAGTCTCGCAGGTCAGCAGATTTATGCATAGCCCAGGGTCTAAGCATTGGCAGGCTGTCAAGAGGATTTTCCGCTACCTTAGTGGCACTTTACATCTTGGCTTGTTTTATCCCAAGGGGGGATCATTGCCGCAGACTTACATGATTTTTCAGACTCAGATTGGGCTGGTTGTTTTGACACGCGAGTGTCCACAAGTGGTTTTTGTTTCATGCTTGGCAGTTCATGTATATCATGGTTGAGCAAGAAGCAACCTACTGTGGCCACTTCGAGTTGTGAGGATGAGTACAGGGCAGTCTTCACAGCTACGGTTGAGTGTGTATGGCTCAGACGCCTTATGGCTGACTTGGGTGTTGGACAGGACACTGCCAACAGTATCTACACTGACAGTCAGAGCGCATTGGCAGTTGCGAGGAACCCAGTTTTTCATGCTCGCACAAAGCACATTGAGGTGCATTACCACTATGTCAGGGAGAGGCTCTCAGCAGGAGAGATCAGCTTGGCTTATGTGCCAACACAGGACAACCTTGCAGATCTTTTCACAAAGGCATTGTCTCGTGAGAAGCTTGAAGCTTTCCGCAAAGCTTTGGGCTTACTCCCCTTTGTGGACTGATCCTGTCCTCAGGGCATGGCACTTCCCTTTACTCATGTGCCAGCTCTCGTTCACTGCATCACTCCAGGGGGGATTTGTTACCATATACATGTGGTAGTGATGTGTGTGAACACACTAGGACCGCCGGGGCATTTTTTCCCTCTTTAGGAGGTTTTTTCCCCCGTGCATTGTATATACGCCCATCACTCTAGGGCTAACTATCTTTCCATTGCACACTAAGTAACATACTCTCTATTGTGTGCCTTGAGCTTCCTTCGTCTTCTCCAAGCTGTGTGTGTTTCTCTGCAACCCTAATTCCAACAGTCCAGAACCCCCTTAGCAATCTGCATTCGCACTAAGACCTCTTTCAATCGATTCTGGACATCCTTCATGCATTTATATGTCGGCTTGTTCCCCAACAAAAGCTCTAATTCCATGGCTAGAGAGCGACAATCTGAAGTAGACTGCCATTGCCAATGTGGATTGGTTACTCTCTCTTCAATAGTTAGTATCCATTCAGGCACCCTTTCTAACAACTGTATTGTACTGGGATGTGCAGGTAATTGGCAGGCCTCTTGATCATGGAAAGCACCTAATTTCCAATGTTCAACCATTTCCGTGGCGCCAACATACAGTCACTGAAAGCGCTCCAGATGAGAGATAAGATCATAATCCTCCAGATACTGCCTGGTTATAGGAGCGTGCTGATGTCTCAATCTCTTGTTCAGCGTGATGAGCTATAATGAATGTTGCTCATCACCTACTAGTCCCTCAGTCACAGCTTGTCCTTTCCCTTTAGCATCACTGATGTGTTGTGATTGGTGTGCCGGTGGATTCCCAGTGTTGCTGGGTTGTTGCTCTCCTAGCTCTGCTGATTACTCGATCGCTGCCCTTCATGCTGGTCTGGCTGGTCTACCTGTGACTGATTTCCTCCAGTTGACCAGGTTCTGGAGGTGGAGATGGAGGAGAGGCATCATCATCATCATCATTATGCCCTTCGTCTGGTTCATCCTCCTTCTCTGCTTCTTCTTCCTCCTTATCCTCATCTTCTTCAATGGTAGTCTTCTGTTCAATGTTATCAAGGATATCTTGATTTGTTAGAGCACTATTATATTCAGTAACTTTATCTTGGAAATCACTCTGCATTGTCTCCATAAGAGACTTCAAGTTATCCATGTTGAAAATAGCATTGCCAGCTGGATTCAAGAGCTTGGCCAGATTATTATAGATATATCTTTCTGTTAATGTGGCCTTCAGAGAATTGTGGCAGATCAGTAAAGAGTTGAACTCAACTCGTTTCATTCTTAGCATGGTTTCAAACCAATCAGCAGCTTGTTCAGCTTCTACCTTTTCTTCCTGCATGGTCTGCATCTCAGACTCTACCTTGGCTAGCTTACTTTGTAACTGCTGAATAGTCCTATCTGAGTGAGCCTCAAGGATACTGTGGTGCAGGTTCTGGGCTGCTTTCCCTTGCTCCATCTTTTCAATCTGCTCCTCAGCCTCCCTTAATTCATTCTTTACCTTAATTAGTTCATCTTCTGACCTTGTAGCATCCAGCATTTGTCCCATGCAATTGACAATAGTATTCCATGATGATTGAATGAGTACTGAACAACCATCATTAACTACTGCTGGGTAAGAATCAGTTGGCTCATAGACTGTGACAGGATCCAGATAAGGTAATGCAACATAATTAGATTTTTGCAATAGGAGAGGTCCCTTGAGCGGATGAGTCTGCAGTTGTTGTAACCTGTCTTTCTTTGTCAAGTGTAGGGCTTCTTCACTATATGGGATGAAGACTCGGCCAAGTGGATTTGGAGAAGCTGGGACTTTGCCCTTATCAATTTGGTCTGCTGACTGCTCAGGATTGGCCCTTTCTGATTGATCTTGTCCAATACTGGTGGTTACTGAAATTTGGATTGCTCACTGGTTGATTCCACCAATGGTCTGGTCAATATGTTGTTCAGTCTGGCTAACTGGATCCCTTTCAGTAGACACTATTTTGATTTGAATTTCCAACTGCTTCAGGAGAGCAGTGCTTTTAGTCAGTGTCGTCCTTGACTTCTTTGAATTGTCAGCTTCATCTTGTTTAGCCTTCCTTTTGTGTCCAGTGGGGGTTGACTGACCTTCTGGCTCTTCTTCATCCGATGACAAGTCTATATTTTTGGATAGTGGAAACGGCTTCTGACTCCAAGCCATCCTCACCTAATCATGGGTGTCTGGAGCAATTGCCTAGTATAGAAACTGCCAAACATGCCAAGCCTTGAATACACTTTGAGATTTCAGCTTGGCAGTTTGCTGAAGCACGTTATGCGACAATATCTAGTAGAGGTTGATAGAGACTTTGGAATCCAGCCTTTTTGCTAAAAGCATAGTAGAAAGTTTCTCTATACATGTCGGGTTATTCTTCAGGCTCACAACTTCAACCACAATTGGTAGGCAACGGGAGCTTCCAGTCCTGCGACTGGAATCCCTTGCACAGTGGCTTTCCTTTTCCTCTTAGCAGCATCATCATCCTTCAAAGCTGCACTGATCTGCTTTGCACTTGCCACAAATGGCTTGGGCCCGTTTGACATACGGAATGCACAAGAAATACTTTCTGGTGTGACAGACACCTTCTGGCCATAAATCATAGCACTTCCATCTTCAGCATTAAAAGAGTCCAAGACTTGCCTTATGAAGGCTGTGTCAAACTAAATCCTCCTGGCTTGCAAAACCACATGCAAGTCCCACAGTTGGAGTAGAGCCTTAGCTTGCTCACTAAACACATAGCGCTGAATTTTGCTGTGCGAGATGAGTGGAAGAGTTGCCTTTGTAGCAGTAATAAGGGCTTGGGTTTCGTCGATAGTCTCTTGCTTCTTTTCTAATAGTTTCCTCCTACCCATGCACCGTGAAGATGATGAAGCAGGTGAAGAAGAAGATGACTTAGTTGCTTCTTCGAAATCGTATCCAAGTGTGGCTGGCAAAGTCAGACAACAATCCACGGTCTCCTCAGAGGACGAGGTTTGCAGATGCAGTGAAGAAACTTCAGAGCTCGGCGATGGTGAGTGGACAACAGAAGGTAAGCATCGCGCAGGAGATTTGCGAGGAAAAATGCCTACTCGCCTTACTGTTATACGCGTTCACGCCATAAAAGCTCCACCACTTACCGTTCCTAGACTTCTGTGCACCGCAATTGACGTGGCAGACATGCATTCGACAAGAATTTCACCCATCATTGAAATGATTACCACTGATATTCCCTAAAAACTGATAACTTTGTCCCCACGTATTTGGTCCTAGTATAAGCCTGGCTTGGTCGTGCTGGGACTGGTCTAAAACTGGTTCTGGAACTGGAACTGGCTGCACATGAAAAAGTCCCAAGATAGCTGATTCTAGAATTTCCTTGTCCTCAACGCCCAGATCCTCATTACTCTGTTCCTAGCAAGGCTCTCTGGCTTTTGAATAGTAGAGATTGAATTTAGCTCCATTATACACCCTTGGCAAGAGTAATCCAGATAGGTCTTTCATTCTTACCATACCGTTGGAGAAAACCCAGTCCACTTCAAATGGTCCTGCCTAGGCTATCTTTAGATCGGCTTCTATGGACCTAATTTGGAATGATATAGGAGTACCAGATCCCCTTTCTGAAGCTCTCGGACCTTAATCCTTTGGTCATGCCAGTGTTTCCTTCTTTGCTGAACAATCTCCTGTTCCAGTATAGCCCGTTGTCTCAGTTCATCTAACTGGGTAAGCTCCTCCAGTCGCTTCTTAAGATGGTGATTAAAATCAATCCCATATTCTACAGCCATTCTGAGACTTGGAATATCATACTCCATAGGGACAACAGATTTAGTGCCATATACCATTCTAAATGGTGTTAATCCTGTAGTGACCTTATAAGCTGTCCTGTATGCCCATAAAGCAGTCTGAAGCTTCAAATCCCACTGGTCTAGTTTTTTCTGCACAATCTTAGTAAGAATAGTCTTAATGGTCTTGTTACTGCTTTCGGCCTATCCATTGCATCTAGGATAACAAGGTGTGGATTTTCGATGCTTGACTGAAAGAATATCCATAAGGATCTCCATAGTGTTATTGATGAAGTGTGTCCCTTGGTCCGACAGAATCTCCACAGGATAGCCATAGTGAGAGACAATATTCTCAAATAAAAATCTTGCAGTGGATTTGGTTGTGTTGTGAAGAAGAGCCTTAGCTTCTACCCACGTGCTTACATAGCAGGTAGCCATCACTATATACCTATTCTTCCTGGGAGTAACCTTCTTGAAAGGTCCCATAAAATCCAAACCCCATTTCATGAAAACACCCAGTGGTTGTACTGGTGTTAAGGGAGTCATGTCTGCAGTTGTGGGTCTACCCATTCTTTGACATATGTCACAAGTTTTGTAAAAACTTTTGACATCGGATATCAATGTTTGCCACCATAAACCAGCCTGCAGAATCTTCTTGTAAGTAACATCAGTAGAAAAGTGTCCTCTAGATTCTCCGTTATGCGCCTCTGAGATAACTTGCATCCTCCCCTCCATAGGCACACATCGGCGAAGAATACCATCGACACCTAATCTATAGAGTGAGCCCTCAATTATGGTAAACTTTAAGCTTTTGATAACCAGAGCCTTCTTCTGGTTTTGCTTCCAGTCATCTGGGAAACCAATGTTTGCGGGTACGCCGTGACGGACGATGGAGCACAGCGAGAACACAGACCAACAAATTGTCAATCCGAGGACGTAGCTGACCCGACCAGGGCATGGAGGCAATCTCTGGGTTGTCAACCCTGAGATAGACATGAACAACACTCTACAGTCACTAATCCTACCACAACACTACCATAAAGCAAAGAAACAGACAACGCATCCTACGAAACACTACAAGCTCGAAACAGTCTCAAATCATATCAGAATGACTCGAAATCGGAGGGCAAGACTCACAAGGATATATCCTATATGGCCAAAAACCTAAACCCTGAAAACCATAACTGTAAGATCTCTAATCGCTGTTGCGATAGACTCAAAATAGCAATTTCCAAAGTGTCCGGAACTGATCTACAAAGACATCAACACGAAGAGCTTCTCGCCTTGATTCTAACGACTACTCGATCATTCAGAACGGATGTCGTTTGAGGTACTTACGATCAAATATAGCTCGTAGCAGGCGGGCTCGTGATGTGGTCCTCGGCTTGCATTGCTTGTGTCGATGCGGAGAGCTCCTCGATGCTAACACGCTCCTACTCTCATATCTGCAATGTGATTAGTGTGCACGATGGTGTGTGTGCGTGAATCTCACTACTGTGTGCTGCAGAACCCACGACTGTATATTAATTGAGATAACGTAATGTCTTCTACAAAGCCTTAGGTTTTAGCTTATATACCAAGCCTTCAAACCTAATGTCCGGACAAATGACCTGAATTGTCCCTAGGCTTATACAAAGCTTAATTACAAGAAATTGAGTTGGCTTTACTCATGATACAAGCATCTGCGACCAAAATACAAGTGCCGATTTAACATATGAGGTTCCCGTAAACATTACAAAAGTGGCCGTAATGGCTCAAAATAATAATAACGGGATATTCAATGACGTCCATGAACTCGTATCTTCATGTTGCAGCATCCATCTTCATCTCCATGAACTCGTATCTTCATGTTGCAGCATCCATCTTCATCTTCATCTTCATTACTTCATCACCATCTTCATGTGGAATGTTTATAGAATCTTTGAGGAATCTTAATGGAATCTTTGTGGAAACGTTGTTGAAGGGGCGTGCTTTCAACACTCTCCCCCTCCGAATTCTTGTTGTCCCCGACAAGACCCTATGTCTTTGCTGGCCTTGACGAGTTCTTGATTGTAAAGAAAGAGGATGCAAGAGAGCTACACAAGACAAGCACACACCACACAGAGATGGAAAGCTTCTTCTTCTTCTCACAGAAAAGAGAGTACAAAATGACTAAGTGCTAAAGCTGAAAAGTAGCACATATGTACATGCGGTCACTAAGTGTGAACTCGCTAGAAGCGTACTAGGCTGGCACTATAAGTGTAGTCCTGCTGTAGAATCACTAGCAGAGATCCTCTGTGGCGGTCACCTAACGCGCCAGTGAGTAAATGTCGTAAGCGGCCAAGACCCGTAGTGGATGCCAGCTCAAGATGTAGAGCTCGACATCTCAACACTCCCCCTCGATCTCTGCATGTCGCAGAGTCCAAGCATAGTCCGAAAACGTCGAAGCTTCTCAGCTCCGAGGGCCTTGGTAAAGATATCCGCTATCTGCTTCTCTGTGCTGACGTAGATCTCCTATCAACAATGCTACCTGCCCAATCTGCATCTGTATACCCATACAATGCTAATGGCACATCTGCTGCATAGAACAATGCGTAGTCAAGAGAAGCCTGCATACATAATCTGGGTAACCTGGATCAACATAACCATGTGGCTGATCCATATACACTTCCTCTTGCAACTCACCATTCAAGAAGGCATTCTTTACATCCATTTGATGCATAATCCATCCTCTAGATGCAGCCACTGCTATGACAGCTCTCACAGTCGTCATCTTTGCCACTGGAGCAAAGGTCTCCTCATAGTCTATGCCATACGTCTGTGCATAACCCTTTGCGACCAGCCTTGCCTTGTGACGCTCAATGTTACCATCAGCCTTATGCTTAGTTTTATACACCCATTTACAGCCAATAGCTTTCTTGCCACTTGGCAATGGCACCAACTCCCATGTGTCCTGAAAGCCAGAATTCCAAATTCCTCATCAAGACTTTGTTCAGAACCATCTGAATCCATGTCTATATGTGAAAAGCCTGATGATGCATCAGCCATAGGTTCATCAACCTTTTCCTTTCCTTTTCATGATACATTCTCTGTACGTGTTGGTGGAGTAACCTACGTACGTAGTCTACCATTCCATGGATTCTCAACAGAGCCACGAGAAGACGACTCTTGTGGTCCACTCAAAACCTGTGACTGTGGCCTCACATTTTGTACAACCACATCATCTTTTACATCAGCCCCAATAGTGCCATGTGCATTACTGTACCAGCTGCTCATCTCATCAAAGACTACATCTCTGCTCACTCGTAATTCTCTTGTAGTAGGATTGTAGCACCTGTACCCCTTTTGTTCAAGGGAATATCCCACAAGAATACATTTATCTGCTTTAGGATCCAATTTCCTACGCAACTCATCTGCTACATGCACGTAAGCTATGCAGCCAAACACTTTCAAGTGTGCCGAATTAGGCTTTGTACCTGTGAACTTTTCCTTAGGCGTTACATCATGCACCGCAGCTGTAGGTGTCCTGTTCATAATGTACACAGCTGTATTTACAGCTTCAGCTCAAAAATGATGAGGCATGTTCTTCTCATTCATCAATGCACGTGCAACCTCTGCAATGTGTCTGTTTTTCCTTTTTGCGACCCCATTCTGTTGTGGAGTATATCTGCATGTAAACTGCCTGCGTATACCATGCATTCGTAGGAAATCTGAAAAATCATTGGAGAAGTACTCTCCCCCTCCATCTGACCTCAATGTCTTGATTTGCATATCTGTCTCCTTCTCAATCATGACTTTGAAGTCCTGAAAGTGACCAAACACTTCACTTTTGTTACGCATGAAGTAGATCCATACTTTCCTTGTATGTTCATCAATGAAAGAGACATAATACTTGCAACCATGTATACTTGCAGTATCGGTTGGACCCCAAACATTTGTGTGCACCACCTCAAGTGGATTTTTACATACATTGCGCTCATGTGGAAATGAGCCCTTTGACTGTTTTCCAAATTGGCATGCTGCACACACTTTATGCATACTATCTACCTTGAATTTGGGCAAACCTTTTACAATCTGTTTTGATTACATCCTGCGCAATCTCTGCTCATTGACATGGCCAATGCGTTTGTGCCAAATGTCAACATCAGCCACAACACCTGTGCCATGTGCAAATAATGCAGCTTTTATCTCAGGCATGTCTACAATTCAGCGTAAACATTCTGCCCACACATTTGCCCTCTGTGATCAGCTTACAGCCATTCTGGAAATCTTCTACACAACAGCTATTTGGATTGAAGCGAACCTGCAAACCCTGCTCAACCATTTGTCCAACAGAAACAAGATTTTTTGTAATGTTTGGGACATGAAGTACATCTGCAAAGTACTTTGATTTCCCACTCTTCGTATTTAGAGGTATGTCCCCTACACGAGCAATGGGGTGAGCTGTGTCATCTCCTGTCTGCACATAGCCTGACACATCTGGTTTGCGCATATCTCTAAACCACTCTCCACGAGACGTCGTGTGATTAGAGGCACCTCACATACCAAACATCATCTTGGGTGGAATTCTCTGCAGTCATTGTATTCATTACATGCTGCATAACAAACATGCGCTCGCTTTTGCTGTCATCTACATCTCTGCTAGTAGATGCATAGTTGCCCTTTTCTCTCTTTCCACTTGCTTTTCCCTTTGGACAGTTACGTGACATGTGACCTCTTTCACCACAAGTCCAACATTCTCTGTTAGCTACAGTATGTTGCTGCCTGCTTGATCCTGCACCACGACCTCTTTGACTCCCCCTGCCTTGAGACTGGTTTCCCCTACCACCTGTATTGTTTTGATTTGATTGACCTTCTTGAAATTGGCCCCTGCAACCCCTTGGGCCTTGACCACGACCTCTACCTCTATCTCTGTTGGAGTTAGAATAGAAGGCCTGTTTAGAATTATTTCTGCCATTGAGGCGGTCCGGGGTGGGCAACAAGAGAGGAAACCTCTAAACACCCCTCAAGGCTCCCGTGCTGCTCAATTGGGGCTGGGGCAACCACAAGCACAACAAAACAACAAACCCACAGCCAAACCCAAACAAGATAGGGGCACCACCTAGTTATGGTATGCGAACTAGGACGCAAGAGAGATTTTGGTACAACCAAGAAGATGCACCACACAACACACACAAGCAACCTCACACCAAGACACACACAAAATGGACCAGAGAGAGCTAGAGA
Source organism: Adiantum capillus-veneris (assembly GCF_014529385.1). Classification (NCBI taxonomy): domain Eukaryota; kingdom Viridiplantae; phylum Streptophyta; class Polypodiopsida; order Polypodiales; family Pteridaceae; genus Adiantum; species Adiantum capillus-veneris. Next base: position 23,590,660 of record NC_140935.1, read on the forward strand.
AAAGGGAAGGGAGAGAGGAATGGATCTTGCGTAATACCTTATTTGTGACTTGCAAATGGAGATGGTTCGTTAGGTTGCTATCGTAGAGCTTGTACAAAAACTCACTCAATGCTTAGTGATTGCTAATCATTGCCAAAACACACACACACACTGTCTTAGGGTGTGGGAGACCTCTCACTACAATACCCTCTTACAATGGACACAAAATTGGCAATGAAAAACACACTAAAACACTTTCTAAAATCAAGATCAACCGATAGAAACTCAAAATACACAAGTCACCTTGAATTCACCAAACCGTATTGCACAAATGGAAGGACGAAGATTTGAACGTTGAATCATGCCTTTGATGCACCAAACCTCAATTTATTGATGATGAAGGAGCATATACAATAGTGGTTTTGAGATTTGAGGAACTCATGCTCTCTCACTTGCAATGTGTAGCTTGAAGGCTTCTCTCACACCAAGAGTGAAGCTCACAAGTGGTTGCTACACCTAAGTCTCTCCTCACGCATAGAGTGTTGGGGTGCTATGTGAGATGTTGGAAGTTGTTTTACAAGAAGGATAGGGGCCTATTTATAGGTTGGAGACCCCTCATTAAGATTATTGGAAATCCTAATTTATAAGCTAACAAATCAGGATTATGATTTTTTTGAATATCAAAACATCGCGGGCCTTCTTTGTCTGCTTGAGTCATGGGTGTGGGCTCAAAAAAGAGCATTATTGATGGTAGATAAGGTGAAAGTAAAGTTTTAAGTAAGGAGAGAGAGAGAGAGAGAGAGAGAGAGAGAGAGAGAGAGAGAGTTACTTTGTACATGTCTTGAGGTGAGGTGTCTTTTATGGTTAGGTCAATGCTACTTTGTGTTAGTATGTTAGTGGTTAGTGTTAGTAATCACTAGAAAGTTAATGTTACATTTACAATGGGTAGAATGAGGTGGATGGTTGAAGTAAGATGGTTGAATGAAGTGAGAAAATCCTTGTGATGGTGAAGCTTGAAGAAGTTTTGGACTTACTTGTGTAGGTTCTCAAAATGACTATCGATCTTCTTCTTCGTCTTTCCTTCTTTACGCCACCGTCGCCAAGGTTGATTATCGTGATGAAAATGGTAATTCCGTTGATGAAATCTCTTGATTTGCAGAGGTTAAGCATGGTACACATGTTGACTTTATGTATATATATAAGGAGTAAGATGGAATTGTACTTTGGAGATAATAGAGAGAGGCATAGAGATGGTGTATGTACATGGAGAGCTCATATGAGAGCTATGGAAGTAAGTGGGGAGGTTACTGGTGAAGAAGGTGAGAGAAGCCATTGAAGGTGCAGGTTTGAGTGAGGGATTGAGAGGGATGTGTGTGTGTGTGTGTGTGTGTAGAAGTGTGGATAGAGGTGAGAGAAGACTATGGGCTACTTGTGAGAAAAGTGGGCAGACAGGGGTCCACTCAAAAAATCATAGCTCAGGGCTGGTAGCTCCAAAAATCATGAAAAAATTTGAGGTGATTATTCAGAGCGTGGGCTACATTTTCTCTTTTGACCACCGCTCCAAATTCGGAGTGGAGATGGATATTAAAAATCCCACCAAAAGACCTATTTTTTCTTCACAAAAAGTCTTTAGTGGCCCCCTCCTTTGTTGAATTTGTACAATGCATCCAAGAGTGAGCCTCTCCTTTGTCATATCATAATACAAAGCATCCAAGTTGCCCTTGACCCATGCATGGAGGAGTATTATTGGTGAATAAAGAAATATATACATGGTGGGACTAGTGTATGAACTATTCATGGACTTTAGCTCAATGAGCACATGGTGTTAGAATAATGAGTAAAAATAATAATAAAAATATGGAGGAATTATGGATATGGAAAGATATTGGAATCATATGATATGGTCCCTCTTTGTATTATTTTGGTGAAAGAGGAAAAGGTATGCAAGTAAATAATATAATAAACGTAACTAAGAGAGTAGAAATCAATTTTTGTTTTCACGAGGGTGAGGGTGAAAATGTGGGGGTGATTTGTATAAAAGAAAAAATATAAGGTTAGAGTATGTATACATTGGCAAAATACTTATGGTGTAAGAGGATGAAAGAAGGTGTACATAGGTTTAAATATTTAAATAAAATACCAAAATAATTATAAAAATCTCTATATTTAGGCCATATATATAGTGTAATATTTACACACAAATGGGCCATAATATATTTTATTTTTTTTATTTTTTTGACTCAACTAGCCCAGTGACTAGCTAGCGTAGGGTTTTTTAAGAAAATATGGGAAAAGTTCCCTAACTCACACACGCCTACATATAGTGAAATGGTAGGGATAGCCATAGTGTTTGAGTGATTTGATAGGGTGAGGTAGCTTACTATGGCAATTATGGAAAGCCGAAAAACGGCTATCATTAGCCCCCCCCTTAGATAATGGTACAATCATGTACCATTTATCCAATCATACAACATGTAGATTGTGTAACGTCTGTCTTTGTCTGCTCTCATCTTTGTATGATTAGGAAACCTTGTGTGATATGAAAGGTTCTCAGAGCCAATAGCAGGATGTAGTGAAGTGACTGAGTAAACCTCCTCCATTGAGAAAGTTTCCATAAGCACCCCCCAGGATCAAAGATCTTGAAATATCTTTCCCAAAGCGAGATGTATGGTATGGAATCACTTACTGATTTTGATTGAAGAAACTTGTAGATTTTATTGTTGTCCATCATTGCATCTATCACTATGAATGTGATATAAAAGATTGGTTGCTCTTCCTCCTGTATAAAGTTGATGTATCTGCTACGATCTTCAAGGGCTTGTATGAGCGAATTCCTGAACTGTAGCTCATAAAATTCATTCAACCTGGGTAGGATCACCAAGTCAAAAATTATATGGCCTTCATGATTTAGAAAAGCTTGATCCATGCTTCCAGCTGCTATTGGAAGGTATTGCAAATAGTTTACCACATAGGTAGATAAAAGAGGAAGGTTTCTATTGCCTCCAACACATTGGAAGAGAATAGATTTTGGTACTGATTGATGAAATATCCACATGTAGCAATCAACAAGTTTTTCATATATAATGAAGACCATAAGCATCACAATGTGCGACCTCCATACACCAAAGAACCAAATGAAGAAGGTTTGGAAACATCCGTTTACCACCAAGTATTCATGTCCTCTTCCACTTAAGAAGATATGGTGCCCCTGATGAAAGGTATATATGAAGAGAGGAGAAGTTGACTTTGAAGAGGTGAAACCCAATGTGAAGATGATTGGGGCTTCAAAAGCTTGGATTTTCTTGCTAAGAGATTGTCCCATGAATGAAGAGCCACCCACTAAAACACCATTGGAGAGAATGATACCCTTCTGACAATTTCCTTTTATGATTTTATTTTTTACAACTCTCCCATGTTCTTCATCCCCTTCTAAGCCCCCCCTTTGGCAAGGTTGTAACTCCTCACATTGTACCACCTCAAAGGTTGATGGATTACTGTTTGATTTTGTGAAAACTTTGGCTTCTTGCATGATAGGTTCCTCCATGCTTAACATACATGGGTCATACCAATGCTTTTCAACATCCTCAAACACTTCTTCAAGATTATCCTCACATGGATTCAACTCACACTCTTCTACTTTGTTTTGGAGTTGGCATTCCATGTACACAATCATCTCTTTATGATCAATGTGGTCTATGATCTCTCCACCTATGATTTCATCTTCTTCTTCACTCTCTTCTTTTAGACAAAATACACTCTCAGAACATTCCATAAGATCAAGGTTACCTTCAAGGTCTTCATTCTCCATAGAGTCATGTTGCACAAAAGCTTCGTCTGCTCGGACTAGAAATTGATCCTCTACCAAAAGGTTGGATGTATCCATTATTGAATTATCAATGCCATTTGAGATATCTTGTGTCGATTTTTGCATGCTTGTGATAAAGGTAGAAGAAAGAGATTCCACATTTGAATCTTGGCCACACACTTTAGCACTTGAATAATCAGTTGGCATGTAAGTAACTTCTTTAACATTTGTCGGAGTAGAAGGAGACAAGTATGGCAAAGGAGATGACTCCTTGATAGAAACACTTTCATGACGGTTGGTTCTTCCAGCATGATGGAAACCATTTTTGATGTAGAAGTACTTGTGAAACTTCCTTCAGGCAATAGTGACCGCTTCTTCAAAGGTAGAGGGTCCACTACAAGTAACCTTAGTCTTTAGGAAAGGAGACAAACCCGAAATAAATTGCTCCATTTTTACATAATCTGGAAATGTAGAACTAAATCCACATCCTCCCCATTGACGAGAAAAAAAATCCTCATAAGCATAGTAGTATTCACCATGTTGTTGAAGTCTCCCTAATGAAGCCCATGTTGTTTCTGTTGTTGGAATTTTAGAGAATCTGGTCTTCAAAGCTTTGGAAATTTGGGTATACCCATCTTCAATCTGAGAAGACATACTCCAAAACCATTGCTCAGCGTTGCCTCTAAGGCATAGCAATAGAAAATCCCCTTTTTCCATGTCATCCCTTTTACCAAGGATATGAGAAACCATTCTAAAATCAACAAGGAAATCATCAACATCTTATTCTAGATTCCCGAAGAAGATTGGGAAATCCTCAAAGGTATAGCGTGTCATAGTCTCTCAATGCTAGAACCACACAAAGATTAGTTCCAAACAATCATCAACTAACTACACAAAGTTTTGAAAGGTCTTTCAACATGAATTCTAGACTTTTATGTGAAAATGTTTTCTTCCTTTTTTATGTTCTGCTAACCCAAACCATATTCTAGATCTTTTTTTTTTTGCCTTGAAATTAAACTCGGTTATACAAATTTTCATGATTCATATAATCTACTTCATTATGCTAAAATTCAAGCATTCATGCAATACAACAACAATAAGCACAAAGTCAGTCCTCAGTGGGGGCACCAAAATTGAGGCGGTCCGGGGCAGGCAACAAGAGAGGCAACCTCTAAACACCCCTCAAGGCTCCCGTGCTGCTCAATTGGGGCTGGGGCAACCACAAGCACAACAAAACAACAAACCCACAGCCAAACCCAAATAAGATAGGGGCACCACCTAGTTATGGTATGCGAACTAGGACGCAAGAGAGATTTTGGTACAACTAGGAAGATGCACCACACAACATACACAAGCAACCTCACACCAAGACACACACAAAATGGACCAGAGAGAGCTAGAGAAAAGGGAGGAGAGAGAGGAATGGATCTTGCGTAATACCTTATTTGTGACTTGCAAATGGAGATGGTTCATTAGGTTGCTATCGTAGAGCTTGTACAAAAACTCACTCAATGCTTAGTGATTGCTAATCATTGCCAAAACACACACACACACTGTCTTAGGGTGTAGGAGACCTCTCACCACAATACCCTCTTACAATGGACACAAAATTGGCAATGAAAAACACACTAAAACACTTTCTAAAATCAAGATCAACCGATAGAAACTCAAAATACACAAGTCACCTTGAATTCACCAAACCGTATTGCACAAATGGAAGGACGAAGATTTGAACGTCGAATCACGCCTTTGATGCACCAAACCTCAATTTATTGATGATGAAGGAGCAGATACAATAGTGGTTTTGAGATTTGAGGAACTCATGCTCTCTCACTTGCAATGTGTAGCTTGAAGGCTTCTCTCACACCAAGAGTGAAGCTCACAAGTGGTTGCTACACCTAAGTCTCTCCTCACGCATAGAGTGTTGGGGTGCTATGTGAGATGTTGGAGGTTGTTTTACAAGAAGGAGAGGGGCCTATTTATAGGTTGGAGATCCCTCATTAAGATTATTGGAAATCCTAATTTATAAGCTAACAAATCAGGATTATGATTTTTTTGAATATCAAAACATTGCGGGCCTTCTTTGTCTGCTTGAGTCATGGGTGTGGGCTCAAAAAAGAGCATTATTGATGGTAGATAAGGTGAAAGTAAAGTTTTAAGTAAGGAGAGAGAGAGAGAGAAAGAGTTACTTTGTACATGTCTTGAGGTGAGGTGTCTTTTATGGTTAGGTCAATGCTACTTTGTGTTAGTATGTTAGTGGTTAGTGTTAGTAATCACTAGAAAGTTAATGTTACATTTACAATGGGTAGAATGAGGTGGATGGTTGAAGTAAGATGGTTGAATGAAGTGAGAAAATCCTTGTGATGGTGAATCTTGAAGAAGTTTTGGACTTAGTTGTGTAGGTTCTCAAAATGACTATCGATCTTCTTCTTCGTCTTTCCTTCTTTACGCCACCGCCGCCAAGGTTGATTATCGTGATGAAAATGGTAATTCCGTTGATGAGATCTCTTGATTTGCAGAGGTTAAGCATGGTACACATGCTGAATTTATGTATATATATAAGGAGTAAGATGGAATTGTACTTTGGAGATAATAGAGAGAGGCATAGAGATGGTGTATGTACATGGAGAGCTCATATGAGAGCTATGGAAGTAAGTGGGGAGGTTAATGGTGAAGAAGGTGAGAGAAACCATTAAAGGTGCAGGTTTGAGTGAGGGATTGAGAGGGATGTGTGTGTGTGTGTGTGTGTGTGTGTAGAAGTGTGGATAGAGGTGAGAGAAGACTATGGGCTACTTGTGAGAAAAGTGGGCAGACAGGGGTCCACTCAAAAAATCATAGCTCACGGCTGGTAGCTCCAAAAATCATGAAAAAATTTGAGGTGATTATTCAGAGCGTGGGCTACATTTTCTCTTTTGACCACCGCTCCAAATTCGGAGTGGAGATGGATATTAAAAATCCCACCAAAAGACCTATTTTTTTTTCACAAAAAGTCTTTAGTGGCCCCCTCCTTTGTTGAATTTGTACAATGCATCCAAGAGTGAGCCCCTCCTTTGTCATATCATAATACAAAGCATCCAAGTTGTCCTTGACATGCATTATTGGTGAATAAAGAAATATATACATGCATCATAATACAAAGCATCCAAGTTGTTCTTTATTATTGATGAATAAAGAAATATATACATGGTGGGACTAGTGTATGGACTATTCATGGACTTTAGCTCAATGAGCACATGGTGTTAGAATAATGAGTAAAAATAATAATAAAAATATGGAGGAATTATGGATATGGAAAGATATTGGAATCATATGATATTGTCCCTCTTTGTATTATTTTGGTGAAAGAGGAAAAGGTATGCAAGTAAATAATATAATAAACGTAACTAAGAGAGTAGATATCAATTTTTGTTTTCATGAGGGTGAGGGTGAAAATGTGGGGGTGATTTGTATAAAAGAAAAAATATAAGGTTAGAGTATGTACACATTGGCAAAATACTTATGGTGTAAGAGGATGAAAGAAGGTGTACATAGGTTTAATAAAACACACACCTAAATATAAATATTTAAATAAAATACCAGAATAATTATAAAAATCCCTATATTTAGGCCATATATATAATGCAATATTTACACACAAATGGGCCATAATATTTTTTATTTTTTTATTTTTTTTGACTCAACTAGCCCAGTGACTAGCTAGCTGAGGGTTTTTTAAGAAAATATGGGAAAAGTTCCCTAACTCACACTCGCCTATATATAGTGAAATGGTAGGGATAGCCATAGTGTTTGAGTGATCTGATAGGGTGAGGTAGCTTACTATGGCAATTATGGAAAGCCGAAAAACGGCTATCACCATGAGAAGAAGATGTGTCAAGGTTCTTCTCCTCAAGAATAAGCATAGAAATCAAATCTTGGAACACGGGGATGTCGTCTCTTGTATTCATGGAAGACCTGAAATGTACATATTCATCTCCTAGACCATCCAAGAATGCATGGACAATGTCATCGTCTTCCACTGAGACTTTAATAGATCCAAGAGCTTTAATGATACTCTTGATCTTCAAGGCATAATCATTGATGGAGAGGTGGTTCCTCTTAACCTGATTTAGCTCCGACTTTAGTTGAAGCTTCCTGGCCTTGGTGTTCACCTTGAACACTCTGCCTAAGTTTTTCCATGCAATGGCGGGGGTTTCAGCATCCTGTAGATAGCCCATCATGCCATCTGTGATGCTCATAGAAAGCCAATACATCACTTTGCTCTGGCCTTGTTGCCAGTCCTTCAAAGCTTTTCTTTGTTCTGCTATAGCATTTGCCTCGGGAATCTCTGGTTCCTTTTCATTGTCTCCTTCTACATAGTCCCAATAACCTTTTCCTTTTAGGAAATTTGTTATTCTGAACTGCCATGCAGGGTAGTTATTTTTCTCAAGCTTCTCAGTAACAATCTGACTGAAACCGTCAGACATCTTGAAGCACTAAGACAAAATAGCTGCAATCTGCAAAAACCTGCAAATCTGCTGAACCTGTTATCGTGGTACTTGTAACGCTTTCTACACTCAACGAGTGTCCACAATCAAGCGTACATACAACCACTGTACTTGTACATTAAATCTCTGTGTACTGCACTTTGGAGACCTGTTCAGAAACTTGTACGAAGGGATTGTGACGCTCTTGCTCTCTTAGCCTCTCTTTCCTGCACCAGGCTCTGATACCATGTAAAGAAAGAGGATGCAAGAGAGCTACACAAGACAAGCACACACCACACAGAGATAGAAAGCTTCTTCTTCTTCTCACAGAAAAGAGAGTACAAAATGACTAAGTGCTAAAGCTGAAAAGTAGCACATATGTACATGCGGTCACTAAGTGTGAACTCGCTAGAAGCGTACTAGGCTGGCACTATAAGTGTAGTCCAGCTGTAGAATCACTGGCAGAGATCCTCTGTGGCGGTCACCTAACGCGCCAGTGAGTAAATGTCGTAAGCGACCAAGACCCGTAGTGGATGCCAGCTCAAGATGTAGAGCTCGACATCTCAACATTGATGTCTTGGTGTTGGTTGAAGTTGTTGTGGCAGCCTCTTCTGCAGTTGGTTGCTTTGCGTGATATTAAAGCTACCTTGAAGTTGTACCTGTAGTGTATCTAAAGCTTGGAACACTCCCCCTCCGATTGGTTGTTGTATCTGGAATTACATGAGGTTGTATCGACTTGTTGGTGCAGTAGGTCGTTGTCATTGTAGCTCTAGTATTTGCTTTTCCTGTGGTTTTTATCTGGAAGTCGTACCTGTAACTTGACTTGAAGCTTTGTCAAGCTGTTTTTGGCCTCTCCCTTTTGACTTGACAGTAGATTTGCAATTAGTAGTGTGGGCATATCGCGGTTCTTCTTGTTTTTGTTGTTATACAAAATAAAAGAGTAAAAGTAAAATGTAGCGTATATACAAAATGAAGGTCTTGGATACCTGGATAAGACTAAAGGGAAAAACCCAGTGGGAAAAAATGTCTTTAGTCATAATTAAATGCGAGGCTATATGTACTTAGGTTCTGATGTTATAGAGTTATGCTAAGTTAAAGTACATATGGCCATATGGCTACTAGTATGGGCTTGATATACATGGATAAGTGTTAGTAGCTTGAAGTCAGAGTCATTGCTGTTGAGCAAAGGCTTATAAAACCTGTTTCCGCTTGGTCATCTTCATTTGTTTGTGTAAGTGCATGGGTGGAATAAAAAAGAGTGTCTAATGCATATGTCCAATGATGGGACATCTATATGCTTGCACAGAGTTATGCATGTTAAACAAGATGTGGTGCGAGAGAAGAGTATTGATGGGTTCTTCATGGAGTTAGTGTAGCGAGCAAAACATATAGCATGAGTGCTTCAAAAGCTTTCACTACTCACAGAAGGGTTTTTGTTGTCGAGGTTTCTCCACTCTTCTTCACTGTGTCAAGTGCGTGAGTGTTTTTGTTTTGGACTACTCCGCCTTCTCCACCTTATATATTATATGGACTTTGACTCTTATGCTCACCTCTTCCAGCATGAGCGACATGACTTTATGTATGCTCAACTCTCCAGCTTGAGCTAATACCTATTAGCTAGACTCATAGACCACAGAAAAATATTAACTTGAAGCTTGGGTCTGACACTTCTCTCATTTAGTGGCTTAGCTGCCCGACTCTAGACTCTTATTCCATGTAAGTTTAATGGCGACTTGGACTTACCTGATCGCGGCATGAAATCCAATTCCATATGCTTTTGATGTTTAGGCCTTTCTCGTTAGTTTCTGTTTGAGATGCCATATTGTCCAATACATTGGCATATATCTGCTCTTCATTCCTTGGTAGCAAATTGTGGTCACTTGATGAGACAGGTATTGATGTTGAAGCGATGGTTGAAGTCTTCTTCTTCCAGATAGTGTTCTTCAAAACTATGACCTCCGCATTTACCGTTGCTTTCTTTTTGTTGTTAAGAGGCTGTAAAGGAGTTGTGTATCTTTCTTGTTGTTGAGACTAAATCGTGAATTTTGGAACCCACATTGTTCTTGGGCCTGGTGTGATCTCCTTTGCCACTTGCCTTATTTCTTCTTTGACTTGATGGTACCTTGTCTTTAATGTACAAATATGGTTGTTACTTTTGTAAAAGCCTTGCTCTTGTAGTAATTGACGAGGGATCCATCGATAGGTTGTAGTACTCTTGGCTGTAGTGGGTGGCTGCTCTTGATTTCTTGATGTTTCTTGCTTTTCCTGGGTGATTCCTTGATAAGCTACTACCTTAGGTAAGCATATTTGAAAGTTACCCTCATAGAATCCTTGTGCTTCGAGTAACTCGACTGGAATGAATCTTTGGACTTGCTTGGAGGTGATCACTTGACTTTGTTGGGTAGTCTGGTAGAATTCTGATTTCATTACCCAGACTTGTCGTATGGTTTGTCCAGTGGAAGACCTTCTCTTTTGCTTTTTGTACCTGTCCTTTCTCTTGGTTGAGTTATGTGATTGACGTTGACGGCTTTGTTGATTCCTGACTGAGTGGTTGTCATGGGATGGATATCGCCAAGCTGTTATCTTGGGCTTGTTGACCCAAACATCTGAATTTCCTTTCTTGTAGCCTTGTGCAATAATTGACTCGCTTGATGTGATCCATCCTGTTACCTGTGCTTGTTGAGGTTGTTCCTGTGATTGTATCCAAATTGGATCATTAACTTTAATATGTGCTTTGGATACTAGCACTTGGTTGACCTGTTTTGACTTCCTTTGGAGACTTTCGAGCGATGGAAACTTTGGTTGATAGACTTTTTGCTTGGGTTTCCATTGTTTTGTTGATGGTTTGGCTTTTGATGTAGAGGCTTTGTCTTGCACTTGCATTGGCTGGGCTAGAGACTGTGGGCTTACTTTAGCTTTGCCTTTTTCAATAGCCAAGAATCTTTGAACTGTTGTAGGCTTGACCTCTGTTACCCCTTTATAGCTTGTCGTGATGACCATTGTTGAAGATTTAGGCTCGTCTTCAAAGACTTGTGCCCATGGCTTGGACAAAATCAAGTGTGTTCCCATTTGTCAAGAATCTACCACCAAGAATTTTTCTTTGACATTCTGTGAGTGTAGTTGGAGAGTAGCTTCTGCAATCCCCATACTTATAACATCTACAGGTGAGATATTTACCTTTATCTGAATATCATAAAGCTTTGGATTGCCTAGAAGTAACCACATGCCATATGACATAACATTAGTCGTGGAATTTGTATCAATTTCTGCCATAAAATTCATCTTGACTCTGTCTTGTGCACTTAGCAAAAAGTTGATCTTCTTTGGTACTAGATTTCCTGTGTTCTCTTGAGTGACTTGAGCAATCTTTGGCCTGGACTCCTTGTCGTCTTCTTCTTCATTGTTCACACTTGTGAGTTCATTTGTGTGTTCTACCTCCTGCTTAACCACCATTTCCTCTAATATGTATTTTGGAGAGACAAAATCAGCATTTGGTTCCTGTAGAGTCATAGGCTCTTCTTCCTCGACTTCAGTTGTTGAAATGTCACCAATAGTGTCTGAACTTCCTGTCACTTGCTGCACCTCTTCTTTGATTGATTCCAAGTCTTCACATTGCTCGTTTGTAGGCGCTGGACCTGAAGCATCTTCTTTGGATCTTAGCCCTTCTTCCTGCAACTTTGCTTTGTTGACTTGCGGCTCCTCCTTTGTACTATGCATTCAAGTTGGACAGTTTGTAATCAAGTGTGTTATCGCACACTGATCTCAAAGAGCACCTATTTCTATATGACCAGTATTCGGGCTAGGTATCTTGTTTTGTGCTATCCCCATAGCTGATAACCCTGTTTCGAACTCATACTCAGATTCTTCATCTGTCTCACACATAAACCTTAGCATGTAGTAGGGGACTATGTCATACCCATTCTCATCGCAAAATTCTGTTGGCGTGGTCTCATTAAAACAGACATCCAAAGTAGCCAATATCTGAATCCACTCTAGCAGTTCTAACGCCTCTTCCGGAAAAGGTTCTCTTATGTAAGCATCATCTTCTAAGACCCTCTCTAAGGCATTCTCATTTCTCCCAAAGTCACTACACTCCGATGCTCCGCACATCCAGATTTCTTTCTTTTTGCCCATCCACGGATGGTCTGTTGATCCACTTTGTGTTGCAGAATCAAAATCCTCCACGGGCGTTCTAGTTACATCTTGGTAACGATGCACGTGTTGTGGTTTGAGCATGTCTCAAGTATAGATAATCATAACCCCAATCTTGTACCATCTTGAGTTGTCTCATGAATGGTCTTCCAAGGATGATTTCATAGTTATTTTTCTTGCCAAAGTCAACTATGGCAAAAGTATGCACATACTCTATACCACAAGAAGACACCACAATCGCTTCTAGCAATCCCATGGATCTTTCCACATGCCCATCCGCTAACTGTAATTTTATTCTGGTTGTTCTAAAGGCAGGCCTACCCCATTTCTCCCATATTCATTTTGTTGCTATGGAAATTCCTTCTCTGCTGTCAAGTATAGCTTTTGTTTCAATCCCATTGTACTCGAAAGGCAAAGTGGCATTACCATCTTCTCCTTCACAGTACTCTCCTACTTTGTTCAGAGGTACCGGTCTTACATTTGATCTAGGCTTCTCGATCTCATCTAGCTCTTTTTCCACGAACCTTAACGGGCTTTTGATCCCAATTTTCTCCAAGCATTTTCCTATATCCGTCCACATACTTGGCCTGATTTTCAAAAGTTCTACCAACGTAATTCACTGGCGTGGATAGCAAGTCAGTCAAATTTTTTGTGTCCAATTCTTTTGTTCCTCCTAGCCTCTGTGATGGAACTCTCACAATCTCAGACTTTGCCTCAAAATCCCCCATGTACTATGGAAAAGTTCTTAATGATGCAGGTCTTCTGTCTTCGGAGGCTACCGATCCTATGTCACCATAATATGACCTCACATCAACACTCATTTGTGGTCTATCTAATGTGATTTCAGGAAATGGTGCTGGTCCAACATCCTCTTCTCTTTTTTGGGCATCTCGGATAGCCTTCCATAACTCCTCTAGCCACTGCTCCTCAACAATAGGAACATAGGGTGGGAAATCCCTCATTGATTCATCTGTTGTATTTTGGACTACCCTCGAGTCTTGCGACCTTGGCAGTGGTTCTTCCCTATGATCCACCTCTTCTCTAGGAAATTCGTCTACTTTAATGCTCTCATCTTTGTGCAATGGGGTGACTATCCTATCCTTCAATTCTGGTGGAGGTGGTTCTAGCAATGCTTGAGCAGTTTTAATGAGCTGCTTACACATTTCTAGCCTCTGCTTCTCTAGTTCGGGATAAGGATGGGTCACCCATCTTTGTTCTAAGGTCTGTCTATTTGCCAATCTAGCCTCATAAGCCTGTAAAATCGCGTCTAAAGGCTCATTCACTTTGTCCACTAGGACAGATCCTCCTGAACTAGCACTCTTGGGTGCTTCAGCTGGTTTAAGGTTTTCAGCTTCCCTTTGCTGTGTCTGTTTCTCTTGAGTTGTTTCCAACTCAGTTGTAACAGCCTTTTCTTCTCCTTTCTCCTTTTCTAGTCTCGCCTTCATTCTAGTCCTTCTTGCTCGTCTAGAGTTTCTACGGCTTTTGGAACTCTTACTAGTGTATCCATCTGTAGGCTTCTGCTCTTGCACTTTTTCTTGTGCTCTTGTGACAACGTTTACTGGAGCAACTTGCTTACTTTCATCTTCTTTAAGCACCTATTCTTTTGCAATTGTTTCTTGCTCTGTTGTTGTTGTCGTCTTTCCTTTTGTTGCGGCTCGTTCTTTCTCTGATTTGCTGGTAGAAGGAAAGGTAACATGTGGTTGCATTTTACCTTTCTTTCTTGGATTCTTAGGACAATCCAAAATCATATGTGTGACTACACACTCATTACAATATACATTTATCATGATATCATGGTGTAGACAATCCTTAATCAAGTGATCACTACTACCACATCTGTCACATGGACGTATTGGTTGTTGTGGAAATACTTGATATTGACCTTGAAGTGGTCTCTGATCTACCACATTTCTTTCTATTTGAAGCTCATGACTCACATATGCATTTCTAGCAGCTATGGGTCTTTCACTTAAGAACACTTGTTCCGCTACAGGATGATATCTAGGCGGTTGAGACATAACATGCTCAAACCCTGGTGGAGTCTTAGGTCTATAGTCAGAACAATGTTGCGTCGGATGGTCCCCTCCACATATCATGCACTTGCGTCGTTGAGGAACTCTATAGGCTGGTACTCTGTCAGAGTGGTTGATGCATTGCATCACATTCTCTATGATTTGCTCCTCAATATTTACTTGGTTTTGTCCTAGGTTACCTCTTTGATCCTCAAGATCAGTGATTTTCTTTTTCTCACTCGCATCATTCATCTTCTTATGACCATCGTCATAGAATTCGCAATTGTCAACTAGGTCAACTGCCGCTTTGGTCACCTCTTCCAAGGTTTGGTATCTTTTCACGTATAGGTCCTTTTGGAGATTCTCATTCCTAAGCCCTCTGATGAAGCATAGGATCTGACGTTCTGGCGTGGGTAACTCTTGGGTAGGACATCTAGCAACATATTGCTTGAAACGCAGAATTGCATGTTTCGCCTTGTTTAAATTCCTGAATCTTAGGAAGGGTGTTATGTTTTATGCCCCTCTTGGTGAATTCTTGAACAAATTCATCCAACATTTTCTCAATGGTTGTGAACTCTCTCCGGTTCAATAGTTCAAACCATGCTTGTGCATTTTCCTCCAATGTAAGTCCAAAACCCTCATACTGCATGTGGAAGTCCTCTACTCGTTCTGCTCGTAGGACTTGCTTGAAAGCCGAGACATGGGCGTATGGGTCTCCTATGCCATAGTACTTTATATTTACCCATTTTCTTAGCTGAGATGGTCTTATACTTTGGGGTGCAAATTATGGAACCATACTCCTTTCTGGCATCGTTTCATCTCTCGTTATCGCTCTAGGGGGAAATCCAGGTGGTGGCCCCCTCTTTGGAATTCTCTTAGAGGTTCCTGTGTTTGGTGGATGTATCTGAGGTCCTTCATTGACCAAATATCCACTCATCTATAATTTGGTTCGCGTATTTGTGCTTTCTACAGCTCTATATTCTCGTCCATACTTGTCAACAAATAAAGATGTCCATTGTCAGTCGACCTCGTATGTATAGACATATAAGAGCTTGTACTCTGTCAGCTCATCTGGGTAAGGCTCTAAGCAACTGTAAAGGTTGAATTGATTTCCATTAATATACCTATATAGTACTTCACTTTCATGGTTATACGTCCAAACTCTCTCCACAAAATTGGTCTTTATGTACTGTAGGTTTGGAAGATCTATTCTGGGTGGGTGCTCATCTATCCTTGCAATCCATGTGCTTGTATAAGCTGAGTCTGAGTCTGATGTAGACATGACTTCTAGGCTTAATAGCTCTAGCTTGCCGTAGTAATACCTCTCTCAGTGTGTTCAAGTGTTTTGGTCAGGGAAAATCCAAAACTATGTCCAAAACCGTGAGCTTTTTCTCACAATTCTCTCAAATTATCGGTTTTAGACACCCCTGACTTCCGGATGCATTTTGAGGCCTTAAACAACGTTTTTTTCAAAATTGGCCAAAATTTTTCCTACGGCAACCATTTTGGTCAATTTACTCTAAGGTCTGTAGTGCTTCTCTCAAGCTACGTTTTGATAAAAAAAGGTTTGGAATCGGAGTCCGTATGTGAAAGTTATGACCAAAACAGTGAGATGTAATTTGGAAAGGTGCTCTATATGATGTTTTGCAAGTGGTCAGTTTGAGCCCAAAATTGGTGTGTGCACTCCTTAGGCAATGATAAACCCAGTGGTATACTTGGTTTCAAAAGATTTTCTTAAATTTTTTTCCTGACTTGTCTATCGCGATAGGCTCACCAAGTACCCCTTGAAGATGTCCAAATGCACTCAAACTTTGTGTACAAGGTATAATGGGCCTTCTGAACCCAAATATGAAGTCAGATTTGAATTTTGATTTTTCTACAGTGAATTTCTGAGTCTATCGTGATAGACTCACCAGAGTGTTACTGGGATACAAATTTTCAACTGTTTTCACAGATTTGAGTTCCCCCTTCTCTTGAGATACTACTCACCAAGTTTCAATCTATTTGGAATACTTTTCCTTTGTAACTTGCATCAAACAACAGTTTCTTTTGTGATCTTATGAAGTAATCCTCTTAGATGCACTTCCAATACTCCAAATTTACTCAAATTTTAACCATAGGCTCACAACAACATGTAGAACAAGGCCCTAAGGTCAGTTTTCAAAAATTTCAATTTCTGTGAAAAAGCCTCAGTCTATCGCGATAGACTTAGCAGATTCTTTAGTTTTTAAAATTTCCCAGATTTCTCTTCACCACTGTGTTCCCTATGCTCTGTACATCTTGCTCACCAATTTCCACTTGTTTTGGACTTTTTCTTAGGTTTCTAACTCCAACTCTAGAATTCTGAGTCTATCTGATCACTAGAAAATAGACTTAGGATGACTTCCCAATGTCCAAAATCCACCAAATTTTGTGTGTAACCTCCTGAGAGGCTAAACAAGCTATGCTCCAGAGGGTTTTGAAAATTTCAATTTCTTTGGCCCTGCTTTGAGTCTATCGCGATAGAATCAGCAAGTACCCCTTTTATAGGTCAAACTTGAACTTTGACTATACCACTGTGTTCCAACACCTTTCCTTAGTCCTCCTACCAATTTTCAAGTGGTTTGGACTTTTACTTTGTTAATTAGACCAGATCTGGTGTTTTCTACAAGCTGAATCCTCTCAAATGGTCTTAGACCCACTTTCTGATGTCCAAATGACTTCAAAATTTTTATGTGTCCTTGATAGCACCTTTCCAAGGTATGCCATAGAGGTTTTTAAAAAAATTGGTTTCTATTACTAGGTTCTTAGTCTATCGCGATAGACTCACCAAGTATGCTAAATGACACTTTTTTCAAATTTTCTCTTGACAGATGTGTTCCCTATCCTCTGTAGATCATGTATACCAAGTTTCAGAAGGTTTGGAAATTTGGTCAAGTCCCTTAAATTTACCCAATTTGTCTCTGACGTCTGACTCAAAACACCAGACTTGAGGTTCAGTGGTCAAGTAGGTGTCCAAGTACACTCAACTTTTGGGAGCAGCCTTGTATTGATGTGTTTTACCTATGGTATGAGGGGTTTTACCTGATTGTGAGTCTATTTCCAATTCATCAGTCTATCGCGATAGACTAGGCAGAGAGCCAATGGGAAGTGATTTTTTTCTCTGTTTTTGGACAGTTTGGTTCCCAATGCCCTTAGAAGCCTATCCCCAAAGTTTCATTCAATTTGGACTTTCTTTCCTTTGGATTCAAGCATTTCACAGTTCACTTCCTTACACTCAGAAAAAGAAAATTCCCACTTAGATGCACAAGCACTGATGCAAATGCTTTGAAATTTCACATACAAGCTCTAGAGCATATGCAAAACAAGGTCTTGAGGTCAAACTTTTTTTGAAAAATGCAGATTTGGTTTCAGATTTTTTGTTTTTTTGGGTCTTTTAGAGTTTTTTTTTTTTTTGGATTGGACCAAATCTGTGTTTTTCCCCTACCTTAAGGTCTCCAATGCAAAAACAAGCATTCAAATCGGCTTTCAAACAACCATTTTAGAGCACTTTTACCATAATCAGCACAATTCCGCCTTTTGTGTTTTCAAGCACATTTTCATGTCAAAATTGCTCTAGATCAACATCAGATGTCCTACACTACCTAAAGTCCTACTTTGGATGGTTGAATGGTTGTTTTTGCTTTCTGGCAAGCAAACAGCCTCCTGCTTACCTTTTGCATTTTTTCTCTTTCAAGTTCTTCACAACCATAAGTCACAACCAAACACACAAACCATAAAACCTAATCTAAGCACACAACAAAATAATATAACCATACCTCAACCTCATGGTGGACCACCTCGGTGAGACGCAGGCTCCCTGTCTATCCCTTAGTCAAGAGATCCGCTCTCTGACTTCCCACTAAGAAGGCAATGGTGACAACAATCTAGAAAACTCTAGAGAAACTCTATACTATCAAACACGAGTGATACGGTCTACGCTAGTTTAGGCGCTTCGTCCCCGACAACGGAGCCAATGTTTGCGGCCGCGACAGACGATGGAGCACAGCGAGAACACAGAACAAAAAACTGTCAATCCGAGGACGTAGCTGACCCGACCAGGGCATGGAGGCAAGCTCTGGGTTGTCAACCCTAAGCTAGACACGAACAACACTCTACAGTCACTAATCCTACCACAACACTACCATAAAGCAAAGAAATAGACAACGCATCCTACGAAACACTACAAGCTCGAAACAGTCTCAAATCATATCAGAATGACTCGAAATCGGAGAGCAAGACTCACAAGGATATATCCTATATGGCCAAACACCTAAACCCTGAAAACCATAACTGTAAGATCTCTAATCATTGTCGCGATAGACTCAAAACAACAATTTCCAAAGTGTCCGGAACTGATCTACAAAGACATCAATACGAAGAGCTTCTTGCCCTGATTCTAATGATTACTCGATCATGCAGAATGGATGTCGTTTGAGGTACTTACGACCAAATATAGATCGTAGAAGGCGGGCTCGCGATGTGGTCCTCGGCTTGCATTGCTTGCGTCGACGCGGAGAGCTCCTCGATGCTAACACGCTCCTACTCTCATATCTGCAATGTGATTAGTGTGCACGACGGTGTGTGTGCGTGAAGCTCACTACTGTGTGCTACAGAACCCACGACTGTATATTAATTGAGATAACGTAATGTCTTTTACAAAGCCTTAAGTTTTAGCTTATATACCAAGCCTTGAAACCTAATGTCCGGCCAAATGACCTGAATTGTTCCTAGGCTTCTACAGAGCTTAATTACAAGAAACTGAGTTGGCTTTACTCACGATACAAGCATCTGCGACCAAAATACAAGTGCTGATTTAAAATATGAGGTTCGCGTAAACATTACAAAAGTGGCCGTAATGGCTCAAAATAATAATAATGGGATATTCAATGACGTCCATGAACTCGTATCTTCATGTTGCAGCATCCATCTTCATCTTCATTACTTCATCACCATCTTCATGTGGAATCTTTACAAAATCTTTGAGGAATCTTTGTGGAAACGTTGTTGAAAGGGCGTCCTTTCAACAACCACCCTGAGAAAGAAACTGTTATACTTCATATAATTTAGGATCGACTGATTCTGCCGCTTCCAATTGAAATAATTCAGCATCCACTAGTTTGTCTCTTAAATACACTTCAGAATCATGCCCTCCGTACTCCTAGAGAGGAAATCAGCACCACAATGGTTCTTGCCATGTTTATGGAAAATTCGAAATTCAAATTCTATAAGGAACATCATCCACCGTATTAGCATGCCTTGAATAATGACTTTATTAATCAAGAATAATAGGGCCTGATGATCCACAGAGAAATGAAACAATTTTCCTAGAAAATAATGCCTGAATTTGATACCACTAAAAACCATCCCTAGAGCTTCTCGTTCAGTGGTTGTATATCCTTGTTCATCCTTGGCTGAATCTACGACTGGCAAAGTAGACAGGATAGTCAGTCCTTCCATCTGGCTGGGCTAGTATCGTCCCCATCGCCAGCCCCGAAGCATCGACATGTACATGGAAGATAACATCCCGATTTGGTTGTCGAAGTACTGGCTACTGATAATGGCACTTTTTAAGTTTTGGAAACTTTCCTCACACTCAGCAGTCCAATTGAACTTACTGGTTTTGTTTGTGAGCTCATACAGTGGTGAAGCTTGGGAAGAAAATTTATGCACAAATCTTCTGTAAAAGTTAATATATCCCAAGAAAGAACTTAACTCAGATGCATTCTTGGCACCTTGGCCTGCTGAACACATTGGATCTTGTCGTTGGACATTTCTATTCCATTGCGGGATACTACATGTCCCAGTAGCTGGCCTTTCCAGACTAGGAAAACAGATTTGAATGGATTCAAACAAATCCGCTTCTCCTGACAACGCTTAAAAACCATTTCCAAGAATAATAAATGATGTTCCTCGGCTGAATATACAATAAAATCGTCCATGAATATGGCGAGGAACCGATGAAGAAACTCATTGAATATCTCCATCATACATCGCTAGAAAGTGAGTGGTGCATCGCATAGGCCAAATGGCATAACCAAATACATAAATGCTCCCCACTCTGTAATAAAAGTGGTCTTCCCCCGATCCTCAGGAGTAATTTGTAACTGGTTGTAGCCACTGTATTTTTCCATAAAATTGTACATCTCATACCCTGCAATCTCGTCAGCAACATATTTGTGAAGGGCAATGGAAATGGATCCTTGATGGTTTGAGCGTTGAGTTTCCTATAATCTATACATACTCTCAACTTCCCATTCTTATTGGGAACAACTACAATAGGAAACAACCAATTGCTACTGGCTACTTCAGTGATGAACCCAGCTTTGAGAAGGCTGTCAATCTCTTTGTTGACCTTCTTAGCATAATTGGGATTCATTCGGTACCACTGCAATCTTACTGGCCTGGCATCTGGCTTCAGTGGTATCCTGTGCTGGCAGACCTCTAGATCCACCCCTTTTAGATCAGTGTGTTCCAAGGCCAATACATCTTTGTAATGCTGGTACATTCTGCGTGCTTTCTCCTTCATTGTAGGGTTGAGATGCTTGTTAACTTTGATCATTCTAGGGTTGTCTTTGAAGCCTAGATTCCATTCCTTGATCTCTTGGTCATCTGGGAGTAACCAGTTAGGCCCGCCACCTTTTCTCTTGGTTGACTCTTCGGTGTAATCACAAGACGGCCCTTTAAGTTCCATATCACTATTCTGATTTACTGTGTCCTCCCCAGAATGTGCTGGCTCATTTGGCGTGTTGGATTCAATTGATCCTTCCGGCCTTCCAGTTAACTGAACTGAAAATTCTCTTGAATTGAGTTCAGTAAATTGGTCTGGAAACTGCTTCTTCTGTTTGTCAGCTTGATCCTTGTTCAATAGAATTGCATTAAGATCATTTTTTGCTAAGGTAAAAATATTTAGAGCTGCTAACATCCTTTCAATCTTCTTGATCTTATACTTTTGGCATAATTATTTAGGTCTTAGATCCTTGCTCCAGCTTCTAGTGTTGTTTGTCAGAATCTGGATTCTGCCACTTGCCCCTTGTAGAGTCAGAGTTTGATTAGCATAGTCGTGAACAGCCTGTGCCGTTCGCAACCATGGGCGCCCTAGTAGCATTCCATATGATCCTTGCACATTGAGAACTAGAAAATTGGCCTTGAACTTCTCCTTGCCCACTCGTATCGCCATATTCTCGATCATACCAGTAGCTTGCACTACTCGATGATCTGCCATCCGTACTTTGAAAGGTGATGGCTTCAGGTTTGTGATGCCCATCCTCTGCTGAAGATGTACTCCCATGATGTTTACTCTTGCTCCTCCATCCAAAATGACACTCGAAAATGGTTCCTATTGTTTCCAACTTTGTAATCTACCTGAATTAGCGGCACTTCATCATCTCTGACAGCCGTCAAGTCAACTGTCCAGGCCTCCGCCTCAGCCTTCCTTCGTTGTCTGATGAATTTTGCTGCTTCAGGCAAAGTTCTTCTAATGTCTTCCAACTCCACCATGAGTTTTTGGATTCTGTCACAGATTTTGACATGAATTTCCTCTTTCTCATGGTCAGAGTTGTTGTCGGAGCTTGAAGAACTGGTAATATCTTCACAATGTCATTCCTTCATTTTAGTGCTTTCAGCTCCTCTATCAGCTCCCAACTCTTCAATCAACCCTTGTACTACAGCTAGCATGGTCTCAGGCATGCCGGACTTTGACTGATCTGTCTCAGGAGATTGGGATGGTATCTTTTGAATGACCCGTGCTTCAGAACTCTCTGGATGCTCTGACAGCTTCTTGGCTAAATCCTCTATGATTTTTGCTGCTAGTTCTCTCTGCTCCTGCCATTCATCAACCACCTTTTCTTTACCCTTGGCCTTCCATACCTCTCTCTGTTGAGCCCATTTGCCGCTTTCAGTAGTGACTGGTTTTTTTGGAATCTCGGGGATTTCCTCAATCACTACTCCTTTACTTCATGTAACTGCTCGTACTCGAACTGGCTCTGGAACCTTCGCCTCAGTAGCCGCAGTCCCAAGTGTTTCTGGACATTGATCCGCGAAATGCCCATACTTTCCACAAGTATAGCAATTCAGACTTCGGCTCTGGAAATTACCATGCCCTCGGCCTCGGCTAGTACCTTCTTGGTATCTGCCTGCTTCCTGGACCAGTACCACTGGTACCTGGTTTCTCCTCTTGAGAAGCGTTGACAGTTTCCACTCTTACTGGTTCGGCATTGGTAAATGCTACCACTGACAAGTCTTTGCCCTTTTTGAAATGATGAATCCCAATGCCACAGTTATTCCATAAATGGCCATAGGCTTTACAATAAGTACACTATGGGCACTCATTGGAAACATGGTCCTTAGATTTACATTTTGAACACCAAGTCTCCATTCTTCTCACCAATTGTCTGCTCTGGCTAATCTCAGCAAATTTTCGAGCCATCTCTTCAATCTTCCTAGCCCAAGACCCCTTTTTAGGCTTATCCTTGGTCTTCTCATCGGAGCTACTCTCAGAACTACTAGAAACTCCGCTTGAATCAGAGTCATCAATAGAAGGAATGCTACTACTGGACCTCCTCTTCTTATGACCCTTTTCCTTCTTAGCTTGTTGTTCCAGCTTCAGGGCTCGCTGCACCAAATCATTGAATTTCTTCTTCGGTGTTGGCACCTCTTGCTCCCTAAGCTTCTTGCTGCGAAAGCCATTCAAGAACCATGCTCGTAGTCGGTTTTCCGATGGTGGTTCCTGTCAGCTGCCTTGTCAGCTCCTTGATTTTCTCAACATAGCTTCAGATTGAAAATTTCCTCTGCTTAATCTTATTCAGTTCACAAATAATATGCTCATCACCTCTGTTGTCGAAATATTCCAGTCTGAAGGCTTTAAGTAGTTTATTATAGGATCTGAGCTGGCAAGCCGGGTAATGGTAGTACCACTTCCTCACTGCCTCCTTCAACATTTTTGAAAAGTATTCACCCCAGTCATCCTCATCAATATTTTTTAGCTCTGCATACTGCTCAAAAGCTTGCATGTGAACATCCAAATCATCCTTCTTGCCCCCTTTGAACACGGGAAAAGAGATTTTCAACGAGGATGTGTAATCATGTCGATCACCGTTGGTCCTTCCTCTTCTCATCTTGGAGTCTAGACACCTCTTTGGGGTTTTCTTATAATTGTCTATATCTGCATCCCAATTAATATCTGCCTCTATCTCAGTTTTTGTGTCCTCCCTGGCCTGTCTCCTGGAAGTACGGCGGCTTCCTTTACTGCCTTTGGCACCCTCGTCTCCCTGCCTGGACCGAGAATTTTAGCCTTGCGTGCTTCCCTTTCTGCCCTTCTGCTTCTCGACTGACTAGAATGCTGTGAGTCCTGCACCTCATGAGCCTGACTGTGCTCCTCCTGAGCCTCAGTTTCAGTCACCAGCTCATGATTGGGGTCAGAGTCTCCTTCTGACTCCTCAGGAATAGGGTCAACACGGTAGGATGGTTTTCGGCCACGACTGGTTTTGGGTGCCATTACTGCAACTGAAAAACTTCAAAATGGGAGATGAGTTTTCTAGTCAACGAGCAACAATTCTAGCCACCTTGATCACCAAAATGGAATTGGAGCTGATCTCTTTAGATAGCTGATTCCAGTGTTAGAAGTTTACATCTACGAATGATGTGTTAGTTCAAGCAATAGAATGGAAAAGGAAATAGAAACTGAACTGGAATACATCTACTGGAATGAGAAACAGACTAAAGTACTGAGAATGATGTTCAGATTCAGATTTAGATTCAGACTCATAGAGAATGAGTACAAAGTATGTATGACTGGAGCACATTGGACTGTTGTATTTAGGATTGCAGATGAAAGATTACAGATAAAGATGTTGTAGCTCAAGAACAGCTCGGGAACTAAGGATTATGAATCAAACACTAAGCAGAAGTACAACTGACAAATGCCAACCCAATTAATGCCAACCCAATTACAATGTAATGGGTCCTATTTATATGCCTTGGGAATTACTATGGTAACTGCCGTGGTAATTACTGACTGATCCACTGGTCGTATCATAGGATCCAGTTCCCACCTAGTGAGACTGTCTCAGCCATCTACAAAGACTTATAGCCTATTGTTATTATCCATGTCGGGTGTAGGGAACTGATTACTAGAGTTGCATACCTTAAGTGCCGACAAGGTGACACCTTCACCACATGACTCTATCTCCTATTGAAGTCCACACAATCCTCCACATTAGGTTCAAAATAGATTGGGCAAGAAGAGTCTACCTCAATCAGCTTTCCATTCTGCATGCGATGGCGGCGGGTGGTCATACTTCACTTGAACTCTCTAGGCCTAGAGAGAGCATCGGCCTACTTGCATCCACCAAATGCTTTAGGCTTTGTGGCTTGGACTTTGGGGTTGATGTAGTTGAGAACTCTTCTTGGACCACTAGAGAGAAAACACTTGGTGCTACACAAAATCTGACTGTCGTGAGAGTGCTATGGTTTTCAAAAACAAAACTCACTGTTCTTTCTTCACCTTCTCTATCGACACTCATTGACAGAATGCTTTGGTTGACGACAGTGATGACATTTTGTAGTCCTCCCACTTGATGCTCTTGATTTACAATTAGCATGAGCAATACAAGATGGGAAACTTACCTCTTGGATACTGACGATGCTACAGCCTGACAGTAGCACTTCCATGAAGGCGGTCAGTGTTTCTTTAGTCTCCTCCTCCTCCGTTCTCCAGTTGGAGAACTCTTGCAACCATTTGTCCATGGTCGATAATGTGTGTTGTCTTTAGCATTGTAAACTGGAGGTTTTCGAGAAGCCCTCCTCAGTGGGGGCACCAAATGACGAGTGCAAAGTGCAACACGGACCCCGACGACCTCAAAACCCTAGGAGCCCAATGCATGCCGAGCTGGTCACGGTGAAATGAATAGGGGGCAACAACTAGCTTTGAGCGGCTAGGACACGAAAAACGGTGATTTGAAAGAGTAGAAACTCTGCACACCGAGAGAGAGAGAGAGAGAGAGAGAGAGAGAGAGAGAGAGAGAGAGAGAGAGAGAGAGAGAGAGAGAGAGAGAGAGAGAGAGAGAGAGAGAGTGATGAAAAACCCATCGGGGTGTGAGGGAAAACTGATTCAATGCTATATTTACAAAAACCTTATCTTTGGAGAGGTGGAAAACATGGTGAAAGAAAGAAATAGAGAGAGAGGGAGCCTATAGTGCATTCTCTAGAGGTGACTCATAAGCACGGAGATTTCTACTTTCGTGAGTGTGTGGTGACCATTGGAGTCAAGGTGTACACATGGCTTCTTCTCATAGTGCTAATTCCCAAAATGCTACACTAAAATCCCCTCTCTCTTGATGCAAGTGTTGCCAGTCCCTCCCACCAATATGCTAGCAAATACTGACTCCCCCTGATAGTGACCTCTCAGTGTCTTTTTATAGGTGCAAGCTGAATTAGGTTAGGGTAATCTAATTAGGTTAGGGCCCTAATCAGGAGAGACAAAGCAAGCAGGTGAGTCCCAGATGGTTGACCCTTACTTTGTCTTAGGAGAATTTTAAAAAGAAATCTAATAGGTGGGCCTTTGTGACCATCACCTAGAGAGAGGTGGCAATTTACAATGGGGTTTTTTCACAGGTTTTTGGCTTGAAACTGGAAAATAATAATAACCTACAGATGTTACTGCAGAGATGCATCATGGACGAGATACTGGAAAATGGCGAGCCTCATTGGTGCATCGGTGTAGCACATCGCCAATTTCGGGGCCGGCTGGGGCATGCCTTCACCATCTTTCCTTGATTTGGTGTTGCCATCGCGCAACTTGGCCGTATTTCTTCTTTGGGCATCGATGTCAATTCCTTCGTTTTTTTAATTTTTTTGTGGGTGCTTATGACGTGCATGTATTGTGTGTTTATGTTCGTGCGTGTAGGCGTGCTTATGTATGTATGTGTTTATATTTGTTTTTCCTTGTAAGTGCATATACGCGCGTGTGAGTGTGTGTGTGCATGTGTATGAGTGTGTGGGTGTGTATGAGTGTTTGTGTAAGTATTGAGGTGTGTGGGTGTGGGAACGAGTGAGAGAGTGATTTATTATATATATATAAATTTGGTTGCTTATGTACAGGCTTACACAGAGAACGGCATGGGGAGATGGGAAAGGGAGCACGTGAGGGTTGGGGGGGTGAGAGGGACGGGGAGTGAGTGTGTGTGTGTGTGTGTGTGTGTGTGTGTGTGAGAGTGTGTGCATGTGTGTATAGGTAGAGAGAGAGAGTGTGTGGTTTACTTTACTGCATCCGCGAGGTTGCTCATACACACACACACACACACACACACACACACACACACACACACACACACACACACAGAGAGAGAGAGAGAGAGAGAGAGAGAGAGAGAGAGAGAGAGAGAGAGAGAGAGAGAGAGAGAGAGAGAGAGAGAGAGAGAGAGAGAGAGAGAGAGAGAGAGAGAGAGAGAGAGAGAGAGAGAGAGAGGAGCTTGGTGATGGTGGGGGGGTGAGTGGGTGAGTGATGGGTGAAGTGGATGTGTGTATGGGTGAGCTATGAGAGAGAGAGAGAGAGAGAGAGAGAGAGAGAGAGAGAGAGAGAGAGAGAGAGAGAGAGAGAGAGAGTGAGAGTGAGAGAGAGAGAGAGAGAGATGTGCTACTTCGGGCTGCCTTTGGCCGACAGAAATGAGAGGGGGGGGGGAGTCAATGGGGCGGGGAAGAGAGAGAGGTAGCGGGCCAGAGGGGGGGGGGGGGTGTGAGGGTGAGGGGGGAGATAGAGTGGGGGTGAGGGAATGAATGAGAGAGAGAGTCTGCCCGCCGTGGTTGACAAACAAGAGGGGAGGAGAGGGGCTTGGTGAGGTGGCAAGAGAGTGAGGGTGAGAGGGGAGGGACGGCCTGCCAGAGGGGAAAAAGAGGGAGTATGGACGAGAGGGGTGAGAGAGAGAGTGAATAATGAAAGAGAGAGGGAGACTTTTGTCCAAGAATGGCGCCTGCCAGTGGAAGAAAGAGGGAGTAGGCTTGCTTTCTGTGCCCATTGGGCTAGGTGACACAGAAGCAAGGTAAGAGAGAGATAGTGGGTTTGGCGGAGCCGAACGGGAGAGAGAAGACTCTTCCTCTGATGGTAATGGAGGAATGTAGCCAAAAATGAGGGGCGACGCACTGTGGGCAAGCATAGAAGGGGTGGTGGTCAATGTAAAATTGTTTTTTTATTGTTTTTTGTGCTCCTCCCCAATTGGGGTTGGTTATTGCGGCCACGGTTTTGAAAATCAGCCGTCAACAGTTTCTGTGGTTTTAGCTCTTAATGCTCTTTCTTCAACCTGGTTAGTTAGGTCCTCTCGTTCAAGAACCAAGTATCTCATCTGCCAAAGTCCTAAAGGCATTGTGACTAGATCCACAACCCATTTATAGTGCATGGCTAATGGATATGTAGGGTGCAATCCATCACGATGTCGGACATTTGAATACATTGACAAGTTATACACGACTCTACAAATTACACACAAGTTACACACGACTCTACAAATTGAGATACATCTTTATACTTACCCTTCCACCAGTATTTTTCTTTCAACTTGGAGAAGGGTTGCCCACACACCGCTGTATCCATCCCATAGACTCTCATGAAACTCTTGCATGAGCTTTACTTGAGTCTCTTTTTTACATATAACCCTTTGTGGTGCAATACCCTTTTGTTTAGGATGCTTCCACAAGTAACCATCCCTCAAAAGGTACCCATATGCTTTCTTGCACATCCTCTTGAATTCTTGTTCAGACCAATCATCCTGTTTTGTTAGAGTACTCAAGTAGATTCCAATAAGAAGCCAATCACCTCATAAATCTCTTTCAAGAACAGTTCAAGTGGACTAATCATGCAGACATTGTTACCTTTGACATGAGAGATAGAATAGAACTTTGTGCCTCCATCATCTCCCTCGTCAATCATCTGTGAATCATCTTCATACCTTGCCCTTGATAGCATATCTGCCACTATATTGTCTTTACCTGCAATGTGCTTAAACTTGGGTTTTAAGGACTTAATGTAGGCAATCTACTGCAACATAGCAATGTCTGGCGTTGAGCAGCTTGTAATCATCCCAAGAAGTGGTAGAAAATCTGTTTCTACAACCACACATGCACCCATTACCCATTTTTCAAGGCTGGAACCATACCCCATAACTCTCTCTTTCTTTGGCAAGCACTTAGTACCTTTGCTCCAAATCTCACCACATACCTGTATCCTTCTTCGTCATCTTGCCCTATTGCCCAACCAATTCCTATAGGACTAGTGTCTACTGCCACAATTACTGGCCTTTGACACTCATAGTCTACCTTTCTCAAAGTTGGTGCTAACTGGAGCAACTCCTTTAGATTTTTCATGGATTTTATATGTGGTTCTATCCATTTAAACTTTTGATTCTTTCTAAGCAATTGATAAAGAGGATCAGCTACATGTGCATAATGTGGAATCCAAATAAAATAAAAGACACATGCTCCCAAAAACCTTCTAACCTCAATGCTGCTAGTGCACGTTTCTTTCATTCTTTGGATGGAATCTACTTTTGTTGGACAAGGTTTACTACCATATGGCCTGCACATGCACCCCACAATGATCACTTCATTGACACCAAACATAGACTTTTTCCCTAACAAAGTAAGATTCACTTCTTCCAACCTAGATAGAATTTTATCACAATCATTTGTGTGACTTACCACAAACCTGCGATATCCCTTGAGATCTAAAGCTTCATCTTTGTCTCTTTCTTCACATTCTTTGATAGGCAAATCATCAATGAAAGGCATTGTGATTTGAGGAATAAAGTCACGTAAGACCTTATTCATCCCATTCATCATATGTGCAACCAAGTTGCGTGCTCCCTGTGGCAAGGTACACATCCTTACCAAACCCAAAGGTGTCCTCATGGTTTTCAAGTCTCTACTTTTGATTGCAAGCTGAAATTGATCATACTCTGAGTAGAGATCCCCCATCGAGTAGATTGCCCTCCCTGCAAACGCCTCTGCAAACTCGTTCACAATTGGACTTGTACCTACATTTCTAATTGTCACCTTGTTCACTGGTTGCATATCTTGAATGAAGCGTAGAGCACCATTCTTCTTTGGAACTGTGAACCACCTGTTTGAGTATGGAGCACAAGAATGCTCCAAAATTCCCATTTGGATATTTTCATTCAATAGCTCTATTAAATTGGGCAAATGAGCCCTTGGAACTGGAATAGGCTGCAGATTCCAAGGCACATGAGGTATTGTAACAATTACCATAGGAGGTACAATAAAAGGATCAACACATCCTATCTCATGTGGCTTAAATGCAAAAGCCTTACCATGCTTTGAAAGCATTTCTTTAAAGCACTTTGTCTCCTCCTATGTTAGAAACTCCTCGCCACCAATCTGCAACTCTTGAAAAGACTCCTTTGTGAAGGTGTGCCCAATCTTTCTAGGATTCCTCAAACTTGGTTGCAAAACAACTTTCTCAATCTTTTCCTTGTTGTTGGGTGGTAAGGGTGAAGCTACTGGTTTCACCTTCTTTGATACACTCTTGTATTTAGTTTCAACACGGACTTCTGGGCCAACTGTTTGCTTAAAACATTGGTTCTCTTTAAAGGCTTTTATGACTTGATACATGTCCATAGAGCATACTTAAACAACTTCATTTTCAAGATGCAAACTAGACTCCATTATAGCATCAAGCTCACCCATAGTATCTAAAAAAGAAACTTGTTCACACAAACCCAAAACATTTTCAGTAGGCTTTAGCAACTGTAACATTTAATGGCCTAAAAACTTGTGTGTAGAGGAAATTAGCATGAACATAGTGGGCATTTCATTAGAATAGATTCCTAATGAGAATTACAAGAGTTCTTGGGTGGAGAGAGCAACAAAAAGCATAACACCTAGTTAGATAGCATCAACAATACTTTCAAAAGAGAGAGAAATTAAGCTATTGACAACAGTTGAGGACCGGATTTGCATGGAGCCGGTCCCCCCTCCAAAAGGCTTTGTATTATGGTTTCTCCCATCAAGAGAGACATTGTACAATACAATTCTTTGTGTTCCTTCAAGACTAGCTAGTGCAATGAAGATGAAAGCTTCATGCACTAAGCAAAACACTTAGTAAACACAAATTTAATTATCCCCGTTCTCAGACCCAAGACCTCACACACCTTCGAAGATGGTGAGAGCTAGCAGGGTATGAGAGTAGATTGAGAGGAAGAAGGAGTATCTTACGAGAAAGATGTACATCTCCTCACATAATCACTCATATTAGCATAGCTTTAGCTTAGTAATTAGCTTGATAGAGGAGATGAGCATGCATTGAATCTTGGCTCTTGGTTGGATTTGCATCCACAAGCCAAGAGTGTGTCGATGTAGGCTTCTATCTCACAAGCCGCTGGAGTAGGTGATGATCCGCTGGAGTAGGTGATGAGCTCTCCATTAAAGCTTGGGAAGAGATAGTCTTCTCTTTATTTTCACATGAGATTGTGTGAGTGTGTGTGTGATAATGCCTTGCAAAAATTAGCCCCCTCTCTCTCTTGGGAGAGCCCTCTTGCTATTTTCTCTTGCAGGCTCCCCATTGGACCTCCCCTGGCTATTAAGCAACATAAGTGATAGCCTTCTGACATGTGTCCCCTTTTCCCCTTTTGTGAGAGCTTAATCAATTAAACTTAATTGATTTAAATGAATTAAATCCCCATTGGACCTTTCCCCATTCTGACCAAATAGGAATTAAGTAGCCCATTGGGCTGCTCAATTCCTATTGGACCCCTTCACGGACTGTCCAATAATCATCCAGGAGACTTAATTTTCATTGGTTCTTTTTATTAAGGGTTTTAAAATTAATTAGGCTAAATTTACTCTAGCCTAATTCTCATTGGTCCACTTCAAGGGTCATCCAATAGGAATTGGGTACACCTTGTGGGCATCTGGCCTAGGGAGTTGACATGTGTCCCTCATTCCCTTTGTGTAAAGGGAGCTTGTGTGTGTGTGTGTGTGTGTGTGTGTGTGTGTGTGTGTGTGTGTGGCCTTCTCTGTCATCCCCTACTTGCTAGGCTCGCCCCTGCCTATGTAGGTATATTCAAAGACTTTTTTGGTCACACACAAAGCATCCAATTCCCTTAAGGTTGACCTTTGCACACAACCTTTGAATTTTGGAACCTTAGCATTTTGGAAGTCTTAATGGGCTGAACCTTAGGGTCTTTTTAGCCCATTGTTGCACATGGTTCTTCTGCAGATGCCCCCCCCCCCCTTTGGATCCCTATTTTCCCTCCTTTGGATCCCTACTATGGCCAGTCTGCTAGCTTAACCAATATTCTAGGCTTTTTCTCCCCTGGCACTTCCCCATATTAAATGATCAGTTTAACATGAGAAAATCATTTAGGAGAATTAGATATTGATTATTATGACATTACCTCTCTCTTGAAATCATAGTCATCCTCGACTAAGGTGTAGAGAAGATAAAGCATATTCATGAGTCCTTTTGTTAGCGGGTAGAGGATCCCTATGTTACCCTATGACATCATTCCAAAATGGATGACTAGTCCATTTGGCGCTTGAGAGCCTGAGGCTGCCACAAGCATGTCTGCACATTAGTCCTATCAGTCTTCCATAGTAGAGTGACAAGCTCTACTTGGTGTTTGGGAGACGTCGTCTCCGCAAACTTGATCTAAGCATGCATACTACTTCATTTTTGTGCACAATAAAGAAAAAGAGAGTCTTATAAGACAAAAAACTTTGTTCATTTTTAACATTTTGTACATTTGCTTACTCTTGGGAAGCATTGTAAGCATTGATAAGGTTTAGGTTATCCTTTAATTGTATGCCTTGCATCCATCTAGCATCTTCAAAAGGATAATTCTTAAACTTAATAAGATATCGTCAGATAGTCTTACCGCCTCTTAATACGTTGTCTTCATGTCGGAGAATGGACTCGGGCTGCAACACCTCCTCTTAGTCCTCGATCTCCGGTGGGTCTTCAATAGTTGGTTCTTGAGGTGGCTCTCCTTTGGAAGGCTTTAATAGGCTCACATGGAAAGCATTGTGTATGAGACAATGATTGGGCAACTTGAGTTGATTCGCCATCTTATTGATTGGCCTAAGAATCTGGAAGGGACCATAGTACCTTTTTGCTAGTTTAGCATAGTACTTTTGGTGGCCCGTAGGATTCTTGCTTGTGATGTGCCTTAATCGAGCTTTGGGAAACTTTAACAAGACCCAATCGTTTTCTTTAAAGGCTTGGGCTCTTCTGTGCTTGTCAGCAGGATTCTTGTAGGTCTCGGCTATACTCATCTGCAGCGAAGATCTTCCCATGTACCTTAAGTAGCAAGGGACTTTTTGATCTTCCCTCAATTACCTCGAAAGGTGCTGTTCCCGTGGAAGTATGTACAGTGTTATTGTAAGCATACTCCACTAAGGGTAAGTAATTCTCCCATTGGGATCTTTGATCTACTTCCATTACATAGGCTTTTAGTAGATCGAGAATTGTTAGGTTAGCTATTTCACTTTGACCATCCGTTTGTGGATGATAGGCTGAAGAGAAGTTTAGCCTTGTTCCTAAATTCTCAAAGAGACCCTTCCAGAAATTACTGTTCATTCTAGGATCTCTATCCAAAACTATAGACATTGGCAAGCCATGGTACTTGAAAATTTGTGAAATGAAGAGGGTTGCCATTTGATGGGCTTTGATAGTCTTTTTGACAGGTATAAAATGAGCTTGTTTACTGAACCTGTCTACTACTATCGTCCATATTCCCGTATTCCCATGGATAGACTTAGGCAATCCAAAGATAAAATCCATGGATATTCTCTCCCATGGTGAATTAGGAATTGGCAAGGGTTGAAGCAATCCAAGTTGCTTCCCTCTATCAAATTTTGTCTTTTGGCAAAGCACACATTTAGAAACATACTCTTGTATGTTCACTTTCATGGTAGGCCAATAGAAATATGTTTCAATTCCCTTTAAGGTAGACTGAATCCCTCTATGCTCCGCATACGGTGGAGCATGAGATTCATACATTACTTTCTCACGTAGTGAGTTAGTAACGCATAGTCTATTGCCATAGAGAAGATAACCATCTTGTAAAGTAAATGGTTCTTCTTTCTTCCCTAATGCAAGGGCTGAAATCACATCTCTAAAATTGAGATCAATAGTGTACTCATCTATCATTGAAGATAGATCATTGTGAGTTTCTATGGAAACCGCATTCACTCTCGACCGTCTTGAGAGTGCATCAGCTACTTGATTATGCTTGCCAGCAATGTGAGCAATATGAAAATGAAATTGCGAAAGGAAATTTGCCCACCTCATTTGTTTGTAGGAGAACTTGGTCTGCGTCATGAAGTACTTAAGACTTTGGTGATCCGTTCGCAGAATGGAAGGAGTCCCAAATAAATAGTGCTTCCATGAGTCTAAGGCATGTAGAACTACAAGGAGTTCCTTTTCGTATATGCCTAGAGCTTGCTCAACAGGGTCAAGCCTTCGACTCTCATAGCCTATGGCGTGCCCTTCTTGGAGCAAAACAGCTCCAAGGCAATCACCACAAGCATCACATTGGACCTCAAATGGTTTTGAGAGATATGGTAGTGTAAGCATAGGTTGAGAGATAAGCTTTTCTTTAAGCTTTTCGAAAGCATTGTTCTCCTTAGCAGACCATGTATACCTAACGATTTTCTTTGTTAGGTCATGTAATGGTCCCACAATTTTTGAGAACTTTTCTATGAAGCGTCTATAGTATGCACACATACCTATAAAGCTTCTTAGTTCATGAAGATTCCTTGGTTTAGGCCATTCTTTTATTACCTCTAACTTTGATGGATCCATTTGGATGCCATCTTGAGAGATAATATGACCTAAATACTGAATCTCTTGCAAGAAACATTCACTTTTCTTTCGATTAACATAAAGTTTATTCTCTCTCAAAACTTGAAATATTACCTGGAGGTGTTGCTTGTGTTCGTCTAATGAATTAGAGTAGATGATAATATCATCAAAGAACACTCCAGTGAAGGTTCGATGAGGCCTGAACAGCTTCTCCATCAAGCGATTGAATGTGGCTGGTGCATTGGTCAAGCCAAAATGCATGACAATGTATTCGTAAAGACCAAATTTGGTGCGAAATGCGGTCTTTACAATGTCTTGATCAACTATCCTTATTTGATGATAGCCACTTTTTAGGTCAATCCTACTGAAGTAGGTCGATCCTTGTAGCTTATCAAATAGGTCTTCTACCCGTGGAACGGGAAACCTATTCTTGAGAGTGATCCTATTTAGTGCTCTATAGTCGACACACATACGATATGTGTCGTCTTTCTTTTGCACTAATAGCACAGGTGAGCAAAATGGAGATGAGCTAGGCCTAACCATGCCCTTCTCAACTAACTCATGCACTTGCCGCATAATCTCCTCTTGTTGAGCTTGAGAAACTCTATAAGGAGGTTTGTTAGGCGGTGAACTTCCTGGAAGAAGTTCAATTGCATGGTCATCATTACCTCGTTTAGGAGGTAGCTCACACGGGATGTCGTCAATAAAAACATCTTGAAACCCCTTGAGAAAATTGGATAACTCTAATTCCTTTTGGTTGCTTTTATTTTCTTTTGTTAAAGAATTAGGTTCATTTTGAGAATCTTTAACAAAAATCATGTACACAGAAACAGAGCTCTTTATTGACTTGTTGAAAGCTGGTGTATGTACAATGGGGATAGTGTTACCCATTTCCTTAGCATCTATATACATGTCTTTTTTCCCTGAACTTAAAGGAGATTCTCCTTTCACGAAATTTAACATCGACAGCCAGGCGGTCAAACCATGGTGCCCCTAGGATTACATCCTCATGCTTGGGAGGAGAGATAAAGAAGTCCTCTTTGTCCACATAGCCTTGGACATGAAGCCTCAATTTCCCGATTAAGGGAGTGATTGAAGCTTCTTGCCCCTTGAAGGCACTGTCTGCGGGTAGGACATCTCCCATCTCGTAGTATTGTATGCCTAGTTTGGTGGCCAACTCTATAGATATAAAATTGTGAGTAGAACCACGGTCAAAGAGAATAAAAGCATCATGTTCTCTTACCTTTTCCCAAGCATGGCATGGAGGAGATCCTTTGTGATGAGTTTGGTGAGTCTCCTCCTCTTGGATTTCAACCAAGGAAGCTCTAGGAGGATCTTGGCGGTTGTTCTTTCGGGGACAAGCACAGTACGCATGCCCTTGTTCGCCGCACTTGAAACACCGGTTATCCTTGCGATAACACTCAAGCTCTTCAGGAGAGAGTTTGTTCTTACCTTTGTAAACTCCCTTCTCTTTAGCTTTGTTGGAGTTTCCCTTAGGAGACTTTTGGACATTGTCCTTCCCCTTAGGCTCATTGGAACCCTTGTTTTCCGGGGGCTTATTATTTCTTTTAGCCCCCGTTTGGAAATTGATTCGTGAGGCCACCATAGTATGGTGTATTACCGCCGATATGGTACGTGGCCTTTGGGAGTTGACATACTCCGCCATTTCTTCGGTTAAGCCCGCACAAAATTGTTGCTTTTGCTCTCCAAAATCCAACTTTTTAAAGATAGTGGCTTTGAGTTGTAGGTCCCAAAACTTGTCTACATATTTGTGGATGGATTCATTGGGAGAGAGCTTTAAGATTCGCCATTTGGTGAGTAATTTGTCTTTGGCATCGGTGGCCAAAAACTGCTTCATAATGGAAGCTCTTAAAGCTTTCCATGTTCATGGAGCTTCATCGTTGGCTCGTAGGCTAGACCACCATTGCCTGGCGGACTTTTGAAAGTGCATAGCTACATGGCGTAGCTTAGAGGACTCCGTGAAGCCCTCATCTCCAAACGCCGCATCAAATTACTGGATAAAGGCCAAGACTTTGTCCGTAGCACCAAAGGTGCCATCATAGGTAAGGAAAGAGATGCTCTTCCCTCCCTCTTTGAATTTCTTCAGCTTGGATGACCTCTTCCATGCGGCATAGGATTTCCTATGGACTCTTGTTTTTTATGGTTCAAAGGTTGCACCATCACTTTCTTCAGAAGGTGAAGAATTTGAAGAAGGTGGAGAAGAGGGTGACCTCTTTCTCGCCTTTTTCTTGTCTTGATCTTCGTCGTCTTTACCATCACTTTCATAAGAGGAAGAGGATGAAGAAGATGGAGAAGAGGGTTTCCTCTTTCTCGCCTTTTTCTTCTCTTGATTTTTATCATCCCTCTTTGAATTATGGTGTGGAGAAGAGTGTGATGGTCTTCTCCGCTTTGGTGGTGATGGAGAGCGTTTAGCCCGACGTCTTCGTGGAGCCATCTCCGCCGAGGTGGCGGGAGACTCACTTCTTTCTCGTTCCTTCGATGGAGGCTCTTGAGTTCTCCTTTGGGAAGGAGATGCATCATCAAGAAGTAAATTCTTGAGCCCTTCGCATGGATTCTCTTCTTCTTCCCGAATCGGAGAGAGACCTCTTTTGGGAGTCTCACAAGGAGGCTTCCTAGGTGTTCTCTCGTCATGGTGATGAGCTTGTAGAATCCCGTGTGCACGGAGTTGCCGTTGCACTTCACTTTGGAGAGATGGATTGCCCATGGCTTGTTGAAGCCTAGAAACAAATAGTTAACAAGCCTTGAAGCATCATTAGTAGCTTGCTCATGAGCAAAATCAAAGTTATCAACATTAATTTCACTCTCTTTACTATTGTCAGCCATTCTAACAACTTTTAGGTGTAAACTTTTTAGGTGTACTTTGGCACTTCAAGCCCTAGTTGCTACTCCTCTTTACCCCTTTAGAAAAAGCACTCAAGCTACTGTACCCGCGGCTCGAATACCATTAATTGCAAGGAATAGAAGAGAGGGTTTCTTTGTGGCATAGCCAGTTAGGACATATGTCCAAGAAGGGAATGGAAATCTTGTCTCGTTCTAGTTATTTGCCTAGATTTTCATTTAATGATTTTGAATTCTGTGAACATTGTCTGTATGGTAATCAAACACAACAGCCACATAAGCATAAAAGAAGTAGAAGAGATACACAGTTGGCACTTTTTCATAGTGATTTGTGTGGACCTATGCCTAACCTATCTCTAGGGGGAGCTTCTTACTTTATGACATTTATAGATGATTACTCAAGGAAAGTATGGGTTTACTTTCTCAAGCACAAGGATGAAGTGTTTAGTGTTTTCAA
Source organism: Adiantum capillus-veneris (assembly GCF_014529385.1). Classification (NCBI taxonomy): domain Eukaryota; kingdom Viridiplantae; phylum Streptophyta; class Polypodiopsida; order Polypodiales; family Pteridaceae; genus Adiantum; species Adiantum capillus-veneris. The sequence goes on from NC_140935.1 coordinate 23,628,215, forward strand.
AATGTTTGTGACACTTGTGGAGAATCAGAGTGGCAAGAAGCTTAAATGCTTACGCACTGACAATGGTGGAGAGTATGTTTCAAAGGCCTTTCAGGAGTTTTGTGATTCAAAAGGTATAAAATGTGAACTTACTGCTCCTTACAATCCTCCTCAAAATGGTGTTGCTGAGAGGATGAATAGGACCATACAAGAGAAGGTCAGAAGTATGTTTTCTAATGCACAACTGCCAAATGGGTTTTGGGCTGAAGCTGTATCAACAACTGTTCATCTTATAAATAGATCTCCTAGCAAGGTTTTGCAGAAGGATTCAGTGCTAGAGATGGTATGGTCAAGCAAAATGCCCTCATACAAGCATCTGAGAGTCTTTGGCTGTGAGGCATATACTCACATTCCAAAGGAATTTAGGAACAAACTTGAGCCAAAGAGTAGAAAGTGCATCTTTCTAGGCTATGGTAATTCTGGTGAGATGGGGTACAGACTTTGGGATCCCGAATCCAGAAAGGTTATCCGCATCAATGATGTTCACTTTAATGAATCCAAATATCATTCTAAACCAGAGAGGGTTGAGGAGATCAGAAGAGTTGTCTTCCAAGAAGATGGACCTGCACGTGCAAGACAAAATGTCAGGGCTCAAGAGGAGCAAGGACAGGATAGATTGGAACCACAGGTTGTGGTTGAGCCTGAGCCACCTATTTTGCGTAGATCTGGACGTATCACGCGACCTCCTGATCGGTTTGTTCCATCTATGAACTATGTCATGTTGACTGATTGCAATGAGCCTTCATGTTACAAGGAAGGAGTGCAAATGAAGGACTCCGGGAATTGGCAATTGGCCATGCAGTTAGAGATGACAGCTCTGCATAAAAACCAGACATGGAAGCTAGTTAAATTACCACATGGCAAAAAGGCTCTACCTTGTAAATGGGTTTACAGGTATAAGATCACCGCTCATGATAGTCAGCCAAAGTATAAAGCAAGGCTTGTTGCCAAGGGCTTTAAGCAAGAACAAGGCATTGACTTTGATGAAGTCTTCTCTCCAGTGGTCAAGATGACTACATTGAGATGCTTTCTTGCATTGGTTGCCATATTAGATTTGGTGTTGCACCAAATGGATGTCAAGACAGCGTTCTTGCATGGTGATTTAGATGTGGAAATTTATATGCAGCAACCAGAAGGGTTTGTTGAGAAAGGCAAGGAAGATTTGGTATGCCAGTTGTTAAAGAGTCTTTATGGCTTAAAACAATCACCGAGGGCATGGTACCATAAATTCCACAAGTTTATGCTTTCTCAAGGCTACAAACGTAGTGAGTTCGATCACTGTCTATATACAAAGAAGGCTAAGGATGGTAGTTGGTTGATCCTTATTTTGTATGTGGATGACATGTTGATTGCTGGCAAGCACTTGGAAGAAATTTCAGCTTTGAAGTCAAAGATGGCAAAATCGTTTGACATGAAAGACATGGGTGAGGCAAGTCATATACTTGGTATGCGCATTGAGAGAGACAGATCAAAGAAGTTGATTTGGTTATCTCAAACAGAGTATATTGACAAGGTTTTGCAACGTTTCAATATGGAGAAGGGAAAGGCATTGAGTGTTCCATTGCCACCACATGTGAAACTTAGCAAACAAGATTGTCCCATGTCTGCGGAAGAACAGGTTGAAATGGATAAGATTACATATGCTTCTGCAGTTGGTAGTTTGATGTATGCAATGATTTCTACTCGCCCAGACATTGCATTTGCAGTGGGAGTAGTAAGTCGATACATGTCAAACCCAGGCAAGAAACATTGGAAGGCAGTGAAAGGAATATTGAGATACCTGAAAGCTACAAAGAGTATGCGTATATGCTATGGGAGTCACGAGCTAAGTGTAAAGGGTTTTACAGACTCAGATTATGCAGGTGACTTAGACAACCGAAGGTCTACGTCAGGGTATGTATTTACATTGGCTGGTGGAGCAGTATCATGGCGTTCTAGATTACAAGATTGTGTTACTCAGTCTACTCAGAGGCATGCAAAGAATCAATTTGGCTTAATCGACTAGTAACAGATTTGGGAATCAAAGAAGAGATGCCTGTGTTATATTGTGATAGTCAGAGTGCTATACAACTGGCTCGCAATCCAGTTTATTACTCAAAGACAAAGCATGTGGATGTGAAGTATCATTTTATCAGGGAAATGCTCGAGGATAAGCAAATTCAGCTTGTCAAAGTTCACACCACAGAAAATCCTGCTGGTCTACTTACAAAAGGACTTCCCTCAGAGAGCTTTGCGCATTTTTGCAAGCAGTTAGGTGTAGGGTAGTACATCACTTCTGTACATCTCTTGTATATTAGCTTGTATAGTAGCTTCTCTCACACTTAAAGTACCACATTTGACTTTAAGAGGGAGGTTGTTGGGGTATAAAGCCCAATGTGGTCACCCAAGTAAGTGGGCGGGCCGCCAGGTATGTACACATATTCTTTTGTAAAAACCTAATAAGAACTCACTATGCTCTACACATTACAGTAGAGCGAGTTCACCATATCGTCGTGCTCTTCTTCTCGCACTCTCTCTCGTGTCACGCTTCCGCTCATACTCCTTCATTGACAACAGTTGAGGACCGGATTTGCATGGAGCCGGTCCCCCCTCCAAAAGGCTTTGTATTATGGTTTCTCCCATCAAGAGAGACATTGTACAATACAATTCTTTGTGTTCCTTCAAGACTAGCTAGTGCAATGAATATGAAAGCTTCATGCACTAAGTAAAACACTTAGTAAACAAAACTTTAATTATCCCTGTTCTCAGACCCAAGACCTCACACACCTTCGAAGATGGTGAGAGCGAGCAGGGTATGAGAGTAGATTGAGAGGAAGAAGGAGTATCTTACGAGAAAGATGTACATCTCCTCACATAATCACTCATATTAAGATATCTTTAGCTTAGTAATTAGCTTGATAGAGGAGATGAGCATGCATTGAAGCTTGGCTCTTGGTTGGATTTGCATCCACAAGCCAAGAGTGTGTCGATGTAGGCTTCTATCTTACAAGCTTGGAGTAGGAAGAGATAGTGTTCTCTTTCTTTTCACATGAGATTGTGTGAGTGTGTGTGTGATAATGCCTTGCAAAAATCAGCCCCCTCTCTCTCTTGGGCGAGCCCTCTTGCTATTTTCTCTTGCAGGCTCCCCATTGGACCTCCCCAAGTCAAGCCAATGGCTATTAAGCAGCATAAGTGATATCCTTCTGACATGTGTCTCCCTTTCCCCTTTTGTGAGAGCTTAATCAATTAAACTTAATTGATTTAAATAAATTAAATCCCCATTGGACCTTTCCCCATTCTGACCAAATAGGAATTAAGTAGCCCATTGGGCTGCTCAATTCCTATTGGACCCCTTCACGGGTTGTCCAATAATCATCCAGGAGACTTAATTTTCATTGGTTATTTTTATTAAGTGTTTTAAAATTAATTAGGCTAAATTTACTCTAGCCTAATTCTCATTGGTCCACTTCAAGGGTCATCCAATAGGAATTGGGTACACCTTGTGGGCATCTGGCCTAGGGAGCTGACATGTGTCCCTCATTCCCTTTGTGTAAAGGGAGCTTGTGTGTGTGTGTGTGTGTGTGTGTGTGTGTGTGGCCTTCTCTCTCATCCCCTACTTGCTAGGCTCGCCCCCTCCTATGTAGGGATATTCAAAGACTTTTTTGGTCACACACAAAGCATCCAATTCCCTTAAGGTTGACCTTTGCACACAACCTTTGAATTTTGGAACCTTAGCATTTTGGAAGTCTTAATGGGCTGAAACTTAGGGTCTTTTTAGCCCATTGTTGCACATGGTTCTTCTGCAGATGGCCCCTCCCTTTGGATCCCTATTTTCCCTCCTTTGGATCCCTAATGTGGCCGGTCTGCTAGCTTAACCAATATTCTAGATTTTTCTCCCCTGGCACTTCCCCATATTAAATGATCAGTTTAACATGAGAAAATCATTTAGGAGAATTCGATATTGATTATTATGACAACAACCCACTCTCTTTCATGCCTATTTGTATATTATGTACATATTGCCTCTCACATCTCTTCAAATCTTCAAGTTTTGTAAAACATATTGATCCATTCCTTGTTACCAAGGAGCCCATTGAGAAAGTTTCACCTATTTTTGGATCAGGCGAGACCCTTTTTCTTTTTGTACCACTGCAATCCCGCTTTACAATGGTACTTGGCCAAAACCCATCATTTCCCTATGATCATGAAACTCTTTGCTCACCTTTGGTAGAGGATGTTCTCTAAGGTTGTCACAATTTCTTTCATGGTTTACACAAACTGTGAGATATTAGACAACAACTTTACCATCTTTGCTGCATATCATAGCATATGTTGGACCATCATCCATTACCTTTGTTTCCGTTCAAACTCCCACAATGTAGGGCTGTCCAAGGATGAGATGATATGAAGATGTATCCTGTACAAAGAAGTTTTGGTTAATTTTTACATCACCTATTGTCACCTTCACAATTGTACATGGTGCATACAATTCACCGGATGAATTATTTGCCACCACTGATGAAATATTTTTAAATTTGGATTTGTTTTTCTTGTGTTTACTCAATTTCCGAGTTTATGGCAATGTTCTCCTCGTCTTGACCATATTGGTTTTTTTGGAACCACTTTTGGGAATTTCCTTTGACTGACATCTGATATTGCCTTGATTCTGGATGATTTGTGTCTGAAAATCGCAGCTTTGCCTATCTCCCACCAACTTTCATCACTTTTTGGATCCATATGAAGGGGGAGATTGATCCAAGCAATCTGCACAACTTTGCAAGTAACTCCTTTGATTTTCTTTGACCACAATTAGACCTTTAATATTACATCTCCTTGATGCTTGTGTTTTACCCTCTTTCGGACTCCCTTTTGTTTTAGTTGACTTTGGAATAAAGCCCCAAGTTGTTTCACTTGATGCTCTGGCTAGTGGTGTAGCTTCATATTCTTCTCCTAGTCCTACTCCATAATGTTTTTGTTGGAAATTGACCCTTTTTACCCTTGATTACTGCCAAAAGTCCATTTGCAGACTGAAGGTAATAAACCAATAGGGTTTAATGATTTTAAAATCCCTTTTTGTAACTATTTTTGCATGGTTAGTTATGCTTTTGCATCCTCCATCCTGTGAACATTTCTTGCCCTGATTTTGTCATCAAGGTACATGGATCACGATCCATGTTGGGGAGCATCTTGCAAGTGGAGGTTGTTTCTGGGCTTATGGGGACTCTACTGTGTAATTTTCTCTAGTTTTAGGGTTTGAGGAACATGGATTGCGATCCATGTTCCACCACCTTTTGCAACTGTTTTTGCATAAAATTATTCTGCTAGTTTATTAGGGGTCTACTGATGCAAAGGTTTGGTTTTGGGTAAGTTTTGAACTCCCCCATTGGCCTTGACAACTTGAAAAATTTGTGACTTTGATCTGCTATGATCTGTTGTTTTGGTAATGTTGGGGTAGTGTGGAGCATACACAAGTGTTCTTATAGGGTTAATGATCATACCTGTCGAATCTGGTGGAGTAAGAGCTATCGCGGTAGTCGCAGCAGGAAAAAACAAATTGGAAAATTCTATGCTTCTCTCTCTCTCTCTCTCTCTCTCTCTCTCTCTCCCGAATGCAAATGAGCTTATGTTGCCCCATTTGGATATATGTTCCCAATCTACCCGGAATTCCCCATTCATACTTACCTCCATTGATCATATCTTGCTGTTCATATCATCTACAGTTCAAACCGTTCTTCATTCTGTTATTCGGTCAACAAATGGCCTTTAATCTGCAGTTCTGATCCTTTAGGAGTTGGCTCAAAATTTGTCGTGTGCCAAACCTTTCCATATTTTCCATGTTCGAAGCCCTTGCTTTGAAGTTTTGATGTTTGCTTTCAAAAGTCAATCCCGAGTTTCCTGGCTTGACTTTTTTTTTTTATTTTAATTTGGTGTTTTTTGCTTTTTAGTAAAGAAAATTACTTACAATTATTATTAGTTGGCAAAAATTTTGCCAAAATTAGTGTAATCACTCATACATACATATTCTTAAACCGACATTTAGATGGTGTCAATATGGCTCATGATTATGCATGCTAAGAGTTAAAAAGATCTCAAAAACTGTTAAAGGAAAAGAAAAAGAAAAAGAAAAGAAGACATTATATACAAAATGATGAGTATCTTGCTACAGTTTCCCCCCTTCCTAGAGTGAGTCGTCCCAGACGAACATGTGTCGACGTGCATGGGTACGAAGTATGTGTCTATGCATAGCCGTATATTGTGGCTCTATGATGCTAATTGAGGATATGCATGGGGTAACAAAGTGCTGTGAAAGATATGGGTTCCAGAACATAAGTTTAGTGGCTTTTGATGGTGAGGTTAGGTTGAAGCTGTGTGGTCCAAACAAAATTAATTGTAGAAGACGCGCTCTTTGTTTGACAGTGGCCTCTAGAAGTTGTGACACTGCATTGTCTGTTGATAGCAGGCTCTGTTTTGGACACCACTAAAATTTCTTTGATGTGGACTTGAGGGTCAGGGTATGCAATGAGCAAGTCTTTTTCAATTTCCATACCCACTTGACTTCTTGTGGTTGTCAATGTTGAGATTGGATTGGCCTAGGTTGCTTGACAAAAGCCTTGGATGGTTTGTCAAGTGTTGGTTTCGTTTGATGCATCGTGGGTGGACTTGCATCGCCGTGTCATTTGGGTATCCATGATTTCTGTGAATTGGTTTGCATAATGGACTTTTCTACCCAGACTTTCTTGACCACCATTTGAGAACATCACTAGATTGGAGTAGGCGTTGAATGGAGAGGTTCCCAGATGTAGTCTGATTGTACAAATGGTGTGGCAAAAGATTTGTCATCTTGCCTTAGTTGCAAGGTATTATCACGCCAATTTGGTGTGGCTTGATAAGTGCACATCCATGGTACTCCTAGAATAACTGCTTCATTAAGATCCTTATCCTCGACTACATGAAACTGATGAGGATACACTGTTTCATCAACAATTATAGGCAAATTGACATGTCCCAAGCTGTTCATTGTGCCTTTGTTTGCCACTTTGAACCTCATAGTATTAGGCATTAGATTTTTCTTTGTTAATTTCATGAAGGTGGAGTAGTTGACAACATTTCTCTTGCCCCTGTGTCCACTAATGCGTGCTCGGTGGTGCCATTGACAAGTTGCAACAACATAATGTGTAGATCTATGCCACCTAACCATGTAGACTCTATTTGTATGGATGCTATTGGAGGGAAATTGGAATAATTTTTCTGTTGGTTATTTCTTTGAAGGTTGGCCCACTCCTTCCTCTTTAATATTTTGATTTTGGCTTCTTGATGTGCCTGTTCCCGAATGTCATGGGCTCGACTCTTGTCATGTATAGTTTGGAGTTCGTCATGTTTCCTTGGTTCATCCTTCTAATCACTTCCTCGATCATTTGATTAACGTCCGGCACAGTTGGGTTTTGCCTGCCCAATTTCATTGTGGACTCACTAGTGGTTGAGGAGGTGCTACTCATCCCTTGGTCTATGTATTCTCTCACCTCTCCATATGCCTTGCAATTGTCTACCAGATAGAATGCCTCTTTCGTGACTTGCTCAAAAGTAACACATGCCTTTAAGTGCAAGTATTTTTGAGAGTGTCATTTTGCAATCCTTCTATGAAAAGGACTGACAGTCTCTTATCCTTGGGGAGTTCTCTAGCAAGGCATCTTTTTATGTATTGCTTAAATCAAAGTGAGGCTTCCTTCACCTTTTTCTTCTCCTTTTATCTAAATGCATAGATCTGGGAGACAATAATATGCTTAATTCCTCTCTTTGAGAATTCCTAAGGGAATTCTTGTAGTAGTTGCTCTATACTTGGGAACTCCAGACTGTTTAAGGGTTGAAACCAGGTCAAAGTAGTTCCTTCTAGAGTAACCCAAAGCCTTCATATTGTGTATGGAAATCAATTACCTATTCTGCCCTCAACACTAGTTTGAAGATCAAAACATGAGCATACGGATCTCCCGACCCACTATACTTCTTGGGTACACACTTCTCCACTTGAGAGGGTCGCATGCATCTGGACTCCACAACCATCCTCACCACCCTTGGTCCTCCTGGTGTGGTCTCTCTAGGTTCATATTCTCCTCTTGGCACCATAATTGGTATCCTATCCACCATACATTCATCAAGTCGATCTCGTCTAATAGTCGAAGGGATTCTGATTGTGTAAGTCAAATAGGATGCCACACTGCCCCTCTACATATTCATAGAAGCCCTAGACCCCGTTGATCCCATAGGCCTTGTGTTCAAAAATCGTTGATTCCCAAAAGAACCTTCCACTCTAGTTCTTACTAGAATTACATTCCCAGTTTCTGGTCTCGTGTGAGTAGTCGTGGTTTTCACTTCTTTTGAATTTACATAGTATTGGTGGAGTGGTCCCCCAAAATATGTATATCGTTCTAGCTCCTTACGGTCCATAGAAGAGTATTTTCGGCTATACTTATTCATTATGACCACTTGAATACTTCTCCCCTATGTGTAAGTGAAAACGTATAGTTTTTTGCGATCAGTCAATTCCTTGATGCGGGGTTCATCACATCTATAATAGAGTGTTTGTTGTCCATTATTGAATTTATATAGCCCCACATAGCTGTTGTCTATATTAAGCTACTCTCTCTCATTGGTGCATTTGAGCACCACGTTTTTCTTGTTCATTTTGGGTGGTGCATGTGCTAGCTCTTCATCTACCTTGTCCTTGGTGCCAGTCATCCCCCATTTGTCCACAATAAAGGGGTTGTGAACCACTAGGTACATCATTCCCTCTCTGTCAAAGTATCTATCTCCGTCATAATCCACATCTAAAAGGTCCTTGAACTTGCTGGGCTTCTTTCCAACTTAACACAGTAGCGGTCCATTCCATCTGGCCTTAATCACATTTTCAAATTAAAACTTTAAATACAACAATTTCACGTCAGATGCAGGTTGAGAAGGACCCGCCCCCATGGAAGTTGTTTCCTTAGGGTTCAACTTGTTGGAATCCTCAGTCATTAGGCTGTATGATATTTTTGACGAGGTGTCAGAAAAGATTTCCTCTACAATGGCTTCTAAAGGATGCAGTGGTCTTTGATTCATGCTACCTTCAGTTGAGTGATTGCTCACTTGGTTTATGATGTTGGGATTCCTATTCTGGTACAATATTTTTGAATGCAAATACATGAAGAAGTAATATTGCAAAATCCAACCTGGATTACCTCATTAGCTATCCTGGATTCCCCGTTCTGATCTTACTTGTTTATTGAATAGTATTCCTAGCACTTGCAACCTGTCAAAAAATGCTTGATAGCTTTGAGATTACAACTATTCCTATTAGTTCTAGCTTTCAATCGACAAAATTTAACTAGGTTTTTTCAATAGCCCACAATTTTACTCACAACATCAACAATTCAAGTCCAATTAAAAATTTGAAAAAGCCACCAGATTCTTGGGGACTACCTCTCTCTGTGGTCAAATTTTGCTCTTATGTTGACTCAGAGGAACATGGACCGTGATTCATGTTTGGAGGCCAAACTGACTTCTCTTGGTACCATCAGATTCAACATGATTAGTAGGTCCTATGGTATCAATTTTTTTTGGAAATAGGCCTCTAGATTGAAAATTAGGTCAATTCTGACACTTTACCAGAGTACTTGGGAGTTTTGAGCTTTTGGTTTGGCTTTTGGTATCCAAATTCAGTTTTGAAAAGACCACTAGACTCCTTGTGATATTCTCTAGCTATGGTGTAAGTTTTATATCAAATTGTGTCAGAGGAATATGGATCGCGATCCATGTACCTCAGTCTCAGAATGTACTAAAAATTGACACACAGCTTGTCCTTGGTCTATTGATGCTAGCTATATGGTTGTTGTGTGATTTGGATTTTTTTAGGTTTTTGTGTGATTTAGAGTTTTTTAGAGTCTATTTCAGTGGTTCCCCCTTGATCTATTTTATGCACTTTTGGCCCACCTTTTGACCTTTTTTGATAAGAGTGGTTTAGGAGAAAGTACTTCAAATGTTATCACTTTTCTACCTGTCAAATATCAACTCAAAACTCCAAAAAGGTACATGGATCACGATCAATGTTTGACAGCATCTGGTCATGATTTTTTGTCCTGCTGGTTCCCTGCTTTTAGTTGAACCCAATTCTCACCCTTTTTTGAATTTGGACAATTAAAAGTTCAGTTTTCCCAAACTTTCTCAATTTTTAAGGTTTTGCTCTGTTTAACCCAGTTTCTTGATTTGGATGTTCTTTCGGCACCTTATTTCTGACCAAACTCAAGATTCTGATGTCTGAGAGTCAATTCTAAACAGAGGAAACAAATTTTCCTCACTTGGCCTAAAAGGAACATGGATCGTGATCCATGTTGGATAGGCAAGTTGGAAGAAATCTTCACAGTCTATCTCCTGCAAGCTTGTATATCCCCTTTTTCCAAGTTTTGTTGGGTTTTTTTCAACTTTGAAGCTTTGACCATCAATTTTACAACTTTTCAGAGTTATGATCTTCGGCACCAAAATAAGGTTTTGGACAATTTTTACCCTGATCCTTTTGGCCCCAATTGATGGTGGAAATTGTTACTTAACCTACTCCTATAAACTGAAATAGATGCACAAACATAAACAAATTTAACAATACAGAAACGACAATGAAGTGTATGGTGAAACAATACTTTCTACGCATGCGAAAATCAAAGAACAAAATACTCTTTTTTACTTCACTTACAACTTTCTTTGCTCATAAGGAGTAGCACTGGCTAGTTTTGGACTCGAGTCTCTATTAAGCACTAAACTTGTGGCTTGCTGCATTATTGTCTATGTGTAAATGTAATGGGTGTCAAAATCTTTGGAAGGGATTTTTCGTACAACTGAGTCACTCACCACCTAAGGATCGACTTCCCTGACAACAACGGCGCAAATGTTAGTGGGTCGCTGCGGCGGACGTCTGCAGCATAGCTTTTTGGTACTAATATAATGTCAATATGCAAGGAAGCGACTTGGGATGGGGCACAAAGACTTAATGAGAGTGTCAATATCACCAAAGTGAACTCAAAGGGCTGTTCATACTATGACCAAATCAAATCAACCACTTCCTAGTCAGAAAATCAGTCTATGTCCGATCTCACCGCTCTACTAGTCATCACACATTTTTAGAATCTAAACGAATTTAGAATGCCACGAAACTTAAGGAGAGGTATTATAAACCTAAGGGCACATTCCTACCAAGTTTTGCAGCCATATGGGAAGGTACATAATCACGATCCATCACAAAAAAAATGTGCAAAAAGCTGAAATAAAACTACACGAAAAGGTCTCCCTTAAGCATAGAAACACTTATCCAAGGTCAAAACATCAAAATACAACCATTTAAAACCTCAATTCAATGCATTAGCTCACAAACAACACGTTGCAAACCACAACAGAATTCAGAATGATTACACTTTGATTGTAGAGCAAGAGACAAGGAACACAATGTGCTATTCGGAATCAAATTCTGATTACAAGACAAGGAGAAAAGCGGATTCAATTTGTAGCAGCAAGAATCTCTCACAATTGACATCCAGTCTTCTTAAGATAATCCACACTTACATGGTGTGTAGGCTCAAGAGGCTAAGAGGAGATGAGAGAATATATTACAATTGAGAATCCTCATTAGCAGAATTACACCGCTTCTTTTGAAAAAATGAGCGAGTATAACAAGGTTTGGTGTATTTCATTCTTTTATGTGTCAGTCCGTTGTGTCCACCAAACACATGTCAACATTTATCTCTTCCTAGGTGGCTAGAGGGCTTTCCCACCTGGTGCCACAAGTTGGGCTTACCCTAACAATTTGTACATATTTGTTTTAAACACTTGCAATCTATGCATTTACAAAAGTGATACGATGAGCTTAAAGAAATGCATATTCAGGAAAATGATTTTGGTAATTGCTATGCATATTCTCTCCCATTTTTTTCAATAAATTGAGAACACATGGATGCTTCATTTTCTTCTCCCTTGAGGCATTTTTTTAATTGACACACATGAAGTGAAATGGACGACCCTTGAAATATTGCCACAAAATTCTTTAGCATTAAGCTGTGGCCAATTTTTTATTCTTAAACTACTAGTCAACTTTTGCCTCCAAATACCGCTAAGGTCTCTACCATTAATAATTAATTCCACGTACAAGACCAGCTAGTCAAAGATCAAAAGATAACCTAAATTCATTTTGTTTTCCTAAAGGCAAGACTAATAAAGTTAGACTCTAAATTGATTAAGTTATGTGAGTTACTAATGTTCCTCAATTTATACTGATCGACTTAGCAAAGCCACATGACAACGGATGGCCAAGCTAGTCTCCATGGTCTTGTACACTACATAAAAGATAACCCAACAAAACTATATCTTGAAGAGGCACATCATTACAAAAAGAAGTTATTATTCACTAGAAGAAAAGATAGAAACAAATTTGAGAACACTAGTTTACCTATCACTTACCATAATAGCAATGATCAAGTAAAGATAATGTTGTATAGATTGGTTTGGTAGTCCTAAGGCTAAACCTCTATCCTCATCGTCAAGAAAAATAAATTCATCCTTAGTGAGACCATGGGTTTCATTTGTGCAATCTCATAGATCTTCATCATCATCCCATACACATATGTTCACTAGGCATGGGTACTCATTTTGCTCAATTGAGAAGTTGTCCTTTATTGGGTAGCGATCACTTGTGGCCAACAGATGTATCAACCATTCTAACTCCTCAACATTTTTCTCACACGCTAGATTAGCTAGAAGATCCCATTTAGAGGTAAGTACAAGGTAGATCTTGTGACACACTTGAGAAAAGTAAAGAGGATACCACTTACCAAAAGTAGAAGTGGATGACTAGTGAGCTAGACATATATGTGCATACATATAGATTTTGGTTAGGTTGAAAATAATATAAAGGTTGTTTCATTGTGCATGATGTGACAGTGTGAGTTTTCGACTATGGGTTGAATCTTAGATGCTTCACTCTCATTTCTAGATAGCTCCTCCTCATTTACTTTTTGGTTTTCTTTTGGTTTGAGTATAAGGCCATACATATATACATTCCCTAAGATTTGGAAGTTAAGAAGTTAGGGAGTAGAGTTAAGAGGGAAGCAAGTGAATGATTGATGTGAGTTAGTACTCCCTCCTTCCTTGGGTAGATCATATTTCTTGGAAAGATATCAATTTTTGAAACCAATTTTTCCATCTTATAAGAGTTGAGGGCTTTGGACAATAGCTTCCCACCATCCTAGGTGCGTCATTGATAAGGTACTGTCCCATGTAGGGATTTCATTAACGTGATCACAAACATGTAAACATCTTAATAACATTGAGTGATCACTTTTTGAAATATGTGATCATGATAAATGTTCACATGACCTTCCTATTAACCTACAAAAATCACCCAAACCAATAGTCCCACCGGGCTTTTCCATACCCTAGCAGGTTCACTAGTGGGTTTTTGCCATATCCCAACGGGCCTATCATAAAATAATAATAGCTTGGTCGGTTTTTGGTGGGTTAACAAGTCACCATTCATTGGATTAAATGTGATCACGTAAAGTGTAATTATGTGAATGTGATAATAACACATGGTAATCACAAAAAATTCATGTGATTGTATGGAAATGGCCTATGAACTTTGAGAATAGCGGAATTAAGATAATTAGAGTGAGCATTTTTGTGAGGCTAATTTGAGAGCATAGAGTGTGAACTTAATTAGCAGTAGCAACATAACCATAGTACTTAATCAACTTGGCATGAACACTACTTTTGCAAGAGAGATAGTTTAGAGAACTTGACAAAAGTTGAGGACCGGATTTATGTGGAGCCCGTCCCCCCTCCAATTTGCTTTTGTATTATAGATTCTCCCATCAAGAGAGACTTGGTACAATACAATCTTTCTGTTGCTTTGTGACCTAGGTGATGCAATGAAGATGGAAAGCTTCATGCATCACGATCATAACATAGACTTTGTAGAAAGCATTAACCATACCCGACCTTAGTCCCAAGGCCTCAAACACCTTCAAATGTAAAGAGAGCTAGCGGGGAATGAGGGTAGGAAAGAGGAAGAAGAAACATTCATAGGAGAAAGAAATAGTTCCTCACTTATCATCACTCTTCTTTCTTAGCATACATAATAGCATAGTAATGAAGATGGAGAAGATGGCAAGCTTAAGCATTGGAGCATGGCTTCTGGCTGGATTTGCATTCCATAGACAAGAGTGTTGATGTAGGCTCTCAACTTCTCAACAAGCTTGGAGAAGGAGATGGATCTCTTGCACTTTGCACTTCACACAATGAGCTTGTGTGTGTGTGTGTGTGTGTGTGTGTGTGTGTGAGGTTATATGGGCAAGCATACCCCGTACTTTCTTGGGTCAATCCCCTCTTGTAGCACTAGCCTGCATTTGGTTGGGCCTCCTCAAGCCTAGCCAATCACATGCTTAGTGCATATAAAGCAACAAGGGTAGCATTAGGACAAATGTCCTTATTACCCCTTTGAGAGAGAGGGCTTGAATAATGCTTTAAAAATTAATTAAATAAACTAATTTCTCATTGGACTCCTTAATTCTTTAAAAATTAATTAAATAAACTAATTTCTCATTGGACTCATTGCCACAAGCATGTATGCTCTTTAGTCCATTTCATTCTCCCAAGTAGAGTGACAAATTCTACTTGGTGTTTGAGAGACGTCGTCATCACAAACATGATTCTAAGCATACGTCTACTTAAATTTGTGCACAATAAAAAAAGAATTAGTCTTATAAAACAAAAACATTGATCATTTAAAAGAAACATGTATATTTTCTTACTCTAATGTAGCATTGTAAGCACTGACAAGGTTCATACTATCCTTAAGTTGTATTTTTTGCATCCATCTAGCATATTCAAAAGGATAATTTTTGAACTTTATAAGATAATGTTGAATAATCTTACCATGTTGTAATATCTTGTTTTCATGCTGAAGGATAGCTTTGGGTTGTAGCACCTCTTCTTGGTGCTTTGATTTTTGAAGGGTCTTCTGTGGGACGGGTGTCTAACCTCACTCCTATCTTATTGCAGATGTAGCGAGAACCACGAATATAATTGTCAATCCATGGGACGAAGCTGACTCGACTAGTGCATAGAGGCTACAAGAGGTTGTCAATCTCTTAGAAAAAAAAACAACTTGCATCTAACTCAAGCTACAGTCAAATGACTGAAATCACCAAAAGCTAATCATTCATCCGCAAACAAATCACATTCGTTACAACATCAAGCAACATCCAAACATTACAAAACTTCTAGGACATGTTTATAATACCTAAACAACATGCTTATGGTTTCAAATATCACTTTAGGTCAAGTGAAAAAAATCACGATTATTGACAGTTCATCGAGTTTTTAACCTCGTCGTTTTTGACCCATAATGCATCTAAATGCTTAGCAATGATGCCCCAATACCCTGCCTATACTTAGTTTTTGATTTTTAAAGCTTAAATTACTACTTATGATGGAATTAGGTTGGGGGTTGGCGCGTCAAAAGCTACAGATTACCATGAAATGCTTACATCAATGCGTAGAGCTCTTACCTGCGGCGGCTGCAACACAACAGACTGCATTGCAATAATGTGACAACCGAGAAGGGATTAGGAAGCGCAAGAAGGAGAGAAGTGAGTGCCGTTTGCTCATGCTGTGTTTCTATTATCCAAAACTTATGAAAAATAAAAAAAAATGGCTTTTATACCTTAGCCAGGTTTTTGTGGTCAAAACTAATAATCTGGGAGCTCTAACTAAAGACAGGTTGATACAATCTGGAATCTTGTAGCCTTGTCTCATCAATTACAATGTTTGTATGAAAAGTAGGAGTTACAATATTCCCGATTTATCAAAATAATAAGTGTTTTTACAATGAAAGCTCCGAAAAATGATATCCAAGTTAGCTTTCTCCTAACATTCCCCCCCTCCTCGACTGTGTCGTCCCTTGACCCAACTTCATGGACTAAGGTAGTCTTCGGATCGCCGCGGCTAGCGAGGTGGTCTTTAAGTGCTTGTAAGGCTTTCTCATATCTGAGTCTTCTCTCTTTGTCAGGAACCTGCAAGAACTGCATGGTGACTTTATTTTTCAGTTCAATGGCTGAATAGCCAACAAATCTGGATGTGAGGGTGCTTATCACTGACCCAAATATCTTCGTTCGCCAAGTGAGGAAACCTGTACAGAATGCTTCCTCAAATGCCAACATATTGCTTGAGGGAAAAAACATGCATCAGACGTAGAAGCCGTAAAGGACTAAGAGGTTGTCCACTTAAGTCATAGAAGAGTTCAAGAACACACATTCTTTGGCGGTTGAATGTTAATGCAAAGGCAAAAGGAAATGGTACCTACAGGGATCGGCACGGTCGATAACTCTTGCTGCTGGAGGGTACAAAGTTGTTTGGCATGGTCGCTTCTTTGTCCATTCGACAAAGCTCTTTTCCTCATGTCTGGGCTTGATTGATGATGAAAAATATGTTCCGCATGGCCGACTATTTGTCACCATTTGCAACAGCCGGCGGTAGATGTGATTGTGAATCTCTCGCATAGTGGTTTTCCAAGTGCTGACATGACAGCACTTTGCAAATATTTATAGAGGATCTTTCAGTATGCGTGAAGCCAAGGGGCATTCATTATCTATTGGAAGCCATGACTATGAGCCAGAAGGCTCCACTTTATCATGTACACCTCAGTCTACAAGTACACAAAAGTACTTATCAAAAGTACTACTTCCATTTCGGAATCTTGCATTGAGCTTTTTCCCCTCTGGGATATACTAAGAGCACATGTCCTTGGGAGCTTTATCCATATGCCTGCAAAATCTTTCAGGGCATGTATATGATACATACGCCAACTCTTTCTTGTGCAACACAAATGGCTATGAACTACATTTGAACGAGATTTTCTTCCGACATCTCCAGACAACTGGTTACAGCAGGAGGACCAGGTTAGACCATGTTCATTATTGTTTATTTTTCTATGCTTATAGATTTACATGGAAATTGATGCTTTTGTGCAAAGGAAATTTCTTTGACAATTTTACATGAAGCAAGGCTTCTCCCTTGTTCCAAGGTACTTCCCAATGAATTGGCATCACAAGTAGTGGAAACTGGCAAAATGGGAATATCACTCACAGAAATCCCTACCAGTACATATGTGCAAGGCACTTATGGTTTTGGCTCTCACGTTTGAGGCCATCATTTTGGCCAAGGGCTTAAAATTATGCATGCATGGCATGCTAGCTAGGTAGATTCAATTATACCGCCTCATGCAATATGCTTCCGCTATAACCCAAGACACTTTGCCACGGACAAGCTAAGTTCTGGATTGTCTAACATAATTTTTTGGTTACTGTCAACGCACAACAGCACTAAAAGGAACCTAAATCTAATTCACCGGCAAAGTGCCATACTTTAGTCATTTTTGTACAGTCACGATCCCCTACATGGTAGGTGGGGCAAGATATGACTTGTGTTTTTTGTTACCTGTCTCGATTAGAGCGTTATACAACCAGATTGTTGCATGCTTATAGGATAAGCTGCACGCTACGCATAAGATGCACACGAGCATGGGTGCAAGATATACAAGGTAGTAACTTATGGAAAGTCCCTCAGCTCAGCATTCTCTCTCTCTCTCTCTCTCTCTCTCTCTTATTTCTCTCAAAGAATAATGAAAACTTTCTAAGAAGCTTTTGAACATGTTTGTTTGGGAGTCAGCATGAGCCAAGGTGCTCTAACTCTTAGCTAGAAATAGGGCAAGACGCCATCTCAATTAGTCTTCATCGGTTCGTTGATTGAGCTCTAAGGGCTATGAGCCACACACACTGGCTAAGAGTCATTGTCAGATCTTGGGTACGACCCAACTGTTGGCATTCCTTGGGTGATTGTTCGTAAGATCGAACAGATCTTCCCAGTGGAGTACACATGGATATGGACGTTAATGGACAAGCAAGAGTCTTGTCCTTACGGATATTTAGGGTGTCATTTTTGCACTACATGTTTTTAGTGCAACGCTCAAGTTGAGTTTTTGATAATCTTAAACTCACATCAGAGGCTGATCTATACCACAGAGTCTAAAGGCAGCAAACAGTTTAGACAGCATGGCTGTTCATACAAGCTAGGCATCTCACTTGTGATCTTGCTCTCTCTATAGCACTACGAGTGTCTATGACATCACAGTTTTGGGGTAAGACCCAACGCGTGTTTACTAAATCACACCATACGCATTGAGGATCACAGTTTGATCTATCCCATTTGTACTTTCAAGGAAAGAAGTCTGCAATCTACCAGGGGGTAGTGTAAAAATTCAACTTTACAAGTTGATTCCAATCATTTTTATACACGGTCGACTATGTTGGTTACCGTTACCTGCTAGTTGAGCAGATTCTATAAAGGGTCTTACCAAGGGGTTTGACTATGTAGATTAAAACCAAAGGGTTTGGATTGCAAAGGCAACACCCCAGTGCAATGTTGCTTGATTTTTTCACAGGTACATTTGAATACGGGTAATTAAACTTTCGGTTCAATTCCCAGGGCCATGCCAAGGGCATGCCAGAACAAGTATTTTGGGCAGTAGTGTCCAATATACATTATGTTGTTATGAATCCACTTGCCGGATTTGATTTGGCACATGTTGTCACATGGGATACAACATGGTCTAGGGACTCAAGGAGTTCGGTTTAGTAAGTGTGGAGCAACGAATGAGGGTCCCTCTCACTCTTGTCTCGGAGTGTTTAGAGTTACCTCCACACACAAGTACATCTTGTACTTGTAGGATGTTCATTTTTCAGGCATCCTTAGTTAAGACATATTCCACATGTGGTGAATATGAGTCTCTGGGATTGACACTGGTGCCCACTCTTTCAAATATGTGTCACGACAAAGTCCCTAGGTGCTGGTCAAATCTGTTTTCCAGACCATTTTTAGCATGACGTACCGGGAGCAATTTTAGTGTGCAAAAACTGTCGGATACTTAGAAAGACTTGTCAAGGTACAAGTGCTGCTAAACAACATTACAGATGGTTGTTTTACATATAGAAAGGCTATGAGTTGTTAATGAAAAAGTTTCATTGTTTGTATCTAGAAGTGATCATTGTCTCACCTTCTATTATGGTTCAGACATTTCAGCAAGGCTTGCAAATGCTTGTAACTGAAAGTATTTAGTTTCTTTTCAGAACTATTTACATTCCTCTTTAATGTGTGCAAGGCGCATCACATTTGCCATAAGTATTGGTAAGGATAATCATGGATATACAAGTTCAAGTCTATTTTTTGCTAAATGCATGTACACTAGGTGTTATGGGCCCTAGTGTTTAGCAAATATTGATTTGGAACGACATGCATATTCATCAAGTTGTTTCTTATGAAGCATTTTGCACTCTGTTGTGTGCAGTATCTCTATGAGATTACTTTTGGGTCTACTAATCACCAACAGAGGTCATGGCTGGTTTGGGTGTTTGTGGATTTTTCAAGTTAACCACGATGGTTATCTCGAACATTGTTGATTCCTCAGCAATGCTATACAATATTGTAATTCCCATTTACCAGTCATCTGGGAAGACTTTCTGTAAACCGTGAGGGAAAACACACCTCAATACGGTCAGTTATCCAAGGGGATAGGCAGATTACAAAGTGTATCTTGTGCTGAAGGATATGCAAAGTGCGTACGTTAGCACCAAGCGATCCAATAAGCATTTATTGCTCTTCTTGGAGTTTTCTTAGCATATGTTAAAGCATGTTTGCGACTAGGTGTAGTCTCTTCATGTATAAATCAAGTTCTCAACCTTGAACAATAGTTATGGTGGGGTTGTTAACTGCTGGAATTAGAAAACAAGTCAAGGACTTGGCTGATGAATTATGTTAGCAAGTTACTTTCATGGAAAGTGAAAAGAGGTACTCTTTAGGGTACATTTTTGTGTGATAACTCGTTTTTCATACTCATGTGTGTTCTAAATGGAGTTTACACACTATGATTGGATAGGAATCGGCAACACAAGGCTATTGCAAATGGAAAACGATGTGAAAAATCAAGATGCTACTCTTGGTTTCATTAAACCTCCTGTTGAACCATGTTTCGGTCAACCAAACAGTTGGATCCATAAAGGATGCCACTATAGAAAACATTAGTGTATCATCGCTCTTGTTTTCGAGGACAAAAACGATTCTTGTTTGGAGGTGATAACAACATACAAGTGCCCACCTAGCCAAGGTGCCCGTTGGGTCAGCCGACCAAATTTTTGATGTGGTCACATTATTTTTCCGATGTTTAATACATGAAACCCTGTAAAAGCCTAATGACAATCGTCTATGTCAAGTCTAAGTCAAAGATGTAATTTTTCCAATGATGTATGTAAAGGTCCAGGAGAAGTTGGCCTCCGGCCACTTTAGAAAGCCTTAGTTATATAATACACTAAGGTTAGTGGGAAAGGGAGATTATTTTTTGAAGATAAGTGACTATTGCGTTACGCACAGAGAGCTGCCTCTCTGCTCAAACTTGTAATCATCGCTTTTGTGGCTATGGTAATCCAAATTCAGTTTTGTTTCTTGCATTGTGTTCCTCTTACTCTGCTCTTTCATTCAAGTGTAAGCATTCAAGATTCGGTGAAGGTTTCAAACGCACCTGTTTAGGCCTTAAATCGCTGTTTTGAGTGTTTATATGCATATTTTATGTTGTTTTGACCCTAAGAGAGGCTTTAGGGACCCAAAAACGACCCTTTAGGATCATCCGTTTACTGTTTTGCGTACTGTGGGATGAACGATCGCGATCTTTGTACCTCTCCAGAATGCTGTGACAGTGATAGGGTATGTTCCTGATAGTCCCCTGCAGCTTCCCTTCAAGTTTCGTGCGATTCCGATATGATTTGCATGGTGAACGGGCGTGATGACTGTAGAGTTGTGTAGAAGGACATAAGCATATTACTTGGCTTTGGTGCGATTGATTTTCTTGTAGAGTTAGTAGTTGCATCTCTTTGAGTTCACTTCATTAGGATTGACACCCTAGTGAGTCTCCATGCCTCATCCGAGTCGCTTCTCCTGTATCGATAATTTTATGTTGATGCTTGAGAGCTATTCTATGGACGTCCGTCGCAACGACCTGCAAACATTGGCGCCATTGCTCGGGAATGAATATTAGGTGATGAGTGATCGAGTGCGTATTCAGAGTTTTCTTATTGTTCCAAAAGATAATTTCCATTCCATTTACATTTCAGTGAAGCATCTAGACAGGGGTTTAGTGCTTAGTGGAGTCTAAGGTCGGTGGACTGGCTAGATCTACTCTTGAGAGATATAGGGAGTTGTAAGTGAGGTTGATTTAAGCATTTTTACTCTTCAAATTTCTTTGTATCGATTGAGTACTAATCCATCATCCGTTTTTTATCCTATTGTTTTGTTTGATTCATTTTCTTATGTTCTTTCATTTCTGTACTTAGGAGTAGGATAAGTAAATCACATTCTAGTCAGATTTGGGGCAAAAGTTAGAGTCGAGAAGCCAGAAAACCATAACTTTGGCAAAAAGGCCATAAGACTTTGAAATTAGAAAATCTGACCAAACAGAGCTAAAATTGATTCAAATCACAAAGTGGTAGCACCAAACACTGGGAAATACTTGTTAGAGAGAGCCTGTAAAATTTCATCAGATTTGACTCTGGTACTATTTGACATGTGCCTTCCTGATAAGATTCTAAAAAGTTTGTCTAAAGCAACCACACCCAAAAACATCAAAAATCAAGGAAATTAGGCCACTTGGGTAAAACTAGCCTGACAGACCCAAAAACTGAAAAATATTGACTTTTGGTGATCCAAATGCAAAAAGACTTGGGGGATAGCCTTAAAACATCAGTGTCTACAAGCATGCCAAATTTGGTCTAATTTGGGCTTAGAACTACGATTGCGATCTGTGTACCTAAGTGCTAGATTTTGACCAGATTTCATCTGTGGGATCCTCAGGTGTATACAAACATAAAAGTCTAAAGGACCTAGAGCCAGAAACCTCAAAATACCTATCAAACCATTTGAATACAGATCCAAGTCAAAAACTGCTAAACTGACATAGAAATTGACTTTCAGTAGACCAAAACACATCAAAACTGGGAAGAAACCATGCAGCGGGATAGCCTGTGCATAGGACAAGCCTAGGTATCTCTCAAATCCCAAATCAAACACCAAAATCAATTCAAATTGATAGATTCAGGAAAATCATGCACTTCAGACCAAGAAATCGTAAATTCTTGACTTTTTTGAGTCCAAATTCAAAAGTATCAGGTGGATAGTCTTAAAATAGCCTAGTGAACAAGCTGGTGAAGTTTCATCCAATTTGGGCTCCAAACTACGATCGCGATCGGTGTACCTCAGTGCCAGATTTTGACCAAAATTTACCCACACATACACCTAGGTTATATAAGATACCAGGGTTCCTTGAAGCACCCAACAACTCATTTTTCACACCGCATGATTTTCTTGAAAGAACTCTTGTGTGCATATAGAGTGTCCCATAATTGGCACTTGCATTACGCACTCTTAGTTTATTTCTCCCAAGCACTCACCTTGCATGAACAGGTACTCAACTTCCAAGTGTTCAACCCCAATAAGAGCGTATACCAAAGGCATTTTTTCCCACTGGGTTTTTCCCTTTGGTCATTCAGGTTCTAGACCCTAATTTAGAAACACCCATCACTATTCTATTGTATATATTCCTTCCATCAAATGAAACCAATAAAGAATTTGTTACACGATCTTCAAAGAGATAAAGTGGGGCCACATTGTTCTCAACTACGCTTCGACAAGAGCAGCTCTTATCTTCAAAGATACCAACAAAGCTCTATTGACAAAGTGGCAAAGAAAATCAAATTGGAGATGCCAGTGCACACATGTCAAAGTCTCAAACAATTTGAGATACGAGCTCCAATAAAAAGTCAACTACACCAGGAGGCAAAGTATCCAAAGAGGCACATATATCATCGACCAACTGCACAAATGGAAAGGTAAAGCAGGATGTGCAACAACATGCACAAATGCCTCATCCACGACGTCCAAATCACAAAGAACACATGTTCATCAATCAAACCCAAATGGGCACCCCATTTGAACAAGCAAAACATGCTAGATATAACTCAATCAAGGAAGGGGGGAGTTTCATCAACAAGAAGACCAGACTACAAATGGTCGTGTCAAGGGACGACACGAGCTAGGAAGGGGGGAGTGTTTGGAGGTGATACAACATACAAGTGCCCACCTAGCCAAGGTGCCCGTTGGGTCAGCCGGCCAAAGTTTTGATGTGGTCACATTATTTTTCCGATGTTTAATACATGAAACCCTATAAAAGCCTAATGACAATCGTCTATGTCAAGTCTAAGTCAAAGATGTAATTTTTCCAATGATGTATGTAAAGGTCCGTGAGAAGTTGGCCTCCGGCCACTTTAGAAAGCCTTAGTTATATAATACACTAAGGTTAGTGGGAAAGGGAGATTATTTTTTGAAGATAAGTGACTATTGCGTTACGCACAGAGAGCTGCCTCTCTGCTCAAACTTGTAATCATCGCTTTTGTGGCTATGGTAATCCAAATTCAGTTTTGTTTCTTGCATTTTGTTCCTCTTACTCTGCTCTTTCATTCAAGTGTAAGCATTCAAGATTCGGTGAAGGTTTCAAACGCACCTGTTTAGGCCTTAAATCGCTGTTTTGAGTGTTTATATGCGTATTTTATGTTGTTTTGACCCTAGGAGAGGCTTTAGGGACCCAAAAACGACCCTTTAGGATCATTCGTTTACTGTTTTTGCGTACTGTGGGACGAACGATCACAATCTTTGTACCTCTCCAAAATGCTGTGACAGTGATAGGGTATGTTCTTGATAGTCCCCTGCAGCTTCCCTTCAAGTTTCGTGCGATTCCGATATGATTTGCATATGGTGAACGGGCGTGATGACTGTAGAGCAGTGTAGAAGGACATAGGCAGATTACTTGGCTTTGGTGTGATTGATTTGCTTGTAGAGTTAGTAGTTGCATCTTTTTGAGTTCACTTCATTAGGATTGACACGCTAGTGAGTTTCCATGCCTCATCTGAGTCGCTTCCCCTGTATCGATAATTTTATGTCGATGCTTGAGAGCTATGCTATGGACGTCCGTCGCGGCGACCTGCAAACACTTCTCCAAGGGGGAGTAATTTCATGCCAAGGGTAGGACCAAGCACGGCCAAGGGCCAGGACGAACATGCAGCCAAGGGGGTCCCTATATTTAGAAGGCCAAGGGCCTATATAGGGCATGGCTGGGTGGTGATGAGCATGTTGCACTTCCCTTGTCCTTTCACTCTCTCTCTCTCTCTCTCTCTCTCTCTCTCTCTCTCTCTCTCTCAAGGCAAGCCTTTCCAGAAGAGGCGTATTGGACACATGTCAAGCCCCTAGCAAGGTTGCCCTAATAGTGTGCCTAAAGCCTATTGGATGGCCATGAGAGAGGTCCAATAAGAATTAAATTTCATTAATTATTTATTTAATAATTATTCAACCTCTCTCTCAAAAAGAGGAAAGGAGGACACCTGTCCAGATGCTACCCCTATTGTTAGTTAAGACCTTAGCTTGTGATTGGCTAGGCTTGGGAAGAGCCAATGAAGTTCAAGCATGAGCTAGGAAGAGGGGTCAACCAAAACTAGGAGGAGGCTTGCTTGGGCGTAGACTCTCCCTCACACACTCACACACACACTCTCATCGTGTGATGAACAAGAACTTGATCTCCTTCTCAAAGCTTGAGAAGTTGAGAGTCTACACCAACACCTCTTGGCTATGGAATGCAAATCTAACCAAGATTCATGCTTCAAAGAAATGCTTGCCATCTACTTCATCTCCATTACTATGCTATGTTATGCTATGATTTAAGAGTAATGATAAGTGAAAAAACCATTTCTTTCTCGTATTCTAGTTCTTCTTCCTCTCCGCTTCCCTCACTCCTTGCTAGCTCTCTCCACCTTTGAAGGTGTTTGAGGTCTTGGGATTGAGGCCGGGACAAGCTAATGTTTTTGCAAGGTAGTTATGGGCATAATCTTGGTGCATGAAGCTTACCATATTCATTGCACCAACAAGGTCTCAAGGAACACAAACATGTATTGTACCAAGTCTCTCTTCATGGGAGAATCTATAATACAAAAGCCTTTCTGAGGGGGGACTGGCTCTAAGTAAATCCTGTCCTCAACTGTTATCAATTTCTCTAGTTCTCTCTCTCTTTTACCAGTACTGTTCATGTTAAGTTAACTAGGTACAAGGATTTAAAGAAATGTTCACTACAATCATCTTAATTCCACTACTCTCAATGTTGTTAGTCCACTTCCGTTACAAAGACGGGGGGGGGGGGGGAGAGAGAATGTCAAAGACGGACAACACCCACTAGTTGGCATTAAGAACTATAAGATAAGGGATTATGTCAAGATATGAGATATGAGCCATGCTCAACTCAAGACATGAGACATAATTTGATGCATCCTTTAGTGGGAAAAGGATCACAAGATGTAAATCTATAGGAAAATTAGAGCACATGATCAAAAGATGTCACATAGAATTCTTGGGGAAGGAACGCAAAAATGCACAACTTAATGCATCCTTGAGTGGGACAAGGATCATAGGCCGTATCTTCCATACCCCTGTTTGGCAACTTACAGCAAGTATATCTTAGAATTCCTTGGGAAGGAAGGCGGAAAAGGCTTAGCTGTAGTCGGGGCCAAGGGCTAGCAGAGGGATTGTCTAGTCTAGATACGTGTGTGTGTGTGTGTGTGTGTGTGTGTGTGTGTGTGTGTGTGTGTGTGTGTGTGTGTGTGTGTGTGTGTGACCCACCCCCCACCCTAGGGGAAGGTCCACATGGTGGGAGGTAGGACCCACCACGTGGAACCCTAACCCCAACCAAGTTTAAAAATTGTGGAGCAAAAACTGCCAAAGGAAGGTACGTGTGAGTGTATGTGTAACTCAATTTTGAAAAATGTGGATCCAAAACATCCTATGTAAAAAAAGGTTACCATCTAGTAAAGTGGTGCCCTTAGGGCTGATATATAGGCATCATATTTCATAAAGTTCACTATGCAGAGTCCTAGGTAAGATAAAATCTTTTAATATTGCTACCATAGCCAAAATATGCCATGATCGAGAAGATAATTCCAAGTCTTTGTATGTGGATATCGTCCAATATCCTGCAAAAATGCTACATATAATATGGATATCCTCAATATTCTGTTAATGAAATATTTTCTTCTAGATAATAACTTGATATTATAGCAATGTATATGCATATTTAGTACAATATAAAATCATATAACCTATTTCACAAATAGATACCTAAAAGAGCCAATGTACGTCCTTTTGGATTAGGTATCGGTTTAAGTAGGCTAAGATTATTTGTATTTAAAACACATCCATGTAAACAATTCTTGTTTATAATAAAAATCTATATTCTATATGTACTAGACCGGATTAGGAGCGGTGGCCCTAACCCATCCCTTTGGGTTAGGTAGGTCAAGTAGGGGTATATGATGGGTCTAAACCCATTGTATGGTGCTAGCCCAACCAAAGGCTAGCTAGGAACAGGTATGTGTGTGTTTATGATTGAATACCTATCAAAAGTTTGATTTTGGAAACTATTGAACCATACAATGGAACTAGACACTGGATAGAACATACACACTTAAAGATAACTCAAATTTTACAAGAGAATGCTGCTAGAGTCATAAAAAGGCATGTACATATGGGAAAGTTTAGAATTTACAATTGAATGAAATTATAACACATAAGTATACAATTATCAAAGAAGATCTTACAAAGATTGCATATTACCAACTCCATCTCCTAGATTTTATACATGTAAGCATCACCATCTATAGATAGCAAAACATGACTCTATGGAAGCACTTGTATACAATAGGATTACCAGTAGACCTAGTAATTACTAGCCAGTAACTATTCAATCGAATAGTTGATCAGAACCCAGTACAAGCACTTATAAATAGGAACTGCCACTTTTATTTTGGAGCATGTGACTATCTCCTATTGGTCACTCTTAAGAAACTCTAAGATCTGGTGTTTTTACAAGATGGTAACCTTTTTTACATAGGAAGTTTTTGATCCACAATTTTTTAACTTGGTTGGGGGTAGGGTTCCACATGGTGAGCCCTACCTCCCACCATGTGGACCTTTCCCTAGGGTTGGGCCACACACACATTGCTAGCCCTTGGCCGACTAGCCTTTTTTGCCTTCCTTCCAAAGGAATTCTTAGATATACTTGCTCTAATTTTCCAAACAAGGTTAGTGGTAGTGAATATCATAGGGCATATGCATCATTTACTTGGGGATTTTTTTGTAGAAGTTGATCCCCATGGGGCTGCTTAATAAGGACCTATATGCCAAGGTTGGTTGTGTCAATATTTTAACCCAATCACAATACACACACATGCCATTAATTGTATACATGCTCGCCTACTCATAAAAAGGATAACGAGTGAGCCAGGATATCCATATACCTCTCTTTCTAGTGCGTCCCTCCGTGGGTTGTCTCTTATACTACCGACCTTGGTGTAGAATCCTTGTATGCCATGCTTTACTCCAACATCCCCATCAACCACCAGAGCCAATATTGTAGTAGATCTGTGTGTGTGTGTGTGTGTGTGTGTGTGTGTGTGTGTGGTGCATGTAGTCCTACCTTGGCAGTCCTACAAGGTGACAAGAAGGTAGTAGTGCTACAAGTGTTTGTTACATACAGATCTCTTTCTAGTCACACACACATGTTAAGTATGGAGCCTGATTTACACCTTGTTTTTGTGTTAAAAACGCACAGTTGTAAGGGCCCCATTATAAGAAGAAGCCATCGTGAGTGAAGAAAAATAACTGGCCAAAAATTAAAATCACTCGCCAGAAATCAAATTTTCACGGCCAGTCTTGAGCCCGCTGGAATGTTCCTTTTTGCCAGAATATTATGGCCGGACAACGGCCAGAAAGTGGTCAAAAAAAGACCGATCAGTTGGCCGGTTGGTTGGTGCCCTGTAGTCAATGGCCGGTGGCCGGTGGTCGAAAGTCAATGGCCGGTGGCTGGTGGCCGAATTCAATGGCCGATGGCCAAATTCAAAAGCGGATTTGTCTTCTCAAGGGCGGCCACTCATGGGTGGATTGGAGGGTCCCATTTGGACTTATCTACACAAGGGCAGCTACACATGGCTGCCTCTCATGAGAGAGGGCAGCCCTTTTGGTCTATAAAAGGAGGCCATTTCTACACACATTTCATAGTGTGAAGCTGATGCAACAAGGTGGGTGTGAGGTGGTGAGAGTGAAGCAAAGTGGGAGCTCCAAAAGGGTATAATCCCTTTGTAACCTACTTCTTGTTTTGAAGTACTAAAGACATTGAGTGGCTGCTTTTCTGTGGACGTGCCCACTTTGGGTGAACCGCATATATTGTGTGTACTCTCTCTCTCTACTCTATAATCTCTTATGTGTGTAAATTATCTCTCTCCATTAAGTAATCTACTAAATTATCTACTTGGCTATGTCATATTTCCTAACAACACACACACACACACACACACACACAAAGTAAAAAACAACAACTTGGATTCGGATCTTGTACTTGATGTGGATCAAGAATATTAACTTTGTTGATCTATAATACAACCCTTACTGCTTGGAAGTGGATAGAATATGGTCCTTGGTTTATGCTCACCTTCCATGTATTGTTCATGGTGTTGCAGGTTCCATCATTGCATAGCTCCAATGACAAAAAAAATTATCAATCCAAAAGGATGAGCTACCCGGCTAGGACATGGAAACACTCACACGATTAGTGAGCTAATCATGGCGACACGAATGGTGACTCTACAAGGTGAGCTTCTTGGCCTATGGAGGAGCTAAGCCACAATGGTTGGACATCTCCACATCCACTTCCCTTCACCTCCAATCAACCCAATCAAACTCACTAACAATTGCAAGATGCACACAACACTAATCCTATCATGCAGCACACTAATCACAAGCACACACACATAGATCTACTGAGCACCACACTCCAATCAAACCTACATGCACACACAATCAAAAGAGGGAAATCACACAAGATTAGAGAGGGATTAATCGCTAATTAATTATGATATAGCTAATCAAAGCATCATTAGCACTCATAAGAAGCATGAGAGAGGCATAGTGAAAGAGAATTAAGCATTGATTAGTGTTAATCAAGTCACATGAGAAAGGATAAGCTCAAGGACTCCATAGCCACACACCTCAAGAGCTCTCACCAAAGAGTGCTCTCAGCCAGTGAGCTTAAGAATCCTAATTTCGTTTTTATGCTGCCTTATATACTTAGGGTAAAAATATGCAATGTCCGGGTGCCCAAGGCCTTTAGGACTCCACCACTTATTGAATCTGCAACCTAGGCATACTAGTAACCTATTCTTTACATCTTGGAACTCCCATTGAGCCCGTAATACATTAAAATATTACAATGTCTTGAACTAACTTGAGAATTTACAATACATTACCATTTTGGGAAAATGTGGAAAATGTGTAATTCCAATCTTTATTGCTTCTTCATGTTGATCTTTGATGTGCATTCGTACGTCTTCGGTCTTTAGCAGCTTCTGTTAACTGACATTGACTTGGTTAACATTCCCCCCTTCCAATTTTAGTGCCCGTCCCCAGGCACTATTGAAGAGTGTCCGTGTGGAGGCTGTGGAAGGTTTTTGATTGGTTGTTGATGGGCTGATTGCCTTCATTTTTTGTTGAATTTTTTGATGAGGTCAATTTGCTATAGCATCTTCATTAGTCCAAATAGGTATGATGTGAGAGATGATGTTGCATTTGTCCGTTGTAATAGCATAATGATGAAGCTTTTGTTTATTTATGAAAAGTATGTACAAGGGAAGTAGAATGATGAGGTTCTAAATTAGGGTATAATACCTGGATGACCAAAGGGAAAAAACCCAGTGGGTGAAAAGTGTTTTTGGGATAAGCGCATTATTGGAGTACTTATTAGCATGGGAAATATTAATAAAGTACTCAAGGGATTATTTGCTGATAAATATGGAATTAAAAATATAGCAAATGTGAAATAGTAGCATGATGGAACATTCGTTTTCCTGTCGTAGTCCACTCAAGGTGCATAGGTAAAAGCAAAAAAGAGTGTCTAATGTATATGTCCAATGGTAGGCCATCCTGTTTATACATACACAAAAATGCATGGAAAACAATATGATGTGAAAGAAAGATTAGGATATGTGCTCTCATCTTTCTATGCATTATGCATGAGTGTTGGAATCTACGACACTCCACCAATTGTAAGTTAATAGACTTTGACTCTTATGCTCATCTCATCCAGCATGAGTGACATGAATTTAGATAAGCTCAACTCTTCCAGCTTGAGCGTAAGCCTAATAACTATGACTCTTAGCATAGTGTTTATTAAGACATGAAGCTTTGGGACTAATGCTTTGCTCATTTTATGGCTCAGCAGCCCGACTCTGACTATGCCAAAAAGTGTTTTTTGCACCCTGGAAAATTGAATTACTACATTCGTGTGCTTACTAAAAACATTTCTTCAGGTAAAAGTAAGCTTGAATCCTCAAAAAGAGGATTAGTGAAGGACCAAGTTGGCATTGAAGGTTTATTTTACCATACCTATTTTATCATCTTTGAATCTGCATTTGTGTTGGTTGGGTTGTCCTTCTTTGACTGTGAAGACTCCATTATCTGTTTGTTGTAGGCCTTTGTTCACTATTGGCATTTGTCTTTTGACTCAGTTCATTGGAAGACATAGGACTCCAAATCTCTTGATGACCTTTGTATCTCTTTTATTGACTTTGCTTCGCTCTAGGTCTTGTTAAGCTCTTAAGATCTTCATGCATGTATGTTGTAGCTGCATTTGGCTTGTGGTTGACTGGTAGCCAAATCTCTGTATACCCTGTGTAGAATCCTTGTCCAAGAGGAAGATTCTTTGAGGTCCATCGATGTTCTGTATCCTCTTGAGAGTTGTGGTAGAATTTAGCATCTTTCAATGTTGTTCTATTGTATACCTGCTTCTTAGGTATCCTAGATATTGTCGAGGTTGATACCTTGTGGGCCTTCTTTCTTGGGAGGGACTTGAAGTTACTTCATATGCCCTAACCTACGGTTTTGATACCCATATATGTATGTTACCTCCATAGTACTCCCGTTCCTTTAAGCTCCACTATGATGTTATCCATCCCATGTGTTTGTCTTTCTGTGTTGACTTCCCATCCTTAATCCAAAATGGATCATTGACTTTGACTAAACAGCTCGAAACAAACACTTGCTTGACTTTCCTTTGCTTTGTTGAGTACTTTGGCTGATATATTTTTGCTTTCCTGGGTGTCTCCTTAGAGGTTTTAGTTGGGTCAGTAGTTGACTTGAAGTTTTGAAATCCTGACTTGCTTGAAGAAGCTAATCTATGAGGGTTCTTTGATGTAGAGGCATATGGTGTCGCACCTTCTTTGCTAATCGGTGGAGGGTCCACTTTGGCTTTACCTTTGTCTGTAATATTTGTTTTTGATTCATGTGTCTTTTGCAACTTTGAATCTAGCATTAATGGTACATGTAGTTATTGTTGGCTACCTCTTGGAAAAGAGAGTATTAGCATTTTACCCTTTTTTTAGGCCTTGTGTTGATCTAATGTAAGGTCCCCAACCCGCCTATACCGAGGTCGGGATGAGATCCTTGACAGGTCTCTAGGCCTTATAAAAATCAGAGTCTCTAGACAAGAAAAATCCAAGGAATAAACCTTTGCCATTGACAATGGCTTGGGTCTATAGCCTTAGAAGAAGACCTAGTCCTGTCTCGCAGCGGAAACGGGATAACATATTAACAATCCCAAAAGTCTTTTGGCCCTATAACTTCCACATATTGGGCTAAGGTATCCTCAACCAACACTTTTTTTCCTCTAACAAATGTGAGGACACATCCGTTGGTGGACTCCTCTCCAAGTGAAGAAGTTTTCTAAACGTTTTAGTGCGCAGGGATGGATAGTTACCTGACTAATTAGGTCCACCCGTCCATGATTGACAACCTTAGTCAATCCCAACTTGCCACCCCGCACTCACACAAGATTCATTTATCTTATTATCACATTGTTTTAACATTTAAAATAATGGTTTCTTTTAATGTTCCATCACAGTAATTCCTTGAAGACAGCATTGAAAGCATTCTTTTAGAAAACAGACATCTTTAAACTTAAGACAGGGTACTGTCAATCAAAACATTATCCATAATAACCATGACCAGTACTCTTCTTGTCTCAAGACCACCTAAGGGTGAAAAACGACACCCATTCCTTGTTCAAATCCGGAGTGGAATAAACCCCCACCCAAGGTTCCGGGTGCCCATACACCAAACCAGTTGCCCATACAACCGGGCGGCTCCCATAGGATAAAAACGGTATCCTAACTTATGTAGAAACATCAAGACATGACACTGAGTAGAAACTCATCGTTCATGGGGGTAACCGGCTTAACCGTGGCTAGAAAGCCAATCATTATCATCAATTATATCAAGGAGTCGGCGGTGTCTTGAGACAAGCTGTCTTAAGGATGATCAAACATATCTTTCCTAATTCAACCAGTTTTAACCCAAAAAATTCTTTTCTATATTATAAACAAATGCATTGGAAGTTACCTTCCGCTTTCAGCCAGTTTATCCTTCTTACGTATGCAATGCTACCTTATAAAATAACTTAAACTAATTAAAGACTTAATTGAACAATGGGACACCCACCTGGGATTGATTGTCCATCTGCTGCTGCGTTGGCGCCTGAAGACTCTCCTCTGTAGGCCTACTACTAGGCCCGGCTTCGTCGTCGTGCGACGCTCTAGTTCGGTTTGAAGCTACGTCCTCATCATCAGATGTAGGATTTGCTCGGGTTCTTTTTGGTATCATAACTTCTTATCCTTATAAAAAGGTCGCCTAATCATTAGGTAAATAGTTCAAAATCTAGACTTAACCTTTGTACTCAACCGTAACCCATCCAAGTTAAATTTATAGTCTTAATTGATAAATTCTTGACCTAGTAATTTCTTATTTGTCTATATAGGCATGATAACATTTTCCACCGCTTCCCTAAGGGTTTTCTAAGCTCTCCTAACTTTCTTATAATTTTCTATATCTTTTTCCTAATTTTCCCATCAACTTTTAAGCTTATAATCTACTTATTTTGGGCTCAATATTTATTGTATTTAATTTCTCTTAAAGATTTCATTCCCTTAACTTGATATCATAGGTTTACACTTACTATAATTTTTCTAAAAACTTTTAACAGCAAAGTCTTTTTATTTTAATTAATCATTTGCTAAAAATGGGACTTTTGGTCAACTATAATTTCATAAACTCACTAATTAACTATGGTATAATTACCACAAGTAGATTATGATATTTTTGACTTCTGGTAATTATCTTAGTATTTTTCAACTTAGTTATATAATTTCCATCTTCAATTTTCAGCTAAAATTAAGATAATTTGACTTAAATAAATACTTATATTACTTTCTAACCTTGACATATTTATCACGGTCTCTTTATTATGTAAGCTAACTGTGATAAATAGAATGTAATCATATAGCATGATTTACTAATTTCTCCCTTGAAATTTCCACCAAAATTAGTATATTTGGACTTAGATAAATATCTATACTACTTTTCTAACCTTGGAATAATTATCATGGCCTTTTTACCCTATAATAAAGCTCTGATAAATAGCATGTAATTATAGAACATGATTTACTAATTTCCCTCTTTAGTTTTTAGCTAAAAATAGTGTAATTTGACTTAGATAAATATCTATACTAAGTTTCTAACCTTGGCATAATTATCACGGATTTTTTACCCTATAATATAGCTCTGATAAATAGCATGTAATCATATAGCATGATTTACTAATTTCCCTCTTTAATTTTTAGCTAAAAATGGTGTAATTTGACTTAGATAAATATCTATACTACTTTTCTAACCTTGGCATAATTATCACGACCTCTTTACCCTATAATATAGCTCTGATAAATAGCTTGTAATCATATAGCATGATTTATAAAATTCCCTCTTTAGTTTTTAGCTAAAAATAGTGTAATTTGACTTTGATAAATATCTATACTACTTTTCTAACCTTGGGATAATTATCACAACCTTTTTACCCTATAATATAGCACTGATAAATAACATGTAATTATAGAACATGATTTACTAATTTCCCCCTAAAAAAAGCGTAATTCCACTAAGATAACTAGTTAAACTAATTATCTTAAATCAGCATAATTATCATGGGTTTCATAACCTCTAATTAACCTCTCATAAATAACTCAATTCAATTTGAATCTATTTTCTAATTTCCCCTATTTAATTTGTTTAAAAAGCAGAGTTTTTCTACTAAAATATTTAGCTAGATTAATTATCTGAGCTTCCCCTAATTATCACGGGTTCCTTGATACCAAATTAACAGCATTTGAATTCAATTTGCTAATTTCCCCTATTTAAATTACTCAAAAAACATAGTAATTCTGCTTAAGTAGTTAGCTAGATTTATTTTTTGAGCTTTTCCTAATTATCATGGGTTCTTGAACACCTAACTAACCACTGATATTTATATCACAACATTTGAAATCCATTTACGAATTTCCCCTATTTAAATTACTCACAAAACAGAGTATTTTTACTAACTTAATTAGCTAGATTAAATTTTTTTGCTTCTCCTAATTATCACGGGTTCTTGAACACCTAAGTAACTACTGATAAATATATCACAACATTTGAAATCCATTTACTAATTTCCCCTATTTAAATTACTCAAAAAATAGAGTATTTCTGCTAAATTAATTAGCTAGATTAATTTTCTAAGCTTTTCCTAATTATCACGGGTTCTTGAACACCTAATTAACTACTGATAAATATATCACAACATTCGAATTTCATTTACTAATTTCCCCTATTTAAATTACTCAAAAACATAGAGTATTTTTGCTTAAGTAGTTAGTTAGATTTATTTTATGAGCTTTTCCTAATTATCATGGGTTCTTGAGCACCTAACTAACCAGTGATACTTATATCACAACATTTGAAATCCATTTACGAATTTCCCCTATTTAAATTACTCACAAAACAAAATATTTCTGCTAACTTAATTAGCTAGATTAAATTTTTTAGCTTCTCCTAATTATCACGGGTTCTTGAACACCTAAGTAATTACTGATAAATATATCACAACATTTGAAATCCATTTACTAATTTCCCCTATTTAAATTACTCAAAAAATAGAGTATTTATGCTAAATTAATTAGCTAGATTAATTTTCTGAGCTTTTCCTAATTATCACAAGTTCTTGAACACCTAATTAACTACTGATAAATATATCACAACATTCGAATTCCATTTACTAATTTCCCCTATTTAAATTACTCAAAAAAATAGAGTATTTCTGCTTAAGTAGTTAGTTAGATTTATTTTCTGAGATTTTCCTAATTATCATGGGTTCTTGAACACCTAACTAACCATTGATACTTATATCACAACATTTGAAATCCATTTACGAATTTCCCCTATTTAAATTAATCACAAAATAGAGTATTTCTGCTAACTTAATTAGCTAGATTAATTTTTTTAGCTTCTCCTAATTATCACGGGTTCTTGAACACCTAAGTAACTACTGATAAATACATCACAACATTTGAAATCCATTTACTAATTTCCCCTATTTAAATTACTCAAAAAATAGAGTATTTCTGCTAAATTAATTAGCTAGATTAATTTTCTGAGCTTTTCCTAATTATCACAGGTTCTTGAACACCTAATTAACTACTGATAAATATATCACAACATTCGAATGCCATTTACTAATTTTCCCTATTTAAATTACTCAAAAAAATAGAGTATTTCTGCTAAATTAATTAGCTAGATTTATTTTTTGAGCTTTTCCTAATTATCACGGTTTTTTGAACACCTAATTAACTATTGATAAATATATCACAACATTTTAAATCCATTTACTAATTTCCCCTATTAAAATTGCTCAAAAATAGAGTAATTATGCCTAATTAATTAGGAAAACTTCTCAAAAAATTATAGGATAATTTTCCTAGATTAATAACTGTTTAATGCATCTCTGATAATTACTTCAACTTAATCTAATCTTAATTAATATATTTATCATTAATTCATGGTTAATTTGGGCTAATTTCAGCCCTATTATAATAGGATAATTAATTAGCTTAGTATTACTAAGCTTAATTCTAATAATCAACAGAGATTAATTAATTAAGAGAGGTTTTATGACTATACATAGGCCTAATCTTTGATTTATTAACAAAATAGCTTAATCTAACCTTGCTAATTAAGAAGGATTAGGCTAATTACCATTTAGGTTAATCGATTAGAGATTAATCTCTAATGATTTCTGTGTGGCGGTCTCTCCAAATGAGAGAGAGCGTGTCAAGGCTCCGAGTCTGTGTAAAATGTGAAGCTAGGGGTCCCATTTATAGTTTTCTGGCACTCATAAGCTCTCACCGACTGAAAAAGTCAGTTGCTTGAAGTTCAAGCAGCCCCCAGCAAGTCAAAAAACGCCCCCTGCTGCTAAATGAGTCCCTGGAAGGTCAGTGATGACCCTCCCATTACCTGCCAGCTTTTAAAATGTCAATTTTGCTATAATTTGACCTATTTTTGCTTAATTGGTAAATATCTTGTAAATATCTGGGAGACCTTTAATAAATTCTATGCTTAAATGATTACTGTAACCCTTCAATTTTACCTATTTTACTTAATTCACAGTGTAAACTTTCAGGGGTCATAACTATGCCAGTTTTTATTGGAATTCAATTCTGAAAATTTATAGCCTGGGGTTTGCTGTGCTTAAGATTCCAAAAATACCAATATTTTCCATGGTCGGACAATCTACATTGCTTTTTCAATAATCATATCAGTTTGATTAAGCTTTATACAACCTTTAAGGTTTCAGAAACTGGAAACCTTACATCTAACCACTGATGTCCAAGGATGACATCTGCAAGCATTTCCTTTGAATTCTGCACCTGAAACTTTACCCGCTCTTAATGATGTTGGATGCTAAGGGTAGCACCATTTCTTTTTGACTTGTAGCCTTACCCATGATTTCTTTGTTACCTGGCTTGTCCTGAGTAATCTCTTGAATGGTCTGGATGTTGTTTGCAACCATATTGCAATTTGTTTCTTTATCCAATAGAGCATTGCAGCTAACACTTGCTCCTTTTGTACTGCTGAGAACTAAAACTATTCTTGTCATTGGTTCTATTGAAGATCTTTGTCGAGCTTTTTCCATGGTCTCATCTTAATCTAGCTGTGTCTCTATGGAAGGTGTCTTGAGACTCTGTTTTCCAATCTGACTTACATTAGTTGATTCAACTAGCAATGAGCGATTGATCTTTGAACTTCCTATTGCTTCCTGGTCGACTACAACCTCGATCTTCTTTACTTCTGGTTTTCATGGTATTTTTTGCTCTTTTTGATCTGCACTTGTTATTGCCTGGTTTTCTTTAAGCTCTTCTAAAATTTTGTTCAATGGAGATGAGTCATCTTCAATAAGATCTACTTTGATATAAGTCTCCATTTGAACTTTCTTGAGGACCTTGTGCTGTCGTCCGCGGGTGACTAGTCTTTGTCTTCATTCTTTGTTGTTTGTGATGACTCCGTCTTCATTGAATTTTGTATCTCTAACATCTTTTGGGCCATTGGCATTCCCATTATGATCTTGTCTGGCATATCCTGTGATGTGATCACATGGAATTGAGCTGTAATGATCTGTGAACCTATTTGAATGGCGGTGAAGATGATTCCCCAACATTTTACTCGTTTGTTTTTTTATATGCTCACAAATTTAGGAGAATCTTCTAGTTGTGGTTGGCCACATCTTTTTTAAGTGCAAAAAGACATGAGGTTCTTCTCTAGTTGAAAATCTAGCTTTTACTTCACTTGACAGCTTTTCTTCATTCTCACTTGATCGTCTCAAGATTGCTTTCTGTATTGACTGCTTTTTCTATGGCAGTGTCCTTTGGTTGAACTTTTTTTGCATTTTCTTTGCTTTGATCACCTGTTTCAATCAATGTTGACTCCATTGAATGTAATATTGCACCGTTTGCTTGCAATTGTTGATCATTGTCTACTTGCATCTGGGTAACCCTTGATCTTAATAGATCCATTGTAATTTCTGGTAGAATCTGTCTCTTTGAAGGAGATTTCGGTGGTGACCTTTGTGTAGCTTTTTGTACTTTAGCTTTCATTGATTGCGTATTTTCTATCACCTATTTTGGCAGCTTGAGGCCTTGCATCATCTTCAAATAGTCTTTGGCTTCAATCTTACCATCCATAGGGGTTTGTACAAGGTCATGATTTGTTGATATTTGTTACCATGTGCATCTTGATATGCATATGTGAAAGTGGTCACATGTAACTGTTTGAACACTATTGTATTTGTTGGTTTTTGACTTTGATTTGTGGAGATCATCTGAAGCTTTTGTCCTTGATGATCTTCATAGAAGCAATTGTCTGCAGATTCTGAGGGAACCTGGGTCAATTGGAAACTTCCAACAACCATATGATATTTCAATGGTTTCTGTTTTGAAGGAGTTTATTGACTAGAGGCTCTAGGGCTTCTAATTGGTGTAGCATTTCTTGGTACACAAGCTGAGCTTGATGGATTTATAGCTCCCCCCTTCCTAGGGTGATCACTATAGCCTGCTTCATTATAAGAGTTCAATTTTGTTTGGCTCTGGTTTAGTCTCATCTTTTGGGACTGTGAAGGTATACTTTGGGTAGCATTGTTGATGTTTGGCATATGTAAACCTTCTGCATAGTTTCCTATGTATCTCCGTGAAACAAGACAAACTATTCCCCAAGTCAAGCTATATATAGCATTATCTTCACCCTGATATTATCTATCCCATGGGTCTCCAATGATATAAGATTCTGTGGTTTCAAAACCAAATGCATCATAGAAGCTAGACTCTCATCTATATCTATGAATGTTTTGGTCAAAGTATATGCTCGTTGGGTTAAAACATCGAAGCTTGATTTTTGATGGAGGAGAGTTTGACTCTAAACAGATTTCTGGGTTCATATGGGTAATATCCTTCAGCTCTAGAGAGGATGGGCTATAATAGATTCTTTCCTCTGAAATGAACCATCCTTTTTGATCTATCACTGGACACACTTCTATGAGCTGGTATGTGGGCCGCTTAAACAATGGTTGATCCTTTTAGTACACTTTGAACCCTTTTTGGTCTAAATAGTGTGCATATGAATTATGTGTACCATACAAAGCTAACAACATTCTGTTTGATGTGTCTCTTAGACTGGTGAATGATTGCACACTTGTGGTAGTGGATTCAGAATCATTTACAAACCTAACAGTCTTTTCAACATTTGGTGATATATGGACACCTTGACCAAATTCATGCAGGAATTTGTTGTTCAAAGAATCAATTTTAAGCTTTTCACGTCCCTCTGCATCTTTATGTTGATTTTGAAATTGCAGAGCTCTTACTGGTGCTTCTAACGGTAATACAAAATTATGTGATTGCATTAAAAGTGATGAGTTAAATGCACTTACATCGAGATTTGCATTTCCAACTTTCTCTGTGCCTTGCTTTGAAGTTGATGTGTCCTTGTTGTCTCGATTTCTTGGACAATCTTCAAAAAAATGTTCACCTTTTGTCCAAAATCTGAGCAATACGCCATGACTGGTGGTATTTCATTTGGTTCTGTCATGTCAAGCTCTTGCTGAGAAGTTTTTTCTTCTATGCTTGCCAAGTTGTTGGCATTTTCTTTTGAAACACTGAGCATCAAGTTGTAGAATGCTCCATCTTGACCTTTGTACCGTCCTTGGCTTGGTTCTCCAATTAGATTGGCTCCTATTGGTTGATCTGTTGGATCTTTTAATTCTGGTTCACAATTATAGATCTGACCATTGTAATCCATGTACAATGACCCTGATTGCATATGCACCAGCTGTATGTTTTCTTGGCTTGTGCATATTTCTAGATAAACATCTGGGTTGACTTTTTGAACTTCTATCTGCACTTCATCTTTGAGCTTACAATACCTCGCTCCACTGAAGTCTGCGAAGTTTTCTGAATGTGGCTCACTTTGATCAATAGGATCTTTGCTCATGTGTTTCTTTTACTGCTCATTAGATTTCTATGGTCTTCTAAATCTGCATATAAGACTTTATCTCCATTGTAGCCATATAGCTGTAAAATATGCTCTATTGCAGTTGTGCATGTGTTGCCATTGATACTAGCTTGCTCTGTTGTACTTGAATTCTCGGCTCGATTTGAGTCCATGTTGGCTGGTTCTATAAAAACTGTCTCTCCTAGCAGATTTTGTTATCGATTAGCAAAATTTCTGCTCAAGTTTGGATAAAACTGCTTATGACAAAGCAATTTTGACAGTTGATTGCTTTTAGACTCACAAGAGTTGATTAACTCTAGCTCGAAAGTTTTCAAATTGATTGCTACCTTTTGAAACAATGAAAATTTGGGCTCTGAATAGCCAAAACCTACAATCACATGTGAGTTGGCCATGCTCGTCCAAGTGGAAGCTAATTTGCAGTGCTTGATTTTGACAAATGTTAAAAAAATTCTACCGCTCACGGCTTTGAGTTGTCTTTTTCTTGCTTTTTCCGCGGTTTTCTCGGTTTGCGATGTGTGATTCTCCGACGGTGTGTTTTTTGCTTTTCTACCTCTTTTTGGCTCTTTC
The DNA here is from genome assembly GCF_014529385.1 of Adiantum capillus-veneris. Lineage (NCBI taxonomy): Eukaryota > Viridiplantae > Streptophyta > Polypodiopsida > Polypodiales > Pteridaceae > Adiantum > Adiantum capillus-veneris. The sequence continues at coordinate 23,668,976 of NC_140935.1, forward strand.
GACAACTGCCTTTTCATTTTTATTATTATTTTTGGTGATATTTTGAATTTTCTAATTTTTTGGTATTTTTATGATTTTTTATGATGTTTTTGGAAGAGTTTTGATTTTTAAAGAATTTTTTTGATAAATTTCTAATTTTTTTTTTCGAAAATCACCTTCCACGAACGTCGATGCCGTACCGGACTGCATGCCAAGGTTCGATAAATCTCGTCGGTCCGCATTGAAACTCCAAATCAATTTTATTTTTGTTTTCGAACGTCCAAAAATGCCAAATTAGGCTAAAACTGAGGTGAAACGTTAAAAATCACCTAAAAATCCAAAAAATTCTCGAAAAATTTTAAAAATATTATAAAATCATCGACAATCACAATCGAACATTTTTAACACACATAAGCACACCAAAATTAGTAGTTTTTACCGAAAATACAATTTACGACAAAATCAACAACTCGACCCCCGAAAATAGTAAAACGCTCAAAATTTGGCAAACGAAAGTGCGCTCGAAATCAAGCCGTAAACACACATTCAAAACAGCTCATAAAGATCACATGTTATCATTCTTTACGGAATTAAGAAAAAATTAATGCAAAAAATTATGAAAAATTACCAAAAGTTATCCGAAAAAACCCAAAGAATTTCTAAAATTCTGCACACATAGGGGATTAGTGCAGCCAAATAAAATCACAAAAATCACATCAATTCAATTGCCAAATAATCTCATCAAAAAATCCAAACTAGGCAATTAAATCGGCAAAATTAGGTCAAAATTTGACGTTTTTGGAGTATGTAAATCCCTGTTAAAATGCAGCAATTAACCATTACACATAGCAAATATGCAATCAAAACATTGAATTAATCATGCACATTAAGCACTTTTTAGGCACACACACATACACTAATAATTGACAGTTTTTACCAATCTTTAGGTGCGCATAGAAAAGTTTTATTCTTGTTGAAATTGCAATGTGATCTCACAAATCTCTAGTTGGGCACGACCACAACACAAATCAATCATCACAATTGAAAAATCATTAAGCGCACATTGAGTTTTAGATGCACAATCAAGGGCAAAATAGTGCGGTATACACACCTAAAATTAAGCATATACACAGTCAATTAGAATGCACACACACTTGATTTTAGTGCACACACACTTGCAATTGACCATTCAAGCATGCAATTAGATCAATTAGGCACACAATTTGTGAGGTCCCCAATTTGTATCAAACAACGGATCTCATGGTAAACCTGGTGGCCACTAGATCTATAGCGGAAGCAAACAAAATGATTCAGGGTTCAACTAGTGGACGATCTCTCATCACAAAGTGAGTCGAGTTCGAGCCTACTAGCAACGAGATCTAGCTCCACCTCGCAGGGGAAGCGTACTTAATTATCTAGCGATCCTAAGACCCACCTTCCAAGAGGAGAGAAACCCCGAGTGCCTTTTTTCCCATGTTTCAGAGGCACGTACTCTCGAGGATTCGCCGCTCTAGGGGCAATGAGTAATACCAATATCGAGTAAGCACTATGGGGACAGAGAGTTCCCAACCAATCGGGACCACCCATCTCGTAGGCATTGGCAACCCGAGCCAAGCCCCCACTTTCCACCCCCACACTCACACTTCCTCGTGTGACCTAATTACTACCACAAAGGTTGTTCAACATAGATATTCCTTGTTTAATTCCGAATCACATGGTTCGTTAAAACAGCCCTTCAACCAGTATTGCAAACAACACCAAGACAGAATTCTAGTAAAAATTCTACTCAAACTTATTCATAAAAATTCCAATGTCCTGGAGGTACAACATCCCCCCTCTAGCGAGAGTTCACTCCTCCCGTTGTCGCCTAGCTGCCCATACAACTAGGTATGTCCACCGCATAGAAAGCACGTCGTGGACACTCGCACCGCATAAAAAGCAAGACGTGGGTTCCCACCGCATAGAAAGCAAGTCGTGGGTATCCACCGCATAAAAAGCAAGTCGTGGGTATCCACCGCATAAAAAGCAAGTCGTGGATTCAAGAGCCCTAACGAGGAACTCTGTCCCCTGTGATCAGTAGGGGGGTCAGGACTGATTCAACATTGGAAATAAAATGAACATGTCGAGCTAAATTTTCCCTAGCAAACATTCTTTCCTCTTGCAAACAGCATACCCATCAATCATTTCTTTCCTACTTTATACTTAAATGTACTATGCATTCAATGCCGAGGTTTCTGTCGGATTTCTCCAACATGTTCGGGGATATGTTCATTCCTAACTAATCGTATGCAATGTTAATTAAACAACTTGAATAGAAATTGGAACCTACCTCTTCCATTTCCTCGTCAATAGCCCGTGAGATGGCCGGTATTTGCTCGTCCATGGGAGCCTTCCCCTTCCCGTTGACATTGCTCGTTCCTGCTTCGCGATCATGGGCACCACCGAAGCGCGTCCTCTTAACCAGGGCCATTTCTCACTACTTTAAATGATTAGCTTGGAGAAAGAGCTAAGGTTCACAGCATCATAACAGTCCAATGGGTAGATTAGTGACATCAATTAATCCCTCCTATATGAGAGTCTAGATTTCTTTCTTAAAGCAATCATTAAGGATGGCACATAATCCTATGGGAACCGGCTCTAAGATAATTATTCGGCTTACATGATCAAGAATAATTAGGATTTCACTATTGGAATTACCAGAGAATTGGATTAAGTATGATTAAACTATTTCCTAGCAATTAGATGATGTAGATTTACCCTATGCATATGTGTGAAGAAAAACCAATTCTTAGAAACTTATTGACGGATTAATTTCTTCTTAATTACATCTTAATGCATAAGAGAAATGAATTCAATTAAGCTACAATGTTAATGAATGATTACAATAGTGATTCTCTTCAATCTGCACAAATACTAGCTTACCGATTAATTACTATGCTAGCTAGAGAGAGAAGATTCTGATAATTATGCTCTAATCATTAATCGAGAGTGAAGAATGGCTGATAATTCAGCTATGGAATGATAATTACATAATAGATTATGAATAAGGAGAATTTAGAAAGTAGTAATAGAGATTTCCGACTAGGAATAGGCATAATGTACGAGAAATTTTGATGGTAGAAAAAGGAATTTACAGATATCATTAATTAAACTATCGTTACCGTGATTAAGAGCTGGTAATCTTCTCAATTTTCTGATCTAATCGAGCTTCTTGAGATGAAAATTCGGCAGCACCTCCCTCCTTGCTTCTTCTTCAATAGGTGTGTGATCCGGCAGCACCTCCCCAATGTATGTGGGTGTGTGTGTATGCACTGTGTGTGTGTGTGATCATAAGTGTGTGTGTGTGTGTGTGTGTGTATGCAGGTCTTTAAATAGGCTCCTACAAGCTGAAAATCGATCTGGGTTGCTAAATGCATTTGGGAGCTTCTCCAGTTAAGCATGGCAAGTCCAGTTCTCTGCCCACCAAGTGTCAGGTTGGCTTGGTTAACTGGTTCTGAGACTGAGTTGCAGGCTTGGCAGCTTTCCCAAGACTCCCACAAAGCAAGAGGGCGCCCCCTAGCTGCTAAAGCTGATTTGGAGTGGCCTGGGACCTGTTCCCACACAGTCCCGGGCCCCCGGTGCCTCCTCGGACAATTTTTAGGAAATTTGGTTCTAGGTTAAAACGGTTCATACGAGTCGGATTTTGATGCCGTAAATTGCTATACTAAGCTCTAACTAAGACGTACGGGTCTGAGTACCTGCCATATATAGCAGCCCCCGGGGTCCGAAAATGCATTTTTTTCAAATTCGGGGTATGGGTGCAGATTTTCGAGACGGTCGAGACTGGACGGTTTGGGTGACCAAAAACTTACTATTTTTGGAAATTTTTCACAAAAATTATTTTAATTCACATTTTGAAGCTTTATAACATTCTAAACATCATGGCACTGACAGAATCTGGAAAACTGCTAAAAAATAGTAACTTATTCCATTGTATTCATTTTGTGGTACAAGGGTGCTCTTGTGATCGGGTCAGAGACCTTACAACCTCCCCAACGTGAAAAATTTGAGATGTCCTCATCTCAAGAATGAGTTTGGGTAATCTTTTAAGAGCGTCGATTCGTCCTCCCAAGTTGCATCTTCTTCAGAGTAATCCTTCCATTTGACTAGATGCTCCGTGATAGTTCTGTTGCGTAACTTTCTTTCCCTTGTTTCAAGTACATAGTCAGGTTGGAGCTAGAGAACTCCTTGTGCTGGCATGACTATCTGATCTGAGTCCAAGAATTGATCAGGATTGGGAATATAGGGTTTGAGTAAGCTGACATGGAATACATCATGAACCTTCAAGTTTGCAGGTAACTTTAGCTTGTAGGCCTGGTCACTTACAACCTTAATGATCTCAAATGGTCCACAATACCTTGGGCTTAGCTTCTTATATCTGCCTAGAGATAAGTTTCTTTTCTTTGGTCTGACTCGCAGAAAAACCTTATCTCCTTCTTTGAAAGTTCTATCTGAGCGGTTCTTATCTGCATAGTGCTTCTGCCTATCTTGAGCCGCCTGAATGTCCTGGCGAATGGCTCTAGTCTGTGCTTCCATATCTTCTAACATCTTTCTAGAGGCTTCTACTCTGATGGTTGGATCTGAAAATTTCAGTGGTGCTAAACAGTCCTGTCCGTAAAGAGCTTTGAAAGGTGACATTCCAATGCTTCTGTTCGGAAGAGTTATAAGCATATTGTACCAAAGGTAGATATTGTAACCACTTCTTTGGTTCTTGCGAACAATAGGCTCTGAGAATGTCCTCAATGACTTGATTAACTCTTTCGGTTTGCCCGTCAGTCTGCGGATGATATGATGTTACTGAAAGCTAATTGCGACCCAATAGATTGGAAAAGAGAAGTCCAAAATTTTGATGTAAACTTGGCATCTCTATCACTGACAATACGCTTGGGTAGACCATGTAGCCTGAAAATCTCCTTGATGAATGCCCGACTAATATCTGAAGCAATAAAGGTTGTCTTTATGGGTATTAGATGATCCACTTTTGTGAGCATATCAACAACCACAAAAACAGAATCATAACCTCCTGTGGAAGGTAATCCTGTAACAAAATCCATACTGATGCATTCCCACTTCATCTGGGGTATGTCAAGAGGTTGAAGTTGCCCTGGTAATTTGATCCTTTCGGCCTTTATCCGTTGACAAGAAAGACATTGCCTCACATAGCGAAGTATGTCTCCTTTCATTCCAGACCAGAAATAACTCCTTCTGACGGAGTGAAGAGTTTTAGCATAGCCTGGGTGTCCGGATGTAGGGCTATCGTGTGCTTCATATAGAATGGCCTTCTTTAAAGCTTGGTCTCTGGGTACACAGAGCCTATGTCTGTAGTAAAGAAATCCTCCCATAAGAGTGTAATCTTTAGCTTCAGGCATCTTATTCTGCTGGACTAATGAAGCCATACGTTGGTACTCTGGATCTTCGAGGGATGCTTCTTTGATTCTATCCCAGATAGGGTTATTTGGAATAGAGATAGCTCCGAGAAATGATTTTCGGCTAAGACCATCTGCAACTGCGTTTTCCTTCCCTGGTCTATACTTTATGTCAAGGTCATATCCCTGTAATAGCTCTATCCATCACCGTTGTCGCATATTGAGAATGGGTTGAGTAAAAATCCACTTTAAACTCTTGTGGTATGTAACCAACTGAAACTTGCGTCCAAGAAGATAATGTCTCCATAACTTCAGTGCATGAATAACTGCTAAAAGTTCCAGATCATGAGTGGGATAATTCTTCTCATGATCCCTCAGCTTTCGCGAAGTAAACGCCACCGGTCTTCCTTCTTGAGTAAGAACTCCGCCTAGAGCAGACTTACTAGCATCTGTCGCTACTTCAAATTCTTTACTGAAGTCTGGAAGCTTTAAAATAGGAGCTGAGACCAAGAACTCTTTTAGCTTAGCAAAACTAGACTCGTGCTCGGTCTTCCAATCGATCCTCATTCCTTTCTTCAGGAGTTCCGTCAAAGGTGCAGCAATACATGCATAATCCTTGACAAAAATCCTGTACCATCCCGTTATTCCAAGAAATCCCCTTACTTCGCTGACAGTGGATGGTTGAGGCCAATCAACGATGTCCTTGACTTTGTCTGGGTCCACTGAAATCCCTTCAGCCGAAATGACAAATCCAAGATAGTTGACCCTTGGTGAGCAAAAAGTGCACTTGCTCTCTTTAGCGTAAAGCTGATGTTCTCGAAGGAGATCAAGTACTTTGCGAGCATGTTCTTCGTGATCTGCCTCGTCTTTGGAATAGATCAGAATGTCATCAAAGAAAACCAAGACAAAATCATCAAGGTAAGGTCTGAAAATATCCTGCATAAGTCAGTTGAAGCTTGCAGGAGCATTTGTTAGACCAAAAGACATTACTGTGAATTCGTAGTGTCCATACCTAGTATTGAAAGCTGTCTTCGGAATATCTGATTCCTTGATCCTGATTTGGTAATATCCTGACCTTAGATTTATCTTCGTAAATATTTTGGCGCCGTGGAGCCTGTCCAAGAGTTCGTCGATCCTTGGAATTGGATACTTGTTCTTGACAGTTACCTGGTTCAGTCCACGATAGTCTATGCATAGCCTTAAGGTCCCATCCTTCTTCTTTTGGAAAAGAACTGGAGCACCCCAAGGAGAAGTACTGGGTCGAATGAATCCTTGCTCAATGAGTTGCCTAAGTTGTTCTTTGAGTTCGATGGCCTCCGGAAGTGACATTTTATAAGGTCTTTTTGAGATAGGTTCACACCCAGGGATAGTCTCAATCTCATGATCTACCTCTCTGTGTGGTGGAAGATTCGTAAGGTCTTCGGGGAATACATCATCATACTCTCTCAACCAGTTTGGTCGAAGTGAGGTATCTGATTGGTCCACCTTATTGAGTTTAACTGCATATATTTGTTGACCCTTTCTTAGTCCCTTCAAAAGTCTGCTAGCCTTAACTAAAGTAGCCTTAGGTCTCCCATTTTTCCCCTGGATTAAGGCTTCATTACCCAAGTTATCTGTAAAGGTAAAATTCCCTTGTGCACAATGTATGTGGGCCCTATTTTGCTTTAGCCAGTCCATCCCTAGTATCCCATCAAAGAATCCTAAGGGTAAGGTTCGAAATTGGGCAGAAGTTGGGTTTCCCCCTAAATCGAAGTCAATTTTGCCTGCAGAGTGTTGAGATACTACCTCCTTGCCGTTTGCTAACTCGACAACTAGCTTGCTTGACGGATACTTATCTAGCTTAAGCTTTCTCATGCATCTGGGTGAAAGAAATGAAAGAGTACTGCCACAATCTATAAGGAAGTTAATTTGTTCACCTCTGAGAGATCCTGGTGTATGAATGTCTGCGTATTGCTCGCAACCATTGGGATTGTCAATTGCAACATGTAGGGTTGCTCTCTCCACTGCTTCATCACCCACAGTTGGTTGAACTACTGCGGCATTCACTCTGACGGTAGCTCCACGCCCTCGCCCTCTGTTCATTCTTCCGCGTCCTCCTCTTCCATTAGCTTGGCCACGCCCACGGGTATTCAAGGGTATGGCATTGGCGTTGGTTGCATGAATGTTCCTGGGGCAATTGGATCTGTAGTGTTCATGCTCGCCGCAACCATAGCATCGAACATCAAGGAACTCCATGGTTGTGGTGGTAGCCACAATAGGGCGTTGGTTATAGGCTTGGTTGGCTGGTCTGTTGTCCCAAGCAGTGTTCCTTGCCCTCTTTGCCCAATGATTCCTCCTATTTTGATTAGCCTTTTGTACTTCGAGAGCTAGAGGTTTAGCCCTCAACAAGGCATCCTGTAGAGTTGACGGCCTGAGAGCCTCCAGCCGAGTGTTCAAGGGATCGATTAGGGCATGGAAACACTCACATGATTAGTGAGTTAATCATGGAAACACGAATGGTGACTCTACGAGGTGAGCTTCTCGGCCTATGGAGGAGCTAAGTCACAATGGTTGGCCATCTCCACATCCACTTCCCTTCACCTCCAATCAACCCAATCACACACACTAACGATTGCAAGACGCACACAACACTATCCTATCATACAAGTTTACAACACACTAATCACAACACACACACATAGATCTATCGAACACCACACTCCAATCAAACCTACATGCACACACAAGCAAAAGAGGGCAATCACACAAGATTAGAGAGGGATTAACCACTAATTAGTTACGATCTAGCTAATCAAAGCATCATTAGCAATCATAAGAAGCATGAGAGAGGCATAGTGAAAGAGAAGTAAGCATTGACTAGTGTTAATCAAGTCACATGAGCAAGGAGAAGCTCAAGGACTCCATAGCCACACACCTCAAGAGCTCTCACCAAAGAGTGCTCTCAACCAATGAGCTTGAGAACCCTAATTTCTTTTTCACATTGCCTTATATACCTAGGGTAAAAATATGCAATGTCCGGGCATCCAAGGCCTTTAGGACTCCATCACTTACTGAACCTGCAACCTAAGGACACTACTAACCTGTTATTTACAGCTTGGAACTCCCATTGAGCCCGTAACACATTGAAATATTACAATGGCTTGAACGAAATCAAGAATTTACAATACATGACCATTTTGGGAAAATGTGTAACTCCAATCTTTACTGCTTCTTCATGTTGATCTTCAATGTGTATCCGTACGTCTTCGGTCTTTAGCAGCTTCTGTTATCTAATGTTGACTCAGTTAACACATGGATATATTTACAAAGGAGAACATAGGTATGCATTTGCACCTACTCAATACAATAAATTCTTTGAACTAATAATTGGCTTATTGAATCATACTATTTTATTTTATATATTATGCATGGTTGTTTCATGTAAAGATAATCTCTATGATGATTAGCAATTGACTGTTCAAGGATGGGCTCCTTTGGAACACTCATAAAGACCTTGCATATATGACAATTTTGGCCAGTGTACAACCATATGTTTATAATTCATATGTGTTTACTTTGAGGAGATGCTAGCTGGTACATTTGTTCCTTGTATGTAGAAATGTGGTGAATGAACTCTTTGATGTTGCTGGATATACTTTCAAAAGTTAAACTTGAGTAAATTAAGATATTGTGCCATTAACTGGAAAGCTTGATAGCATAAAGGTTCCATTATACCTTAGCTCCCAAGGAGAATGAATAGTACCAAGTCTAATGGTACTGGCTTTCTCATGATGCTTATCTCTTTATCAAAATAACCATATACAAGATTGTGTTACTTGGAGAGCAATAGAGAATTTCGAGTTCTTGTCCACTTTGGGTTCCATTGACATATAGTTTAGATTCTTGGTTTGTCATTTTGGATGAAAGACAAACATATTATGTGCAAATCTTTTGAATTTTAAAATTGGCCACTTGAAACATGACATACATACTTAAACCTATTGTGGCAAAGGTTGTTGGCTTAAAATTGTTGGTTATTATCTGGGTCAAAAATGACATACAACTTGATTTGCAGGTTTAATTTGACCTAATTTTTCCTAATCTGGTGTTTGTAGGGTCTTTACAATTATGCAAATCTTGGCCATTCTTTAAAATTAATAGGGGAAATATTTTAAGTTCTTGCATGCACATATATGATGTGTGCATTCATTTGTGGCCCATACGGGGAAGCTATATATGCAATGCACAAAAAGATTTAGTGTCTAGGGTTTCTACTATAAATGTCTTTTTCTTCACAATCTCAGCCTTCATCGTCACATGAGTCTCTTATGAGATGACAATGACTGGAAATTTGAAAATTTGTTCAAAAAATGGACAAGATGCTGCCCAATTGTTTCTAGGGACTTCTAATCATAAGATTTTATGGTTTAACTAATAGTGTGCACACAAGTTTACTAGCTCTCCGCTTAGTCAATCATAACAAGTGGAAGGTTTCAGTGACACCTGCCTTCCCAAATAGTGCTAGTACTGACGTGATTTTGTTTCTTGAATGGTGGTAGGTAAGAGGTTCCTTCCTTGGAATTATAGCAAGAACTACATCGATAGTAGGAGATCTTCAACCACTGCTCCATTTTATTTTTATGATTAAAACATAATCCTTGTAAATTCTTCTAGGATAATTGTATGCTCACTCATTACAATTTCATGCATTTTCTCGGTTCTATCTCTTTATGATTAATAGGTAATCTTTGCAAACTCTTCTTTGTTGATGTTTGTATCCTTACATAGTAAAATTTCATTCAATTGTAAATTTTAAACTTTCCCTTATGTACTAGTTTTTTCATGACTCTAGCGGTATTCTCTTGTAAAAATTGGAGTTATCTTTATGTATGTTCTATCCGGTGTTCAGTCCCATTGTATGGTTTTTCAATAGTTTGTGAAATCAAACTATTGTTAGGTATTCAATTATAAACACACATTATAGCACCATACAATAGGTCTAGACCCATCATATGTCCTTACTTTACCTACCTAATCCAAAGGGATGGGTTGAACCCACCGCTCCTAATCCGGTCAAGTACATATAGAATATAGCTTTCCATTAAACACAAGAATTGGTAACATGAATGTCTTCCAAAGATAGGTAATCCTAGCCTACTTAAACCGATACCTAATTCAAAAGTATGTACGTTGGCTTTTTTAGGTATCTATTTGTGCAATAGGCTATATGATCTTATATTGTATTGAATATGTCTATAGATTGATATAATATCAATTGTTATGTAGAAGCAAATTCTATCATTGAGAGACTTTTGAGGCTATGAGTCTTACATGTAGCGCTTTTTTGTAGGATATTGGACGATGTCCACATGCAAAGACTTGAAATTATCTGCTCGAGCATGGTGCATTTTGGCTATGGTAAACAATAGTAAGAGATTTTATCTTACTCAGTACTCTGCATAGTGAGATTTATGACATATGATGCCTATATATTAGCCCTACCAGCACCACTTTACCAGATGATAACCTTTTTTACATAGGAAGTTTTTGATCCACATTTTTCAAAATTGAGTTACACATACACTCACACATAACTTCCTTGGCATTTTTTGTTGTACAATTTTTTAACTTGGTTGGGGGTAGGGTTCCACATGGTGGGCCCTACCTCCCACCATGTGGACCTTCCCCTAGGGTTGGGGGTGCGACACACACACACACATACACACACACACACACATCTAGACTAGACAATCCCTTTGCTTGCCCTTGGTCGACTATAGCTAAGCCTTTTTCACCTTCATTCCAAAGGAATTCTAAGATATACTTGCTCTAATTTTCCAAACAAGGGTATGGAAAATATGGCCTATGATCTTTTTCCACTCAAGGAGGCAATAAGTTGTGCATTTTTTCCTTCCTTCCCCAAAAATTATATACCACATTTTTTTTATCATGTGCTCTAATTTTCCTACATGTCGCACTAAAGGATGCATCAAATTATGTCTCATATTTTAAGTTGTGCATGGCTTATATGTCATATATCCATACAATACCTCATCTTACAGGTCTTAATGATAGCTAGTGGGCATTGTCCATCTTTGACATGCTTTTGAGCCCCTTCTCTCTCTCTCTCTCTCTCTCTCTCTCTCTCTCTCTCTCTCTCTCTCTCTCTCTCTCTCTCTCTCTCTCTCTCTCTCTCTCTCTCTCTCTCCACACACACACACACACACACACTTTATCAATATAGAGGATAATAACACTGATTATCATGATTGAGAAATGATTATCTAATACCATACAATTATATCCACTTAACACATGGATGTTACTCTATAAATAGGACCTTTCATAACCTGGCAGTGAGAAAATCATAGGGCATATGCATCATTTACTTGGATTTTTTTGTAGATGTTGATCCACATGGGATGCTTAATAAGGACCGATATTCCAAGGTTGGTTGTATCAACTTCTTAATCAAATTAAGACAGCACCCACACATACACACACATGCCAATAATTGGGTACAAGCTCGACTACTCATAAAAAGGATAACGAGTGAGCCAGGCTATGCTTATACCTCACTTCTCTTGTGCGTCCCTCTGTGGGTTGTCTGTTTGGTTGCCAACCTTAGTGTCCAGCCCTTATACACCATGCTTTACTCCAACATCCCCATCGACCAAAGCCAATATTGTAGGGATCTCTCTCTCTCTCTCTCTCTCTCTCTCTCTCTCTCTCTCTCTCTCTCTCTCTCTCTCTCTCTCTCTCTCTCTCTCTCTCTCTCTCTCTCTCTCTCTCTCTCTCTCTCTCACTCACACACACACACACACACACACACACACACACATAGTCACTATATTTGGCTACGATAGCTTCATTCTTAACACACACACACAAACAAGCTAGATTTGCCCCTATTAAGCTCGGACTCACTTACTAGCTAATGTTAAACGTTTTACGTACCCTGACCTAAAGGATTGCCTGAATATGACTGCTTGGATGGAGCTAATGATTCATGAGTAAACTATTGTATATGATTAACATAACCAATGAGGAGGATTGCTTCCATTTTTATGGTCCTCAATAGGTGAGTCTAACTTATGCTAGCCCTGGTGGTGCTGATGGGTATTCTATCATAAGATGATTTATGAATGGATTTTTCTCAATAGTGGTTTTCAAATTTTTAAGACATATTTCACCCCTCCACTAGGGTCTTGGTAGTTGTACACACACAATTAGTCATCATTAGACTTTGTTCTAATTTCTTTCTCCTATTGTTTTCTTCTATTGACCTTACTATAATTACCCCTACCTCTCCTCATTAGGATTAGCTAGCCTATGCATGATGGACTTGAGGGTTACATTGCCATGTTTGGACCTGGTACTTGCCCCTATCGGTGAATCTTGCTTTAGCTGAGGATAAAGAAGGTGATGATTTTACTGACTTGTGGACAGGAAAACCTTGGTTAAATATAGATATGCACTTTCAGATAGTGTCGACTAGGAGGGAACACACACACACACACTCTCTCTCTCTCTTATTATTTTATAGTTTTTTGATAATCTACCCTGCTTTGGCTCCATTACCTATGATCTAAGAGGTGGAAAACCAATCTCTATTAATTGGGCTAGCACATTATGATTTTTTTTACTTTTTATTACCTACATACCATTGCATTCATGGTTAATGCTTTTCCTTGAGTTGCATAGGCCGTGTCCCTTTGTGGCACTACGTGATCTTTAATCCTTGTACCCCCGAATGTCTTTTGTTGCTTTCGTTCTAGTTCCATAACTCTATTCCCTCCCCCTAGCACTAAAATGATGATCTCCTCGCCTTTGTCCCCTTTGTGCTGGCACAATGCCTATGCCTGGCTTCTGCATACTAAACTTGTGCAAGATGCCTAGTGAGAGCTCTAGTGCCAGTGACTCTGCATCCTACTAAGGACTATACACTCAGTTGCAGAGGCGATTCTATAGCTGACGTGCTCGATCTCAAGATGATTTTCAAGGTGGTTGGCTAGAAACCTTCACAGTCATGCTACCTATTTAAAGAGTTGAATGATCTTCATCTACCTCACTTAGCCTTTCTCTGTGTGTGTGGTGTGTGTATTTGAAAGTGAATGAGGGATGTGGTATTATCACCGATCAATTGATATTTTGCATTATGGATATTGTGGAGTAGCCTGCACCTTATCAAATGCTCTTTTGTTTTTGCTTTGAGTAATTCAATGCTACCGTTGCTTGGTATTTCTTGACATAAATGTGGTTTAATAAAAAAATCACCGAGCTAAGTGGTTACAAGTTTGCTTTGTGTAATTCATGTGTCGTATTGTATTTCTTTGATACTTGATGTAGTACCTCTCTACTGCCGATTTTGGTTTTTACCCTAAGTCATTACACATAGCTACATTCGTAATCTCATGACTATGTTTAGCTTGTTGAATTAATCTATTGGGTGGTCTACTATTATGCAATGTTGTTACTCACTTTGGTTGTTCAAAAAATGTGTGGGATTGCTTGTAGTAGCAGTTGACTCTTTTGTGGAAAATTCTTCAAGCAATTTTTAATTGGGTACACTAAGCTAAAAAGGGTAACACTACTGAGGGTAATATTGTCCTTGGTGCCTTTTTTATGGATCCAGGGTGGCTTTCTAAGCTCGAATGGTTTAAATGAGTTTTGGTTTACTAATCTCTTGTGGCAATGATGACCAAAATCATTGATATGGTTCATTCAACATACATATCAGCCCCTCATTGCACTACATTACTTTACCAATGGTACTTGAATGGAGTTAAGAACCCTTTTTTCACTTGATTGGCTCTTGGTTATTTTCTTTGAATATCCAAGTAATTATCTGTGTATTTTACTAAAATTAACCTAAAATAAGAGGCCCAGGGAATTGCCATGCCGGATTCACCACCCAACCTCCCTTATATAACCCCTGGCTATCGAATCCCCTGTTCCACACAAGCCGTCGGCCACCTAGTGGCCCAGGTCCGTGACCCCCCCGGGTATGCCCTTGGTATGACATTACTCCCCCCTTGAAGAAGTGTTTTTATCCTTGAAAAAAAAAGTGGGAAACTTCTTCTTAATAACACTGATGTTTTCCCAATTGGCGCCTTCTTCAGGTCAATCTTTCCACTTGATTAAAGCTTGGCAACGTACATGATGACGCGTACGTAAATCACGATAGTCAAGAATTTTCTTAGGTTCATGCGGTGGAGTAGGAGGTTCAAAAAAATTGACGAGAATCTGTAGGTCAATGACAGTGTTGTCCCCATGTAATCGTTTACGTAAACGGCTTACATGAAACACCAGATGGACACGAGAGTGTGTCGGTAGAAAGAGTTTGTAGGCACGATCACCAACTTGCTTGAGTATCTTGAAAGACCCACAATATCTTGGAGATAATTTAGGTGTTGGCCAATCTTCAGACTTTCCAAATGCTCTGGCACATGCAAAACACTTCTTCCCCTTCCTCAAAGATAACCTGTCGACGTTTCTCATCAGCGTACTTCTTATACCGATCCTGCACTACATTTTGACGAGCGAGTTTTAGCATATCCATATGGTATTGGAGAAAATCCTTAACCTTCTAGAGTTTCCAACCCCACCGTAACGGGTGACCTAGGTTGAAAACCATATATGAGCATGAAAGGAATAAATCCAGTCTTGACATGCTTAGTAGTGTTGTAAGCAAACTCAAGAAGAGATAGATACTCCTCCCAATCCATTTGTTTCTTGCTAACGTATGCGCGTAGCATATCGTCTAGCACTTGGTTAACTCGTTTAGTTTGACCATATGTTTCTGGATGATCTTCTATACTGAGGTTGAGTTGTGTACCCAATTGGACTTGATGTGAATCAAGAACATGAACCTCACTGATCTAGAATACAACCCTTGTTGCTTGGAAGTGGACAATCTATGGTCCTTGGATTATGCTTGCCTTCCATGTCTTATTCATGGTCAAATTTACAAAGGAGAACACAGGTAGGTGCATCTGCACCTACTCAGTACAATAAATTCTTTGATCAATAATTGACTTATTAAATCATAAGATTTTCTTTTATATATTATGCATGGTTTTTTCATGTAGATAATATCTATGATGATTAGCAATTGACGCTTCAAGCATGGGCTCCCTTGGAACAATTAGTAAAGACCTTGCATATCTGAAAACTTTGGCTAGTGTACATCCATATGTTTATAATGCATTTGTGTTTACTTTGAGGGGATGCTAGCTAGCACACTTTCTCTCTGTATGTAGAGATGTGGTGAAAAGTCTTCTTGGCTAACCACTTATGCTGAACTCCTTGATGTTTTTGGATATACTTTAAAAAGTTAAAATTGAGTAAAATAAGATATTGTGCCATTAATGGAAAGCTTGATAACATAAAAGAACCATTATTCCTTTGTTCCGAAGGAAAATGAATAGTATCAAGTCTACTGATAATGGGTTGCTCATGTAAATAACCATATACTAGATTGTGCTACCTGGAGAACAATAGAGACTTATTCCATTTCTTTTCCACTTTAGGTTCCATTGGCATATATTTTAGATTCTTGGTTTGTAATTTTGGATGAAAGACAAACAGGATGCTTGCAGATCTTTTCAGCTCAAATTTATCTTTAATTCTTCATAATGTAGTGTTGCAGGGTCTTTATGATTATTCAAATCTTTGCCATTCTGTAGAATTAATACGAGAAATGTTCTTATAGAGACCTCATCAACTTGATCTTGCTCAAGATTTGTGACATTTTACAAAATGAAATACTCAAAAATCCATAATTTTCATAACACACATCTGAATATGAATACACCCAATGATGCCACCAACACCATGCATCATTTCCTTGACAGATGTACTCATCTTTAATTTTCAAATAAATGTGCATATTTATATGTATTGAGAGAAAAACCAATACATTATGACCCTTGCTAGCCTACATCAGCAATTAGTAAAGTTCAATCTCTCTCTCTCTCTCTCTCTCTCTCTCTCTCTCTCTCTCTCTCTCTCTCTCTCTCCTCGCCCCCCCCCCCCTCTCTCTCATGTGTGTGTGTGTGTGTGTGTGTGTGTGGGTGGGTGGGTGGTAGTAGTAGTAATAGTAGTAGATAAAAACCCACTTCAACAAACCAACAAGGATAAAAAACAATTGCAATGTAAAGAGAAAAACATATGATTCTTGGAATGTAAAGATAATGTATCCATTTGATTTATCATCTAGAGAAGTTTAGCTTACGACACACTCTACTTAGGGCTCTCAAGATCCAAGGTCCAACACTTTGAACACTTCGATTGAAGCATTGAGGTGTGTCACCAAAGAATAGATTCTAAAAATCTATTCATTGACTCCATAGGACCATATGAAACATGGAAATTCATAGGCCACTATATACCTAACTCTTTTATAGTGACTTGCATGCCATGTATATGTGATAATAACCTACGATGCTTCGAAAATAGTACGCTTCATATAATGCCAAAAAAGAAAATTTATAGTAATATTGAAGCCTAAAATGAAAATAATAACCCTCTTAGACATCAAGAATAACAACTTATTTAATGTCATAACAATTCAAGTTCAAGCTATATGCACCAAACAATCTCAAAGTCCTTGATAATGTGAGCTATGTCCTCAACATGTGCATGACCCCTTCACAATGGAGGATCTAGAAAGAAACTTTACATGTGCAAATACATAGAATAGAGGTCCTGAATTCTCATCAATGTAGAATTAAATATCAAAGGGTAGATATTGCATAAAACATAAAATAATCAAGTGCATCATTGAGGGTATACAAAACCATGGGGTATCGTGCCATTCTTTATCTTCTCAAAAAATTGGATATTTAAAACTTTGAGAGAAAGAGAGAAATGAAATATTATAAAGAAGACTTTGATAATAATACCATAAAGAATCTATCGTTCTTTCTTTTGTTTAACAAAGGAGACAAAAAATAGAGAGAGAGAGAGAGAGAGAGAGAGAGAGAGAGAGAGAGAGAGATGTGAGCAATACAAAAGAATTTGAAATTTCACAAAGATGCATTGACTATAGCAAAGACAATACAAAAGAGTTATCATACAAAATAGATAGATAGAGAGAGAGAGAGAGAGAGAGAGAGAGAGATGTGAGTAATACAAAAGAATTTGAAATTTCACAAAGATGCATTGACTATAGCAAAGACAATACAAAAGAGTTATCATCCAAATTGTAGCCTCCTAAAGACATCATTAGGGCCTCTATAAGTCCAAGGACCTATGTTATATACGTATTGCAAGATACGAGGGGTGCTTCAACTTGAGTGAATATCCTCGATTGATATGGTGTAGTATGGTGTTATATACGTATTGCAAGATACGAGGGGTGCTTCAACTTGATTGAATATCCTCGATTGATATGGTGTAGTATGGTCTCTATCAACTCTAACCTGTTGTACATTGAGTGTCCTTTCATCACTCACAAACCAAATATTGGCTCAAATTTGATCAAGCTCTCGATCTAAAGAAATGGCAACATGGTAGTATCCAAAAAATTCCATAGACATATCTCTATCTAAATATAGAATTTCATAAACACTAACAATGATAAATCCTCAATGGTAGTGATCCCTACAAAGACATCCATGAATTGTGTAGAGCATAATAAAACCTTAAAACTATGATTTTGCCATATTAAAAAGCTTATAGTATAATATGAGTTATATCAAATAAGATCACCAAAAACATATTTGGAACTCTTCCCCTCCATTGCAAAGGGTCTTCAACAAAGTATCTCAATTTGAAAGACAATCTTCTCAAGGAAATAATAGGTTAACTTATCCACTTTAAAAAAACAAGATAAATAACTCGAATAAATTTAGTGATATAACCACAACGATGTTGGATGCACTGTATCAAGGATCCATTTGTGGACAATACCTTGATCTAAGAGATATCAATCAAATCAAATATAGCAAGAAATTCCATTTTTTGTACTTAATTCTATGAGTTTTCTAGTTGTAATACTTCCTTGAATACAATGTTTGGAGTATATAACTCTTCTTGAGTGTTTTCAATATTGAACAAATTCTCACAATAGCTGCACTTCGCACACATACCATTGCAACCTATCATGCCATAAATTAAAGGTGATTATTCTGAAGAACTTTGGAACACAGCTACGAAGGCTAGAGATGGAAACCATTAGTGGCAACCGACACCTATTGCAGAAGAAAATCTTGACAAGGGTTTGAGGGACTTCAAGATGCAATCCATGTATGGTGACCAAGGAATGGAGAGATAAGAAGATAGTAGAGAGGAAACCCTTAAGGATTTTCCTCATGAGAGAAGATGGATGATGCAAGATGTAGACCGAGAATTCCCAATGTTTGCCCTTGTGCTTTGTTGATTGTCATAAAAAAGCCTAGCCTATTTGAAAACTGGTGACGCTCCATTTGAAATGGAAGCCCCTGATGGGTTCTGACAACAAATTCTATGCTTGGAATAAAAATTATCTCTTCAATATTTGATCTTGCAATTATCTCCACCTCAGTGACCTTATGATAAAATTATTTGCATTTAATCTAGCTCCATCACATAATCCATGTCTTGGATCTAAATTCCATGGCAACATGATATGAGCATTTTCTTTTAAGACTAAATCATAAGGTGAAAAACCACCACCCAGAAAGTAATGCTATTCAAATATTAAACTGTATACAAATGTGTCCTTTCGTCTGACATACAAATTGAATCTTCACTAAGATACTCTTTGAAGTCTCCATGCATTCTTTGCAATGCATAGTCATTGATTAAATCCACCTCTTTATTTTAAGGAGCAAGTATTTCTCATTCTCTAAAAAAACGTGCATGATCTTGCACACAACACAAATATCCATACATAAAGTTAAGGAGGTCTGTCAAGATATCTGTTGTAACCATCATGTAAGAAGGTATTTTGACTCTATATAAGTCTCCTCCATCATCCATTTCCCCATTGCCAATTTCAACCATTGAAAAACTCTGTTGAAGCAAATTTGTACCATAGTCAATTATATATGCATAATTGTGGTAAGCCTCAATATCTTTGTACATTTCCATATGTGAGAATGACACAGGTAAGCATTTATAATGTCTGTACGACTATCATTTTGTACAACAGTTAGTATTTGTCAAAAATCACCTTAAAAGAAAACTTTTTTACCAAACAAATACTTTTTATCAAACAAAGTGTCTTGCTACATAATATCCCTTATTTATGTCCAATGCATACAGATGTGTCATGGGAGCCTCATCCCATATAATTAAAGTTTATTTTTTTAGAACTTCTGCACGTTGACTATTCACCTTTATAATGCAAGTTTCTTCAAAATGAAGCTCCAAGGTATCTTAAACCTAGAATGAGTGGTTCTTTCATTACTCAAACGTAGACCTACAATACCTAATGATACACATGCAAGAACAACTCTACATATTCCTTGTACTCTTGAAAGAAGTGCATTATATAGGTACATTTTCCCCGAGCCTCTAGCATCATCTAAGAAGAATACCTTTCTTGAACGTGTGCCAATAGCTTGCAGCAATTGTGGTAAGCATCTGGTTGATCCTCATTTAATGACCTCTCCATACACTTTACTATATTATGTTTCTCAGTAGCATTGAACATTGTCTCTTCAGCCATAGCACCAGTTTTACCATCTATTGTAGGCAACATATAATCACAAAGCCTCTTGCCATGTTGTTGTAGGAAGCATTCTATGTGAAGTATAGCTTAATTTTTTGCACATTAAATAGTACACTTGCATTAGAAATACACATCCTTAAGGCATAAACATAGTCCTCACAAAATTCAATACAAAATTTATCCCATAGAGTAGCCAGATGCACAGACTCACAAAATACTAATATGATTGCAAAAAGTTGTCTCAATTGCACTCCATTTCAACAAAAAAAATCCTCTTAAGGCAAAGTAACCATTCTTTATCATCTTGCAATAATCCTCTAGATATACATGACTCCTCATATGTATCATATTTATGATGTATCATAAATATGACGATCATACATCTGGAGGTCTTCAAAAGATTTACATCCCTTTCAAATGTTGAATAGCGTTCAAAGGTAGTAAACTTCACCAATAATTGGGACAATATTATAAATTCTACCAATAGAAACACCATGTTGTATTTGAGACCATGCTTTGCGATTTTTATTCCATACCCAACCACTTGGAAAATCCATATATGTGAGGCTACTTGCTTCTGGAAAGTTTTAATTTACAACAAACAATTTTGTCATGGTAGTCTTTTAAGTTCACTCTTGTAGCAAGTTTAATACATCATCACCATCTTGAAATATAACCATATTCTATGATGGAAGATGTACTTACAATTTCACTATGCATGTCAAAGCCAAATATTTTTCCACATAGCCTCGGATGTAGAAACATAACTTTCATTGAGATAACTCTTGATTTCATTAATAACTCCTTCAAAATCTTGAAGAACATCAGTGGCTTGATCATGTCCCTTGTAGGCATACTTATAAAGGAATTTAATGATAGTGAGAATTGAGCTAATCTTAATGATAAATGAGGCTTATAAGGAACAACCCAATGATGATCTAAGTTGTAATTTTTTATGGAACAAACCTTCCATTATCTCATTTCATATAACATGATATCCACTTTCATTTATAGCCATAGACAAAGTCATTTATAGCTGTAGATGATAAAAGAGGTCTATAAGGAACAACCCAATGATGATCTAAATTGTAATCTTTGATGGAACAAACCTTCCATCATCTCATTTCATATATATCCATAGACAAAGTGAATGTAAGTGGGAACATGAATCTATGTTTTCCATCAATATGGGTTCAAAGGACCACATGGCCCATGAGCATTACAACGGCTCACTACATTAAAGAATTCTAGAAACACATTCTTGTCAGGGAACTCTACACAAACCCTTTATCATAGTGGAATGAATCTATGGAGTTACATTCCAATGCAAGTATCAACAATATATGAGCATGATGAAGACCTTGCTTTTGAAACTCTATTACTGAGACATTTCCAATCACCTTCCCAAATAAGGCTTGCTTAATAAGAAAATGTATCATATCTAAGAACTTACAATAAAATACTTTTGCAGTCACATCAAGACGATTGACAACACTTTGTCCAAGTAATAAGACATCATCTATTTCCTTCCATTGTGGAATACATGTGAATGTGGTGAAGAGATCTTGTTTAGTCGTATTGCAAACAGTTGACATTGTTTCTTGGAGAGATTGACACATATATCTTGGATCTATAACAAAAGAAGAAGGCAATACAATTCTATGATCAACATTTTGACCTTTTGTCCTCTTTAAGCCATCTCTAGCCTCAACCATGTCAACCAATCCTTGGTACACTTCAACACAAAGTGTTCTTTGATTAATTTCTCATCCACAATAGTAGTGAATCCTCTATAGCACCTATAAGCACCAACACAATATATTGTTGTAGTAGCTTGCCCCCACAAAGAAGATACTCCACTGTATCATCTCTTTTTTGTAATCCAAAACCATAATAATACTTTTGACTCATCTTATTTTCATCGCTAGTCTTTAAATAAGGATGCCATCCATCTTCTCCACTTGGAAACAATAAAACATACAACAAGGATATACAATCCTCATGCATACTAGAGATTCTGTTCAAGCCCTAGTGTTGAAAAGTCAACACTATGTCGCAATGGCCAATATTTCTATCATCCCCTTGTCCAGGCATAATTATAGCAACTTCAGAACCCATTTGAGCAAGATATTGTCAACTATTACATTGATGCTCTACAATCATCATAATATTGGGATCATTAGCATCTCCAAACAAAGAAGTAACAGATTGTAGAGCATTGACATAGTGATTTAATCTATGAATCATTGATTGTAAACACATTAAAACACTATGGTATAAATTTAGAGCATGATGCAGTCTATTGCTTAACTCATGTTCAGTATCAAAAAGTATAATTTTGCAAAGTGTGAAACTTCATTGTGTCCTTTAGCTAGTTCCAAAGAACCAATGTTATGATAAATTGAGTTGTGTACCTTAAAAGTGTATATATCTCTCCCACCATAATTCGTAGTCTCATCAATATGGACACCAAGAGACACAAATATTGATACATTATTATATTCTCAAATATTCTGCAAGAACTATCTACTTCTCACCGTGCTCAAACTCATCAAATATTTCTATTCATTTGGTGTCTCATTCGATGGAAGTGACCTAAATTTTCCATCAGAGAAACAATATTTACTCACAAATGTTTGTATGTCTTTCCTTTAAGCTTCGATCCACATTTGGGGCAAAGAAAATCTAAGCTCCCTAAGTTGTGTAACACACACTTCTTGAAAAGAACAGATGCCATAGACTTGTGATGTAGAAGGAGAAAATTTCGGTAATCAAAGAAAATTGATAAGCAATGCTTTGCTAATTTAGTGTTAACCACTGGCGTCCACTTCTAGTAGTCATGGGCCGGGCTTGTCGGTCCAATAGGAAAAGGGTAAGACTGATCGCCGATGAAAGGGACACTCTAACAAGAACATTCAAGGGTTATTTGGCTAAGTATGGGTGCCCAAGTGTGAACCGGGTAAGCTCATATAAAAGTCACCTAAACCTAAAAATCATTCATTCTTTCATTTGTGCAATTGAAGAGTGCTCTTCCTCCATCTCCATCTTCGTCTTCTTCATCTCCTTGTGTGTGTGTGTGTGTGTGTGTGTGTGTGTGTGTGTGTGTGTGTGTGTGTGTGTGTGTGTGTGTGTGTGTGTGTGTGTGTGTGTGTGTGTGTGTGTGTGTGTGTGTGTGTGTGTGTGTGTGAGAGAGAGAGAGAGAGAGAGAGAGCATTGCGACAACAGCACGGTGGCGGTGAAGTGGTTGAGCACGGTGAAGTGGTTGAAATGTAGGAAAGGTAGAGAAGGAAGGTGTGTGTGTGCTGAGAAGGAGTTTGTTTTGCTGCTGTGTATTTTTTTGTTAAAAAGGTCTTGAAAGGTACTGTGTTTTTTATGTCCATAAGGTGTTTTCTCTGTGATAAGGTGTTAGGATTAAGGTAGTAGATCCATAATGTTAGTTCTGTGTAATGTACAATAATTAGTTCTGTTAGCTAATGATTTGATGTAGTAGTGCATTACTGTGTAACAGTAGTTGTATTAGTTGTAAGTAGATAGGTTAGGTGTGTGTGTGCTCGCGCGCACAGCGCGATCGTGGAGACCTTATCCCAAAAAAATAAAATAAAATAAAATTTAAAGGTAGGATCGGGATCGGGAATATCCCCCAAGCCCAAGTCCAG
Source organism: Adiantum capillus-veneris (assembly GCF_014529385.1). NCBI lineage: Eukaryota > Viridiplantae > Streptophyta > Polypodiopsida > Polypodiales > Pteridaceae > Adiantum > Adiantum capillus-veneris. The sequence goes on from NC_140935.1 coordinate 23,692,654, forward strand.
ACCCAAGCCCAAGATCACACTCAGGCTCAGGCCTCTGTCTCCCTTTAAAATTACATATTTTAGCCTCACACGTAGGTAAAAAATGACCTTTTTGAGGACCAAAGGAGCTTCGGGTAAGCGAACGCTATGTTGTAAAGCACACCATGACCCCCTGAGCGATATGATCATCTATCACACGCTCTAATCCAAAAACCGATCATTAAAAACCATTAAAATAACATCAAAAACCGAGTGAAAATGGACACCTAAAAAAGTAAGCGGTTAACCTTCGAGGTTATTTGCCGACACTTGTAGGGTGCCAAACGCACATGTATCTGTGTCTGGTCGTGTGCTAAAGGCCGAGGAACTAGCGAGCATTTCGACTTACGCGAGTTCTCGATACCCACCTACTTTAGGTTTTGGGCCCTCGACGGGAATCCAAGGTAGTACCACTCAGGACCCGCGTATAGCGTTTAGTGACTCTTCCTCTAACTACGAAGTCATGGAGGGTTCCCTAATGCCTAATCCCGATAGCTCAAGCCAAGCCATGCATGCCATGGGTCGGCCCGAGCGTGCTTAGCCGCTTGAAGGAAACCTTTAGTAGAGCCACTCGCTCCGAACATGGAGTTAATGATGTGAATGAGGGGGTGGGGAAGTAAATTATCCATTCATGACCACCAACGTAGACCCTATGCTCTTAGAGAGTGTGCACGTGAATAATTAATTCACTGCACCCCCTGACTCTTGAGAGCTATTCTCCTTTGAGGTCATATTACTTGATGGTAGAAGCCTTGTCAAAGTGCAAGAGGTTGAGCAATATATCATTGTGGCTAGGGAAAAGAAAATCGAGAGCTTACGCAAGGTGGAGCAATGAAGAGATTTAAAAGCGAAAGCTCCTATGTCAATATCATTGCTAGGAGAGCAATCTAGTACTCCTGAATTAGCAACCACTAAGGGTCAAACCATAGAGAGCCACATTGCATCCAGCTCAAAGGACACCCCTAGCACCTCAATCCTAGATGGAGCGTTCTTAAATGAGAACTGGGAGTACGAACTACAAACGAAAACTCTTATTGACCTATACACAGGTCACACCTATCATGTGGGTTGGCTAGATGTCCTACAATCCACAACGGGTGCTAATAGTGTGGAGGATCAACAACAAAGAGTTTGTGAGGTCATCCATAGAGTCATTGAGCTAGAGAGACAGAACAAGGGGATCCGCATGCCTTCAACGGGTCTCATGAGATTCTTGGATACAGAGAAGGCTAAACAACCAACCTTATCGCAAATGGAGACTCCCTCGGTAAGTCGGATGGATCCTCCATATGTGGTTTTGCCAGGAGTCTCAGTGCAATCTGAGCTCACAACTGATAGATTTACCTTTCCAAGTCTAGCTCATCTTTCCCTTGATGACACCATGCCTATCCCAATGATGGGCATGCCAAGAAACACGCCATGGACCTCATTTGTTAGTAAAGCACCACTACATGGTAGCGCAATGCCTGCAATAGTACCTACAAGTGTGTACCAATCATATATACCTATAGGTCCTCGCACTCATGTAGTCCCTACCCCTCCCATTGTTTCAACTACCTATGCTCCACAACCACAATACCCAAGCTCTTATTTCCATGGGACCATACCGGCTAGAATTAGCATGTCACATACAACGTCTGCTATGCCTAGGGCTACACATATGAACTTTGGACCGCCAAATGGTACAACGCCGTACCAAACGTGGAATCCAAGGGCTTCCTATGCGCCAAGACCAATGCCAATACCTACTCCACATGTAGTCTCTGGAGCACCTCCACCCATGGTTCCAGCTCACTTAGGTGACTTGGCAACATTTGCTCAAGCTATCGGTCGATCTATTGTTGAAAATATGATAACATGCCTGATAAAAAACCTAGAAGTAAGGCAGTACAAATAGCCAAGCTCACAAAAAAATTTAGTGGAGACGGGGATGTGAGAAAGCATATCGAAGTGTTTGAACAAATATGCGATTCTCTAGGAGAACGCAATCACCTGCATAAGAGTAATTCTTTAAGCCTAACCTTAAGTGGAAAGGCTGGGGATTGATATAGAACCCTAAGGGTGGAAGAAAAAACAATTTACCCTACTCTTAAGATACTATCCTTGAAAGAATACATACGAGAGGGAGTGCTTTGGGGTGTAGCCTCTCAACTCCATAAATCCCAACAAGAGGAAGGAGAGTCGGTGAGAAACTTTATTAGTTGCTTGAAGCATTTGAATTCTTGTTGTAATCCAAATGAGCACTTCAATAATAATCAATTGCTTGATAGATTCATTAGGGGATTATGACATGAGGATATCTACAATGGCCTAGTCATTAGAGGTATCACCACTTGGGAAGAAGTCACCACCAATGAGATCCAATTGGAGGATAATTTAATGATTCAAGGAGAAAGAGTGTCTGTTGAGTCTAAATCTATTAGCTCGCAAAGCATCGAGGCATCAGCCAATGACCCTAAAGCCTATTGCTAAGGAGCCAAAGATATTTGAGATGACTTTAGCAGATCTCACCAAGGCCATTCAAGAGAGTCTTAGAGACAATCGTGCTCCGCAAAACAATCATATGTATCCAAGAAGGGAGCAACAATGGTGCTCAATATGCTATGGACCGCATTGTACCAGTGAATGCCCTATTTTTAGAGTACAATTCAATGGGAACTGTAATGCATGTGGGGGGTATGGTCATCAAGCTAAGGATTGCATAGTATTTAAGTGTGCGATGGCCAATAGACCAACCTTAGCATGGACAGACACACATTGAGTGCCTGCATTGACGACCCCACCTCTTGAATGAACGTCACAACACATGGTCCCTAGGGCCCCAAATGTTGTTCAAACAACACCCTTACCACCTCCAGTGCTAGGACCGCAACCACCACATCCAAGAATCACTTCTATGAATCAAGTGGGTTGTGAGTCATCCATTGCTTATTTGGAAGGCTGTGAGGAAGATATAGACCCTAATATTGCCTATGGGATGGATGTGCTTGAAGAAAGTCCACAATACTACATGGAGGACTATTGGGGACAAGTCAAATCTGTTTATCAATTAGCTAATCTTGCTGCAAGAGGCCAACATATCAATTACACCAACCACCTCTTCAATGCTATGAGTGTGGAGGTCCACATCGTGGGGCCGAGTGTCCTATTAGGCTACAAAAGAACGTCACACTAATGCAAACCAATTGAGCGAGCGCGTCTACAATGTTGATACTCATGTGTAATCAATGTGGCATAGATCATTTGATTGCCCAATGTTCAAATAATCCAAATGCACCGAAGATCACGCCATTAAACTTGATTGAGGTTACTGAGGAGCCATCACAAAGTACACATGTGGTACCAGTAAACGTACTCACACGATCGACGCTCCAAAAAGAAAATTATGTTCTTGAGGAAAGAGACACAACATCAATTTCCCAATCTCAAAAAAAAAGAAATCACGAAGGAAGAGATCATAAAAAGCAGCAAAGTCAGAACCCAGTTCAAAGACCAACATAGGGATTGGTGATGACCCCGTATATATCAACGACGCTAAAGAAGATTTTTATTCAGGTGTGACCATGGAGACCAAAACGACCACTAAGATGGAAACCAACAAGGAAGATCTCCATGAGCAACAATGGCCAGGATCCAAGAAGAAGATAGGAACTTATCCAAACCCTACAGAGGAGATCGAGCGAGTCAAGAAATTAAGGAGTTTGGTAGAAGATACCCAAAGGGATCTAGAACCAGCACCTAGGCAAATCCAGATTACAGACACTGTGTTCCCTATGCAACAACAACCTCACCAAGTCCATAGACCCTTAGCCATACCTAGTGTCATCCAAGAAGAAAGTGACTTAAAGTCATGGGAAAGTGGGTGTACTCACTTCTTGATGGAAAGAATGTTTACAGAGGGACTACCTGATCCTATCAAAGAAATGGAGACCCCATCTTCCCCACGTCAAGGGACTCAAGCCCAAAATGTTCCATTAAACATTGCAAAATTGATGGATTTCATGTCTTCAGAAGTTAGAACCACCATCATGTCCAAACTATATAAATACCCTGAGCTGGTCTTAGCTCTTCAAGCCTTCCTCAATGGAGAACTGAAGTTTGGGCTACCACAATTTGCACAAATGGATGGAGTTGGGGAGATGCCAATAGAGGAGGAACACTTAGATCCACAACCCAACCTAGATGAGAACCTTGTGGTAGAAATATCTATTAACAAGTTGGGACAATACTTTGAGGGTTATGAATACAATGCAACCATACCAATCACTATTAAGGGATTAAATGTGAAGGGAATCCTTGATGGTGGCACTAGGGTTAGCATTGTGACTAAAAACTGTTGGGAAACTATGGGAAGACCTCACCTTGCGACCATAACCATAGTAGTGAAGATGGCCAATGAGCCTATTGTTAAACCTATTGGGATGCTAGAAGATCTCAAGATCAAGGTCTTTGAACATAAAATAAGAATTACCTTCATTGTTATGGATTTCTCCAAGCACACAATGGCATCAGAGATGATCTTAGGACGTCCTTTCATGAGGGAATCAAAAATGGTGCATGACTGGTCTAAAAACCATGTCTACTTGCAGTTCCAAGATTCTATCATTCGAGTGGATCTTGTAACTGGTCGAGCACATCCTCTAGGAAATAGGTTTATAATTGATCATAGATCTGACACCACAATTCACTCGGCCCCATTGCAATATTGTTACACGTGTAAAACGGACACTGATGTTGGGGAAGATTTTCCTTATATGGATGTACTACCTAGGATGACCGAGTCAGACAATGTGGATTGGGTCCACCTAGCAGCAACCATAGACACTTGGGGAAACAGAGGGACAACCTGGGTAACACCTGAGGGGGATGAAATGCCAGCACTCGTACCCTTAAATATGCTATAAGCAATGCATATAGCTTCTGATTACCTACAAGATGAAGGTTTGATTGGCATTGGAACCAGTAGCACCTCACAAGACTATAGCCCACACGATTTGGGGTCAGAATAATCAATTGAAATTGACTCTGAGGACAAAGAATCTAAGTTAAATCTTAGTGAAAATATGGGGACAAACCATTTAGGGCCCAATGGTACCCTAGATGACAATCTATCCAAGGGGGCAGAAGACACAAGTAGCGATTCATCTAGTGACTCTTCACTAGAGATCAACCATAATAAAAAATTAGACAAGACGAGTAAGAGATATAAGAGGCGACGATATCAAGCAAATGTGAGTGCTAGAATAAATGAAAAGAAATCTACCACAAAATGGCTTAGTTATATAGGGTCATGTGATGCTCATCGGAAGTTGGTAGATAACTGGGGTGAATACCTTCAAAGTGTTATGTGGTGTAGTCCACAACCCATTGATGTTGCACAACTAGAGCCTACAGAGAAGCCAAAGTTGAGTAGTACCATAAGGAGACAACAAAATCGAGAGTTAGCTCAACAACAAAAGGAATCAAAACTGAAATCACAGTCCATAGAACAATAGGACCCCACAGACTTACACCCTGCACCTGAACATTTCAAATCCTATACCACAGAGGAACGTAAGGTTGTGTATACAAAGGCTCAAAGAAAACCTATCGATGGGAGCAATGAAATCTATGACGGTCCAATGATAGTTAAGCAAATAGAGTTATCAAACCCAGGAGAAGAGTCCAAACCCATTTTCATTGCCCAAGATCTGACAGAGATTGAAGAGTGTGTACTTAAATAACTTCTCAAGGAATTCAGGGATATATTTGCTTGGACATATCATGATATGAAAGGTGTTCCACCTTCCGTGGTGCAACACACAATCCCCATGAATAGCATGGCTAAACCAGTTCAGCAACAACCCTATGCAATGAATCCTAAATATGAAAAAATTGTTCAAGAAGAGATTGAAAAGCTTGTGAAATGTGGATTCATATGCCCTATTCAGCACTCATAATGGGTGTCTCCAATAGTGATTATGCCAAGAAATAATGGGAAACTCAGAGTGTGCGTGGATATCAAGAAGGTCAATGCCGCCACTAGGAGGGACCATTACCCCTTGCAATATTCAGAACATGTGCTTGAAAGAGTTACAGGGAAGGAAGCTTATAGCTTCTTAGATGGATACTTTGGCTACAATCAAATCACAATTGCGCTAGAGGACCAAGCTAAAACATCCTTTATAACCGAATTTGGAGTGTTCACATTTTGTGTTATGGATTTTGGCTCAACCGATGCCCTTGCTACCTTTCAAAGATTAATAAACACTGCTTTTAGAGAATATTTGAGGGAGTTTTGTGAAGCTTTCTTAGATGAACTGTGTGTTTATTTCTCTTGGAAAGAACATCTATCATGCTTACAAAAGTGTTTTGAGAAGTGCAAATTGTATTGCATCTTCTTAAACCCTTTCAAATGCCAATTTTGGGTTAAACATGGAGTCATTTTAGGGCATATAGTGTCCAAAAATGGGATTTCCACAAATGAGAGTAAAATTAAAGCCATTGCTGAATTGCCACCACCTACAAACTATAAAGGAGTTCAAGGTTCATGGGTCATGTTGGTTATTACCGACAGTTTATTTTAAACTTTGCCAAGATAGCTCGTCCTTTGTACAAGCTTCTTATTGAGTTCCACTCGACCGCGCAGTTTGACCATGCCATATGAGTCATTGAAAAAGACCTTGACTAGCGCTCCTATTCTATGAGTGCCCGATTGGAATGTAATTTTCCATGTGCATATTGATGCATTGAACTTTTCTATTGGGTGTGTTCTAGCTCAACCAGGAGAACATAAACTAGACTACCCCATTAGCTTTGCAATTCGTCAATTGAATGATGCCGAGAGAAACTACACCACTACAAAGCGAGAAGGTGTAGGTATGAATTATGCAACGAAGAAATTTATCTACTACCTTCTGGCCAACAATTTTGTTTTCTATGTTGAACATCAAGCGTTGTTGTATCTAGTAAATAAACCTTGTTCTGCGGGAAGAATTACACGATGGTTGTTAATTTTCCTTGAGTTTGATTTTACCGTTGTGGTGAAACCTAGTAAAATACATGTCATGGCGGATCATTTGTCTTGCATACCCAATGGTGAAGCCCTTACTAGAGTCGATGATGAGTTTCCTGATACTTCTCTATTACTAGTCGAAACCATACCTGAATGGAGTGGAAAGATTGTGAAATTTCTAGTTAATGGTTTTCCACCCAAAGAGCTTCGTAAAGACATAGCTCAAAAACTGTTAAAAGAATGTGAACCTTACTCTCTCATTGCAGGAACCTTAACAGCCGAGAGTGGTCGTTAGGGTAAGATTAGAAGTCTCACAAACTCAAGATTGGCATAGTTACAAATTGTACGTATTATTTGATATTCTCCATGCAACATTGTGAGGTTCAAGGCATGGTTGGAATAATGACTCCTTATGTGACCGTGCTTGAGTTGTTTTTCAAATCTATGTTTGGGCATAGTGAGTGAGTAGGACTACATATCTTTTACTAATAGCATTAAATGCTCTATTTCAATCCACCTATTCCAAATGGACGTAAGTATAGCGTGAATTCAACTTGGGTCAGAACCAAGAAAATAGGGCCCTTTGAAGATTCTTGGGGCCCCTATTTGTATGGTTCTGACTTTAGTCACATCAATTATTATGAAATTAGTGCACGAGACAAAACCAAGCGAATAAAGACCTTGAGGGATACTCTAGGCCCAATATTCACTTGGTTATGACACCAAATACAGACCAATTTTTAATAGAAGTTTTGGCTTTCTTTTTCTTTCAGGCATGGGGATCGTAGTCTTGGAGACAGACGATGTGGACAAGGATACATGTGAAGAAAAACTATACATGTTGTTATACAACGCCCATGCTCATCACCATGCACCAAAACTATAAAAAATGTTCAATGGAGAGTTTTCTATACGGAGGATCATTGATTGCTTATTTGAGTACCTGCAAACCCATTTGCAACAGTATGAGGCAGTCATTTCTGACAATTCCATGAAAATTGATGGCATGAGATATGTGCACCCAACCAACCTTGACCCTGACAAGAGACCGAATCGTTGTCTAGAAAGGTTTCCCTCCAATACACTGCTTGTACAAGGTAGGTGTATGAAGCACTTTAAAAAGTGTCGCTTAGTGGAATTCAACCACGGGTTTGTCTGCTACTTGTACTTGCAGACGGATGGTGAGTCAGAGACTTCCCAGTCTCATCAACTTTTGGTAGTTGCCCATTGGCGCCGAAGGAGAGGTAGAGGATGTGCAGGTCCAATTTGACCCAGAAGAAGAGCGGGTAGAGGTATTAAAGGAACATTTGATGCGGGCTTAACTCTTGCTTCTCTTGCAAATGTAGCATTAGGATGCAAGCAAGAAAGCCCAAATAAGGAAGTGACTTTGCCTCTAAATTTTGCTCCGAGCTTTGCTATTGCGGGAGACACCCACTACATTCTGCTCATAGATATCATGCATGAGCTAAATATATGGGAGGACTACTGCCTAGTTGCAATTGTAATTTTTGGTGAGGTAGACATGGGATTTGTGGATGATGATGGAGTGGACCAACATCTTCTTGCTGACACAGCTGTCCACGACTCACAGTTCACTTCAGGGTGTGAACTGATCAAAGATACATTCAATGAAGCAAAGTCCGGAGAGGCCAATTTTCCAACAGATGAGCAGTTCCAATTAACAACAAAACAACTTGTCTTGGAAAACATGGGTAGGCCCATGGCACCCAGAGCCCAGGTCCTGAATAGCCAGTCTATTCACTTGTGGGGAAAGTCGATGCTAGAAATAAACGGGAATCAGATGGTAATTTTGAAAGGCATTCAGATGGTATTCGAGATGGTCATGTGATGAAACATCATGATCAATATTTTTTTTGTTGAGAGGTGCTAGTGTATGACAATAGTTTCCTTAGAAGAGTGGGAGGCTCACGGAAAGGGCTTGTCACTGGAGTATAAGGCAAGGATGCGGCGTTGTCTCACTACGTCAGGTGTTTCAACCACAAAAAGGTTTGTAGAAACAGTTCAAGTACTGGGCAATTGTACTCATCTCACTTACGGCCCATAAATGTTTTAATATTGTTTTGTAGATCATAATATACCACAAGCAATACTTCGAGGACAATGCAAAGTTCCCACTATTTGCAATGAAAGTTGTTACAAGATTGTGTGGTGGGCACCCCCTCCCACTAAACATAGAAAGACTAATTTTGATTGAGAAACAGTTTGCTCTAGGCATTGGGTATGGGTGCCAAGCACTCAGAGCCCCTTATTTCATGTCCTACATAGTTCAGGCTCTGGCTGCAAGGGTTGAAGATCTGGAGAGCTTAGATCCATACAGCAAGCGGCTGTTTATGGGGGAAAGAAGATGCCTGATGCCCATGGGGATGCTGCCATCAATAGAGGAACGACCTCGACTACGGAGCTTGCACATCGAAGAGGTACAGAGTGAGAAGGAGGTGCATCGAAGAGGAACAAAACGATGGGCTCAGGTCCATCTTTTCCTGCTCCTAACTTGTTATTATCGCCACCTCGCATGGTGCTCCCCCACATTTGAATTTCCCCAAGCCATTTGTTTCTTCTCTTTGCGGATGTGTTGTAAAGACCGTGTAATTTTTGAACTCTTAAGAAGCTCCTTCTGCCTTGCTCTATGAATAAGTCATCTATAAGTCCATTGGTGTAACTCTAATAGGCTATTGGCCTTATCCTTTACTCCCCCATGTCTAGTGTGCTTAAAGTTGCCATGTAGTGAGTTTTTTCCATGCCTAGTGTTGACCATATTGATAGTGATTTGTATGTCTTGGCAAAATATGGACTATGGTTGAACAGTATGTGCTACATTGAAATAAAACAAAAGAGTGAGTAGAGTACAATTTTAAATTTTGTTTGTATACATAACATGATAACCCACCCCACCCTATAAGGTAAGCCTTCTTCTAATCCAGCAAGGCTACTTGAAATGATGTGAGCTTACTTTGGTCCCGAGAATGCTGCTCAACGTAGTGGAAAGTTTTATATAGTGATTTGTTGTCCACCCCACCCTATAAGGTAAGCCTTCTTCTAATCCAGCAAGGCTACTTGAAATGATGTGAGCTTACTTTGGTCTCGAGAATGCTGCTCAACGTAGTGGAAAGTTTTATCTAGTGATTTCCACACATTCGCTTTGTGATTTTGAATTGCCCCACCACCAGCATTGTCTTTAACCACTTTGTGTAACTGTTTCCATTTATTGAATAGGTTTCTCCTCTCCTCTCTATCCACATCTTTGAGGCTAAACCCAATAAACCTTCTGGCCTTCACGCCGCCTATCGATGCTTTCCTAGGTTCCTTGTCTTAGACATGTTAGACGACTTTGAGACATCTTAGGGTCCTCTTCCATTTTGACATTTCCTCCATGCAAACCAATGTCTGAGAGCACTCCCTCTAATGCTTTGATCACTCTTTTTGACTTGCTCTTTGGCTTTAATGTCCATCCAAAACATATGTACAAATGAACCACCTTTTCAATTATTTGACCGAGTGCATGAAGTGTATAGACGTGAACTCTACTTAGAGGAATATCAAGCACTAGCCTAAAAGTTTTATCTTGAAGATGTCTGTTGGGAGCTCTATTCCATTACACACTTTCAAGAGATTGTGCATCAGCCATGCAATATAAGCATGGATTTTCCACAGCTACATTGTGTGTTATGTTGTACATACACTTAAGAGTCTTTAAGTCACCTGTCATGTGTCATTCCACTGTATAGTCACCAAATCCTTCCACTGAAAGTATGACTCCGTTTCTTTGTTCACTTATGATAGAAGGAATTTGGGTTTGACTAAAAACCCAATCGAGGATTTCAAAATCTTCCTTATCAACCTGTCATGAAAAATGAAAACAACAAAATAAACAACCAAATAATCAATATTTTTGTTATTATAGAGTGAACTAAGTATACCTGAAATGATCCTAGAGCTAGAATGTTGTTTTTGGATTGCACACTGAAGTATCGTGGATCCTCTTTCGTTATTGATGGATCTAGAGCTCTGTTCATGAGGGTAATGGTAACTCTCTCCAGCTTATTGTTCTTCAGGACCTCGCACTTGTCGAGCTTCAAAAAAAACTTGAGAACCCTACCGCACTCCTCTCAACTGATGTCAAAAAAGTGAATTGCATACCTTTGCGATGCTTCAAGATCAATGAAGAGGTTGTTGTGATTGTTAAACTATACCTCTTTGCCACCCTTGCCTAAGAATGTTGCTTCAATATAGAATGGTGACCCAAGTTTCTCAAACACCTCATCATTTCCGTGCCGGCAAATCAACCTTTACATGTTATGGCTTTGGCAGCAATGATCCTCTCTATAGTTTATTTTGAGACCTTCTAGCTAATGCTTTGAAGAGTGCCTTGTATCCCATGTGCAAGATGGCACTCTCATCAAGTATTGCTTGCACTTTCATTGGTTCCAGCTGATTCTCGTTCATAAAGGAGGTAAGGAGCCTCCCTTTCAACTTATGAATTTTTTTTTGAGTTATCATCTCTTCAACTACTTCTTTTGGAACTAGACGGCTGTAATGCACTCCAGTATTAAAGCCTACACCGTTTGAGTTTGGATGCAGCAAAGACCAGCAAAAAAAGCACCATCCGTTATGATCATGTATAGGAAAGTGTATATGTTTCTTAGTGAAGTACATTGAAGATACAAAAGCAAAAACAAGCTTCTAGTTACCTTAAAGCTCATATTTGTTTTTCAAGCCACCACTACCAATCTTCATGTTCTCTATGTTGCACACATCTCGTTTTCTTTTCCGACTACGAAGCACGGTGTCTTTCTCTCGCAAACTTGTGATCGTGTTCTCAAGTCTTTGGATTGTCTCTTTGTTTGATGAAATCTTCCAAGAGCATGCTTCATTAAGTTTGTTCAGCTACATGCTTTCCATGGCCAAGAGGTTTCTTTTCTTTTCCGCATTCAATCCTCTCATTTCCAAATGTTTCGTGTATCCCAATAGCCCATCCTTACCATCTCCTATGAAATGTAAGAGGTTAGTGATATTAGCAAAGAGAGGTGGCGCATTTGTCGTAGGATCCTTTGGATAAATAGACCCATTGGTCCACAAATCCAAATGATGTTCCTTTTTTGTCCTTCTAAGTTCTTTCTCCCGTTGAGAGAAGAAAGACTCCCTCTTACGTTTCTACAATGGTGCGTACTCTTGCACTACATCAACATGAAGATGATGTGTGTGTTTTCTTTGGGTAAGTGTTGAAGATAAAGAGGTTGAGGATTGCAAGTTAAAATTGGTGTTTTCATCAGAAAAAGAAACGTTTTCCATTCCTAGAGTTGATAGAGAAATAGACAGACACTCAAAACTCATGAAATATCTCAAGTTTTGGGAGGGAATGTCATATTCTCATGTTTAGAGTTGATAGAGTTCCTGTGGCTTATGTTTCATGAGGGAACGCTTGTAAGTTGGAATTTCAAATCATTAGTTATACGATTAGTTGGATTCCTGACTAGAGAACGAAGGATAAGAATGATAAAGACGGCGGCTACCTACCAAAGAATGTCATTTTGGCTTTTTGTTGGTGCAAAAAAGTATCACATAAAATGCACAATTTAACATTTTTATTTTCTCTCTTCTCTAAGCCGACGTGGAACTTCTTACAGGGCCCAAAAGTGAGTCCAAATTTCTCCTAATGATGAGATGGCTTATCAACTCAAGCTGCCAACCATTGGCTCATACACAATGCTTTTTATGTGAGCCTACTTAAGCCCTACAAAGGAGAGCCCCAAGTAAACCAATTATTGAAGATGTTAGCAGCAGCAAGCTAACTCGGATATCATTTTTTGGAGCTTTTATTGTAAACACTTATTATTTTGATAAATCGGGAATGTTGTAACTCCTACTTTGTAGATAAACATTGTAATTGATGAGCCGGGGCTACAAGCTTCTAGATTGTATCAACCTCTCTTTAGTTAGAGCTCCCAGATTATTAGTTTTGATCACAAAACCTTGGCTAAGGTATAAAAGCCAATTCTTGTAAGTTTTTTTATAAGTTTTGGATAATAGAAACACAGCGTGAGCTAATGGCGCTCACTTCTCTCCTTCTCACGCTTCCTATTCCCTTCTCGGTTTTCACATTGCAGTGCAGTCTGTTGCTTTGCAACCGCAGGTAAGAGCTCTATGCATTGACGTAAGCATTTCATGGTAATCCGTATCTTTTGGCATCGTCAACCTAATTTCATCATAAGTAGGAATTTAAGATTTAAAATCAAAAACTGAGTATAGGCGAGGTATTGGGGCATCATTGCTAAGCATTTAGATTCATTCTGGGTCCAAAACGACTAGGTCAAAAACTCACTGCTGTTAATAATCGTGATTTTTACACTTGACCTAAAGTGAGATTTGAGACCATAAGCATGTGTGCTTTAGGTCTTATAAACATGTGAAGTTTTGTAACGTTTGGATGTTGTTTGATGCTATAACGGATGTGATTTGTTTGCCAATGAGCGATTATCTTTTGGTGATTTCAGTCATTTGAGTGTAGCTTGAGTTAGATGCGAGTTGTTTGTTGTTTTTCAAGAGATTGACAACCTCTTGTAGCCTCTATGCACTAGTCGAGTCAGCTTTGTCCCATGGATTGACACTTTTCACAACCCCATTGCAGTAGAACCTAGGAGTAGGGTAAGTAGAATCCGAGGTGGAATCTCAGATCATTGCTCTATCCAAAAGAATCAATTGTGAGATTGTATATGTGAAGTTGCAGAATTTCAGGTCTACGACTAGAAATAGCACCAAAAGACTGTCAACCACCACTGAATCCGACTAGAGAGCGTGGTTTAAAAGTTGTATGAACCACTGCGTAAGCTTAAGGATACATTGAGGTAAAAATTTCAAGAGTTTCTAAAAACTCAGATTATTTACTTTTTCTTGATATTTTAGGCCAAATTAAATTTTGACTTGACTCAAAGGCTTAAAATAGCTGATGAAAAGACTATCCAGTGAGAAAGTTCAAAAAAGGTGCTCATTTTAGGCTTAAAGTAAATAATCGTGATTATTTACTTTCAGCTCAAAATTGACCAAGGTTGATACCAGGGACTCTATGCATGTGTACAAACATCTTTTGTAAAGCCCCATAGAATTTAGATCACCAAAGTGACCAAAAACTTGGTAAAAATTGAATTATGTACTGCCTTTCGAGAACTTGAGTGTAAATTGAGACAATTTTGTTCAAACTCAGTGAAACTTGACTCATAAGCTTATATTGATTTGAGAAGCAAGTGTACATGCTCAGTTGACCAAAAAGATGAAAAAATTTTCTAGAAGTAAATAATTGCGATTATTTACTTTTGTCTCATTTTTCAACTTTTTTTACCAAACCAACATACCACTAGTTTTAGCATGTTATATAAGCCCACAAACCAAATTTGGTAAGATTTCAATCATTGGATTGAAAATTGTGGCCAAATTTGCAAAGTGAGTTTGTAGACACAAAGTGAGTCTGTACACACAAAATTGTTGACCATTTGAACAAAAATCATCCAAAAATGATGAAACTTGGTTAGGGAGCTTAAGTTAAGCTCCTTAATAGATTTGTGTCAAGATTGTGACAAAAACGTGCATAAAAATAGCAAGAGTAAATAATCGTAGTTATTTACATCTGCTACAAAATTTGATATTCTTGCACATTTGAGTATACCACAAGGTCAAGCATATCAAGTATACCACACAAATCAATTTTGGTGAAATTTGGATTACAAAGTGAGACTTAAGCCAAATTCTTGAAAACTGAGTCCGTGGACACAAAACAGTTGATAACTTTAATAAATTTTGTTCAAACCAAGTGAAACTTGTCCGGAGACCTTAACAAGCTGCATACTTGGCAAAACAAGCCAGAAAGTGTAAAAAATTGGGGAAAAGTAAATAATCGCGATTATCTATTGATACACAAAGATAGACTTTTTGACTTTTGAACTTGTATAGAGTTAGACCAACATAATACAAAGCCACAGGGCAATTTTGGGTTCAATCGAATCCAAATTGGTACATGTTCACTCAATTTACAAATTGCAAATTAGTCCTTTGGCTTTTTGCAAAAGTAGAATCTGAAAGTCTCAATTGCTAACTCACTTACTCAATTGAAGTGATACACATAGACCAGTCACAATAGTTAGCAAAAATTATACAGTCTTTATGAAAGAGTAGTTAAGTTTGATTAAAACTGATACAGGAATCGGGTTGCAGACAAGGAATTGAAAGCTTGATAGAAGTTGCAATCAAGTCAAGTGGAAGAAATTGATAACAAGTCAATCCAACGGTAAGTACTCTATCAAGGTATTCACAAGTCTATATGAACCTTAGATCTAG
This sequence comes from Adiantum capillus-veneris, assembly GCF_014529385.1. Lineage (NCBI taxonomy): Eukaryota > Viridiplantae > Streptophyta > Polypodiopsida > Polypodiales > Pteridaceae > Adiantum > Adiantum capillus-veneris. The sequence continues at coordinate 23,708,012 of NC_140935.1, forward strand.
TCGTATACTAGAAAACCAAGGCATATTTGGAGAGACCTCTAGTAGAGTATCCATCGTAGACAGTGTTAATCAAGGCGATCACTTGGACACTATCTTTGAAGAAGTCTCAGACACTTTTTCAAAATCAACATCTGAAATGTCTTCCTATTCAACTCATTTAGAAACTGGAACGACAGTGCAACATAAGCACATAATCTCTTTTTATAAGACTAATCACCATGGAGCTCAGATTTACCTCGATTCTAATGAAGCGTATGCTATTCATGTTGATGACCATGGCATAGATTTTGAAGAGAAAATCAAGGCAAAAAAAATAAGGAAAAATATACATGGATAAAAATGGAACTCAGTATTTACAAGTTGAAAACCTTGATGTGATAAACAAATGGGGTTTATAAGTAGATACCATAATTCCAGATGTGGCAGCAAAAGAAGGACCATCGACTTTAGAATTTGAGGGATATGATCAAGTTGATTTGAAGCCTTTAAAACGGCTTAGTACAGATAATCCTAGGATCGGAGTCTACTGTCGGGAGGATAGAAACATCAAAGATCTTCTATGAACTTCCCATGCCAAATCAGGACAATTAACTCCCATGAAGATCATCTGTATCTTCAAAATCAAAGACAAGGGTTCAACAAATCTACCAACCTACCTATTTAGGGATTGTTATAACAATAATTTTGTTATGATGACTCCTGAGGAGGTGGAACAAACCAAATACCAAGGGTACTCCATAAGGGATTGGATATTAGGCCAAGGAGCAGAAACTATTCCAAGAGATGAACTCCACGAGAGATCTTTTGAGAGTAATGTTAAGAAACCAGAAACCGCCTCATCACAAAGAAAATTGGGTGACACTAAAGCCAGTTCAAGCTACATGAGTCACTATTTCCAACAGACTAGTTTGAAGGACTCGAAATAGGACCAACTGCCAGGAGATCGGGAGTTGAACCAAATAGACGTGTCAGACCAGCTGATTTTCAAAAATGGATCAAAAAATAAAGTGGATCTAGGGATCCATATGACCACTTAGCAAGATTTAAACAAGTGCTAAGAGAAAAACGTATATTTGATTTCCATACTCAATTTGAGGAATTTGGAATGACATTAGAAGGAAAAGCATTGACATGGTTCCAAAACATTCCACCAAGGTCAATCATGGACTTAAATATATTAGCTCAAGGATTTGTAGCTGCTTGTTCCAAAACGGGGATCAAACACAATACGGTAGCTCAAATATATAGCTTCAAACAGAAACAAGGTGAGTCTATTTAGGGATTGTGCAACTAGAATGAAACAATACATTGCAAGATATCCAGAACTAGAGATACCTCTGCAGAAGAAATATTAGTATCATTGTTTCTAGAGGGACTACTAAACAAAGAACTTCATACTATATTGTATAGCAAGAAGCATATGACCCTAGAAGAGTGTGTGTCAAATGCTATTGACTTAGGAGACAATTGTGATATTTTCAATAAAGAAGATGTCCCTAAGGATAACCAAAGCGAGAAAACAATATCCACCAAAACAGCACAAGTGGGAACGGCTACTACAGCTCCGCTTACATCCATAGAAGACATGCTCAAAACGATGAATAACATGAAAAAAGCACCTATGAGTGGACCAAGACAAGGGATGCCTCAATAGGAACAACCAATTAGGTCACAAAAATGGTGTGCAATCGAGGGTAAACGGACTTTGGACATAGATTTAGTGTTCTTGTATCCACTCTCATGCAAGAGTGAGATTTGTGTATGCTCATGTGGCTACGAGTTATAGGTAATCGGTTTTGAGCTCTAACATGCTTTACAAGTTATAGGTATAGGGATTTGCACTTACTTTGCAAGCAGCTTTGTGGGATGCATTTTATAGCATTGTGTTTTTTCATTACTTGCATATATGGTTATGCATTTTATGCTTCATTGAGTTGTTTATCCCCAGCTTCAGATTGCTTGGTTTAGTGACGCTTTTGTGCTTGCATATCTTTTGTTTCACACTTGTTCATGAGCGGATTTGAGTGACAAATACATTGTACATCATATTGTAGAGCCGTTTTATGCCTATGCAAGCATCAAACTTAATGCGGTTGATCATGGTTATGATTATGTAGTGGTAGAGGTGATCTCCCACTTTGGCATCTTTGGTGCAGTTTATGGTCAACATTTTGATTGAGAATTTTCTTAGTTTATAGGGGAGACTCTATTAATTTTGTCCCAATATTTTTCGTCATAGTTTTGGTTTTATCACCATACATTTTTACTACATATGTACTCTTCATTAATATCACATCCATCATGTGTGATAGTTCAGAGTCGATAGTGACAACTCATGAGAGATTACGGTCTCATAGTTGCCAATATATGCAATGTTGGCATTATGGTCATACATGGAACATGAGGCAATGTATGCAAGATGCAGATGTGGTTTCGACACATGCGGTGTCTTCACATGTCATCAATGGTGATTTCACGTTTACCTCTAACATTCCTCTTGCTTACATGTCTTTGAGAGGTGGAACTTCTTTCTATTGGTTGCTAGATGAGGCTGAAGTTTTCCACGTCACACCACATCATGAGTGGTTTATCACTTTCTCTAGTGGGAGATTTGGATGTGTGCACATGGCCAATGGTTTGTCGTTCACATTGCAAGAGTGGGAGATGTATGCTTGGCATTTCTTAGTGGTGCATCATATATACTTTGAGATGTTTGTTATGTTTCTTAGTTGAGACAAAGTTTAATCTTAGTGAGACGATTAGGAGATTGTGGGTGTTAGATACTACTTAGAGAGCAGTTGTTTCAGATGTGTTGCGGATTGCTAGTGATTGTGGGGAGAGCCTTAAGTGGTTTGGTCTACCCCATGCATGTAGCTAAGATATGAGACAATTTGGTCTCAATTGTGTTGCAGACATGTTGGTGAGAGACGAGAGTAGTCACTTTTGTAGATCTCTAAATTCTTGTGTAGGATGTGTGTGTTACTACGGAGTTAGAGTGGCCATCCTCTGGCAAGACAATAGGTTTACCCTTTTAGGACAAAGATGCCTCCTACTACAAAGATGGATGATATAGAGTTTTTTGGTATGCTTAGGCTAGAAGCTGATATGGTTATATTAGGATATGTGGATCCATTCCCTATTGATGAGGTGGAGGTGCTTCTCTAGGAGTCAGAGTCAACACATCCATACGTGATTAATCCCTTTGGTGATTATGCATTTGATGTAGATAGTGCTAAGCACAACTTTTGTTAGTCTTTGGGACTCTCCTTATAGTGTCGAGATCCAAAATAGAAGCTACATTGGAAATGTTGTAGCTGGGGTTGTCAGTTAAGAAATGATGATTGACACAAGCATGGTGCATCATGGAGTTATGGACGTCATTACGGGATACCTGCAGGATATGCATGTACATTCTAGCAGAGATACATGCTTCAACACGTCGTTAAATCTTATATGGTGGCATGCATGTACTTTGAGAGAGCTAGAGCTTATACGATAGCACATTGCTAGATTCTATATGGTGGCATGCATGTACTTTGAGAGAGCCAGTGGGCATAGATTAAGAGATTCTCTCACCTAACATTGTATATTCTTCTAAGTCCTATAGTGGATCCACCTATTGGCACACTTGTCGTTAAGTGGGAGGTTGTTGGGGTATAGGCGATGCGCATCACCTTAAGCAGGATACAATATACAGATGCCCACTTACTTTCCCCTTGTTCTTTATACATATACAAGAATAAAGAGATCTCTCAATTTTCTATTTGAGAGGTTAGCTCCACCCACACATTTTTCTTGTCTTAACAATTGCTACCTACAACTCAAGAAAGTGAACCCACTCGATGCTAGAAATATTTGTAGACCATTCAAAATGGCTAGTTCGTGTGTAGTCCCCATCTCTAAAAAATATCCCCCATAACCCGTGTGCTCCTCATCCTACGAACACCTGGCAAACCAATATCACTCACATCCAATTCTCTCAATATCTCCTCTGAGGTATCATAGAAGACTGTTTGAGAGTGGCTCGTCTTGGCATTGAAGTCCCCCCATAAGGATAACATCCCCATCTCTAGAAAACTCCCATATATCCTCATTCAAAATCATATAAGGTGACTGTCCCTTGCGGGATGCATAGCGAGATGTGCTTGGTGGAAAATAGCATATTGCAATGTAAAGTGGCCTCCCAGTCTTTGCTCTCACCTTGACCCACATATGCCTGGCATGCTCATCTCTATGAACAATATGAATGAGGGACTGCAACTCCTCCCTGAATAAGACTACCGCACCTCCTGACCCACATCCTCGAGGAAGCTTCCCATGTTTTTTGTTGCTCCTCCTCTTTAAGAGGTTTTACCTGCTCTTTGATATTGTTCAATTCCTCTATCACTTTGGGCTGGTCATCTTTAGCTTTTTTTAATTTACTTTTTCTCTCTGCAAACTCTCTCTTGAGTTTTGCAATCAGGGAATCCTTTTCATTCATACACTTCTCCATCTTTGATTCCATTCCGCAAAGGTGGTGATTGTTGCATCCAATTCCTTTCTCCCAAGGACCTGTGCTACCTCTATTTTTGCCCTCATCCTTTTCTGCATTTCTTCTGTCAGTTTGTTATACCATTGGACTTTGCATGCCTCCTTGTCTTTGACAAGTTCTTTTACCGTGTCTGCTCTCATAAGATTGAGTTCAACCCGAATCATCATCTGAACCTTTTCATACTTGGTTTCATCCTTGATCTTGTTGATCTTGCCTACTCTCATAGAGTTCAGTGATAGTACACTATCCTACATCTTCCACCGGAAGGTGGCCATTGCCATGGGTGGAGTCCGGTACTCATCACCCTCTTCATTCATAAGTGGTTCCATCTTAGCACAATCCACTAGAGATAGAGATTTTTTTGTCGCCACAGTGCACGTCGATGCATTTACAAACTTTTGATTGCCTTGCACGCGTCGTAGAGCATAATAGAGGGAGAGAGGAAAAAGGGAAAAAAAGAAAAAAGCGCAAGGCGTTTGTCTTCCACTTTTTTGTCTCATGGTGTGCAAGGATGCATTTGCTACCCGTTGGTTGTGGTGCGCACACTGTAGAGCATACTAGAGAGAGAGGGCTCTATACTTCCCCCCTCTCCTCTGCCGTTTTCCCTCTTACCTTGGCCCTCCTCTCTCGTGCTTGCTTCCCTAGTGCTCCTCCCTCCACCCCTCCTCATGCCCCTTGGCTTCCCCTTGTGCACCTACTTGAGAGAGAGAGAGAGAGAGAGAGAGAGAGAGAGAGGGAGAACCTCCCTAGCAACCAGATCTGCATAGTGCCTAGAACATAGACCCTGTGATCATAGTTCACCTAAACAAAAATCTACAATACAATGAGTCACTCAACTATTCACCTAACATTTCTTATTTGAAAAGTGATAGTTTTGATTGAGGGCTAGAATTTGGATTGTTGATTTTGACAGATACCAAGCTTTACATGTAAAAGTGAAGGTGTAGCTAGCCATGGAAAACTATATTTAATTTTTTGTAATTTGACTCAATAAATCCCACTCCAATGTGTCCTATAGCTACATGAACTCTATTCTTGTGCATTTGATCCTCAACTACAACATCGTTGAAAATAGTCCTGTAAATGTGTTCTATGTTTAGAAATATTTGAATAGAGAGTGGATGATAGGTAGAAAAGGATATTATGTCTTTCTCACTATGTGTGTAATAAATAAATAACTAACCTACCTATATAATTTTGATAAGGGAGTACTTTGATAAGAGAATAATATTTAAATAATTGGGTTCATAATGGGAAAAGAAACTACAATAAATTTGAATTTCTTTATTTTCAATGCTCTCCACTTGTGAGCTAGTTGTGTATTACCTTTACAAAAAGTTACAAAAATATTTTCCCTAGTATATCCTTTACACAAGGTGGGGATTATATCATTACATACATGTGACAATCATTCACAACTTGATACATTCGCTTAGTTTATAATAAAGCTTGATACATCCAATTTACCTATACCTGATGAGCATTTACAACTTAATATATCTTATTCTCTACCATTAGATTTGAAAGACTGCAAGAATTATTATAGCATCATGGGGCTCTAAACACATTCCTTGATCTCCTTGTCTTGAGTTAGCTCCTATGAAACAACAACTACTCTATAATATCTCAAAAACATTATAACAATACATACCATCTTCATTTCCATATGAAAGAGAGATCCACATGTGTAGGTCTATCGACACATTACGTCACCATCTATCGACACAAGAGTAGAGGCATTGTGGTATGATATCCTAAAATGGTGGCACACCTCAAGCTTGCTCTATAACCATACAATCAACGAAAGTACTACCCATAGGGCTAGTGAGTTCTATGTTAAACAATCTTTCTTTGAGCACTTAAATATAATTTGGTAACTCCTCCAAGTGCATTCCCTTATTAATTCTTTGACCTCTATGCCTTCTAGGACCTTGGAAAACTCCCTAATTCCTTATCATTAATATTGTTCTCAACACCAAATATCTTACACTCTAGATGCATTCTAGTAAAGTACTAATCATATATCCTCTTTCTGCCTAGTATGAGATCCCTTATTTGGAAAAAAAAATACTAAGTTTGTGTAGAACCATTTGTATCCTCTCCTTTCTAAGAGCCATTTTGGCTTTTAGAGCGCACCTATTATTTTTTTTTAAAGGAGGTACAGATTACCAATATGTGCATTGTTAATTTTATTCATATGAACCATAATAAGGTAAACCACAATATCATCCCTAGGTTCTACCATACAACCACTCATAAGGTTGTCATACTTTCTCATCTTGCCTCTTTTGCAAGCATTCATATCCACAATAGACAACCTTGGCAACAAAATCATCTAAAAGGAGAGTGCTATAATGATCATATAATCCATAGTGATACACATGAATATGGCACCAATCTCATAATTTCCAAATGTGTAATATGTTTCATATCTCAATGTCAAGAACTCAAACATCCCTGTCGGTCTCATACCCAAAAAGGAGTGGCATGTGTGGAGGTATGTAAGCGCACTCTATGACAATAGTGAAATAGACCGAACATGCTCCACAAAATGTTGGAAAGATCTCAACCCTTACAATCATGTGATCTCTCATAATCCAATCTTGCTTTTAAGGTTTGGAAAACACACACCATAGCATAAACATGAAATTGCTAATTGGTGTAGTTATGTGGAAGCACATTGATTGTTATGATGACTATCTTTGTAGCTATGCTTGACTTTGTCATATAAATGAAACCCTCACGGCTCACGGACACCCTATCACCTACGACGGATGTTCTACCCTACGGCGGACATTGTATTATTTATTTGGTAGAGTCAGGTACCGGGCTTGTCGGTCCAATAGGAAAAGGGTAAGAGTGATCGCCGATGAGAGGCGCACTCTAACTAGAACATTCAAGGGATTAGTTGGCTAAGCATGGGCGCCCAAGTGTGAATGGGGAGAGCTCATATAAAAGTCAACTAAACCTAAAATTCACTCATTCTCTCATTTGTGCAATAGAAGAGTGCTCTTGCTCCATCTTCTTCTTCTTCACCTCCTTGTGTGTGTGTGTGTGTATGTGAGAGAGAGAGAGAGAGTGTGTGGGCGATTGAGCATTACGAAGGCACGACAGAGGCGGCGAAGCGGTTGAGCGCGGCGAAGCGGCGGCTCCTTCTTCTTTGCGGCGAGGAATCCTCCACGAAGCAAGCGTAGAGCGGTGAGTGACACACCATCGCCTTCTTTGAGCTCACTAGTTTAGGTTTGTTGTGTGCTTGGAGCCATTTGTGGCTCGACACGGTGTATCGGCAAGTTCTTTGCATTGACACGTGCGACATACGCGCACAATGAACATTCTATGTGAGGAAACCTCCACAAATAAGTCATCACTTTGTCATAGGGAGATGAATGTACCTGCATTACTTGTCCCACAACTTAGAATCATCTCAAGATTTTACTTGCAAGTTTGAGCATTTTGACAACTCAAAAGAAAATCTACCATGAGTGTAAGTAAAGGAGCATGAATGGTATATAGGCTTCATTAGCCTATAGTACTGTCGTAGGACCCTTCTCCATAGGTTGTGCTATCCTAACACCTTTGACTCTTTTGTCATGAGCTAAAATCATTGTGATCGTCTAGGACCCATGTCCTCAACATAAATCATCAGGTATGTCATAACATGTGGATTTATGGTATGTCATTACATTTATACCATGCATGTTACATATAGCATTGTAGAAGAATGTTTACTGAAAAATAATAAAGAATTGGGAAAATAAATTCAACTTTAATTGGTTTTCTATGGTTCATAACCACACCAAATTGGGAAAATAAATGCCATCTGAATTGGTTTTTTATGGTTCATAGCCACACTTATTGATAAGAAAAATACATAATTTACTGTGTGCATATTGGAATGAGAAGACTGAATCATAAATGAGTCATTTTTCATCCATAGAGAAAGACAAACACCTAAAAGAAAATATCTAGGTCTAAAACATAATAAAAAATGTGTATCGGGAAAATAAATGCTAGAAAAAAAATAAGCTCGTAAAATGCGTGCTTGGAACATTCCATGCATGTAACATATGTTCACCCTCATGCAAAAATTCATACCGAAAGGTCTCGAAGGTGTGTGGAAATAGGTATGCTTGCACACCTAAATACACATGCACACCTATGTACCCTTGTGCATAGCATACCTTGTATGTCTTGATTACAATCAAACTTGCTGATGATGTCCTTGACATAGTGTTACACATCATAGTGAAAGCATGAAAAATCCTTCTTGTATGGAGTTAGGTCCATATACTTGGATGCCTTGCATGCACCTTTAGGGGATAGAGAAATAGCCATTTTCACTCGTAGATGCAATCCATAATGATTGGAAGTAGTTATAGATCTTGCCTGCATCGAGATATAGGAAGTAGTTATAGATCTTGCGTGCATTGTGTGCAATACATAATGATTGGAAGCAGTTATAGATCTTGTGTGCATTGTATGCACTGGATTCTATCTTATACCCTTCTTAATTCGGCCACCTATTGAGGTTACTGCAAAACAATAATTTGGGGTTGCTTCATTTCTAGAGATAGACTTTTTTTGTGCTTTACCTCGACAATTTTCACATTGAAAACTTTGTTTTGCTCACGACCTTGAATTTGTAGATCTTAAGCTTTTCTTTCAAGCACTTGGGATACCTAAAATGTCATCTTTGTTCTTGCCTTGGATTTCAAAACATGAGTCTTGTTGGCTTTGATGCGATAGCCAAATTTGTTGCCTTGCATATAATCGATGGCTTAGAATTTCTTCAAACTCAGTAACCCTAAGTTGAGCCTTACTTGAACCATGCCATCCCAATTTTGAGAAACACAATTGTGAGATCCTCCTTCTTTCAAATAGTCAATCAACACCCTTGTGTGCTCGTCCTTCTTTCACATATCCTTGGTATTCATCAACACCTTGCTCATTTTTTCCGCCAAAAAATTTCACACTTCAAGCAGGACCTGTCCATTGATGCCAACTCTTGCATTATTTTAGGGAAGTCAATCAGGCACTCACTTAGGAGATGTTAAACTTTCGGTATTATAATATTAAGTCTATAAGGAAAATCCTTGGCCCAATTGTAATACTTCTACCTATTCAGCCCAATGGTCATTAATGATTTCAAGGATGGGAGCTCTAGATACCACCTAGTTATAGAGGCAAGATTGCATCTATTAGACTTTTAGCTAGTTGTGGTTTTTATGTCTATGCTAGCCCAATTGCCCACAATTATTGCCATGGACACCCTAATCCCTACACCACAAATATGCTCGTTTCCCACTCTTTGACATTCACTCTCAAAGCCAAGCTAAGCTTGCTACCCCATAGTTGCTACAAAATATGTGAGAAAAACTATAATACATGTACCTTAGAATCTTGCATAAACAACCATCACATAGTTAGTTTTCCATAAAGTGTATAAACACCCTTGTGTGCACCTCGTATTTAAGCATCTCAAGTTCCAAAAGGTTGGTGTTTGCCTTGAATTTCCAAGCTCGAACCATGCTAGCCCAAGTTCCCCTCCTTTTGAGAGCCTTGTATGTACCCTTGGTTTGAAGTGAGAATGGACCCTAATAGTGACCCTAGGCACTTAAAGGTTCAATAATGTGAAACAAACATAAACATTTCATCATTAGTGGTAGTAGCGAGTAGATACTATCGAGAGAGAGAGAGAGAGAGAGAGGAGTGCCTACTTTTTTTCAACCTTGTACATGCACCCTTGTGGGTTGCTGCCTCTGTGCCCCATTGTGCTCCTTGTTGTAGCCCCTCCCGCTTTCTTGTGGTAGCCCCTCCTTGTGGTAGCCCCTCCCGCTTTCTTACTTCTCCCCTTGTCCCCTCATGGCCATCGTTAGGCCATCCTTTGTGCGACGGCCGGCGGGTCTACAGCTTCATGCAACTATTCTTGAAGGGGAGAGTAGCGTTAGAACAAGGGTCTTGGTTAGGTCTTGGGCAAGGGGCAATGAGCCCATATGGCATTCCCTTGGGGGCCCTTTTGGCTGATCTATAAAGTGGTTGGTAGAAAGCGATTATGTAGTGCCTCCTTGCTTTTGGCCTCCTACTTGCTCCTGGGTGCACTTTCTCTTGATGCACGATAAAGAGAGAGTTCCCCGACACCCCTTGTACTCCTTGTGATAGCCCCCAGATGCTCTCTTGATTGTCCCCTTGTCCCTTCGTGGCCCCTCCAAGTGATCGGGGTGTCTACCCCTTGTTCTACCTCCATGTTCTTTGCAAGAGAGGGAGGTAGCACCCTTGGCTCTTTGTGGTCCTCGTGTTCATTGTCAAGCTGTCTCCACTTTGCCACAATTGGCTCACCATCAGCTCTTCTTCATCCTTCCCCATTCAATGGCTATTGTCCTCCTCATTTTCAGCCCATTTAGGGCTTACATGTCCCCCCTTTCCCAATGCAGAAACCTATGACATCTCGACTATCATCCTCCTCTTTTTAAGCCCATGTAAGGGTTGCATGTGCCCACTTCCCCAATGAAGAAACCCATGACATCCCAAATAATTCTTCTCATGTGCCTTTTTTGGCTTCAAAAAATCAATGCCCCATCCTCCCACCTTGGGGAAAAAGTAAGAGAGAGTGAGTATGAGCTCTGATACAATTGCTAGGGATGGGTCAATGGCATTTATATCACCTCCCAACCAACCCCTTTATAGCGTTCAGCTAAAACGGTCCCTTATCAAATGTGCAACAGAAGATAAGTGAGGGTTTCTTGCCTCACAAATCTGCTTAGATGAGGAAGATATGCCTAGCAATGAGAGTGTCAGTTAGGGGCTATTTCAGAACCATGTCTTTCTTGACATTTCTTTAGTCGACATGCATGCCAAAGCATAAAAATTTCTTAATCAGGTTTTATTCTACGATGTCTCTGCAAGGAGCCCAATGGGTTTGGTTGCAAATTATGCCCAATGGTTGTGGGATGGAAGCATTAAGTCATTTTCAATAAAGGTTAACGGAGGGTTTCTCACTAGAAAAAACATCTTAGAATGAGGAAGATAATGTTGAGCGAGGGCTAGCTGAGGTAGCTCTAAATGTTTTCTTGTATGTAACAAGAGGGAACATCCCCAAACGCGATCATGTTTCTAATGCACTCAACAAATGTAGTCATTATGCTCTAGTGGATGAAGGCTGAATTCTTTTTATAGCATAACAAAAAACTATGGCATTATATTGAATGAGGCACACTGCAATTGCATGGTTGATCTCTTGAGGCTTGCAAGGCATGTTTCAAGGATATGAAAGTAAGGAAAAAGATTCTAATTTCTAATTGTAGTTTGCTTCAACGTGCTCGAGAGAGAGAAAAATTGTGCATTGCTATTGACTACGACATTCTTGTCTAGATGTTGTCGCTTGGAGCACGCTTTGCAAGAAAAGTCCAACATGGTTGTGGCCAAGAAGTTTTGGGCTTTTTGAGTAGATGTAAAGTGAATAATTTTTTGTCAAATGAAATCACCTATGTATGGACCTTGAAGGCTTGTGGAATTTTGCAAGATGTACACATGGGCGAATATTTTAGGAGAGTGAGAGAAAGCATGTCTGTTGCTATTGAGTACAACAGTACTATGCTAGATGTCGTCTCTTGGAGTAGATTGATTGCAAGATAAGTCCAACGTGGTTGTGGCAAGGAATATCTAGGCTCTTCAGGTAGATTGAAGATCTTTTCTCAAATGCAATCACCTATGTATGCACCTTGAAGGCATGTGGCATTGTAAGATGTTGACATGGGTGAGAGAATTGAGGATGAGATTGCGAGTTGAGAGCTATTGTATAACCATGTCTTGTTGTTGAGGTTGCTTTGGTTGACGTGTGCCAAAGCACAAAAAGTTCTTGCTCTTGGTTCCTTTAAGTAGATGCAAAGTGAAGACCTTTTCTCAAATGCAACCACCTATGCATGCACCTTGAAGGCATGTGGAATTGCATAATATGTTGACATGGGCAAAAGAATTCAGGATGAGTTTTCCTTTTGGGGGACTATTGTAGAACCATGTCTTGGTTTGGTCGCCATGTATGCCAAAGCACAAAAAGTTCTTGACGAGCTTCTGCGGTCTAGGATGTTCTCACAAGGAGTCTAATGGCTTTCATTGAAATTGTGCCCAATGATTGTGGCAAGGAAGTTTTGTGCCATTTTTGGCAAAGGTTAAGTGATGGTTTCCTCCCTAGACAAAGAATCTTAGAATGAGGAAGATGTAAGACAGAGAGGAGAAAAACTCTCAAATAACCACCCAACCATCCTATATATAGGCCCCTAGCTATATATAGACCCCTATACTGCAAGTGTGTCCAACACTTTTCCAGGGTTGCGCCCTCCTTGTCCTACTCTTGGCATGACATTACTCCCCCCTTGGAGAAGCATTTTTGTCCTCGAAAACAAAAGTGGTAAGATCTTCTCACGAACACTAATGTTTTCCATAGTGGCACCTCTCATAGGTCCAACTGTTCATGTGACCAATATACAAGTTAGTAGGAGGCTCAATGAAACCAAGAGAATCATCTTGATTTTCCACATTGTTGACCTTGTGCAACAGTTGGTGTAACCAGATTGAACACAACATAGTGTGTAGACTCTATTTATAACTTGAGTAGTGTCCCACAACTAAGAGGTGTTTAAGTAAATGACCAGGAGTCAAACTTTCTGAAGATACTGGAACATTCGAGAATATCTCTTCTCACTTTCCATACAAGTGACTTACTAACACAACTCATCATCCTGTATTAAGTCCTTGACTTGCTGTCATTTCTATCAGTAGACAAACCCACTAGAGCTAATGATCAAGGCTGAAAGCAACATAAATTTGCAGGGATTAAACTTAGTCACAACATGATTTGCCTTATGATAAACAAACTCCAATTAAACTGGAAAGATAATATTTCCATTTGGGTTGCTTCTTGATAATGTATGCTCATAGCGTATCCTTTAGCAGTAGATTAATACTTACCAGTTGCCCATCCATCTTTGGAAGAGTGGTAGTATTGTAGTGAGTTGTTATCTACAAGCACCCATATCGATCCATCAACTCGCATAGTGGTTGGTAGGTCCATAGTAAATATCATAGAGATACTCCACCTGTGGTGAGAAATGATTTCTAAGCTATCAACTTCATGAATTTGCATGCCGCTCTAAGTAAGATTTTGCTAAGAACTAGGGCCAATAATACCTAGTGTGCATGCCTTTAGCAAAAATGTACTCGAACCTGCATCTTCAAGATTTTAATTTACAATGCATATGCTGAACGTTATTCTTATAGCACTCCAATAACAGGAGGAAAAAACAATTGGTAAATAGTCCATTGTGATCTCTTGAAAGCCTTGCTAATCTATTGGACCATAATAGACTGTGAAAAATAATCCTATCTAGGTACCAACCATGAAACATTTTCATTAACAGAGCATAGCCTTCTATAAGTGTAAACAACCATCCGTCAATGTTGTTTACAATACTTGTAGCCTCAACAAGTCTATACTTCCTACCCGACAATTTCTGGCCACTAAAATTGTTCCTAATACTGTCTTCTCAAAATGGTCAAATAAATGGATGTGACTAGCACCTAGGGACTCTGTCGTGACACATCAGTGGAAGACACACACCAATGTCAGTCTTAGAGACTCATATTCTCCCCATGTGAAATATGTCTTAAACAAGGATGTCCGAAAAAAAGAACATTCTACAAGTACGAGATGTACTTGTGTGTGGAGGTTACTATAAACACTGTGTGACATGAGTGAGAGGGACCCTCGTTATCCTTGATCTACACTATCTAAACTAAACCCCTTGAGTTCCTAGACCATGTTGCTCCTCTTTTGACAATATGTGCCAAACAAAAACGCTACATGCAGGTCCATAACTGGATAATGAAAAAATGTATTTTGGACACTACGACCCAAAATACTTTGCTCCTACATGACCTTGTCATGCCTCTGAAGAGAAAAATGGTTGAAAGCATTCAAGCTGACATGCCCTACTTAGAAAATTGAAGCAAAGGATATTCAAAAATGGAATAAAACCAAATCAGATGTGTACCTAGAGGTTGAACATAGTGTGCCCTTACCCGTAGTCTCATGCACATTACCAAATCTCCGATCTGAAAAGGCCTAGAAGCACTAACTGAAAAATTAGTGAAAAGCAAATAGTACTGCATTGAACTTTTTCACTACCCCTTGGTAGATTGCGAACATTTTTTATTCTTGAAAGTACAACTATGATGAGATCAAACTATGACCCTCAACACCTATCGAGTGATTGTGTCACTTCAAGAGACACAATCACTACTGCAATTAAGCATAGATCGTCTCATAGATGGAATCTTATTCACGACTGAATTTGGAAGGAATCATATCTCTTCATGAACAGAAGATAAAATTGTCAACACCCCAAAAAGAGGTAGTCATACAAAATTTTCTTGGGTGTTCAAATAGAAGATCACCTACTTTGAGGCTCTCTTAGGCTATTTATGTCATCCCATGAATTACTTGCTTGATAACAAGGCCATGCCTACTTGCTATCCATAGAAAGCATCATCTGTATTGCCAACACCTTGTGCACAAAAATTGCCCGTCATTGTAGTTATATACAATGATCACAAGCAAATATACCAGCCTCAACTTGTTCCAAATAGAGTAGTTGATGTTATAGAGGAAGAAAAAACCATGCTTGAATGGAATGATCCATAGTACTGGCATGCCATGCATGCAAAAAAAGAAAAACATGATAAGCCCCTGGCTTCAATGACGATCTCCACAATTTGAGCAGATGCCATACATGCCTTGCACGATGCCTACTAGCATGGATACATCATAGTTGGTCATTGCAAACCATAACTGTGAGCTCATAATGAGTGGTTCTCCACATATACTACTACACATGGTACAATGAAACTGGGTAATTTTGATGAACTTGATATATGCAGTATTGGGGCCATAAAACTTTGTATGCATAACGACATCGATTTTATGCTATAGAATGTTAGACATGTACCCAAATTCACAAAAATTTTGATGTTAGTCAGGCAATTAGACGATTTAAGTCACACTACTATTTTTTCACATGGTTCTTGGGTAATCACGAAAGAAAACTTGTTCATGCTTAAAGGTGAGAAGTTTGGCTCATTATATTCACTCTATGTCTCTTCACAGTGATTGAGCTCGCTCACTCTCACTTGCACACTATATGTATGTCACGTTCTACCCTTTATACATTGCTTACCTAGCCCAAGCCCATGACTGTGGGCTTACTCTCTACTTCCACGTGGTGCATCCATGGTAGCCTAGGAACCCCTCCTCTTCTTGTGACCTTAAAAACCCCCTTCAACTTAGAATTTTTCCACCACATTGGACCTCATTTAAGCACTTCCATTTGTGGCTCCAATACTCGATGATCAAGCCATAAAAACCCATCAAAACCTCACCTTGCCCACTTTGAGCTCCCCAGTCCTTGTTGCATTTTGAGACTTCCAAGCCCTCCAACCGAGCATCCAAACTTTGCTAGTAATCACCTGCACCCTCTTCTCCACATCCACTCTCAAATTTGATCCGCTCTATCTTGCTGCTCGAGAGTCTGATTAACAAACCATCACTTCTTGTCAACTCTACATGATGCACACTACATCTTGGAATGTGGTTGAACCAAAAAATACCGAATGGCATGTCTACCAATGCAGCTAAAGTGCCCCACAACTAGCCCTCGACAAACTTTCCACTGGCCATAGCTTGCTCATTCGAGCTTTAATAACGATCCGAAAGGGCTGGCATGTTCCACAGCTCGATTACTTTGCATCTATCCACTCAGATCAGCTCTAGCCACCTGTCCCCACTTGCCTTGTTCAACTAGGATCTCCAAACCATTCCATCTTTAGACAACCATAACTTCTATGTTGTTGCTCTGTTTGAGGATCTGTTTGGACTAACTTATAGAGCACCTCAAACACCACATTCCAAATCATAATCTCACCACTTTGGGCACCTAAACTTGCCATCCCAATTGGCCCGTTTAGGAGCCCATTTGGCATAGAAAACCACATAAGCTATACATTTCCTCTATCGCTTGCTTGCCCCTGTCCTTTCACTTGCACCTATAAACACCCATAGCATTGCATAGCACACGTCCCAACCTCGACTAACTTTGGATGCACTAGCATTGCTCAACCCCATTGTTCAATGTTTATGTTCAACCATACACATGCTTATTGAACCAAAAAAATTGCAACTCCAAACAGACACACTGTACCCCATAAAACACCTACCATATGTACAAAAATCGGCTCCTACCACCCACTACCCTAGCTCAAGTGGGTTTTCGAACCCCCTGTGTCACAACATAGCAACCTCTTGGATCAAATACCTAGCTTTGATTCCATCCATCCACCTACAACAGCTCCCTGTAGTGTTGTATCCCAACACATAACACATAACCTGCCCATAGCATACCTCCACCGCTCCGAGCATCCATAAGCATACTAGCCACCTCCAACCAAGAATCACCAAGCACACCATCACCCATAGCATCAATCTCACAGCACATACTTGACCCTCCCTCCCAACCATGTAAAGCAAGATCCTCCTCCAACAGAGTTTGTATCTTTCTGACAGTCCACTGCACTGCTGCATCTATCAACCTCCACACACATACCTCTTTAGAAATCTTGGATAAAACCTGGATACCTCCATCATATTCCATAGAGTGCAATTGCAGCAGTGGTAGCTTCTCTATCACAGGACCCATGCTCTCCTCCTCACTAGCTATGCATTCAATTCTAGCATTATCAAGCCCTTCCTCATCTATTAGCCCTTCAAGATCTACCCGCACCACTTGCTTGTCAGCTTCAGTTTCCTGCTCTTCAACCATCTCTTCTACCGTTGCATCATGCTCCACCAAGGAAGAGGAAAACTCATTCTCTATTGTATCATTGAGGTCTTCTTCCATATTCAAGGCTGCTCTATCCCTCATGGAAAAATTCTACAGATGTTGCACCATCATGGAACAATCCATTCCAATGTTCATAAACATGGCCACTAGCATGGCACCACACACCATCTTTACATGCATGTCTTCATCTATAGGGTTTGACTCCTCCACTTGATCCAGCATACCAACTTGAACTTTGGCCTGATCCTTAAACACATTTACCACATCTCCATGCAATGTAAGAGGTAAAACTCTTCATACCTTGACTGAGCTGACTCATTCTCCCAACTCGTATAAGCATCCATAGAAGCTGCTATCACCTAGCTCAATCTCGTTTTATTTTTTCTTGAGATCTGGAATCTCCTCTTGCTTTACCACTTCAAATTCATATGCAAACTGCACCCTTTGATCTCTAGCACACTTCAAAGGAGCCTAAACAACCATACCTTGACTTGGCAGCAAATCTTTTGCCCGACTTGGAACCACCGACACTTCCTCCACAATTGGAGCTGCTCTAACTGGCATCCTCAACATCAAAACCACTCTATCCCTTTGTAACCATAAGACCCTTGGTTCTTCTAGCATTGGTACTCCCCTTTGCACCAACCTTGGCTTGACTTCCAATGTATCAACTCTCTTTGGCACCAGAACACCTCGCAAACCTTGCCTTGTCTGTTGTTTCTTTAAGATCTTCTTGGTCCGCTCTTTCATTAGAGCCACCGCTTCCTCATAAGACACTGGGCCATCTATCTCCACTTTATCTCGCATCCCCTAATATAGGCAATCCATGTATTTTCTCAATTTAAGAAAACCCACATTCTCAGTAGCAGCTACCTTGACTAGCTTCCCCTGAAGGGCTTCAAACTCCCACTCGAATGTTTGAAAGTTTCCTTCCAAGCTTTGCTTTAACCCGCCATCTTTTGATTCACTTTATCTAGCTAGAAATCATTGTGAATCTACTTCCAGGGCTTCATAATCCTTCTTTTCATATTTGCATAGGCCACCATACCATTTCCTCGCTTTTCCACGAACCGGGAGCGGGAAAACTCGCATTGCAGCTTCTTCCCTCAACAATCTGCTCTTTAATAGGAGCAACCTATAATCTTGAAGCCAGGTTTTTGCATCTTTGACCCTAGTGAAACTGGGAAAATTGGACTACGCCATCTTTAGCAAAACGTGCTCTTCACAAAACTCGCATCTTTATCGCCAAATCCACCTTTTCAACCTCTAACATATGATTAGTGCGCTCCTTCGTGGAGGCACTAGAAGATGGAGAGGGGGAATGGGGAACACACCCAACACACACACACAAAATGCCTCTCTATAACCCAAGGTATTCACAACACCCCTATCCTCTGAAAAAACACCTATAAACAACTCACTCGCACAAGCAAACTACCATCTGCACACAAATCAACGCGCCAACACACTCACCAAGACCAAACACATATGCACTCACAACATCCGCATAGTTTCTATTGCACATATCCCCCCCCCGCCGCCGCCTCTAACCTCACTGCACTGCAAGAAGGGCTCCCCCTCAAGGCACTAGCACTAGCACTAGTGGGAGGCCTCTTTATTCAAAAATTGGGCCCGTAGGGTGCATGCCACAACTCTATAGTCGACACACATACGATATGTGCCATCTTTCTTTTTCACTAATAACACTAGTGAACAAAATGGAGATGAGCTAGGCCTCTAACCATGCCTTTCTCAACCAACTCATACACATGCCGCATAATCTCCTCTTGTTGAGCTTGAGAAACTCAATAAGGAGGTTTATTAGGCGGTGAGCTTCCTGGAAGAAGTTCAATTGCATGGTTGTCATCCCCTCATTTGGGAGGTAGCTCACAAGGGATGTCACCAATAAAAACATCTTGAAATCCCTTGAGGAAATTGGATAACTCTAATTCACTTTGATTGCCTATATCTTCTTTTGCTAAAACATTAGGTTCATTTTGAGAATCTTTAACAAAAATCATGTACACAGAAATAGAGCTCTTTATTGACTTATTGAAATCTTGCTTATGTACAATGGGATGGTGCTACCCAACTCCTTAGCATCTATGTACATATCTTTTTCCCTGTACCTAAAGTAGATTTGTCTTTCAGGGAATCCAACATTGGTAGCCATGCAATCAAACCATAGTGCCCCTGGGATTACATCCTCATGGTTGAGAGGAGAGATGAAGAAATCCTCCTTGTCCACATAGCTTTGGACATGGAGCCTCAATTTCCCAATTAAGGGAGTGACTAAGGCTTCTTGACCCTTGAAAGCACCATCGGTAGGTAGGACATCTCCCATCTCAAACCCATGGATGACTAGCTTGGTGGCCAACTCTATGGATATGAAATTGTGTGTAGAACCAGGGTCAAAGAGAATGAAAGCATCACGTTCTCTTACCTTTCCCCAAGCATGACATGGAGGAGATCCTTTGTGATGAGCATCCTCTTCTTGAATTTCAACCAATGTAGCTCTAGGAGGCTCATTACCTGTATGTGGGGGCAAGCACGATAGGCATGCCCTTGCTCCCCACACTTGAAACAACAGTTATCTTTTTGATAATGCTCTAACTCTTCAGGAGAGAGTTTATTTTTGCCTTTATAAACTCCCTTCTCCTTGGCTTTGTTGTTGCTTTGGGATACTTTTGGACGTTTTCCTTTCCCTTAGGCTCATTACGGTCCTTGTTTTCCATGGGCTTAGGATTTCTCTTAGCCCCTTGTTGGAAGTTGATTCTTAAATCCACCATGGTACAGTGTATGACTGTAGATATGGTGTGAGGCCTTTGGGAGTTAACATAGTCCGCCATATCCTCAAATAAACCCACAAAAAATTGTTGTTTTTGCTCTCTAAAGTCCATCTTTTTGTAGACAGTGTCTTTGAGATGTAAATCCCAAAACTTGTCTACATATTTGTAAATAGATTCATAGGGAGAGAGCTTCAAGCTTCGCCATTCAGTGAGTACTTGTCTTTGGCATCGCTAGCCAAAAAATGCTTCATGATGGAAGCTTTTAAAGCTTTCCATGTTCGTGGAGCTTCATCGTTGGCTCGTAGGCTAGACCACCATTGCCTGGTGGACTTTTGAAAATGCATAGCTGCATGATGTAGCTTAGAGGACTCCGTGAAGCCCTCATCTCCAAATTCCGCATTGAATCGTTGGATAAAGGCCAAGACTTTGTCCGTAGCACCAAAGGTGCCATTGTAGGTAAGGAAAGAGATTTCTTTCCTCCCTCTTTGATCTTTTTGAGCTTGGACAACGTTTTCCAGGTGGCATAGGTTTCGTATGGCCTCTTCTCTTGGGCGGCTCGAGAGATGCACCATCACTTTCTTCAGAAGAGGAAGAGGATGAGGAGGATGGAGAAGAGGGTGACCTCTTTCTTGCGTTTTTTTTCCCTTGTTCCTCCTATTCTGCACCATCACTTTCTTCAAAAGAGGAAGAGGATGAGAAATATGGAGAAGAGGGTGACCTCTTTCTTGCCTTTTTCTTCTCTTGTCTTCTTTCTTACCTCTTTGAATCAGGGTGAAGAGGAGTATGTGATGGGATTCTTTGTTTAGGGGGTGTTGGAGAGCGTTTTGCCCACCGTCTTCGTGGATCCATCTCCACCGAGGTGGCAAGAAACTCGCTTCTCTCTCGTTCTTTCGGTGGGGCCTCTACAGTTGAAACTTGGGTTCTCCTTTGGGAGGGAGATGCCTCATCTAGTTGTAGGTTTTTGAGCCCTTCGTACGGATCCCCTCTTCTTCTCCTATCGGAGAGAGTTCTCTTTTGGAAGTCTCACCAGGAGATTTCCTAGGTATACTCTCCTCTTGGTGGGGAGTTTGGAGAATACCATGGGTGCGCAATTGCTGTAGCACTTCACCTTGGAGGGATGGATTGCCTAGGGCTTGCTGAAGCCTAGAAACAAGATAGTTTACAAGCATAGGGGCATCATTAGTTACTCTTTCATTAGTAAAAGCAAAGCTATCAACATTCATTTCAATCTCTTTTCCCTTGTCAGCCATACTAGAAAATTTTAGTTGTAAATTTTTACTTGTACTTTGGCACTTCAAGCCCTAGTTGCTACTTCTCCTTATCTTCAAAGATAAGCACTCAAGCATCTATACGGGTGGATCGAATATTATAAATTGTAAGAAATAGAAGAGAGGGTTTAACAGAGCCAAGACAACACCGGTTCCTGTCAAGCTTCTAATAGCTCAATAATGGTTAACAAGCCCCGTAGGACTCCATTATTATGACCATAGCTCTTGATGGTATCTCCGTTAACTGCATAAAGCAGGCGTGCTTCAAGGATGAAAAATCCCTATTCTACTTACTCTTTTGCAATTAATAACACCAACCATTTGTACCAAGCTTGAGGACATCTCTTCTTGAGCAAGAAAAGAGAAACCAATAGCTCTGATACCAATGTAACATTTAATACACTAGTAACTTGTGTGTAGCGGAAATTGATAACATAGTGAGCATTTCATTAAGAAGAAGTTCCTAATGAGCATAGAGAGACTACATAGTATGAGAAAGCATATAGCAATTTACACCTGGCTAGTTTGGCATAGACAATACTTGAAAAGAGAGAGAAATAGAACAATTGACAAGGATTGAGGACCGGTTTTACATGAAGCTGGTCCCCCCTCCAAAAAGGCTTTGTATTATAGCTTCTCTCATCAAAGGAGACTTTTGTACAATAAAATCTTTGTGTTCCTTGACAAAAATTGTTGGTGCAATGAAGATGGAAGCTTCATGCACCAAATTATGCGTGAAAAACACACCTAGTGTCCCTAGCCTCAGTACCAAGACCTCACACACCTTCAAAAATGGTGAGATCTAGCAAGCAATGAGGAAAGATTGAGAGGAAGAAGATGTATTTTATGAGAAAGAAGTATTCTCCTCACATAATCACTCTTAATTGCCTAGCTTAGCTTAGTAATTAGCATGGTAGAAAAGATGAGCATGCCATTGAAGCTTGGCTCTTGGTTGGATTTGCATTCCATAGCCAAGAGTTGTTGGTGTAGGCCTCTACTTTTCAATGCTTGGAGAAGGAGATGGAGTTCTTGCTCAACGCATAAGTTGTGTGTGTGCGTGTGTAGCAAAGTGAGTTAGCCTAAAAATGCCAACTCTCTCTCTACTTGGTTGACCCCTCTTCCTTTTTGCTCTTGCTGGCTTCCCATTTGTTCCTACAGGGTTTAGCGAATGACAAATAAGAAGCATAATTGATAGCCTTGTGACATGTGTCCCCATTTCCTCTTTTGTGAGAGCTTAAGGTAATTAAATACATCATTTAAACTCTCATTGGACCTTTCAATTTTCTGGCCAATAGGAATCAAGCAAGCCATTGGGATGTTGGATGCTCATTGGACCCCTTGGTAGACTGCCCAATAGTCTTCTAGGGAGCTTAATTTCTATTGGTTCTTTTATCAAGCATATTTAAATTGATTAGACTAATTTTACTCTAGCCTAATTCTCATTGGTCCACCTCTATGGCCATCCAAGAGGATTTGAGGGGAAATTGGTGGCAACTGGCCTAGAAGCCTGCCATGTGTCCATTCTTCCGTCTTTTGGGGAGAGCTTGGGAGTGTGTGTGTTTCTCTCTCATCCCCTATCATTAGGACTCGCCCCCTCCTTAGGGTTGTGGGAAGACTTTTTAGTCTTCCCATAACCATCCAATTTTTCCCCACCTTTGGAAATTGGGGGCAACTATCCTAGGAGCCTGCCATGTGTCCATTCTTCCGTTTTTTGGGGAGAGCTTGGGAGTGTGTGTGTTTCTCTCTCATCCCCTATCATTAGGGCTCGTCCCCTCCTTAGGGTTGTGGGAAGACTTTTTAGTCTTCCCATAACCATCCAATTTTTCCCCACCTTTGGACAGTGGACTTTTTAATTAGTTTTTGGAACTTTAGCCTATGGAAGTCTTAATGGAGCTGAACCTTACTTCTTTGAATCCCCATTGAAGAACATTGCTCTTTTGTAGACTATCCCCCCTTTGGATCAGTATTTTCCCTCCTTTGGATCCCTGCTGAGATCGGTCTGGCAGCCTTACCTATGGAAGTCTTAATGGAGCTGAACCTTACTTCTTTTAATCCCCATTGAAGAACATTGCTCTTTTGTAGACTATCCCCCCTTTGGATCAGTATTTTCCCTCCTTTGGATCCCTGCTGAGATCGGTCTGGAAGCCTTACCAATATTCTAGCTTTTACTCCCCTGGTACTTCCCCATATTAAACGATCAGTTTAACATGAGAAAATCATTTGGGACAATTAAAGATTAGTTTTTATGACATAGATGGGTAATTGAGCCAGTTGGGATGTCTCTTGAAGATTACGAAGTGGTTTGCCCATGTGCGTACTTGGTACTTCCCCATATTAAACGATCAGTTTAACATGAGAAAATAATTTGGGAGAATTAAAGATTAGTTTTTATGACATAGATGGGTAATTGAGCCAGTTGGGATGTCTCTTGAGGATTATGAAGTGGTTTTCCCATGTGCGTACACAAGGGATTGGGCAAAATAAAATGTCATCCTTGACAATTTTTTGGGCTTTCACCAAGTACTTTGAAAATCTAGGGAACTTGAGGAGCCAAGCTTTTCTCCATTTGGGTTGGGAGTCCACTATCTTCTTTGTAGTCTCTGTATCTTTGACGTCTCCCTCATATACTGGCTTTGTGACCTCCTCTTCAACTCTCTTATTTATCACCATCACTTCATACTTTAGGAGAGGATATGGGAGTGAAGGTTGCATCCATTCCTCCCTAAGCACAATTGTGGCAAGTCCTTGGACTCCTATAGAGTGTAACATTCTTGTCTCCCATTCCAAGACAGATTTTTTGTCTTTGTTGTGGACTTTATTATCAAAAGTTGGAGGCGTGCCTCCTCCTCTGCAGTCAATGATCGCTTTGTTTCTTCCTGTGTCTCTATCTGTTCTTCTTGGTGTTGCAGATCTTTTGCATCTCAGGAACTTTGAAGGGCTCATCTCTGGCATTAGTTCATAGATCATTGGGCCCCGATTCAATCTCTTGTGTCGTTGCTTCGGTTATTTCTTTTTATAATTTTGTTATCTGTTGTTGAGCGAGCATATCCTTTTTAGTAGCTTCCTCTACTTGGTCCACCAACATTTCTTGCAATGTAGCCAATTGTCGTTGGAGCCCTTCATGTTCTCTTTTAATCTTTTGGTGTTCAACCTTCATTCTTTCCTCCATGGCTAGAGATCCTTTTGCCATATTTTTTCTTTGTCTTTCTAACCGTAATTCCTTTTGGAGGGCAGTGATTTGTGCTTCCAAGGCTTGAATAACTTGACTATCTACCCCTGCACTTGCCCGTGTAGCCCTTAATCTCTTGATTGTCAAGTCCTAGAGCTCTAATTTTGCTTTCAACTCCAACACTTCATCTTTCACTGC
This sequence comes from Adiantum capillus-veneris, assembly GCF_014529385.1. NCBI lineage: Eukaryota > Viridiplantae > Streptophyta > Polypodiopsida > Polypodiales > Pteridaceae > Adiantum > Adiantum capillus-veneris. The sequence goes on from NC_140935.1 coordinate 23,732,854, forward strand.
CTCCAGCTCATGTTCTACTCTTTCTTTTTCTTCTTGGAGAGTCTTGACTTCTCTCAAAACCTTTGCCAAATTTTTAGTGTTAGGATGTCTCATTCGCTCTCAGCCTCTCTTAGTGTCGCATTGAGAGTGTCAAGCTCTTTTTCAGCTTTCTTAGCTTTCAGGTGGTTAATTTGGATCATGCTTGAAAGGTTTTCATGTTCCAATTGCATATTTTCTTCTCTAGCAAGCAACATATTGTTTTCTTCAGCAATTGTTAGAGACCGTGTTTTGACTCTGTTAAGTATTTATGCGGCTCTTACATCATCTTCATTTGCTGCAACCAAGTTTCTGGTTGATAACCTGTTGATCGGGCCAGAAAAGGGAACTCGATGTCCCATACTCAACATGAATCCTGCTGGACGTGCTCTCCACGGGCTAGCCAATGGTCTCCATTGTGGCGCTTGTGGGATGTGGACCAATTCTGGCACTCCAGGTTGTGGGGAATGCATTTCTTGAGCTCTTCTCTGTGTTTCTTGGTCTAGCTATGGTCCTTGAGATCTATCAGCTCTCATCTCTTCAGTAGGAATCTCCTATCTCTCCAGTTTTTTTCTGGCAGCCATGGTGGAATTGGAGTGCCGTAAACTACAGTAGAAGCCTCTGCCATTGTGAATCCGGCTTGAATTAGGTCTTCATAGGTGTCTCTTTCTTCTTTTTTCTTGTCTCTTGGTGGAGGTGTTGCCTCTGCTATCCTTTCTGGTAGAGGTTGTGGCTGGGATGTAGAGGGTTTTGGACTTGGAGGCGGATAGAGGAGCCTTCTTGACCCTTCTTAGCTGGAGGTTCCGATGTTTCTTTCAGCTATTTCTTAATGTCTTGTACCTCCTCCCTTGTGAAGGGCTCTAAATTCTGATGTTCAAAAACCTTTTATTTTTCTTCATATGCTTGGATGTATTGATCAAATTGATCCTCAAGAGGTCTTAAGGAGCTTTCGTCGACTTTTGTTGGGTCTGGTACCCAGTACTCCTCAAAGTCTCCTTTGAGTGCACGTTCTGCTCTGAATTGCTTAATCAACCTCTCGATCTGAGTGGCTTTTTGGTTGTGTGTCTCTTTGGGCATTTCTTCTCTAGTCACTACCATTTTACCCTTTTTCTTTGGAGGTTCCTCAGGCTCTTCCTCTGGTACTATCTCTAGCCTTCTCCAAAATCGTGTGGTGACTGGTGAAGCCAGTGCAATTACTGGTTCATCTTCATTATATGGCTTCAACTTGAACCACTCATTCTAGTGTTGGTGGATCTGTCCACTGTCCTCTAGCGTTGATGGCTTCATATGCAATCTTCATTAGTGCTTCTCCCCCTCCAATGTACTTTGGATTTTCCATGCCCAAGTTGACCACTTGCTCATGCAAATATTGGGCGTAATTCACTTCCTTAGGCATAATGTTTTTCAATGCCCGAGTTATGGTAGTAGCCACTACATGGGCATGAGTTGTGTATTTTGAAAGTATTGGTTGTAGATCTTGCAGATCTTTGCAGCTCTTGGGTCCACCAAGTCTTCAAACGTCTGATTGGGCTTCTTTTGGAGTAGATCTTTACTTTGTCTCTTTTTTCTCTAATGGAGCTTCCCTTATTGTGAAGCCCCAATGCATTTGCTGATGGGGGCTTTTCACAATCCAAGCTCCCATACCCCTCTTCTCTCGTCCCCACCCCATGAAAACCCCCTCTTAGGGAGGGAGTGATAAAAGGCATTGGAAAAAGTAAGAGAAAAATAAAGTATGATTATGTAAATATATAAGAAAGGTAAAATAGGCCACCTCATGCCTGCGGGGTAGCCCATCCCCACCTTGCCTCCTTTTCCTTCACTGTTGCCCCGTCGTGTGTCCCTTTTCCTCTCCTCCACTCAAAAGGTCAACCCCCTCTCTCTTCCCCTTGTCCTTTCTCCTTTCTCTCTCCCCTCAAGCTACCCCACCTCTCACCAATAATGCATTATAACTCACCAATAATGCACCCTAACTCACATGCAACTTACCCTATCTTCCAAAATAGTATACCCCACCCCCTCTTTCTCTCTCCTATCATATCCCATGACCCAAATACCCCCCTCTCTCTCTAAAGGGTGCCATGTCTCTTGTCTTGTAGCTAAATAACCTCCCCCACACTCACACACACTCAGTTTCACTGAAAAAAGGTGCCCACAGACCCATCTCCACCCAGTGGTTACCTGTTTTTTTCTTGTGTTCACACACATCTGTACACAGATTCACCTCTGAACACACTCCCCTCTCTCCCCTCTTGTAATTACTTTATTCTCCATGTCACCTCTCACTTTTTTTCATCAACCCATCTCTCTCTCTTAGTCTCTCTCTCATGAGACTGCTGTTCTGGCACATATACACACAGCCAGACAAGTGGGGCCCACAGTCACATGGCCTATGTAGATAATGATTTCTTCATTTCTAAATTCTAGAATTCCTCCCCTATATAAAGAGGGGTCACCATCACACTAAGGACACACACCATCACCAAAGAGTACACTATGCATTGTGTGTGCCTAGTGCACACACACACACACACCATCACCATCACCGCAATCACCATGCTCGTCTTGAGCATGACCTCTACACCCTTGGGCTATGGAAGAAGAAGGGAAACTAAATGAAGGATGATGGCCATAACCCTCGTGCGAGTCTTCACCATCAACTCCCACCTATCCGCCATGTGCTCTACCACGCTCTCCCTTCTCATTCCCCTACCCTATGCTCCCCATTTCATCGCCTTATTCTCTAAATAAAGCTTGAGGTTTTGTGAGTATGTTTTCTTGCAATGTTTTGCCCATGTGAGGTGTGCGGAATCGCCACCTAGTCTTGTGTTTGGAGTGAGCTTATGTATGTGTGAAGGGTGTGCGGATTCGCCATCCTTTTGTGGTGCCTAAGTACTAAGCCGCTATACCCCCTCCCTCACTCTCTCTCTCTCTCTCTCTCTCTCTCTCTCTCTCTCTCTCTCTCTCTCTCTCTCTCTCTCTCTCTCTCTCTCTCTCTCTCTCTCTTGATCTCATTCCCTTTCCTCTTCATCATTACTCCCAAGCATCCATCTCTCTTGGATGAAAACTTTGTTATGGTGGTGTGTTGTTTGCGTCCTAGCCGCTGAAGCTAGGTGGTGCCCCCTGTTTGCTTTACCATGACAGGCTCGAGGCGCGCCATTTGGTCCCCGGTGTTTTAGAGGCCGTCGGGGTTCGGGGTTCGCTTTGATCCCGTCATTTGGTGCCCCCACTGAGGATCTTTTCATGAAACCCTTCAGTTTACAAGACTGAAACCCCTAAGCTATTGTGAATGGATGAATGGCTAGTAGGATTTGCTAATTGGACGACAGAAGAAGAAGAGCTCCAAGCACAACTAGAAGAACTCCGCATCTCCATCGAAGCTCTAGTGCCAGGCGTAATGGTAATCGATTTGCAGTGGGAGAGTCAACCAACACGCGAAACCCAGTGGATATACATAGGCCAAGTGCCAAGAAGAAGAAGGAGAAGGTCGAAACCATGTCCGCAACCTACAACCAACCTACAACAACAAATTGGAAGGAGCTCTACACAATAGAGAATCAACACTATTCTACTTTGAGAATCGGGTAACTCAAGTCACCGAGGTAATTATCATAGTCAGTTTTCAAGTCGCACCTGATGCTGCAGCACAGATAATGGAATCATTGGCTCACACTCTCACTAGAGAAACTAGGGATCTACTGAGTTTGTTTCAGGAAAGAACACCACCCTCTCCCACAAGCTTGGACAGTGACTAAGCACCTCTAAGCTTCACATGAATCAGTACAACCTACCTCAAGACAAATCACACATACCAACACGTGTATGCTCAATCAAGGTAATACTGGATTTGAAGGCTCACTACCAGCACGTCATTGACACCATGCTGGGTGGGGAGTGATTTTTTGAGGTTCTGGCATCAGATCAACCATTTGTCCTACCTTTGGTACAAGGCAATGTACCGTTTGAAGTTTTAATCTATGTCCTAGTATAAGAGGGTATACACGCCTCCTTGTAAAGAAGAAAAAAAACTTTTGCAAGTTAAGCAGTGTGTCTTTCTAGCTCTCTCTCAATAATCATGGCAAGTGTAGCATTTCCAACATTTAAAGGAAAGAAGGGGGAGGATTTGGTAACAGACTTCCTAGATGACTTTGAAGTAGCATGTGTAGTGAGCAACAAAGATACGGATGAATCCCGGGTTAGAATCTTTAAGCATCTCATGAAGCTAGAAGCTAGATCATGGTACAATGCACTTCCACAAGCAACCAAGGATGACTGGGAACCCTTAAAAACCGCTTTTAAGAGGCGCTTTGGGGGAGGTACCACTTCAGAAAAGTTGTGGGACAAGTTGAGAGACTTGAAGCAGGAGGGTCTTTTAGAATATGCCACCTATGAGTCCAAATTTGTGGATTTGTGGGAACGGTGGGTTGAGTCACTGGCAAGGGGGGAAGCTGCACCCGATTTTCTAAAAAAAGATCGGTTCACGCATGGCTTATGGCCTCTTCTCAAGGAGAAGGTGAAAGGTAGATTCCCGGCTACGTACGAGTTAGCCGTTGAGATTGCTCGCCTTAAGGACAAGAAGCTGCGAATGAAAGCCAAAGAAACCGAGTCAACAGAAACAGCAACATCACGTCGACCAGCAACTACGACAACCACCATTCCACCACCACCACCGGCTCTTGGGGTAAGAGATGACCAACAAGATATGTTGGCCCATATTACTGACCAACTGCAGAATTTGTCTGTCCACTTAATACAACAAGGGAGGAGTCAAGAAAGAGATCAAGACCCTGGAAGAGCACGACGACAAAACAGGGAGTATCATTGCTACAACTGCGGAGAAGACGGTCACGGTATGTACTACTGTCCCAAACCACGACAAAACTATAATAGAGGAGGTAGGAGGAACCAATTGTCACCCCCTAAAGAAAGAACACCCACACCCCGAGCACCAACCCCACCAACACAAATTCTACGTCCACCCCAGACACCACTACAAGCATCCATTCCACCTCTTCCACCAGCCCCACCACCTGATCGCCCTGTAAACATCATAAGGCTAGAAGATAAAGGAAAAGCCGTAGTAGTGGATCCACCCAGAGCAAAGGAGAGGGACAAGGGTAAGGAGAAGGTAACCTTTTTAGAACCACTTGAGGCCATGACTGTGAAAAGAGCTAGGAGGGAGAACGCTACACAATCAGATGATGAGAGAAGCATGAGAGGAGAAACTAGCAAGAGGCCATCCAGGCCACGACGGAAATTGGGCATCACCGACTTCCAGCTAGGGGAAAGTTCTAAGCCCTATGATCTAACATTGGATGTGGCAGATCAAGGACCGAAGATTACATGGCCACAGCTGCTACATCTTGTACCTAAACCAATTTTCGACGTAAACATAAAAGGAAAGAGGGTTGGAAACACCTACATTGATGGAGGTGCACAAATCTGTGTAATGAGCGAAGCTATGATGCTTCGATTAGGGCTCGAGGTTGACAGGCCTTCTCCATGCAAGGCAAAGATGGCAAACAACGCAAAAGTAAAGTGTGTGGGTGTAGTAAGTGCCGTGAAAATCAAAGCTTTCAACACTGAGGTAGAGGTAGATGTTTTTGTAATGCCTACTAAGGGGGAGGGCTATCCACTAATTTTGGGAAGGCCATGGTTGATGGCCATGAAGGCAAAACAGGACTGGGGTACTGGCCTTCTACGCATGGCCGGTAAGAAAGGGGAGACAATCTACTACGACATGAGGATTGGCAAGCAGAAGCAAATGAATCTGGAAACATCGGCAGATGAAACCACTAGCGAATCTTCCAGTTCTGAGGAGGAGACCACATCCACCGACAAAAGTGACAGTTCCATTGATGTGATGGGTATCATTATGAAGGATCCACAAAGGATGAGCACAACTGGTGATCCATCACCAAAAGGGCAACCCAATGAAGAGGAGAGCAAATCACCTGGCCTAGGAGGAAGTAGGTTGAAGGGTATGTTGTCTACGGAATTAACACTTGAGGAGAAAGATAGTTTTTTGCAAATGTTGATGGGATTTCCTAACCTGTTCATTGACAACTATGAAAAAATCACAGGCATTACAGTGGTGGAACATCATATTAAGCTGAAGGAAGGGGTAAAACCAGTGACGACTGGGGGTCATACAAGAAAAGGCACTCTTGGCCGAGGTAAGGAAACTGCTGGAGGCGGGATTCATCTATCCTGTAGAAAACTTAGAATGGGTGTCACCCGTAGTGGTGACGCCTAAAAAGAATGGTAAGTGGAGGGTCTGTGTTGACTACAAACCACTAAATGCAGCTACAAAGAGAGACCACTTTCCTCTCCCTTTCTTGGATGAAATTCTGAATGAAGTAGCGGGTTTTGAATGCTATACCGTCTGTGATGGTTATTCTGGATACTTTCAAATACGCATAGCCTTGGAAGATCAGCTAAAAACCACTTTTATCATGCCATGGGGTTGTTTTGCAGACAGGGTTATGCCATTTGGTCTCACAAATGCACCTGCCACATTCCAAAGATATGTCACATATGTTTTTCAACAGTTCTTTGGAACATCCATAAGAGTGTTCATTGATGATTTTTGTATATATAGCTCCCGTATTTCACATTTAGAAAAGGTAACTGAAGGTTTGGCTAGGTTGCAGAGCCTAGGTGGGCAATTAAATGTGGATAAATGCCACATTGGGGAGAGTAAAGTCATTCTACTAGGCCATGAAATTTCAGCAAAAGGTATCAACGCCGACCCAAGTTAGGTATCCGCACTCATAGCCCTACCTTCACCAACGACCGCACGTCAACTAGTCTCTTTTCTACAGAAGGTGAGGTACTTAAGTAGATTCATACATCTACTATCACAACTTGTTCTACCATTGCAACAACTCACTCAAAGATCAACTTTCACTTGGGACGAGGAAAGCGAACATCACTACAACAAGGTAAAGGAGGTCTTAGCCACTCTGCCAACTATCTCACCACCTAAGTGGGATCAAAAATTCTATGTCACCTCAAGTGTTGGTGATGACTCATTAGGGGCTGTGCTACTCCAAAAGGATACGACGACATTTTTCATGAGGCCAATCTACTTCTCTAGTCGAATGATGACAGCAGGAGAGAAAGGTTTCACCCATGTGGAACACTTAGTCCTAGCTCTTAGATTTGCAACTACAAAGTGTAGGTCATATTTGCTGCCTAAGCAATTTGTGATTCTAACCACAGATGAAATATTTCCCTATGTTGTACAACACATGGATGTGTCTGCTAGAATTACTAAATGGCTAGTTCGTCTGCAAGAGTTTGACTACACGGTATAGGTAGAAAGCACGACAAGGGCAAGTTTGGGGGGACTCATGACCTACCAAGTCTTTGAAAGGAAGGAGAAGCAATCTAAGGAAGGAGAAGTCCGATTACCTCCAGTACCACGGATGGTAGAAGGAGCATGCTCTCTCTACTTTGATGGAGCCTACAAGCGAGCGTCCGACAAAGCAGCTGCAGGCATAGTGGTCTTTGATGACAAAGGGACAAAGGTATTTTCGTTGGGCCAATTGTTAGATTCACATTCTAACAATGAAGTTGAGTATGCAGCACTAACCAAGCGTCTACAATGGTGCGTCTCGCAAGGTGTACAACGCCTTAATGTATTTGGGGATGCTCTACTTCTGGTAAGGCAAGTAAATGGAGCATGGACATGCAAGAATCCTAGTTTAAGGACTCACTTAAGTGGTGTAAAAACCTTGTTGGGTAAGTTTGAATAAGTTCAAATACACCATATCCCAAGGGCTCAAAACCAAGAAGCAGATGCCCTAGCAAGTGAAAGACTACAGGAAGTGGTGGTTGGAGCAATAAAACTAAAGCTCCCTCTATTTCAAGGCAGTGATGCCTTGCCTGACATCATGCATTTTTTGGAAACAGGGGAATGCCCATCAGATTTAACAAAGGGACAGAAGCAATGGCTGACGCGGAAGGCCACAAGGTATCGACTCATCAATGATGGTTTGTACTGTAAGGGTAAGGACCAAACACTCAGGAAGGTCCCTCTCTCTCATGAAATCATGGGAGTAATTGCTAGCTGTCACGATGGGGTTTGTGGTGGTCACTTTTCCCTAGACATAACAAGTAGGAAAATCTTGCAGGCAAGCTTCATATGGCCTAGCCTCAACCGTGATGTACACCATTGGTGTAAAACGTGTAAGTTGTGTGAAAAGGCCGGCACTAGGTCACTTATGCGTGAACCACAGACACCTATTCTCTCATATGGCCCATTTGAAAAATGGGGTATCGATGCCATTGGGCCATTACCTAGGGCCAACTCAGGAAAATTCTACATTATCATGGGGGTCGACTACATGACTAGATGGGCAGAGGCTACAGCCACCACTAGAATCACAGCGGTAGAGGTAGCTAAATTTATCTACGAGCACATATGCTGTAGGTTTGGCACACCTTTAGAGATCATCTCTGATAGAGGGACAGGTTTCAGAGCAGACTTGGTAGGAGAATTAATGTTGAAACTGGGCATTACAAGAAGGCACTCTTCACCATATTACCCTCAATGTAATGGCCTAGTTGAAAAGGTAAATGGAATGGTTTCTAAAATTATTACCAAGCAGGTAAACAATCATCCCGGAGACTGGGATAAGTATCTACTACCATCTTTATGGGCCTATAGAACTTCATTTCGTACATCCTTGGGATTCACACCGTATCATCTAGTATTTGGTAAGGAAGCAATCTTGCCCATTGACGTGCAACTACAAAGTCTCAGAGTAATGGCAAGCCAACTTCAACAACCCAACATGCATTTGAGAGATCACATCATCAACTTGGAAAGACTTCAGTTGGACAAAGAAGAAGCAATAAACTATTATGCAGCACAAGCAGAGCATAGACGGCTTAGCTTTAACGAGCATCTCCGAAAAAAAGAATTGAAGAAAGGAATGTTGGTGCTCCGCTACGACAATCGCTTCGACACGCGCAAGGATAAGAAACTCCTGCTCCAATGGGAAGGCCCTTTCATCATCAGGAAAAAGTATGCCAATGGAAGCTACCAGCTTATGGAGGCTGATGGAAAACTTCATAAAACCAGGGTAAATGGTTGGCGACTTAAACCTTATTTTCTTCGATTTGACCAGGCTCCACCAATTGACATTCCAGATGAGGACACACCATCAGCCGCCACCTCCGACGATAATGATCAAATAGATGAGCTAGAGACATGAATGCCTCTAGCCAAACGGGGAGGGCTAATGATGGGGGCTTTTCACAAGCCAAGCTCCCATACCCCTCTTCTCTCGTTCCCACCCCATGAAAACCCCCTCTTAGGGAGGGAGTGATAAAAGGCATTGGAAAAAGTAAGAAAAAAATAAAGTATGATTATGTAAATATATAAGAAAGGTAAAATAGGCCACCTCATGCCTGCGGGGTAATGCCTGCGGGGTAGCCCATCCCCACCTTGCCTCCTTTTCCTTCACTGTTGCCCCGCCGTGTGTCCCTTTTCCTCTCCTCCACTCAAAAGGTCAACCCCCTCTCTCTTCCCCTTGTCCTTTCTCCTTTCTCTCTCCCCTCAAGCTACCCCACCTCTCACCAATAATGCATTATAACTCACCAATAATGCACCCTAACTCACATGCAACTTACCCTATCTTCCAAAATAGTATACCCCACCCCCTCTTTCTCTCTCCTATCATATCCCATGACCCAAATACCCCCCTCTCTCTCTCTAAAGGGTGCCATGTCTCTTGTCTTGTAGCTAAATAACCTCCCCAACACTCACACACACTCAGTTTCACTGAAAAAAGGTGCCCACAGACCCATCTCAACGCAGTGGTTACCTGTTTTTTTCTTGTGTTCACACACATCTGCACACAGATTCACCTCTGAACACACTCCCCTCTCTCCCCTCTTGTAATACTTTATTCTCCATGTCACCTCTCACTTTTTTTCATTAACCCATCTCTCTCTCTTAGTCTCTCTCTCATGAGACTGCTGTTCTGGCACATATACACACAGCTAGACAAGTGGGGCCCACAGTCACATGGCCTATGTAGATAATGATTTCTTCATTTCTAAATTCTAGAATTCCTCCCCTATATAAAGAGGGGTCACCATCACACTAAGGACACACACCATCACCAAAGAGTACACTATGCACTGTGTGTGCCTAGTGCACACACACACACACACCATCACCATCACCGCAATCACCATGCTCGTCTTGAGCATGACCTCTACACCCTTGGGCTATGGAAGAAGAAGGGAAACTAAATGAAGGATGATGGCCATAACCCTCGTGCGAGTCTTCGCCATCAACTCCCACCTATCCGCCATGTGCTCTACCACGCTCTCCCTTCTCATTCCCCTACCCTATGCTCCCCATTTCATCGCCTTATTCTCTAAATAAAGCTTGAGGTTTTGTGAGTATGTTTTCTTGTAATGTTTTGCCCATGTGAGGTGTGTGGAATCACCACCTAGTCTTGTGTTTGGAGTGAGCTTGTGTATGTGTGAAGGGTGTGCGGATTCGCCATCCTTTTGTGGTGCCTAAGTACTAAGCCGCTATACCCCCTCCCTCACTCTCTCTCTCTCTCTCTCTCTCTCTCTCTCTCTCTCTCTCTCTCTCACTTGATCTCATTCCCTTTCCTCTTCATCATTACTCCCAAGCATCCATCTCTCTTGGATGAAAACTTTGTTATGGTGGTGTGTTGTTTGCGTCCTAGCCGCTGAAGCTAGGTGGTGCCCCCTGTTTGCTTTACCATGACAGGCTCGAGGCGCGCCATTCGGTCCCCAATGTTTTAGAGGCCGTCGGGGTTTGGGGTTCGCTTTGCTCCCGTCATTGCTATGGTTTGAAGGGTAATCATAGTCTCTGCCTTCTATCCATCCAAAGCAGTAATCACTACCTTGTCGTCTTTCTGGATTGAGCTGTCTAGCTTGTAGACTCTCTGAAGGTACCTTGGTACAATGCCAATCCTTCCCTTTCTAGTGTGGCCTCCTCTAACCAAGCCTTGGCTGACTTTAGTGCCTCTTCTGGTAGTGTGAGGCTCACTGGATGCAATAATGTCCTTCAAGGACATCCTCTTCTTCTTTCCTGGTGATTTACTGGCTTCCATTGATCCTACGGGCACTCCAAGTGCAAAAGTTAGTGTTGTCTTACAAAATCTTGCATTTTCTTAGTTTTTAGCTATCCAAATGACTTCAAAATTGAAACACAAGCGAACAAGGGCCAAAGGGTGCAATGCATGTGGTCAAAATTGCATTTTGGGTGCAGATTTATGATGTGAGACATCATACATGTATAATGTCTAGGTGCTCAGAACTGAGTGATGTTTCATATGTGCATAGCTCTTATCATGTACATCACGGGTATATGCCAGAATTTCAATTTGGATGTCATTTGGACAAGTTGTGACCATTATAACTCTCAACAAGCTATGAAGCTGGATTCTGGCTTAGTTTTGAGCAAACAAGGCTCAAATGGGTGAAACTAGGTAAATGCTCTCATAATCATGTGGTAAAGGCTTAGGAGGGGTCAAGTTAGTCTCCAGGTTCATTTTTAGGCTAGTGAGACATCATATGCGTATGATGTCTACTTTGTCCAAAATGGCTCAAACCTGTAGTGTAGTTGGGTTTTAGCATAGTATAGCCTCCTGTGATGTTAGAATTTGATTTGGGTTTCTCCTCATATGCTTGGAGCCAATAATCAATTATAGAGCTTTGGATTCCAAAATCTGGGTATATAGATACAAAACTTGATGAGACTTGGGTTTTGGGCTAAGATTAATGGGGTAAAGGTATCGTAAGTGAGAAATTTCTCCAAAATTATCATTTGGCCTTTTGAAGACATTATACGCGTATAATGTCTTTTTTAGATTTTTGGCCGAGACTTCATCTATAGCATCCCTAGGTGATTGGAGATCCTTTGATCATCTCAGATTTTGATTTGGAGATGAGTCATGTGTTTGGGGGCATAGAATGTTTCTTTGCCAGGATTTTTTGATTTTGGTCTCCCAACGGTCACAACCTTGCTCAAATTTGTCCAAATTAACTGCATGGCTTTCATATAATATGGTGAACATGCTTTTGATGAAAAAGGTGGAGTTTGGCATCTGTATTAGAGATGAGACATCATACACGTATAATGTCTATTGATGCAAAATAGTTTGAGATTCCATAGGTAGGTTGTCTATGGCTTGTGCAAGATGTCCATGATCTCTGATTTAAATTTGAGATTATGATTGGTGTCAAAGAGCTTGAATAGGTTTCTACATACATAATTCCACTTTTTTGAGTTATTGAAGGTCAAGAGACATCCAAATGTGATGGAAATGTGTTGGGGGGCTCATAATGATGTGTATAAAGAGTTAGAGTTTCCAAAATCACAACATCCTATCAATTCAAGACTTTTAGACATTATACGCGTATAATGTCTACTTTGGCATTTTTGGCTTAAACTTATGGTTGAGGTAGCTCATGATGTGTGTATGGCTCTGATATGTGCAAATATGAAATTGGACTAGTGCCCATGAGCTCAAGGTCATAGAAATAGTTTATGCTGCTTTGATTTGGAAATTGATGAGTGGTGATCAAAACATGCCCAAAGTTGTCCAAGCTTGGTGTGGAGACTATATGTGATATGCTTTACAATTTTGGATGTTCAGAGTGTTGACAGAATTCCCCTGTGAGTATAGACATTATACGTGTATGATGTCTCAAAATGGTTTTTTGAGCATAGGCACATGATGTATAGGCTATGTGCATGCTATGTGTAAAATTTCACTTGATTTGAAGCACTTTGACAAGTCCAAAGTCAAATTATGGGATTAGGCTGAGACTTTGCATTTTTTGGGTCTTTTGTACACTAATTGGCTCCAAATCTTATGAAATCTTATGTGCTCCATGTTTAGAGTATGCATAATGGGTTGGTGAAGTCAAGTGATAATTTTTGTGCAAAATTTGATTGTGAGACATCATACGCGTATGATGTTTCCCTTGATAAAAAGTGAGTTTGATGCCTTGGGATGTTTTGTGCTTGTACCCTAGGCCCCACTAGCTAGTTTTCAACTTAAAAAGTCAGATGTTTAGCTTAGAAACTCCCTGTTTGGAATTTTAGTCTCCGAAAGAGATTTCTTCATTTGAGGACGTCTTCCTGCAAAGATTATTCTTGAGCTCCATCTCCTATGCATGTGGATGTAGAAGGGCACCTTTCCATGGCTTTGATGTATCATTTGAACTCACGAATACCCTTTTTGGCGATTTGTCGCTCCAATAGAGTCTTTTGATGAGGAGATGGTCGGTGAAAATTTTTCTTGATGCTTGACCTTACATATTGGTTGTTGATGATATGTCGATGATGCCTGTGAAATTTGGTGGCAAACGGACACTTTGCTTGTCTGCGAGGACCAAATGACACTTTGCGTGTCTGAAGCCTACTAACTTGATGTTTTGGTCCACTTTTTGATGATAGATTCGGAAGGAGGTTACCTTGCCTTATGGAAATTCTTGAGACATAACTTCTCATGAAGTTTTGCGTTGTTTCAGCGATCCCTTCCCGATCAGCTTCTGTCATGTCTGAAGGGTTAGGGTTTTTTCGATTGACCTAAACCCGCATTGAAGGTCATAGAGGTGTTCTTGTAGGTTAGGGTTAACTTCTTATCAAGTTTTGCAGCTACCAGGACAATGGTTGAAGCATTACAACCTCATTTTGATTTCTTTCCCGCAATGCCACATTGCCCATTTTTGGAGTTTTTCGTGACAAAGAGAGTAGGAGGTACTAGCTAGAGTAAATTCCATAAAACAAGGGAATCTTAGCTGATGCGGGTGCAAGCTAATTTTGGGAAGTGCAACAGGGAGGTACGGGAGCATCTGCACATGCGAGCGAGCGACGAGCAAGCCAGCACAATGCATGCAGAGAGTGAGGAGGCGGGCAGAGGAGCATCTTAGTAATATTTTTGTTTCGCTGGAGTTGCAGCAATAAACAGCTCAGTGACCTTGCTTGAGTGGTTATGGCAATAATGTTGCTCCATGGTGCAGGTTTGAATCTCTTGTTATCTTTTGAAAGGGAAGCAAATCCTCAAGGAGAATGAAGAGAATCCGTGGGAATCTCACATTGAATTGAATATAATATGCTACGACCCGGTAGGGAGTATGATTCTACCTCTCATGTATAGAACAAGAAGAGCACAAAATAATGAGTCTACCTCTCATGTATGGTGCCAGTTTGTGTAACATGTGCATCGTATGGAGTCATAGAAGGTCCACGCGCTCTAGGTCTCTCAAGCTCTCTCTCACTTGTGAATGGTGAAAATGAGCTAATAAGTGGCCCAACTAAACTTATATCGGGGTTTCTTGGACCACTTGTTATCAAATGATATGTGTTTTTATCTTGTTGCAAAATGTACTTTAGGCTCATGAATTTCTTCATTTGGACTCCGTTTGCTCTGTTTTCAAAAAAAATTGTCATTTCGTCCAAAAACTGGCGAAATCGGCTTTTCGCAACTTTTCTCATACTTGCACCCCGTCTTCACCATAAGCTATCGTTCACAAACTGATCACTCCCATATTTTTCTTTTGTCACCATGTCACTGTTTCATCTGCTTTTCTATTTTTCTTTGTTTTTTTGAAAAAATAACAAAAATAAAGAAAATAGCTAACTTGACTTGAAAAATACCCATAAATCAAGATAAATAGATAATAGCATAAGAAACCAGTATATACATCTATTCGTAGTATTTTTGGCCGGATTGCTCCATTTCGCACTTTTTTAGCATGAAAATTGTGAATTTTACATATATATACACACACTAAGAGGCTCATCTTTGGTGTTTGTCCTGTTATAACACATTAATTAAGGACATATATACTCAAGTTTACCAAAATTCTCGCAATCAAACACAAAAAACCCGCAAAGTCATGAAAAACAGTGCCCTTTTTTACACTTGGGTTCGCATTGAGAACGCCTCCCCCCTTCCTAGTCAAAGTCCTCCTGGACGACGGTGTATCACCTGAGGGTATGTGCCCTGTATGGGAATCAAGAAATTGCTAATGTTGGCCATGTAATGTGGCCCTATATGCATACTCAAGCAATGCATGAAAAAATTAATGTTGTGCAAGAGGAAGATATAAGCATGATGTTTATTGGCATTCGATGTTGAAGTTTCTCATGAAAGTATGACCTTGGTGAGAGCGGTGAAATAATAAGCTCTCCAGTATGTTTGCTCTTTCTTTGATAGTCAACAGAGTTGGTGAAACCATGTAGCTGTTCATCATCTTTATAGCTTTGGTTGTTTGTTGTTTAGGTATCCAAATCTAAACTGTGGGTAAGGTTGGACTGGAACATGTTTCGGTTGTCTGTTGAAGATGTGTACTTGAGGGAGTTTCTTAGGTTGTTGTTTTGGAATCCATATTTTTGTCTGCTTACTTTGGGCCATAAGTAATTGCTTTTGTACCCATATCTGCTTGCGGAGGAACTTTGGTTTTAGCTTGCGGTTTCTAGTGGATGCTTTGGAGAGTTATTTGTGAATTGACTTTGCTCAAACCTTAAGAGCTGATCCATATCTGTTTGATAGTCTTGTTGTGCAGAGTAGGTGGGGTTCGTCGTGGCACGCTGTCGTAAATTCCCATTGATTGCTTATGACTCGTTGAACTCAAGTTGTGGATAAGAGTATTTGCCACACTGATTTGCTTGTCTTGCATTGTAGATTTCTTTGTAATCCATTGTTGGACAATGGTCGTTTGTAAGGGTTTCTTACCTTTATCCATCGGGTGCATTACTGATGGTTTGTATGTAGCTATTGTAGCAAAAGGAACATGTTGTTTTTCTGAAGTGGATTGGATACTAACTGTATTGTAGCTTCAATCAAGTTGTACATCATACCTTCACTGCCAAGGTTGCCCTAGCAAGGCATGATGTGTGTTCTTATCTTCTACCACATAGAGTTTATGTGGATAGACATATTGGTTAACATGTACCGTGAGCACAATCCATCCCATTACCTTGATCGAGTGTTCTAAATAACTGTGGAGATTTTTTTTCGTCTCCTGTAACTGAGAGTCAAGTTGAATTTTCTTGTAAAGGCTGTAGGAGATCAAGTTACCTTGAGCACGAATCAAGCATTGTTGTTGCCTCCACTTGATTGTGTCCTAGTTTGACATCAATTTTGAGATCCTGCATGTTTTCTGTGTCAAATTCTGTTACTTGAATGGCATTAATCTTTAGAGGTGGTCCATGTTGTTGTCATTGTCAAAGAAGCCGACAATTTGCTATTCGTTCCTTGGCCTCTGCTTGAGCTTCTGCAAGAATCTGTTGTTTCTCTTGTGTCCGTTTTGTATTTTTAGAAGCATATTTGGGGTTAGTGGTAGATGAAATTTTTTTGGTCGACATCCACTAATCCAGTTGGGCATTTCTTCATAGCAATCTTGACGGATCCACTTGGTGATAAGTCTTTGATCACAAAGGGTCGTGTCCCTCGCTTTTTAAGCTTCTTAGTATGTTGTTTTGCGGTGTAAATTAGGACATAATTGCGTGTTTTGAATTCCTTTGATCGCACATGCTTATCAGAAAACGCTTTTTGCCTTTGCTTTTGCACATAGATTGAAGCTATTGCTTTCAAGCGAAGCTCATCTAGCTGTTCAAGGTCATCTATTTGTGAAGACATTTCATGGCCTGCCCACTCTAGTTGCTTGGCTACTCTTAGTGTTGGGATTAGAAATTCCATAGGCAATATAGCATTAAGGCCAAACACCATGTTGTACGATGTTGTTTCTATCGAGGTTTTATAAGCAATTCTATAGGCCCATAATGTCAAATGTAACTTCTAATCCCAATCTGTTCTTGACTCTTAGACTATCTTAATTAAGATCGTACATAGAGTCTTATTCGTAGCTTCTACCTGCCCATTAGCCTATGGGTGGTATGGAGCAGACTTATTATGAACTATCATGAATTCTTCAAGAAGATTATCGATTGTTTCATTTATAAAATGTGTGCCCCGATCACTGACAATTTCTATAGGTAGACCATATTTAACAAAGAAATTTTCATATAAAAATTGCACAGTAGTCCTGGCATCAACTTTTTGTGTAGCTTTAGCTTTGACCCATTTAGTGAGATAATCCATGGCCACAATGATATACTGGGCATGTGTCTTGTAAGCGAGGGATGAGATTGGTCCCAGAAAGTCTATTCCCCACTTAGCAAAATCTCTAGCTCCCATAATTGGCCATAAGGGCATCTCATCCCGTTTTATCGACACTTTGGTGCGTTGACAAGAGTCACATCGTCTTGTATATTCGTTCGTGTTCATATGTAATGTTAGCCACCATATTCAAGAGGTGAGGACAGTTTTTGTTGTCTTTTCCCCTGAGAAAAGGCCTCCACTTATTCCTTCATGTGCTTGTTCCAGGATTGGAATGTACATGCTCTCCGTTGCGCATAGCCTAAGCTAGTTATCCTTTCCTCTTTTGAAAAGATGATTTTCAATCAAAGTGAAATTCTATTTCTATCGCTCTCTGCCGTGCTCTGGTGGTATTTTCAAGAATTGTTTGCTTGTTGAATTGTAAATGTGCACTATTCCCTAGGCTAGCACTAAGCTCTAGGAGAATTAAAGGGTTACCTAGGAGGAGGCACCAAAATGCATGGAAAAGCTATAAATAAAGCTTCTATATTATAATCTCAAGCATCAATATGAATGAGCAAAGATTGTGGCATTTCATGTCTCTCTATCGTCATCTTGCTCACGCCCTCTCTCTAACCGTCTCTCTCTCTCTCTCTCTCTTCTTTGACCTCTAACACTTGGTGATCCTGTTGTATGTGTCTATTAAGACATGGGAACGAATTTAGGTCATCGAGGAGGAGATGATGGGGCGGTTACCTAGGAGGTTTGAGAGCTTTCTATGGGCATGGTGTGAGTTCAAAACTTCTTTTCTTGAAGCGTAGTTTTGTGCAGGCAAAATGATCTTACTTCATATCGCTCTGCAAGGATCAAACACATGACAAGCAGCGTGCAAACCAATTCCCTTCTTTCTCTTGTTGAACATCTTGGCGTCATTGCAAATATCTGTTGAGTGTGTTGTTTTAGTGAGCTTTGATTTTGAGCTTTTGCAATCAAAACAATTCTTGTGAGCTTTTTGATATTTAATTTAGAGGCTTTTTTAATGACACAAAGTACTAAACCAAAAAGCATACATTTCAAATACGATAGACACCAAAAAACATACATAAGTTTCATAACGTCTCAACTTTAAGCTTGAACATCTGACAATGTATGAACCTCAAAACATATAGACAAGTTATGGTAGCTAGAGCTAGAAGGATGAAGCAAAAGTTAGGTGATGGATATAAGCATGAGGCACTATCGAGTGCATGAGGGAAAGGTTTATGTGGCTCAATATCATCAATTTAAATATTTTGGTGAAGGTCCATGGTATTCTCCAATAAGTTCAAATTACATAAAAATAAAATTGAAATGTATTATAACTTGGACAAATTTTATGTGTAATCATGGTTATGACGACTCCCAAAATCATTAATTATATCAATGTTCAGTATGCAACATAAGTGCTAGGTTGCAATAATGAGGGGGGAGTTTCGGGAGGGGGGGGAGGAGGAATTAGAAGTAGTAGATAAAACATCACTTCTCTCTATGATGGAGCCGTTACATTGTAAATGGACAAGGCAAGAAACAACTAGGGGAAAACACAATGTTTTTGCAATGTGCATCCATCTCTAGAAAGGGTTGAGTGTGGTGGAGTTTGGTTTTCTCTAAGAATAGTGCTAACAAAAGTTTAAACAAAAGTTGAACTCGCTAAACACATGACCAAAGACTAAGATCCATCAACAATTAGTAGGCTTGGCAGCAAAAGACCTCCAATTGTATCAGCAAAGAGAAAACGAGAGCCTGGCAATTGGTACACAACGTGATTGATAGTGGATCAAGGAATTTTAAGCTTGGAAAGTCATCTTTACTCTCTTCAATATCATAAAAAGTCTAATCATAAGAAACTAAGGGGTATGAGTGCAAGGATTTCTACAAGCATAGTCATTTTATGTCATTTAGAGGGAACATTCAAAGAGCACTCTACAATGCTCACCTAGTAATAGCCTAGCATGTGTTCCATTTCAATTCACTGCTCTCGGGATCACTTTTCCTCCCTTTATGCCCCTTTCTTGCCTTGTTGATTTTTTGCTACAATACACATCTCTTTGTATGTGTGTGCATGCATGCATATGTGTGTGCATGCATGCATGTGTGTGTGTGTGTGTGTGTGTGTGTGTGTGTGTGTGTGTGTGTGTGTGTGTGTGTGTGTGTGTGTGTGTGTGTGTGTGTGTGTGTGTGTGTGTGTGTGTGTGTGTGTGTGTGTGTGAGAGAGAGAGAGAGAGAGAGAGAGATTTCAAGCCTAAAAGTAAGGATCTTTAAATTACACTTGACATGCTCTACACATGGACCTACAAGGCTGAGCAAAAAACTCAACCTCATACTACACTAATAGTACCTATTATAGTACTTGATGTACTACAAAGCCTACTCCACCATTTTGATACAGATATTTTGCAATGTAGCTATTTGCAAAGTTTCTTCTAGGGCTACCACCATAGAAGACCTAGAAGTGGTCGTGGCTTATGCAAACTTCATGAGAAGGAGAGAGCCTCAAGGTCGACCGAGTTCTTAGAACAAATTTTTGAGCTAACTTGATTGAGTTTTGCAAGTCTAAATGTGGACAATTACTCTTCTTTCAAGAGGGAATTATGTCAAAAATTGTTGACGTGGCAACCACTGAAGATGAAGGAGGTTAGGATTAATATCCTAACCTTGACCAACTTTAGGAGCTAAAGACAAAGAGGGTAGTATTAAACTCCTTACCAACTTATAGGAGCTGAAGACAAAGAGGGTTAGCGATCTACCCTGCAAAAAAGCCAACAAAGTCCCAAAATTAAAGCTAATTTTGAAGTTCCAAGAGGCGATTTTGAAAATTAAAGCTAATTTTAACCAAGTTAACACTATTTTCCTCAAAATGTAGGCAGGATTTTGCATTTTTCATCTTCCTCTCAACAAGAATTTTTGAATTTCAAAGCAGCACAATTGTTAGCTAAGCCACATTCTTTTCCAACACTATCACCACTCCATGTCTCTCCCATGGATTCTTTCTTCGTTCCCTATTTAGTTGTTCTGAAATGTCTTTGCATCTATAACCCCTTTAAAGATCAACATGATCTGGGTGTGTGATGGCTAAGTTTGCTACATTGGAATGTCAAGAGCTCCAATACAAAATTGGAATATTGAATGACCCTCAAAAATTTTAACTAACAGCAGAGGGACCTAAAAATGTGACATCCATTGTCACAGATAATGCATCTAACTACAAAGCAGCTGGAAAAGAAATTGAAGCAAAGTATCCAAAGACTACATGCGTTCCATGTGCTACCCACACTTTGAATCTGCTCTTGAAGGACTTTGGAAAAGTTCCCTCTATTAAGAAAACTCTTCTACATGCAACCACTTGGTGAAGTTTATAAGAGAGCATTCATTTTCTTACGCTATGCTTAGAACAAAGTCCTCAACAAAAAAATTATAGATTTTTTGTGTGACCCATTTTGCGACATTACGTTCTCTCTACACTACAACAGGCTAAAGCAGCCCTTGTTAAAACAATGGCAGATAGAAGATGGGACATTTGGCTTGATAAATATCCCAAGTATGAACCTTCTGCTTCCAAATGCTATCAGCTTGTAAACTCTCCTGTTTTTTGGAGAAATGTAGACAAAATTGTTACTGTCACAGAACCCTTCACTCATCAGATATGATTAGTGGACAAATGTTGACGGCCAAACACTAAAGGAGTTTTCCCAACTTTTTGTATCATTATTTTTGAAGCGGAATGACATTTTTGTAATATTTAAGCGGACAAAATTCTTTGTGGGGACGGGCCTTCAAGGAGGAATTGTATATAAGCCACTTTTGTAACCCTAAGCTAGCTTTTGAATTAATCAAATCCCAAGTTTACTGTGCGTTGTGTCACACAGAGAGAGAGAGAGAGAGAGAGAGAGAGAGAGAGAGAGAGAGAGAGAGAGAGAGAGAGAGATTTCTTCTCTTCCCTACACGCTCTACGGAACCTCCATTGTGAAAGCGACACCGCCAATGCGTTAGCAACAACTAGGGCTCTTAGGGGGTGCACTATGTAATCATGTTAATGTATATCGTGAGTTTGAAAGGAGGGGTTTTAAAATGCAAAAAATTTAGGCAATTTAAGAGAGATACATTAATATACGGGGTTTTATATTCAATATTGGAAAAATTTCCTTATATAAAGGGTCATTTTATTCATTTAGACATGTTAGAAGAGGGGTTTTTAAAATACCCCACGAACGCACATTATATAGGGTGTAGTGAACATTGAACACCCCAAGCTAGGGCTTCAATCCAACGCCAAGCTTGCACAATTTTGATGTTGTTGCAAAGCGAGCTCCTACAAGCTTCCAAGTGAGTTTTCTTGCAAACCGTGTATTTTTTTGGTGATTTCTTTATACCTACGGGTTCATAGCGAGTAGAGCTATGGATTAGGACCATACACAATGAAAAGTGGTGACCTACATTTTGCTTCTTGTCTTCATATGCGATTGTCGCACGAGGTGATTTGAGGTAGGATATCGAGTCAGAGTCCATAGGAGAGTAATGATCTCTTGATGAGGAGAGCGTTTCCTACACATTTTGTGATTTTTCAAATGCGTTTGCTCTAGTTTTGGATAGCATGGGAATCGTAGGTAGAGATGCTTTCACTAGTGCATAGAACATCATATTTGGTTTTCTTGAGTAGAGATTGTCTTAGAAGGTGTTGAAGGTGATTGGCAATCATCTCCTTGTTTCCATGCGCCTACGGGGTAAGCTTCATCCTTGCCTGACATAGAGTTTTTGGTTTTGTTCTTGGGTATGCTAGCATCCGTTCATGGAGTATCTGCCAACATTGGCACCGCTACCGAGGATGAGAGCCCTAGTGTAAGGTCCCCAACCCGCCTATACCGTGATCGGGATGGGATCCTTGACAGGTCTCTAGGCCTTATAAAAATCGGAGTCTCTAAACAAGAAAAATCCAAGGAATAAACCTTTGCCATTGACAATGGCTTGGGTCTATAGCCTTAGAAGAAGACCTAGTTCTGTCTCGCAGCGGAAATGGGACAATGTATTCAATACGGCCTACAAAAAAAAATTCTTATTCCGGCCCTATAACTGCCACAATTTGGGCTAAGGTATCCTCAACCAACGCTTTTTTCCCCCCTAACAGATGTGAGGGCACAGCCGCTGGTGGACTCCTCTTTCAAATGAAGAAGTTTTCTAAACGTTTTAGTGCGCAGGGATGGATAGTTACCTGACTAATCAGGTCCACCCGTCCATGATTGACAACCTTAGTCAATCCCCACTTACCACCCCGCACTCACACAAGATTCGTTTATCTTATTATCACATTGTTTTAATATTTAAAATAATGGTTTCTTTTAACGTTCCATCACGGTAATTCCTTGAAGACGGCATTGAAAGCATTCTTTTAGCAAACAGACATCTTTAAACTTAAGACAGGGTACTGTCAATCAAAACATTATCCATAATAACCATGACCAGTACTCGTCTTGTCTCAAGACCACCTAAGGGTGAAAAACGGCACCCATTCCTTGTTCAAATCCGGAGTGGAATAAACCCCCACCCAAGGTTCCAGGTGCCCATACACCAAACCAGTTGCCCATACAACCGGGCGGCTCCCCTAGGATAAAAAACGGTATCCTAACTTATGTAGAAACATCAAGACATGACACGGAGTAGAAACTCATCGTTCATGGGGGTAACCGACTTAACCGTGACTAGAAAGCCAATCATTATCATCAATTTATATCAAGGAGTCGGAGGTGTCTTGAGACAAGCTATCTTAAGGATGATCAAACATATCTTTCCTAATTCAACCAGTTTTAACCCAAACAATTTTTTCCTACATTATAAACAAATGCATATTGGAAGTTACCTTCCAATTTCAGCCAGTTTATCCTTCTTACGTATGCAATGCTAACTTATAAAAGAACTTAAACTAATTAAAGACTTAATTGAATAATGGGACACCCACCTGGAATTGATTGGCCATCTGCTGCTGCACTGTCGCCTGAAGACTCTTCTCCGTAGGCCTACTACTAGGCCCGGCTTCGTCGTCGTGCGACGCTCTAGTTTGTTTTGGAGCTACATCCTCATCATCGGATGTAGGATTTGCTCGGGTTCTTTTTGGTGCCATAACTTCTTATCCTTATAAAAAGGACGTCTAATCATTAGGTAAATAATTCAAAATCTAGACTTAACCTTTGTATTCCACCGTAACCCATCCAAGGTTAAATTTATAGTCTTAATTGATAAATTCTTGACCTAGTAATTTCTTATAGGCATGATAACTTTTTCCACCGCTTCCCTAAGGGTTTTCTAAGCTCTCCTAACTTTCTTATAATTTTGTATATCTTTTTCCTAATTTTCCCATCAACTTTTAAGCTAATAATCTACTTTATTTAGGCTTAATATTTATTGTATTTGATTACTCTTAAAGATTTAATTTCCTCAACTTGATATCATAGGTTTACACTTACTATAATTTTCATAAAAACTTTTGACCACAAGGTCTATTTATTTTAATTAATCATTCGCTAAAAATAGGACTTTTGGTCAATTATAATTTCTAATATCACCAATTAACTATGGTATAATTACAACAAGTAGATAAGGATATTTTTGACATTTGGTAATTATCTTATTATTTTCTAACTTAATTATATAATTTTCATCTTCAATTTTCAGCTAAAATTTGGATAATTTGACTTAGATAAATATCTATACTACTTTTCTAACCTTGGCATAATTATCACAGTCTGTTTGCCCTATAATACAGCTTTGATAAATAGCATGTAATTATAGCACATGATTTACTAATTTCCCCCTTGAGTTTTTAGCTAAAAATAGTATAAATTGACTTAGATAAATATCTATACTACTTTTCTAACCTTGGCATAACTATCATGGCCTCTTTATTCTATAATACAGCTCTAATAAATAGCATGTAATTATAGCACATGATTTATTAATTTTTCCCTTCAGTTTTTAGCTAAAAATAGTATGATTTCACTTAGATAAATATCTATACTACTTTTCTAACCTTGACGTAGTTATCACTACCTCTTGACCCTATAATACAGCTCTGATAAATAGTATATAATTATAGCACATGATTTACTAATTTCCCCCTTTACTTTTTAGTTAAAAACAATATAATTTGGCTTGGATAAATATCTATACTACTTTTCTAACCTTGGCATAATTATCACGGCCTCTTGACCCTATAATACAGCTTTGATAAATAGCATATAATTATAGTACATGATTTATTAATTTCCCCCTTTACTTTTTAGCTAGAAATAGTATAATTTGGCTTGGATAAATATCTATACTACTTTTCTAACCTTGGCATAATTATCACGGCCTCTTGACCCTATAATACAGCTCTGATAAATAGCATGTAATTATAGCACATGATTTACTAATTTCCCCTTTTACATTTTAGCTAGAGACAGTATAATTTGACTTAAATAAATATTTATACTACTTTTCTAACCTTGGCATAACTATCACGGCCTCTTTGCCCTATAATACAGCTCTTTAAAATAGCATGTAATTATAGCACATGATTTACTAATTTCCCCCTTTAATTTACCCCTAGAAACAACGTAATTCCACTAAGATAATTAGTTAAACTAATTTTATGAGCTTCTCCTAATTATCAAAGATTTTAACACACCTAATTAACCACTGATAATACTAATTTTCTCTTTTTAATTTTTTCAAAACATAGAGTAATTCTGCCTAATTAATTAGATAGATTAATTAATTGAGCTTCTCCTAATTATCACGGGTTTCTTAACACCTAATTAACCACTAATAATTATATTAAAGCATTTGAATTTCATTTACTAATTTTTCCTATTTAAATTGCTCAAAAAATAGGGTATTTTAGCTAAAGTAATTAGTTAAATTAATTTTCTGATCTTCTCCTAATTATCACAGGTTCTTGAACACCTAATTAACTACTGATAATTATATGACAGCATTTTAATTCCATTTACTAATTTCTCCTATTTACATTACTCAAAAAACAGGGTATTTTAGCTAAAGTAATTAGCTAGATTAATTTTATGAACTTCTCCTAATTATCACGGCTTTTTGAACACCTAATTAACCACTGATAATTATATGACAACATTTGAATTCCATTTATAATTTCCCCTATTTAAATTGCTCAAAAAACAGTGTAGTTTAGCTAAAGTAATTAGCTAAATTAATTTCCTGATCTTCTCCTAATTATCACGGGTTCTTGAACACCTAGTTAACCATTGATAATTATATGACAGCATTTGAATTCCATTTACTAGTTTCCCCTATTTAAATTACTCAAAAAACAAGGTATTTTAGCTAAAATAATTATTTAGATTAACTTTCTGAACCTTTCCTAATTATCACGGCTTTTTGAACACCTAATTAACTATTGATAATTATATGACAACATTTTAATTCCATTTACTAATTTCCCCTATTTAAATTACTCAAAAAACAGGATATTCTAGCTAAAGTAATTAGCTAGATTAATTTTCTGAACTTCTCCTAATTATCATGGCTTCTTGAACACCTAATTAACCACTGATAATTATATAAAAGTATTTGAATTCCAATTACTAATTTTTCATATTTAAATTGATCAAAACACAGGGTATTTCTTCTAAAATAATTAGCTAGATTAACTTTTTGAGATTTTTCTAATTATCACGGATTCTTGAACACTTAATTAACCACTGATAATTATATGAAAGCATTTGAAATCCATTTACTAATTTCCCCTTTAAAATTGTTCAAAAAACAGAGTAATTATGCCTAATTAATTAGGAAAACTTCTCAAAAAATTATAGGATAATTTTCCTAGATTAATAACTGTCTAATGTATCTCTGATAATTACTTCAACTTAATCTAATCCTAATTAATATTTTTATCATTAATTCATGGTTAATGTGGCTAATTTCAGTCCTAATATGATAGGATAAATAATTAGCTTAGTATTACTAAGCTTAATTATAATAATCAGCAGAGATTAGTTAATTTAAAGAGGTTATATAGGCCTAATCTTTGATTTATTAACAATTTATCTTAATCTAACCTTGCTAATTAAAAAAGGATTAGGCTAATTATCGTTAGGGTTAATCAATTAGAGATTAATCTCTAATGATTTCTGCGTAGTGTTCTCTCTAAATGAGAGAGAGAGTAGCAAGGCTCCGAGTCTATGTAAAATGTGAAGCTAGGGGTCCTATTTATAGATTTATATACACTCTTAAGCTCTCATAGGCTGAAAAAGGCAGTTGCTTGAAGTTCAAGCAACCCCCTACAGGTCAAAAAACGACCCCTGCTGCTAAATGAGTCCCTGCCAGGTCAGTGATGACCCTCCCATTACCTGCCAGCTTTTAAAATGTCAATTTTGCTATAATTTGACCTATTTTTGCTTAATTGGTAAATATCTTGTAAATATCTAGGAGACCTTTAATAAAGTCTATGCTTAAATGATTACTGTAACCCTTCAATTTTTCTATTTTACTCAATTCACAGTGTAAACTTCCAGGGGTCATAACTATGCCAGTTTTTATCGGAATTCAATTCTGAAAATTTCTAGCCCCGGGTTTACTGTGCTTAAGATTCCAAAAATACCAATTTTTATTGCTTTTGAGATAGTGTTTCTGCATGGTTTCTTGATCAATGCTTTCTCCTAAAGCTTAAGTTAATTTCTGACAGCTAGAAAGGTGGAGACCTTACACCTAGGTAGGTCACCTTACACCAATTCTATAAGGTGAGAGTCCCTCTGGTTTGCCAGAGTATTCTTTATATCTTAGTTTAGCTAGGATCCATATAGAGGTGCTAGGGAGCGTCTATCTTGCTTGGGTCACCTGTGTAGATGGTTCTTAGTTTAGAGTTGTATATGTTTTGGTGTTTCAGTGGTTGATGAGGTAATAAAAGCATTAACTAGTCAGTGTGTGGCAATCAAGTGTTTTTCTACTCACAATTGCAAAATCCCATTTTTTATGTTTAGGAGTAGCTTTAGGTAGATGATTTGATCTTGATCTAGAGTTGTCCATCAATGAAGATTTTCTTGAATTGTTTATTTGCATTGAAATCATGAAAAGAATTTGATTCTTAGTCGAAACAATGTAAAAACAAAGTTCACAAAAAAGTTTTGCATGGCTGAGGGTTGCTGAGAACATAAGAAGACATTTGGGAGGGTTCTGCACATAAAAATCTCAAATCTACAAAGTTAGAAATCATACGCATATGATGTCTCAAGGGCTAAAAAGAGACAAAAACTGTGAATAATGACTATACCAGTGTGTTCAAAAGGGTCATTATACCCTAGTAACACCTTAAGTGGGAAGTTTTGGCATAGAATTGAGGACCAAAAGCCAAAAGATGGAGTGGTTGTGATTGAAAACACAAAAACTAGTGTTTGTGAACACTTTTGAGCTTTAAATGTTGCTATAGGCACATGTACAGGTTGTTGATAATAAGGTGAACTTAGAATAGAAACAGATTTGAAATATGAGATGATAGCCATCATACACGTATGATGTCTCCAGTCTAGATTTGGGTATTGACCTACATATCTGGCATCACTAAAGCACTTGAAAGGTAGTTCTAAGTTTGTTGCAAGATTTCACATCGTTTGGACATGCAATCTGGCAATTAAAGAGAATTTTGCAGATTCTAGCCAATAACAATGAAAACTGGTGAACTGGTATAAAATTGACATCAAAACCAGATTTTAAGCACATATATTTGGTGTACACATAGAGGAGAACCTTGGGTAGAAACAAAAGTCCAAGGTGAGAGAAAAGACATCATACATGTATGGCATGTTTTGGTCGAGAATAGACTCAATTTGTACAAGTGAGTGTTCCCTAGTGTCCTAGAGCATTGAAGGAGTCCATAGCCTAAATTTCATTGCATTTGGACAGCTTGAAAAGACCAACAAAGAGTCCAAACATTCTGCACACCCAATTTGTCTATAACTTGCACAAAATTGATTCAAATTCAATTCAAAAAGTAGCTGTGAGTTCCTTAAGTGTCGAACTACCTCTAGAGCAAGATTCCTCTCAATTGGAGCAAAACCACAGCATACGCATTGTCGAGAAGTTTGCGGTCTTTCCAGGAAAGCATCGGGCTTTTGACTATGAGAGTTTGTGAGAGAACTCCAAAAACTTTATGAAGGAGTTATACCATGGATGCCATGAATGTTGGAATTAGGGTTGCAAGAAAACACACACAGCTTGGAGAAGACGAAGGAAGCTCAAGTCACACAACAGAGAGTGTTTTTACTTAGTGTGCAATAGAAATATAGATAGCCCTAGAATGAATGGGTGTATATACAATGCACGGGGGAAAAAACCTCCTAAAGAGGGAAAAAATGCCCCGATGGTCCTAAGTGTGTTCACACACATCACTGCCACATGTATAGGTAACAAATCCCCCCTAGAGTGATGCGGTGAACGAGAGCTGGCACAGGAGTAAAGGGAAGTGCCATGCCCTGAGGACATGATTAGTCCACAAAGGGGAGTAAGCCCAAAGCTTTGCGAGAAGCTTCGAACTTCTCATAAGACGATGCCTTTGGGAAAATATCTACAAGGTTGTCTTGTGTTGGCACATAAGCCAATCTAATCTCTCCTGTTGAGAGCCTCTCCCTGACATAGTGGTAATGCACCTCAATGTGCTTTGTGCAAGCACGAAAAATTGGGTTCCTCGCAACAGCCAATGCGCTCTGACTATCAATGTAGATAGTGTCATGTCCAATGCCCAAATCATCCATAAGGCATCTGAGCCATACACACTTAACTGTAGATGTAAGGACTACCTTGTACTCAGCCTCACAACTAGAAGTGGCCACAGTAGGTTGTTTCTTACTCAACCATGATATACATGAACTGCCAAGCATGAAAAAAAACCAATTGTGGATACTTGCGTGTCAAAACAACCAGCCCAATCTGAGCCCGAAAAAGCATGTAAGTCTAGCGGCAATGATCCCCCCTTGGGATAAAACAATCCAAGATGTAAAGTGCCACTCAAGTAGCACTGAAAAATCCTCTTGACAGCCTGTCAATGCTTAGACCCTCGGCTATGCATAAATCTGCTAACCTATGAGATTGCAAACTAAATAGCTGGCCTCGTGTTGTATATATAAATGAGGCAACCAACAATAGTTTGATAAAGAGTGACATCAGCAGGATCACCAACATCATATAGACTCAACTTCAAACCTGCTTCCATGGGAGTGGCAATAGGTTTGCAATCCTCAAGTCCAAATTTACAAAGCAGTGTCTCTATGTAACTTTTTGACACAAGGCAATACCACCATCACATTGCTTAAACTGTATGCCCAAGTAATGATGCAACCGCCCTAAATCTTTCATCTTGAAAGTTGCATTCAAAACAACCTTAAATTCAACAATATGTGCCTCATTGGGACCAATGATTAGCAAATCATCCAAATAAAGAACAACAATGAGAAGTACATCGCCCTCACCCTTGACATACAATGTGCTTTCTGTTGGACTGTTACAAAAACCTCGTTTGACCAAATGAGTATTAGCTTTCTCATACCAAGCACGAGGAGATTTCTTCAACCCATACAAAGCCTTCTTACATCTACACACTTTGTCCTCTTCTCCTTTCTTGACAAAATTGCGAGGTTGCGTTACATAAACTTCCTCAAATATGTCACCATTCAAGAAAGCAATAACAATGTCTGATTGATGTACATCCCAACCAAATGAGCTCCCAATGCACATAGAAAACGAACAGTAGTCATACGACAAGTGGGAGAAAAAGTTTCTTCATAATCTATGCCTTTTTGCTGCGCATAGCATTTTGCAACATCCAAGCCTTATGGGGATCAACCTCACCATCCGACTTGCATTTCAACTTGTAAACCCACTTTGTACCAATGGCCTTTTTTCCAGGAGGCAAGTCACATAAAGTCCATGTGTTATTTTTTATAAGTGCATCATATTTTGATTGCATGGCAGCCATCCAATTTTTTGAATTATGTGCTTCATCAAAAGACAGAGGTTCCTCAACATCATGTAGGCTAGACACGGCCAAAGCATAACAATCTGATGCATAAGATGCATGGCAAGAACCTGAACGAGTATGACTAGGCAAACCTGCATCCAGCTTACTGTCATGCAAAGTATGCACCAGACATTTTGGCATACCTCTAGCCTTCTCATTTTTATCCCTCTCCTCATCAAGTACATCATGTACATCTGCATCAGTAATAGGCTGATCTGTAACATTTTTAGAAATACCCATTGGATGTACATTTTCCTCATTGGAATTTACATTCGTATTTCCACCACTGAATAGAGGCAACAAAGTGTCATAAATGTCCTGTGAGCTTATATTACTGTCTCTAGTATATGACAACAAGGGTTGAACAGAATTTTCCACAAACACAACATCCCGTGAAACTAGAATACGATTTTTTGTGGATGATACAACTTGTAACCTTTTCTTCCAACACTATAACCAACAAAAATACATTTGACAGCCTTATCATCCAATTTTTTGCGATGTGCTTGTGGCACCAAAGCATATGCCAAACAACCAAAAACATGCATGTGCTCAATAGAAGGCTTTCTATCATGCCATGCTTCATATGGATTAATAGACTGCAAAGCTTTCATAGGATACCTATTTAGTACATAAGTGGTACACATGATGGCCTCAAGCCAAAAAAATGCGACAAAGCTTGACTTTTGACCATACATCATGCCATTTCCGTAGGTAACCTATTTTTCCTCTCAACAACACCATTTTGTTGAGGTGTATAAGGCATTGTACATTGGTGTTTTATCCCATGGCTAGCCAGAAATGCATTAAATTCATGAGACATATACTCCCCCCTCGATCGGAATGGAGGGTGCCCATAGTACATTTCCAGACATTTTCAGCCAGAGTCAAAAATTGTTTGAAGCACATAAAAACTTTGGACTTTGCTTTAAGTGGAAATTCCCATGCATGCATGGAGTAATCATCAATAAAATTCACGAAGTAAATGTAATTTCCCAAGGACGGAGTTTGCATGGGCCCACAAACATCACTATGCACAAGCTACAACCTGCACGTGGCCCTAACTGAACCATCCTTTGGAAACTTAGAACGCTGCATTTTACCCAAAATACAACCTTCACAAACATGTTTGACAGGTGCTTCAAGAGGCGACAAAGAAGTAACCATATCAAATTTCTACAAACGCAGCAAACTATCGAAATTCAGATGTCCAAAACGTGCATGCCACACTTTTGCATCTGAAACAGTCCTTGAATCTGCAACTCCATTTGCAAAATTTTGTCCACACTCGTCATACAAAGTGAGCTTATATAGCCCACGGCACAAAAGGCCAAATGCAACAATTTCATCACCAAAAATGAGGTCATGAACTGTACATCTTTCATCCACAAATTTGACTACACTTCCAAGTCTAGAAGTGCAGATACAGACTAAAGATTCTTCTTGATCCCAGGTACGTAAAGTGCATCAACAAGTGTGAAAGAATTGCCATTTGCAGCAGTAAGCACAATATTTCCAACTTCTTGAACCGGATAAGAGGCATTGTTGGCACAAGTGACTGAATTCCCATGAGGGACAAACTCGAGAGAGGTGAACAAGTCATGATGTGAGGTAATGTGCTTGTAGCACCACTATCAAAATTCCACACATGTGAATCTATAGCAACTGACATGCATGCATCATGGACATCAAGATTGTAAGTGCACTCTGCACTAAAAGCCCATTCTGCATCAACATCAGCATCACAGTCTCCTTTCACAGAAGACTCAACAATGGCTGCATTTGTAGTGGAACCAGCATTTGCAGTGGAACCACCCTCTTTCTTCTTAGCCTCTTTGGCCTTCAACTTAGGACATTGGTTGATTAAGTGATCATTAGATTTACAATAATGGCAACGCATCTTCTTTTTTCCCTTATCACTAGAATTTCCAGACAAATTGCTGCCAACAGAAGCATTAGGAACAGGTGATTTTCCACTCGCAGAAGAACCATAAGAAGTGGCTGCATTGTTGTTACCACCCTTTCTTTGAGCAGAAATAAAAGCATCTTCAATTGCACGTCTAGTCTTGTTTTTTTTGGAAAGTGAATCTTGTAATAGCAATGTGCATAATCCATCAAACTTGGCAACTTCAGGATTTCCTTGGGTCATAAGTCTCCAAGTACTAGCAAAAGTTTGGTAAGAATCTGGTAAGGCATCAAGAACAGTCTACACAAGGGAGCTGTCTGAAATGACTTCAACTGCAAAAATAAGTTTCTCATAAATATCCTTGACACCAACAAGGAAATTTTCCATATCATCTTTCTCATGCATAATCTTCAACTCCAGCTCTTTACACAGCAATGCAAATTTTTCCTCAGCGGCTTGCATAAAGACTGGCCAGAATATCCCAAGCCTATTTTGCAGATTTCATTTACCAAATGTGAGGAGTAATGGTGCACTTCAAAATGCAATTAACACATGAGCCTGCATATCCTTTACATCCCAATGAGCTTGTTCTGTCGTAGGCAAAACAACTCTAACAGCAGCAATCCTTGCGGCAAGACCTGCAACATCCTCAACATCGCCAACATCCTCAGAACCAGGACATACATCAATGCCCCATCAATGTCCTGCACAATATTCCAAACTCCCTTTGACAAAAGAACATGTTGCATCATGTAAGCCCAAATAGGGTAATTGTCCCCATCCAATATGTCCTCAACAGTAAACACCTCATGTGCAAACTGCCCAAAAAGAGGATAAAGGAAGTGGGAACAACACGTGCTATATAGCACAAACCATAGAAGACTGTAAGG
The DNA here is from genome assembly GCF_014529385.1 of Adiantum capillus-veneris. Classification (NCBI taxonomy): domain Eukaryota; kingdom Viridiplantae; phylum Streptophyta; class Polypodiopsida; order Polypodiales; family Pteridaceae; genus Adiantum; species Adiantum capillus-veneris. Next base: position 23,765,827 of record NC_140935.1, read on the forward strand.
GACCTGTTGTGCAGAAAACAGCACTGACAAAAATTCTACACAAAATGACAAAATAGCCTGTGCAGTACTACCTGTAGTGAAAACGGAGGCCGAAATGAGCCCGAATTAGAAATTTGAGCAGACTAAGCTCAACGAAGTCGTCCAAAATTTTTATCTACCTACGAACGCTCGCTAAAGCTCATTGAAATCAAAGAAAGTGAGTAGGCGTGTGCTGGAGTTGTTGGCGACTAAGCCCAAGAGGATGCAACCTGCTCTGATACCAATAGTTGAAATTAGGGTTGCAGGAAAACACACACAAATTGGAGAAGACAAGGGAAGCTCAAGGCACACAACAAAGAGTGTTTTACTTAGTGTGCAATGGAAAGATAGATAGCCCTAGAATGAATGGGCATATATACAATGCACGGGGGAAAAAAACCTCCTAAAGAGGAAAAAAATGCCTTGGCGGTCCTAAGTGTGTTCACACACATCACTACCACATGTATATGGTAACAATGAAGACTAGGGTTTAGAAGAAAGTGCAATCAAATAAGCCCCAATCTTTCTCTCTTGCACACACACAAAGAAAGAGAATATCAAAACAACACAAAGATGAAAACATCAAGGCTATTGTCATATCGTATCATGGGTAATATGAAAGGGTTAATAGATGAGTTGGTGGCATTCATTGCCGATCAAATAGGCTACAAATTGTTCTTTGGAATTGTAATTTTGTGCTTACCATAACATATATGTTTTGTCTAGTGATTGGGATTAATTGTGTGTATAAATTCTCTTAGTTCATAGAAAGATAACTACACGTACGTCATTGACAAAAGAAAAGTTATAGCCTATAAGGGGTAGTATGATGGGATCCGGTGAAAGAAGTAATTTATTGAGCCTTTCTGGGCCAAAGAGAAACACCATACATTGTTGAAAGTGTATTTTACGGCTAATCCATACGTTAATTATAATAAATTGCAAGGAGTGGAAGTGATAGAAATTCACATCATGTGGATTATTCAGCTAGGATAAATTTAGTATGTGAAAAATGTAGATATGAGAGAAGAGAAGAAAGAGAACTTCCCTCACAAGCCCTATTCTTGTCTGTAGGTAATAAGGATACTACAGGGAGAGATGTACCTACAGCAAGGAGAACCTAGAATTTGTAGGGAGAATGACTTTCTAAGAGTGAGAGAGATGGATTTGGTTAGGGAGGGAAATGAAATTAGAGATATATGTTGGACTAGAGATGAAAAAGAAATAACAAGAAATCAACAAAATATCAAAGTAAAACACATCTTACTTGACAAACTCTTCGGGAGTTATTCACCATTATGATGGAGAGAGAAGAAGAGGAAAGACTTCAACCTTGATTGATGCACCCAGTTCAAAACCTTCTTTGATTAGAGTTGATCTTCCAAAGATAGCTTACAAGATTGGCTAGTCTTCCTCTAGGAGCAAGTATAGGCATAGGCTTATGTTTATGGCTAAGTACAATTAGGCATCAATCCTCTCACTTCCTTATGAATGGTTTTCAAGGAATAAGAGGTCCCCTTTTATAGATGAAGGGAAACCCTCAAGGGTTACACAAGAAAGAGAAGAGCCAGTGTGAACAAGAACTGTCAAAGTTTGAAATGAGTTGTCCCTGCATGATGTGGGCAAACTGGGGTCCACCATTTTGATCATATCTCTTCAATCGTGGCTCCAAATAAATAAACAAAAATAGGAGCAAAAAAATTCAGCTCATAAGCTATGACCCCCATTTTATATAGTTTTTCTAATTCAGATTGGAACCTTGTGTAAAAAAATCATCAAAATAGGGTACATTTTCTGCAGTAAAAGTCTTCTTTTGGTCCCCTCAGCCTAGACTTTCATTTGATTCCAATGGACACCTCATGGAATTTGAAAGTATGACATTGCTCATTGACAAAGTTTTGTAGTCATGCTTGCAATAATGCATTCAAATAGGTGTATCTTTGAAAATCATGCAAGCTAGTGTCTCACTAGGGTTTGATTCCTTCCTAGTAGCTATTAAAAAGAAATATAAGAAAAATATGAAAAATACATAGAATATATATATATATTGGAAGTTACCCTAGATATAGGATCTAACTAGGGTATGAGATGATAATGAGATAGTAGAAAGAAAGAACCAATACGTTTTACCCCAAGTTAAAAAAGCGGAGCTATTGATGCTTTTTTTCCATAGTACTTTCTAACGGTAAAGTAAGAATATGTTATCCTTGATATAAATAATAGGATGAGATAGAAATCTCATTATTATACTTAGATATGCATATGTATATTATAGGAAATATACTTATGTATCTAAAAAGTTGCAAGATAGGTCTTGTAGCATTTGCTCCCACTATGTACATGTCACAGTAGGACATCCACCCCCTCTAAACCTGTACATTCTCTGGTATGTGCCACATTTGATCTTTGCAAGATCAGTCCTCTTGTAGATCTTCCATGATTTCATCTTCATTGATAACTTCCACCAACACTTCATCTTCACTTTGATCTTCACCTGTGTTTTGCTCTTCCTTCTCCTCAATATCTTGTGGATCGCTGTCTCCTCTTCTCTTAAACACTTATCCTTTTCCCTGAAATGGAAATCTTTACTTCTGTACCATCTAGTTCAGACAAGCTGTAAGTAGCATTTTAATGCACATGCTTTACAACATACGGTCCAAAACATCTTTTTGAGAACTTACGCATGACTATGTGTTGGTTATCAAGGCTACTATCATACACTAAAACCCAGTCACCTTTGTCAATTGCTTCACTCCTGAGCCAAAGTCACTTATCAAAGTAGTCCTTGTTTTTTAACCTTGCATTTTTGAGTCATTCTTTTGCAGCCTCAATATCTCCATTTCTTCTCTCTAATTGCCTTATACACAATGCAAGGAGACCTTCCTTGCTAAGCCCCTCTTGCCAAGGTAGTACATTCCATGTGGGAATTGTATCTTCAATAGGCATCACTGGATTTTGACCAATGATTTTCACTGGCATATTTGAACGTCGAGACTTTGCTAAAATAACTTGCATCCTCTTTTCCACACTAGCTCTCAACTTTGAACCGCTTTATCTTGTTGCTTGGGAATTTGATTGTTGACGAGCCAACACCTCCTATCAACTCCACATGATGCACACTACCTCTTGGAATGTGGTTGAATCCAAAAAATACCAAATGTCAAGTCTACGGATGCGGCTAAACTGCCCCACAAAATTGGCCCCCGACAAACTTTCCACCCACTGGCCATAACTTGCTCATTCGAGCTTTGATTGACGATCTAAAAGGACTCCACAACTAGAGCACCATCTATCCACTCACATCAGATCTAACCACCTGTCCCCACTTGCCTTGTCCATCTAGGATCTGCAAACCATACCATATTTAGACAGCCATAACTTTACATCGTGGCTCCGTTTGAGAAGCCATCTGAACTAACTTGTAGAGCACCTCAAACAAGACAATTCAAAATATAATTTCAACAATTTGGTCACCTAGACCTGCCATCCAAATTGGCCCGTTTAGGAGCACATCTGGCCTTAGAAACCACATAAGCCATATATTTCCTCTATCACTTGCCTACCCGATTCTTTAGCCCTTTGCCCTACACCTATAAACACCCATATCATTGCATAGCACACTTCTTAACCTTGACCAACTTTGGTTGCACCAATGTGCTAGTGATGCACCTTTCACTAGTACAAAAACAAATGTTTCTCTAGAGAAAGTGGAATCAGAAACAAAGCACTCAAAAGATCTACTTGTGTATCTCGTACACCTGAGCGTTTTCAACTAGGATTGGACTATTTCGTAGTCACTGATTGTGGTGAGCCCACTTGTTATAAAGAAGCCATTCAGATAGAGGTAACATGAAGTAGGAAAAGGCTATGCAATCCGAGTATAACTTGGTTTTAGTCAATGAGACTTGATTGACAGAATTACTAGAGGGTAAACAAGCATTTCCTTGCAAATGGGTGTACAAGAAGGAGTACATGGTAGAAGATCCCAAGCCTAAGTATAAGGCTAGATTGGTTGCTAAAGGATTCAAGCAAAAGGAAGGCATAGGTTTTGATGAGATCATTTGCCTAGTGGTTAAAAGGACTACACTATGTCTTGTGCTTGGTTTAGTAGCCATAGTGGACATGGAATTGGTCCAAATGGATGTGAAGATGGAATTTCTTCATGGGGATCTGGAAGTAGATGTCTACATGATGCAATCAAAATGTTTTGACATAAAGCTTGAGAAGCCAACAAGGGCATAACTTGTGTGTAGACTCAAGAAAGCTTTTAAAGGACTAAAACAAGGATCAAGGTAGTGGTACATCAAGTTTCATAAGTACATTCCATCCCAAGGTTATGTACGAAGCCAAGAGGATCACTGCTTGTACACAAGGAGGTTGAATGTGTTAGGAAATAAGACGTAGCTAAATAGATAATTGAGTAGATTACTTAATGGAGAGAGACAGATTTATATACACGAGATTATAGAGTAGAGAGAGAGAGAGAGTACACACGATATACGTGGTTCACCCAATGTGGGCTATGTCCACGGGAAAGCAGCCACTCAATGGCTTTAGTACTTCAAAACAAGAAGTAGTTTACAAAGGGATTATACCCTTAATGGAGCTCCCGCCTTGCTTCACTCTCACCACCTCACACTCACCTTGTTGCTTCAACTTCACACTATGAAATGTGTGTAAAAATGGCCTCCTTTTATAGGCCAAAAGGGCTACCCTCTCTTATGAGAGACAGCCATGTGTAGCCGCCCTTGTGTGAATAAGTCCAAATCGGACCCTCCAATCCGCCCATGTGTGGCCGCCCTTGAGAAGACAAGTCCGCTTTTGAATTCGGCCATCGGCCACCGGCCATTGACTTCAGACCACCGGCCATCGGCCATTGACTACCGGCCACCGACCAACCGACCGGTTGTTTTCCGACCACTTTCCGGCTGCCGTCCAGCCATAATATTCCGGCGAAAAAGAATATTCCGGCGGAAAAAAAGTCTCGAGGGCCTCCGCCCCCTAGGCCTTTAAAGTTGCCCCTGATTCTTGTCCATGAAAATTTTGGTTTCCGGTGAGTGATTTTCCTTCACGCACGATGGCTTCTCCTCATAATGGGGGCCTTACAAATGTGCGCTTTTACCACATAAAATTACAAAGGGTAAATCAGGCTCCATACTTAACAGAATGATGGTTCCCTTGTCATTCTAATCTTGTATGTGTATGGCATGCTTATAGCCAAGAAATCAAAAGATGAGATTGAACTTCTCAAGGATGCCTTAAGCAAGCAGTTTGCCATGAAAGATTTGGGCGATGCACCTCACTTTCTTGGTGTGTGTACAAAGGGGGAAAGCATTGAGTACCCCAATGGCTGCATATCTTAGCAAGAATGATTGCTCCAAATTGGATACTGAAAAGATAGAGATGGAAAAGGTGCCATATTCTTTGACAGTTGGCAATCTCATGTTTGCCATGGTTAGCACATGACTAGACATTGTATTTGTAGTAGGAGTGGTCAATAAATATATGGCAAACCCTGGCAAAAAGCATTTGCAAACAATGTAGCATATTTTGAGATACATCAAGGGTTTAGCCAGCAAGTGCTTATGCTTTGGGAACAATGATGCATCCATAGATACATTGATTCTAATTATGTTGGTTGTGTGGGCACTAGGAATCGACATCTGGCTATGTGTGCATTTGTTGCACATGTCAAAGCAAGGGACTTCTCGTACACTGTGTGCGAGCCACAAATGGCTACAAACACACAACCAGATTAATCTAGCAAGCTCAAGAGAGCAAGGGTGTGTCATTCACCACCCTATGCTCGCCTTCGTGGAGGATTCCTCACCGCGAAGAAGAGGGATTTACCACCGTGCCGTGATCAACCGCCTCGCCATTGTCATGCTGTCGCAATGCTCAACCACTCTCTCTCTCTCTCTCTCTCTCTCTCTCTCTCTCTCTCTCTCTCTCTCTCTCTCTCTCTCTCTCTCTCTCTCGCATACACACACACACAAGGAGATGAGCAAGAAGATGGAGATGGAGCAAGAGCACTCTTCAATTGCACAAATGAGAGAATGAGTGATTTTTAGGTTTAGGTGACTTTCATATGAGCTCTCCCATTCACACTTGGGCACCCATGCTTATCCAACTAGCCTTTGAATGTTTCAGTTAGTGTGCACCTCTCATCAGCGATCACTCCTACCCTTTTCCTATTGGACCGACAAGCCCGACCCATGATTATTAGAAGTGGAAAGCAAGGGACCTGCCGTACACTGTGTGCAAGCCACAAATGGCTGCAAACACACAACCAGATTAATCTAGAAAGCTCAAGAGAGCAAGGGTGTGTCACTTACCGCCCTACGCTCGCCTTCGTGGAGGATTCCTCGCCACGAAGAAGAGGGAGCTACCGTCGTTCCGCATTCAACCACCTCGCCGCCGCCGTGCTATTGCAATGCTTGATTTCACTCTCTCTCTCTCTCTCTCTCTCTCTCTCTCTCACACACACACACACACACACACGTACACACACACACACACAAGGAGATGAAGAAGAAGATGGAGATGGAGCAAGAGCACTCCTCAATTGCACAAATGAGAGAATGAGTGATTTTTAGGTTTAGGTGACTTTTATATGAGCTCGCCCATTCACACTTGGGCAATTGGGAAAACTTCCTCGATAGAATAGGGACCCGTCATAGTCAAGAGGCGGACTAGCCACTCTAACTCCTGAACATTTCTCTCTCAAGAGAGTGTTTCAATCGAATCCCATTCAAAGGAAATATGAGGATAACATAAATGCATTACTTGGGATAGGTAAAAAGAATATTCATAAGAATCACCCATATCTGTGAACACAATTAGAGGATGGTTAGGTGTTTGATGACATAGGTTTCTGTTTTAGTGCACCTGATGTGACATGTGTAGGTCTGGGTCAATGATTTTGACTAGTATTGTGCGCACTTGTTTGTTAATTGCTCTTGCTCTTTACTATTTTTTTCTTTTTTTGGGTTTTGTTTTAAACTAGGGTGGTTAGTTACTATTTATCTATATATATGCAATCCCTAAAATATTAAAGCTCAAGGGTCAGGTAAAGAAGGGTAAGAGAGAAATAATTCAATAGGCTAATGTGAATGAAGACTCCCCCCTTCCTTGGGTAGATCATACTTTAAAAGGATGTCATCACCTTTTGGAACCAGTTATTCCAATTGATAATAGGTGAGGATTTTAGCCAATAGTTCTCTATTACCTTGGGTTCCTCATCGAGTTGCAAGGGTGGTAAGGTACTCTCCCATGAACGAACTTGAAGTAGTGTATCAGGTAATAATTGAACAATGCGAGGTGTCAAATCCTTTGTAGCTTCATGGAGGCTGCCTATGGTAGGTGGAGGTTTTGTAGAAGCTTTTACCTCTATGTATGCATTACATGAGGAGCTAGAAGCTTCATGGAACTCCCCCTTTCCTGAGCTAAGCCGATTAGATTGGTTTTGCCTTGGAACCCAAACTAGCTCTGGAATAGGTGTGTACCATTCTGTGATCTTTCCCTTCCCACGGTCTTCCATCAGTTTTGGAATCACAAGGTTTGACTCACATGGCTTCGTAGTGGATAGGGAAAGACATGATTTACATTTAGGTACCCAAACTCGATCATTTCCATCATAGTAGCCTTGGGCTTCTAATAGTTGTTTGGAAATCCAACATGATTTGGTTTTCACCTTCTTAACCTGAGTGGACGCCTTCCTTCGAGGTTTCCTTTGTGAATTAATTTCAACCGTAGGGGGGTCTGATTACGATACCTTGGGGACCCATTGATATGTACCCTTGGTCAGATCATGTGGAGCCTTAGATGTAGCACTGTCTGTCGTAGCCATGGAACTTGAAGCTTTAGAGGGTTGTGCTACTGGCAAGGATGTTGTGACTTTTTGGATCAGCAATGTTTTGTTGTTTTTTGTGTTATGAAGAGGTGAGATTTCAGGTGTTATTCCTTGAGCTATAGGGCCATGAGTTGGTTTTTGTGTCGTGATACTCCCGGTCTCCCAATCGATATTACATTTGACTACAAACATCCATTTGCGCCCCAGGTTTATATTACCCTCCATAGTACCAACAGGAATGACCAATTGTCATAAATAACAAGAGTGTGTAGGATTCCAAAAATAGTGGTCTTCTTATTGACACCCTCAACATGGTGCTTGTGGATAGGGGTGGTTTTCCTAGCTGACACCAAACTCCATAGGATAACAAATTATGTTGAGCTCTTGTATCCAATAATGGGTTATATAGTACTCTCCCATAGATGCTATTTAGCTCAATTGGATATCGTAGAGGGGGCTCAAATTCCAATGAATCATCATCAATGTCTTCAAAAAGAGCTTCCGTGATTCCCATATTAGCCTCTCGTTGGTGTCTAAGACGTTGTTTTCTTTCTCGAGTCTCAACTCTTGCTTTGATCTTTTTAAGCTCTTTCCCTATATAATTAAGCCATTCTGTCGTAGATTTCTTTTCATTTATTCTAGCACGCACATTTGCTCGATATCGTTACCTCTTATATCTCTTAGTCTTCTTGTCTAATTTTCAATTATGGCCGATCTCTAGTGAAGAGTCACTAGATGAATCGCTACTTGTGTCTTTTGCTCCCTTGGATAGATTGTCATCTAGAGTACCACTGGGCTTTGAATAGTTTGTCCCCACATTTAACTCAAATTCTTTGTCCACATAGTCATTTTCAATTGATGATTCTGACCCCAAATCATGTGAGCTATAGTCTTGTAAGATGCTACTGGTTCCAATGCCAGTCAAACCTTCATCTTCTAGGTCATCAAAAGCTATATGCATTGCTTCTAGCATGTTTAAGGGTAGGAGTGGTGGCATTTCATTCCCCTCAGGTGTTACCCAAGTCATCCCCTTGTTTCCCTAAGTGTCTATGGTTGCTGCTAAGTGGACCCAATCCACATTGTCCGACTCAGTCATCCCAGGTAGTACATCCATGTAAGGAGAATCTTCCCCAACATTAGTGTCCACTTACATGTGTAACAATACTCCAATGGGGCCTGTGAGATCCTCAAACCTGCCGACACCAAAAAGCGGAATGGGATCCTTGACAGGTCTCTAGGCCTAATAAAATCTGAGTCCCTAAACAAAAAGAGTCCAGGGAATTCACCCTTACCATTAATAATGGTTTAGGTTTATAGCCCTAGATGGAGACCTAGTCCTGTTTCGCACTGGAAACAGGACAAATTGTTGAAAAAAAAAACTACTCCGGTCCTATAACTTCTATCATTTGGATTAAGGTTTCCCTTGCCAACGGTTTTTTCCCCCTAACATATGTGAGGGCAGAGCCGCTGGTGGACTCCTCTTCCAAGTGGAGAAGTTTCTAAATGCTTTTAGTGCGTGGGAATGGATAGTTACCTGACTTATCAGGTCCACCCGTCCATGATTGACAACCTTAGTCAATCCCCACTTACCACCCCGCACTCACACATGTTGCTTTGTTGTTTAATTACTACCACATTCTTGTCACAATTAAAACAATGATTTCTTTTAACTTTCATAACTGAATTTCATTAAAACAGCCCTTGAAAACAGTATTGAAAACATTCTTTTAGCAAACAAACATCTTTAGACTTAAGACAAGGTACTGTCATTCTGGAGTATCTCTGACCAGTACTGGCTTGTCTCAAGACCACTTATCTAGGGGTGAAAAAACGGCACCCATTCCTTATTTATAAAAACTGGGGTGGAAAAATCCATCACTCATAGTCTGGGCGCACATACGCCAACCGGTTGCCCATACAACCGGGCGGTTCCTCTAGGATAAACTCGATATCCTAAGTAATATCCACAAGCACGGGGTAAAGACTCCACGCGCACTAAGGAAACCGATTCATTCATGGCGGGATTGCCGTCATTATTCATTACCTGGAGTAAAATATTCCAAAGAATCAGAGGTGTCTTGCGACAAGCTGTCTTAAGGATGATCAAACATTTCTTTCCCAGGTCAATCAATCGTAACCCAGTCATTTCTTTCCTATTTACAACCATTGCTTGTTGGTTTCTCGGAAGTTACCTTCCGTTTACGACCAGTTAATCCTTCCTAACCCTTACGTATGCAGTGTTAATTTAGAAATGAACTTTAATCTAATTAAAGACTTAAGTGAACAAAATGGAAAATGGAAATCCACCTATGAACTGGTCAGCCATGTGCTGTTGCGCTGGTGCCTGCAGACTTTCCTCCGTAGGCCTATGACTAGGCCCAACCTCATGGTCATGAGTGGCTTTATTTCTTTTGTTGATAGTATCCTCTTCATCGGAAAAAGGATTTCCTCTAGTTCTCTTTGGAACCATATTGGCAGCCTTTATAAAAGGATTTAATCGATTAGAGAATTAAATGAATAATCTCTTTTTGGAATAAATAGGTATCCTTGTTAGTTATTGGATGAGATATTTCTCATGTAACTTCCTTGTACTATTAGTATTCTCCCATAATTATCATATAATTATTGGAGCTATTTTAATAAATTTCTCCTTAGTTTATATTCCAAGAATATCCTATTTTTGGCCTCAAATTATGAGTTACCTATCTGCTAGTGGATTATTTACCCTAGATGGAATTTGATATGTTATATCTCTAAGAATTTTCTGACTTACTCATAAAATTCATATATATCTTTTCCCTTCTATATTTATGGTCTAATTTAAGCAATATTAGCCGATAGTAATTTTTTATACTAATTATCTAGGCTAAGGTAATTTTCCCAACCTTTAAGAGTGATTTATAACCTCTGGTAATTATTGGGTAATTATATAAATTCATTTACTAATTTCCTTTCCTCGGTTTATACAAAAAATCGGTTACTTTTAGTAAACATAAGTATCTAAATTAATTATTTGAGGTTAAGATAAGTACCAAGAGTTTCTCAAGATGTATTTTACCTCTGATAATTATCTCAAAGGTTTTTGGATTAATTTGCCATTTTCTCCTTATTATTTTCCATTAAAAATAGTGTAATTCTATTGAGATAATTAGTAAAACTAATTATTTGAAGTTAAGATAATTATCACCGGTTTATTAAAATTTTTTTACCTCTGATAATTATCTCAAAGATTTTTGGATTAGTTTACTATTTTTTCCCTTTTATTTTTCCTTAAAAATAGTGTTATTCTACTCAGATAATTAGTTAAACTAATTATCTGAGATTAAAATAATTATAGTCGGTTTATTGAGATGTATTTTACCTTTGATAATTATTTCAAAGCTTTTTGGATTAATTTGATTATTTCCACCTTTACTTTTCCCTTAAAAATAGTGTAATTTTGCTTAAATAATTACAAAAAATACCCAAAAAATTAAAAGATAATTTTTCTAGCATAATGACAATCTAACACAGGTTTGATAGTTATCTCATCTTAATCTAACTTTAATTAGTATAATTATCATTAATTTATGGTTAAAATGAGTAATTTCAGTCCTAATATAATATAATAATTAATTAGCTTAATGTCCCTAAGATTAATCTTAATAAATAGCAAAGAATTTTGAATTAGGAGAGAATACTAGAGTATACATAGGTTTAATCTTCAATTAATTAAGAAAAATGTAAATAGGTTAACATAGTTTTACTAATTAAAAAGGTTAGTGCTAATTATCGTTGATTAACCAAGTAGAGCTTTTCTCTCTAGTGATTTTTGCGTAGAGGTCCCTCTAGATGAGAGAGAATTTACCAAGGCTCCGAGTCTAATTTTTTGTGAAGGAAGGGGGTCTTTTTATAGCTTTTCAGGGCCCCTGGGCTATTTCTGGCAGGTTCTGGCACCTTAAGCAAGCCCCCAGCTTTCAACTAGCGCCACCTATTACTAATTTTGTCCCAGGCAGGTTCCACACAGCTCCACACAGCCCCCCAGCTTCCAGAATCGATTTTTGCTAATTTCTCTGATTTTTAATGATTAAAATTGGAAATATCTACAATTTCTAGAACCTTATGATAAAAAAGTCTTTAGCGATGATAATTACTGAAACCATCCAATTTTACTTAGCTAATCAAATTCCTAGTGTAACCTTTCAGAGCCCGTAACTTTTCCAGATTATCGGAATTTGATTCTGAAAAATTCTAACCATAGTAAAGCTCTGGTTACGGTTCCAAAAATACCAATATAAGCCATAGTTGGATCATTCTACAGTTTTTTCTCAATAGCCAAGTTAATTTGAACAGTCCTTGTATAATTTCTAAGGTTTCAGAAACTGGAAACCTTACAGGGCCGAGTGAACTGTGGTGTTAGATCTATGATCAATTATAAACCTGTTTCCTAGAGGATGTGCTCGACCAGTTACAATATCTACTCAAATAATAGAGTCTTGGAACTGCAAGTAAACAAGGTTTTAGACCATCATGCACCATTTTTGCTTCCCTCATGAAAGGACGTCCTAAGATCATCTAAGATGCCATAGTGTGCTTGGAGAAATCCACAACAATGAAGGTATTTCTTATTTTATGTCCAAAGACCTTGATCTTGAGATCTTCTAGCATCCCAATAGGTTTAACAATAGACCCATTGGCCATCTTTACTACTATGGTTGTGGTTCCAATAGTTTCCCAGTAATTTTTTAGTCACAATGCTAACCCCAACACCACCATCAAGGATTCCCTTCACAGTTAATCCCTTGGTAGTGATTGGTATGGTTGCATTGGATTCATCGCCTCGGGGGGTTCACTATGTGTAAAACTACCATATCACATGCGTTCAAGACATGTTTGTAAAACCCCTTATCCGTGAATTTTGTGAAGGATATAATGTACCCTTTTCTTTTAAAATCTGTAAGTTTTTTTCAAATTTGAAAAAATATTGCCCTTCTGTATATATATTTATGTAAGTTTCAAGAACTTTAAATACCCTTCTGTTGAACTCACGTGATAGGTTATATTTTTATTAGGTGACCTCCCCGGGTTCATTGCCCTCAAAGTATTGTCCCAACTTATTAACAGGTATTTGGCTCTCTATCAGGTGTGTTACGCATATTCTCAACAATAGATTGACCGATGGTTTGAGAAAATGTTGCTAAATCTACTAAATAAGCAAGTATAGTGGCCGCAGGTGCTCCTGAAACTACATGACGTGGGATGGAAGTTGGCCTTGGCCTTGGAATACGTGCGGCCCTCGGTCCCATACCTCGTATCGTGGTGTACCACGTGGTGGTCTAGAGTTCATAGGTGTGGCCCTAGGCACAGCCGGTGCCAGATACGACATGTTATTGCTAAATGGTATGGCCCCACTTGAATAAGAGTTCGGATAATGCATGTGGAGTATAATCCCTTGGCATAATTGGGGTGTGGGAGCTACGTGGGCATGAGATGCAATAGGTACATAGGCTTGATGCACACCTGTAGGTATTGTTGGGGACACTGTGCTACTAGGTAGCGGTGTAGTGCTTACAAAGGAGGTCCAAGGTGTACTTTTTGTACTCATCATTGGAGTAGGTATTGTAGCCGTAGTGTCTCCGAGAGACAAATGAGCTAGATTTGGAAAAGTAAAACTACTACTTGTGGGCTCAGACTGTACCAAAACTCCAGGTAACACAATATATGAAGGGTCCATTGGACTCACTGAAAGAGTTTCCATCTGTGATAGTGTCGGTTGTCTGGCCTTGTCTGTATCCAAGAATCTCTTAAGGCCCGTTGAAAGAATGTTAATCCCTTGGTTTTTCCTCTCCGATTGGATGATGCTATGGATGACATTGCAGACCATCTGTTGCCGCTCCTCTAGGCTTGTGGCGCTAGAATAATCATGCTTCTATAACAATACCACAATTGGCACACATATCAACCAAATCATCACCAAGCAAGCACATCATCTTTTGCCAACAACTCTTGACTACCCATCTTATTCTAGAGAGAGGCCTACCTTGCCACAACAATGTTTCATATATCTTGTAATCAATGCGTTCCATTCCTGAAAGGAAGCCTATCCTGCGTAGACATCTCATGAAGAACTTTTTTGTGCTTTCATAAAGACACCACATGTGGCTTGCAAATCAACCAACGTACTTCCAAACATAACATGTGTCTCTTGATTAGAAATTTCATCATGATTTCTCTCACGAAAGGGTGTATAGGGCTTCAAAATGCAAGCATAGGTAATTGCATTTGACAGAAAGTCCTTCCTTTAGGATCTACAGTTAGAGCAGCCCATAGCATTTTTTCCATACCCGTCATGGACATATCCAACAGACAACGCTTTCCAAGTGAAGACATACCACCATCAATAACTTTTTGTGACATTGTGGGCACGCACCACCGATCAATCTTCTCACCCATGTGAAGGTCTTATGTAAGACCTCCTTGCACCCACCTCACATAATCGCTAGATTTTTTATCAATACGCAGATACGATGTTGTGCGCTTTGCCGCACATGTCGGAGGATGGGAACGTGCCTGTGCACTGTGTGTGAGCCTTGAAAGGATGCAAGCTCACAACCAGACAGTCCTAGCAAGCTCAAAGAAACAATGGTGTGTCCCTCACCACTCAATGCTTCCTTGAACGATCGTGTGCTACAAATAAGAAGGAGCCGCCACCAATGTCGCACTCAACCACCTCGTTGTTGCCGATGCCGCCGCAATGCTCAATCACTCTCTCTCTCTCTCTCTCTCTCTCTCTCTCTCTCTCTCTCTCTCTCTCTCTCTCAAGCATACACACACACATACAAACATACACACGTGAGTACACGAAGGAGGAGAAGACATAGGTAGAGCAAGAGCACTTCTTATCTTGCACCTCAAAGAATGAGGATTTTTAGGTCAAATGGACCTTTTATAAGAGCTTGACCCATTCACACATGGGTGCCCACAGTGGTCGGTTGTTGCAAAACTACTATAAAAATAAGATAAGTGGTGTGTGTCTCATCGGCGATCACATACACACCTATTGGGCCAACAAGCCCGGTCCATGACTCAATCAAATAAATAATAAGGCATCCATCGAAGGTGATAGGGTGTCCGTGAGGGTTAACATGCCCCCCCTTCCTGATGTATATTCATTCCTTGGAAGCTATTGAGATGAAGCTCGTTCGTCAAGGTGAAAAAGCAATAAAGAAATTGCTTATGAAATCATCGTCTGAATTATACCCTTTGTTTGGCCACTCAAATTTTTTTCACATTAACTCAATTTTGATGCGTGTGCTTATTTTGTATGCCTTGGGCTTTTTGCTTTTCAAGGAAAAGCACCTACACTAGGAACCTCTAGGGCTCTAGTACCATTTAGGCAATACATGTGAGTGAAGTACCAAATCAAGCTGAGATTTCTCTTCGAGCTTAACATTCTACATTGTGACACTTTTGATTTTTTAGTTTGTTCATTTTCAACATTTCAATTTTGTAACTTTGGGGGGTCATATGACACCCTTACCCTCCCCAAGCTCATCACACTAGTAAACTCCCTTTTATAATACTTAAGCTAAAGGTCAATAGGGACTAAGCCCACTAAAAAGCCCTAGTACATTGCACAAAATGTTGCCTAAAACGGATTAAGAACCTAAAGTAATCATTGATTATTAGGAAGGCATGTCCCATGGTATTAAGAGAAGATATCTTACACCTGACTTGGTCAAACCAGCTTAGTCAGACTGCTTGATTCTTAAACTTAGACAAGAGATTATGACAAAAAATTATAGGAATCTAATGTTTAATCTAAGCAAATGTGCTAAATATTGTGCTACCAATCACATTTAAAGCAGACAAACATGGATGCTAAAAAGAAGACAAGAGGCAATAAATGGACAAGAAACACATGTTCGTGTTGATGATCATGCTTGATTTGAAGAATGAACGAGAGAAAGATTCCATGAAGCTCAAAATCCTAACAATGGTAACACATTCCTATACACGCTAGAAAACAGAAGGAATACCTCTAAGAGGTACATCAGTGGGAAGAGGCACCAACCTTTATTGAACACAATCAAACAGCATAAGGAATCCTAACCTAATTATTTGCACCTCCCCAAAGAGTCAAGGGAACGAGATATTGAATAGATGGGCAAGTAGCCCTAGGTCTAAACGTATATCCTTGTCATCATCCAAAAAAACAAAGGTATCCTCCATGAGACCATATGTGTCATCCATGTAATCATGTAACTCTTCCTTATCATTAGACACACAAATGTCACTAAGAACGTCTATAGTCATCTTGGTCAAATGGGTAAGCTTATGCAATCAGAGAGACGTCTCTACTAAGTATGGATCAATTGTTATCAAGAGACGTATTAGCCATTCTAATTCCTCAAATTCTTCTCACATGCTAGCGTATCTACCAAATCCCATTCGCAGGCAAGCACCAGGTAGACTATGTGAAACACTTGTGAAAAGTAAAGAGGGTACCTCTCACCCAAGGTAGGAGTGGATGACTCTAGCATACTAGCCATATCTATACACACAGATAGATGATGGTTAGTATGCAAGTATTATAAGGGTCATGTCAAAAGGTCGTGTTCTTGTCCATAATGTGTTTTTATGATTTTGGGGTATGTAATAGAACTTGTAGGTTTCCAGCTTTTTGTTTGGTGGCTCTTGCTCTTTTACTTTTTTATTTTTGTTTTTTTTAGTATAGGGCTATATATATACATTCCGTAAGATTGGGAGATTGAGAGGTCAGGGAGGAAGGTTAAGAGGAGAGCAAGTGAATGATGGATTTCAGTAAGCACTCCCCCCTTCCTTGGGTAGATCATACCTTTTGGAATGATGTCGTCACCTTTTGAAACCAATTGTTCCAAGTTGTTATGGGTGAAGACTTTGACCAATAGTTTTCGACTGCCCTAGGCATCTAGTTGCAAGGGTGGTAAGGTACTCTCCCATGATTTTATTTGCAACATTGTTGTAGGTGGTGAACTTACTACGGACGGTGCAAATTCTTTCTTATTTGTATGGATATGTACAATGGTAGGTGGAGGATGTATCAAAGCTTCTATTTTCGTATATGAACTACATGAAGAGCAATAAGCTTCATTTGTTTTTTCTATGTTTGAGCCAAGCGAAACAAGCTGTTCTTGCTTGGGTACCCAAACTAGCTCCGGATCAGGTGTATCGTGTTCTGTGACCTTTCCCTTCCCACGATCTTCAATTGGCTTTATCGACAGGATTTTAATCACATGGGTCAGGTGACATGTAAGATTACAATTTACGGTTAGGTACCCAGATCTGATCATTTCCTTTGTAGTAGCCTTGGGCTTCCAATAGTTGTTTAGGAATCCAATGCAACATTTTCTTACATTTTTCGAAGAAACTAGGGTGTTTCTTACAAGGCTTCTGTTTTTTAGCATAAAAAATTATCGCTAAAGAAGCTTTAGGGACCCATTTTTACTTTTTCTTAGTTATATTGCGATGGATATTGTGTGTCTCATTTTTTATTTCAACTACAGAAGTTGAAGCTCTAGAGAGTTGGGCTATAGGGACATATGGTTCAATCTCCTGGACATGCAATGTTTTAGGTTTTATTTCCTCAGGAGGTAATATCTCAGGGACTATGGCTTCAGTGGCAGTACTAAGAGTTAGTTTCCGCATTATGACACTCCTAGTCCCCCAATCAATAGTGCATTTGGTTGCTATCATCCACGTCTGTCCTAGGTTCATATTGCCTTCCATCATTCCAACAAGCATGAACAAAAAGTCTTGAGCTGCAACCTCGTTGTTATAACTGACAGAGTGTGCCAGATTCTAAACACCGCAGTTTTTTTCTTATTGATATCTTTGACTTGAATAGTACTCTTAGATAGAGATGGCTTTCCCAACTGACACCACACTCCATATAACAACAGATTATATATAGCACCTGTGTCCATATAAGGTGTTATATAGCACTTTTCCATATGCGCTATTTAGCTCAATAGGGTATCGTAGAGGTGCGTCAGAGTCCAACCAATCATCCTCTGTTTCAACGTGGAATGCATGTGTAACTCCAAGGTTGGCCTCTCATTAGCTTCTTATATGTTGTTGTCGCTCCTTAGCCTCAACTTGAGCTTGTATCCTTTTCAATTATGCTTGTGCATTGGATGCCTTTATTTGATGCATGGCACGTAGCACCTCTTGGCTTAAAGGATCATAATATCTTTTAAATTTTCTCCCATTGAGGAATCCAATGGTTTCAACTCCATCAAGAGTTTCCACACAAATGGTACCTTGGGGGGTGATCTCGCATACTCTATATGGTCCTTTTCCCGCATATTTCAACTTTTTCTTTTTGTTACGCACTCCATACATAAGGACTTTATCCCCAACCTTGATATCTTTGTTCTTTAGATGACGGTTAAGCCATTTCTTCCTCCTATCTTTCTCCACAAGTGCGTTTTGCATAGCCAATTGCCTTTCTTAGTCTAACCTCTCAAGGATATATAAGCATTCAACTAAAGGGTTACCATCCCATCCTTCATGTGAAGCTACCCGTAGACTAGGAATTACAAACTCCCATGGCATAATTGCTTCTTGGCCATATACCATTTTGAATGGTGTACAATTGATACCCACTTTGTAAGAAGTACGATAATCCCAGAGAGCTGATGTCAGCTTCAAATCCCAATCTATACGATGAGCTTCCACTGTTTTGATCAAGATAGAAATTAAGGTCTTGTTAGTTGGCCATTTGCTTGTGGATAATAAGGTGTAGACTTATGGTGGGCTATCATGAAGTTGGTAGTGAGTTCCTTTATCACTCCAATTATAAAATGAGTACCATTCTCACTCACAATGTCAACCAAATCTTGCAATAATGTTCTCAAAGAGAAACTTGGTAGTTGACCTTGCATCAGCCTTGCGTGTCACCATGGCTTTTGCCCACTTTGTCACATAGTCAGTGGCAACAATAATATATCGAGATTGAGTGTTACGAGCTGTCGGACTAATTGGGCCTACAAAGTCTGGATTAATTGGGCCTACAAAGTCTAAACCCCATCTTTCAAATGGTTGAGTCACTTTGATAGGATGTAAGGGCATCTTATCCTTTTGTTGTGTGATCTTGTGATGTTGGCATTCATCACACCCTTTTACAAAAAATGATTCATCCTTGAATAAGGTAGGTCACCAATAGCTTGATTGCACCACCTTTCTAGCAGTTAGTTCTCCAAAGAAATGTCCTTCGACTATACCCATGTGGGCTTCTTCCAGTATGTATAAATACTCATCCTCACGAGCACAACATCTAAGAATATCGTCCTTTCCCAGCTTGTAGAGAGTTTGTGTAATTAGAGAATAAGTTCACATTCTATTAACAGTTTTTGAGCTATATCCTTACGAAGCTCCTTGGTTGGAAAACCATTAACTAAAACTTTTCACAATCTTCTCACTCCATTCAGGCATGGTCTCTACTAGGAATAGGGAAGTATTGGGCAATTCATTCATCAATTCCAATAGGGGCTTCACCATTGGGTATGCGAAACAAATGATCCGCCATGACATGTCTTTTACCGGGTCTCACCACAATGGTAAAATCAAATTCAAGAATAATTAACAACCATTGTGTAATTATTCCCGTGGAACAAGGTTTATTTACTAGATACAATAATGCTTGATGATCAACATAGAAAACAAACTTGTTAGCAAGAAGGTAGTGGCAAAATTTTCTCACTGTGTAAATCATAGCTAAACCTTTCCTCCTTGTAGTGGTGTAGTTTCTCTTAGCATCATTCAATTGATGACTTGCAAAGCTAATGGGGTAGTCCAATTTATATTCTCCTGGTTGAGCTAGAACACACCCAATAGCAAAGTTTGATGCATCAATATGCGCATGGAAAATTAAATTCCAATCGGGCACTTATAGAATGGGAGAACTTGTCAAGGTCTTTTTCAATGACTCATAAGCATGGTCACACTCCGCAGTCCAGTGAAGCTCAATAAGAAGTTTGTACAATGGATGAGTTATCTCGACAAAGTTTAAAATAAACCGCTGGTAATAACCAACATACCCCGTGAACCTTTTAACTCCTTTATAGTTTGTAGGTGGTGGCAATTCAGCAATGGCTTTAATTTTTCTCTTGTACATGGAAATCCCATTTTGGACACTATATGCCCTAAAATGACTCCATATTTAACCCGAAATTGGTATTTGAAAGGGTTTAAGGAGATGCCATATAATCTGCACTTCTCAAACACTTTTCCTAAACATGATAGATGTTCTTTCCAAGAGGAATAAACACAAAGGTCATCTAAGAAAGCTTCACAAAACTCCCTCAAATATTCTCTAAAAGCAGTTTTTATCAATCTTTGGACAAACTCCCTCACCTGGGTCTACTAACTCTATTTCCTTAACTATCACCGGACCATCATAGACTCCATTGCTTCCATCAATAAGAGTTCTTTGGGCCTCTATATACACAAACTTACGTTCCTCCGTGTGTAGGATTTGAAATGATCAGGTGCAGGGTGTAAGTCTGTGGGGTCTTGTTTCTCTGTGGACTGAGATTTCTGTTCCGCTTCCTTTTGTTATTGAGCTAACTCTCAATTTTGTCGTCTCCTTACGGTATGGCTCAACTTTGGCTTCTCTATAGCCTCTAGCTGTGTGATGTCAATGGGTTGTGAACTAGACCACATAATGCTTTGAAGGAATTCCCCCAGTTATCTACCACCTTTCGATGAGCATCACATATCCCTATATAATTAAGCCATTCTGCGATAGATTTCTTTTCATTTATTCTAGCACACACATTTTATTGATATCGTCACCTCTGATATCTCTTAGTCTTCTTGTCTAATTTTTTATTATAGCGATCTCCAGTGAAGAGTCGCTAGATGAATCACTACTTGTGTCTTCTCCTCTCCCGGATAGATTGTCATCTAGGGTATCATTGGGCCCCGAATGTTTTGTCCTCACATTTGCACCAAGATTTAACTCAGATTCTTCGTCCTCAAAGTCAATTTCCATTGATAATTTTGACTCCGAATCGTGTGAGCTATAGTCTTTTGAGATGCTACTAATTCCAATGTCAGTCCAGTCTTCATCTGGTAGGTCATCAGAATCTATATGCATTGTTCCTATCATATTTAAAGGTACAAGTGGTGGCATTTCATCCCCCTCAGGTGTTACCTAGGTCATCCCCCTATTTCCCCAAGTGTCTATGGTTGCTGCTAGGTGGACCCAATCCACATTGTCAGACTCAGTCATCCCATGTAGAACATCTATATAAGCAGAATCTTCCCCAACATCAGTGTCCATTTTACACGTATAACAATACTGCAATGGCCCTGAGTGAATTGTGGTGTCAGATCTATGATCAATTATAAATCTGTTTCCTAGAGGATGTGCCCGACCAGTTACAAGATCCACTCGAATGATTGAGTCTTGGAACTTCAAGTAGACATGATTTTTAGACCAGTCATGCACCATTTTTGCTTCCCTCGTGAAAGGACGTCCTAAGATCATTTCGGGTGACATAGTGTGCTTGGAAAAATCCATGACAATGAAGGTATTCCTTATTTTGTGTCCAAAGACCTTGATCTTGAGATCTTCTAGCATCCTAATAAGCTTAACAAAAGTCCCATTGGCCATCTTTACCACTATGTTTGTAGTCCCAAGGTGAGGTCTTCCCATAGTTTCCCATCAATTTTTAGTCACAATGCTAACCCCAGTGCCACCATCAAGGATTCCCTTCACCGTTAATCCCTTGGTAGTGATTGGTATGGTCGCATTGGATTCATCACCTTCAAAGTATTGTCCCAACTTATTAATATGTATTTCAACAACAAAGTTCTCATCTAGGTTGGGTTGTGGATCCAAGTGTTCCTCCTCTATTGGCATCTCTCTAGCTCCATCCATCTGTGCACATTGTGGTAGCCTGACTTTCAGTTCTCCATTAAGGAAAACTTGAAGAGCTAAGAATAGCTTGGGGTCTCCATATAGTTTGGACATGATGGTGGTTCTAACTTTTGAAGCCATGAAATTCATCAATTTGGCAATATTTAACGACACCTTTTGGGCTTCAGTCCCTTGACGTGGGGAAGATGGGATCTCCATTTCTTCAATAGGGTCAGGTAATCACTCTGTAAACATTCTCTCCAACAAGAAATGCCCACTTTCCCATGACTTCAAGTCACTTTCTTCTTGGATGACACTTGGTATGGCTAGAGGTCTATGGACTTTGTGGGGTTACTTTTGCGTAGGGAACACTGTGTCTGTAATCTATAGATCTACCTATGTGTTGGCTCTAGATCCGTTTGCGTCTCTTCTACCAAACCCATTGATTGCTTGAATTGCTTGATCTCCTATGTAGGGTTTAAGTAATCTAGGTCTGCCTACGTGCTGGCTCTAGATCCTTTTGGGTCTCTTCTACCAAACCCATTAATTGCTTGACTTGCTCGATCTCCTTTGTAGGGTTTGGGTAAATCCCTATCTTCTTCTTGGGTTCCTTGGGTCATGGACATTGTGGCTCATGACAATATTTCTTGTTTGTTTCTTTCCTAATGGTCATTTTAGTCTCCATGGTTTCACCTGAATTAGAATCCTCTTCAGTGTCGTTCATTATATACGGGGTCGTCACCAGTCTCTATGTTGGTCTTTGAACTGGGGTCTGACTTCGTTGCTTTTTGCGATCTCTTCCTTCGTTTTTTCTTCTTCTTCTAGGATTGGGAACTTGATGTTGTGTCTCTTTCTTCAAAAATATAATTTTGGTTTTGGAGCATTGATCATGTGAGTACAGTTATTGGTACCACAGACGTACTTTGTGAGGGCTCCTCTGTAACCTTAACTAAATTCAATGGCGTGATCTTTGGTGAATTTGGATTATTAGGACATTGGGCAATCAAATGATCTATGCCACATTGATTACACATGAGTATTGGCATTGTGGATGCGCTCGCTTGATTGGTTGGTATCAGTGTGGCATTCTTTTGTAGTCTAATGGGACATTTGGCTACACAATGTGGACCTCCACACTTGTAGCATTGAAGAGGCGGTCACTTGGCAATGTAATTGATATTTTGGCCTCTTACCGCAAGAGCAGTTACTTGATAGATAGGTTTGACTTGTCCCCAATATTCCTCCATGTAATATTGTGGACTTTCTTCGAGTGCATCAATCCCATAGGCAATATTAGGGTCTATATCTTCCTCACAGTCTTCTAAACAAGCAATAGATGACTCACAACCCACTTGATTCACATAAGTGATTCTTGGATGTGGTGTTGTCCTAGCACTGGAGGTGGTAAGGGTGTTGCTTGAACAACATTTTGGGCCCTAGGGACCATGTGCTATGATGGTTGTTCGAGAGGTGGGGCCGGCATCAATGTAGGCACTTGAGGTGTGTCCGTCCATGCTAAAGTTGATCTATTGGCCATCGTGCGTTTAAATACTATGCAATCTTGGCTTGATGACCATACCTACCACACGCATTGCAATTGACATTAAATTTTACTCTAAATGTAGGGCATTCTCTAGTAGTATGCGGACCATAGCAAACTGAGCACTTGCTCCCTTCTTGGATACATATGATTTTTTTGTGGAGCACGATTGTCTCAAAGACTTTCTTGACTGGCCTTTGCGAGATCTACTAAAGTCATCTCAGATATCTTTGGCTCTTTAGCAATAGGTTTTAGGGTCATTGGCTAATGCCCCGATGCTTGCAAGCTATTAAATTTAGGCTCAATAGACACTCTTTCTCCTTGAATCATTAAATTATCCTCCAATTGGATCGCATTGGTGGTGACTGCTTCCCAAGTGGTGATACCTCTAATGACTTAACCATTGTAGATATCCTAATGTCGTAGTCCCCTAATGAATCTATCAAGCAATTGGTTATTATTGAAGCGCTCATTTGGATTACAATGAGAATTCAAATGCTTCAAGCGACTAATAAAGTCTCGTACGGACTCCCCTTCCTCTCATTGGGCTTTATGGAGCTGAGATGCTACACCCCAAAGTACTCCCTCTCATATGTACTCTTTCAAGAACAGTCTCTTAAGAGTAGGGTAAATCGTTTTCTCTTCCATCCTTAGGGTTCTATACCAATCCCCAGCCTTTTCACTTAAGGTTAGGCTTAAAGCATTACTCTTATGCAGGTCATTGTGTTCTCTTAGGGAATATTTGTGATATGTTTTCTCACATCCGCGTCTTCACTAAATCTTTGTGTGAGCTTGGCTATTTGTACTGCCTTACTTCTAGGCTCTCTATCAGGTTGTTACGCATATTTTCAGCAATGGATGGACCAATAGCTTGAGCAAAGGTTGCCAAGTCACCTAAGTGAGCAGGTATAGTGGGGATAGGTGCTCCCGGGACTGCATGTGGAATGGGGGTTGGCATCGAGCTTGGCGTATAGACAGCCCTTAGGTTCCAAGTTGGGTACAATGTTGTGCCATGTAGTGGCCCCAAGTTCATATGTGTGACCCTTGGCATAGCAGACGTCGGACGTT
This sequence comes from Adiantum capillus-veneris, assembly GCF_014529385.1. NCBI lineage: Eukaryota > Viridiplantae > Streptophyta > Polypodiopsida > Polypodiales > Pteridaceae > Adiantum > Adiantum capillus-veneris. The sequence goes on from NC_140935.1 coordinate 23,790,190, forward strand.
GGGTGTTGTGGTTGTGGAGCATAATTTGTTAAAACAATGGGAGGGGTAGGAGCTACATGAGCATGAGGACCCATAGGTGCATATGATTGATACACACTTGTAGGTACTATTGCAGGCATTCAGCTACCATGTAGCAGTGCTTTACTAACAAATGAGGTCCATGGAGTTTTTTTTGTCATGCCCATCATTTGGGTAGGCATGGTAGCCGTAGTGTCATCAAGAGAAAGATGACCTAAACTTGGAAAGGTAAAGCTATCACTTGTGGGCTCAAATTGTATTGAGACTGCTGGCAAAACAACAGATGGAGGATCCATTAGGCTTACTGAGGGAGTCTCCATTTGCGATAAATTTGGTTTCCTAGCCTTCCCTGTATCTAAGAATCTCATGAGACCCGTTGAAGGCATGTGAATCCCCTTGTTCTGCCTCTCCAACTCAATAACCCTATGGATGACATCACAAACTCTTTGTTGTTGCTCCTCTACACTAATAGCTCCCATTGTGGATTGTAGGACATCTAACCAACCCACGTGATAGGTGTGACCTCTGTATAGGTCGGTTAAGGTCTTCGTTTGTAGTTCATACTCCCAGTTTTCATTTAGAAATGCTCCATCTAAGCTTGAGGTGCTAAGGGTGTCCTTTGAACTAGAGGCAATGTGGCTCTGTGGGTTGACTCTTAGTGGTTGCTAATTCAAGAGCACTCGATTTCTTGCCTAGCACGGATGTTAACATAGGGGCTTTTGCTTTTAAAACTCTCCTTTGCTCTGCCTTGCGTAGGCTCTCAATTTCCTTTTCCCTAGCTGCAATGATATGTCGCTCAACCTCTTGCAGTTTGGCAAGGCTTCTACCATCAGGTAATATAACCTCGGAGGGGAATAACTCTAAAGAATAAGGGGGTGCAATGAATGGAGTATTCACATGCACACTCTCTAGGAGCATGGGGTCTACGTTGGTCATCAATGGTGAATTTACTTCCCCACCCCCTTCATTCTCATCGTTAGCTCCATGTTCGGAGTGAGTGGCTCTACTCAAAGTCTCTTTCAAGCAGCTAAGCACGCTCGGCCCGGATCGTGGACCCATGGCATGCATTTCTTGGCTTGAACTATCAGGATTAGGCATCGAGTAACCTTCCATGATGTCGTAGTTAGAGGAAGAGTCACTAGATGCAATATGTGGATCCCGACTAGTACTACCTTGGGTTCCTGCTATACGGGCCTAGAGCCTAAGGTGGAGGAATAATGAGTGTCCGTGTAAACGAAGACACTCTCTATGTGATTGTCCTCTAGCACACGACCAGAGCGTAGGTGCATGTGACCTCAACACTCTAGAAGTGTTGGTGAGTGCCCGTGAAGGCCGCTCACCTAGTATTTTAGGTGTTTACAACCCAGATTTTTTGTTATTTTTCGTCCTTTTTTCTAACCAAGCCATGGAATAGATAGCTCAAAACCAACGTCTTGGATAGAGGGACATGCCGTGCTTTACAGCCCCAGATTTGCTTACGTAAAGCCCTCGAAATCCTAAAAAAAGTCTTTTTCTAGTCGGGGAGAAGGCTAGAATTAGTAAGTCCAAAGCGTGAGTGTGAAGAGGATGGTGGAGGACTTGAGGAACTTGTTCCACATGCCCTCCCTTCACTTGAGGTCCTAGTCTCTGTATATATAGTAGTGTGTATACTATATCATAAGGCTGAGGACTGAGGCACGGGCTCAGGCTCGGGCTTGGGAGAATGATCCGATCCTTCCTTTTAAAATAATATTTTTTACTTTCTTTTTTATTTTGAGTTTTTATTTTGGTCCCAAATATTCCGAGTGTTTTTTTCAATAATTTTTTTATTTATTTTTATTTGGAAAAACTTCTAAAAAAAATAATGCACGTGGGCGTCGAGCTCATGTGCACACACAACAGCTTCTAGGAGCTTTGTCTAACCTGTTTATGGCTAACAGAGCTAATTAACACTAATTACCTCTGCTCACACACTGTCTATCACAATAAACTACACACAGTCAACCTTCTCACTGTCTATTGTATTGCTCACTGTCTACTGCACATTACAGAAATAAACACTAACTAATAGATCTACTTACACATGCACCTTACAGAGCTTAGCAAATCTAACAACACATGCTCATTACAACACTTAACAAAGCTAACAAAAACCTTTTCAAACCTACACATTGCAGCCATTTAACAGATCTAACATAGCTTAGCAAAAGCCAGAAAACATATGAAAAAAAGGCTTCCAGAGGTAGCACTGAGTGCTCCTCAAGCTTAGTGCAACGTAGTTCCCAACACTGGTGCCAAAAATGTGCGCTTTGCCACACGTGTCGGAGGCTGAGAACTTGCATGGGCACTATATGCAAGCCTCGAAAGGCTGCAACCACACAACTAAACGTCCTAGCAAGCTCAAAGAAACAATGGTGTGTCACTCACCACTCAAAGCTTCCATCCTGAAGGATCCTGTGCTACGAAGAACAAGGAACTGCCGTCAATGTCGCTCCAATGTTGGATCACTCTCTCTCTCTCTCTCTCTCTCTCTCTCTCTCTCTCTCAAGCATACACACACACACACATACACACGTGAGCACACAAAGGAGGAGAAGACTAAGGTAGAGCAAGAGCACTTATTAGCTTGCACCTCAAAAAATGAGGATTTTTTAGGTCAAATGGACCTTTTATAAAAGTTTAACCCATTCACACATGGGTGTCCACAATGGTTGCAAAACTACTGTAAAAATAAGATAAGTGGTGCGCCTCTCATCGGCGATCACCTAAACACCTATTGGATCGACAAGCCCGGTCCATGACTCAATCAAATAAATAATAAAGTGTACATCGAAGGTGATAGGGTGTCCATGAGGGTTAACAGATGCGCACATGGGACGGGATCAAGCACAAGATGCTCAAAAAGGGTAGACACGTCAATACACCCCAATGTAGATAAGGAACAAGCACATTGGGATCGAGCGTTTTTTGGGAAGCTTTGAGGAGTCGATCATTTCAAATGTCTCCAAAATCTATGGCAGGAGTGCATAGCATTGGTTGCATAGCCTCTGCACAACAACGCCTACAAAAGCTTCTTTGTGTGTCAGAGTTTTTGCTTCGAATTGAGGCATGTGCGCACGAAAAAGTTTAATCAGTATTCATGATCGTTTTGATTTGAACACACACATGTGCACACCCTTGGAGGGGAGAGAGAGAGAGAGAGAGAGAGATTGCACCTTGAAGGTATGTAACCTTACACAAGAGCTTCCTATGGGTGAGAGAGTTGGCGATGAGATTGCTACTCAGTGAGTGTTGGAGAATGATTTCTTGCTTGGTGGAGCACTTCATTGCAAGATATCCCGATTGTGGAAAATTAACGATGTGGCATATGGATTAAAAAAATAAGGGACATGACTTTAAAGGTGAAGCCAAACCTTCAAAATAAAGCAGGTGACGAATTGCTGATGTGGCACACTTTTTTGTTTTGCACCACCATTTTCAAGGCTTCCACATGGCAGTCCATGCAGCAACCAATAGGGAAAATTTGGGCAGTTTTTTATGTGGCGTGTTTTAGCAATTTGATGCTTTTAGGAATGCCTAGTAAAAGTGTTCCTAGAGGTTGAGCTTGGTAGATCATTGCATGGTTGCAAATTGTGGAGCTCATCCCTCCCCTGACAGTTCTATTTTGTGATTATCTATAAAGAAAGAAGCACAAAAGAGATGCCACACTTTGGGACCAGTGCATTTGGAAGTGGAACTCCACTACTTCGTGTTGACTTCTCTATGTAGTTTTAGTTTGTGGTAGGTTTTGTTTGTACGTTGCTATTGATTTCTTGCTTGGGTGTCCAAGCTAGTTATAGTGATATCAGAGCGTAGACAATTCTTCTCTATGGAGGATCTGATCCAATTTTTTTGTAGCACACATGGGTTCCAACAATGAATCCGATAAAGACAAACACATCCAACCTACAAAAGTTTTGCGGGGTGATAAAGAGCACTCAATACCCAATGGGGATACAAAGAGAATCAACAGAGATTGTAATGAGAGCAAGCCTTCTTCTGATGAGTTGGGAGAAGATCATGGCAAGCCTTCAGCAGAGAATCTTGATAGATTGGAAAACAAACAACATATTCAAGAAGAGACTTGGGCAAGGCACCTTGTCAGATACTCCAAGGATCCAAACTATGTATAAGGTTCAATATTTGAAGGTTCATTTGATTCCTGAGGTTTATGAAAGATGGAAGAAAGTCATCAACACTCCGTAATGAAGTCCAAAGCCAAGCCAAGTGTAGAAAAGGAGAAGTTCTATTCTGAGGAATAGTTTGATGAAGCTCTAGAGATGAAAGTTAGTAAGCTGATGAGATCTAAAAAGCACTCAAAGGGCAGCAAGTTAAAGAATTATGCCAGCTATTTGGGTTAGAAATCTACTTTTGCGGAGGTGAGGGGATCAAAGAAGCATGTTAACTTTGAGAATGATCCCAGTTCTCCTTTTTCATCTTCCTGTTCTAGTTCTAGTTCCATCAAGGATGAGAAAAGACATTCAAAGCAAAGAAAGAAAAGAAAAGTGAATCAAAGAAAAGTAAGTCTAGAAGGAACAAAAAAGAATTCTAGCAACTTGGAGGAGGGACCTTCTTCCACCTTTGACAATTCAAACATTGATAGTCACACTTTTGGAACTCTTTATGGAAAGAAGAAGAAATATAGCTATTACGAGCTACCAAGTACGATAACTTTGGAAAGAAGAAGAAGAGGACAAAGGAGTTTAAGGATGGGACCAACCGGTAAAGTTCGATACCTTTTTGAGCTACAAAGATGCCCATCAAGCTCTCCCTTTCATGAAGTAGTTTGACAGTGCTTTCTTGAGAGGCGACTCTCAAAATCCTCTAAAGTAGGAAAGGTGGCATCTTTTCTGAAGGGGAATTTTCTCACGTGGTGGTCTACTCTTCTTCTTTATAGCAAAGTGGGTAAAATTCAAAAAATTGTTTTTTTGAATTTGTGTGGTGACTCAATAGTATGATACCCATGTGATTACAACTTGGAACCATCAGGGATGATCAAAAAGATGAGATCCATGTGGTCACAGCTTGGAACTATCCGAGGATGAGGAAAGAAGATATTATAGCCACCCACATTCAACATCTTTTGGGCTATCTTTTGCCGATTTCTTCTTTTCAAAAGTTCTCTCTTCTAGAGCAGATGGAGCGGTATTGTTGCAGATTATGCAAAGAGATCTTGTGACTCTATTTAATACATAAATTTAAGAGCATTCAAAAATTCATGGAGCGTACTATGGACAGTTTCTCTATGTACTTAGGCTTCTTGACTTATGCAATAGATGAGCTATTGTCCAAGACATTTGAGAAAGAATCTTTTAAGGAGAAAAAGAAAGAGAAGAAGTAGAAGAAGCAATCCACATGGCCTAAATTGACAAAAAAATATCATGTAAAATACTACTAAGAGGGTAAGTGCTATGATGTGTTGAAGACATATTGGAGCTAAGTGCTCAAAGAAAGATTCGGCTTGAAGGAGAAGCGCGATGATAAACTTGAGAGTTCCCAATTGGTAGAGGAGAGAGCAAAGGAAAGAAAGGCTTGTTTTGGATTTTGTGGGCATGACCTTAGACCATGGGATGTATCGAGCTTTGCATAGCGGTGGGAAATGTATGAGATCAAGAGGCCTTGATATATTTCAATGGATAAGCCAAGGCCAACTTCATGTCACTAGAATTGACGGCTCGACTTGGCATTATGCATGAAGAAATGGGATCATAATTGGATGTAGTTCTAGCAGTCCTTGGGCATGACGTCACCGTTATATCTATCATTGGCAAACTTTGGTTGCATTTTTTGGGGTGTTCATGGCATAAGGACTTTCATATCATGCCTCTTGAGGGTGTGATATTGTGACGGGTTTTAGGGTTAGGGTTTTTGCATCAAGGTCATAGACGCATCGGTCCAATGTGTTTGTCTGCCCCCCTCCCCCCCCCCCCATACACACTCTCCCTAGGAAGGTGTCCCATGCTAACCTCTTGATCAAAGCTGGAATCCTCTGTGTGGTATTTGCATATGAAGTCATCTGCATGATGCTAGGACAACTGTGTGACCTGTGGGTCCTAGTTTAACTTGACTATGTTTTGCAAAATCCAGCTAAGAGGCCTAAAACCTAGAAGAAGAAAAAGAAAGAGAAGCTTTCTCAACTTACGGAGTCTTGACAAGTGGCAGAAAGGGTTAAAAAATAATCCTAATCGTATCAACTTACAAATACTTGTCGAGAGGCCTAAAATTAAAAGACACACACGAAGATGCGTAAAAAAGATGATGTGGCAGTATCTATACAGAACTTGCACTAACAAGTGAAATTGGCATTGTTGTACGGACATGTCGCTTTTTACATTGGTTGATGATGTGGCATTGCTGAACGGATTTTTAGTTCTTATGTTGGCAACTTGGACAAATTTTAGCACCATTTTTTGGAGGGCAAATGCTTTTGATTTCAAGTGCTTTTGACGTGATTATTTTGGGGGCTTTGCTTTTAGCATCCCTTGTACTCTTTATAAGTGCCCAATTACCACTCTTTGAGAGCATCTAGACGCTGAGTCTCAGAGAGAGTTGGACCTTCAATTGTTGTACTTTGCGATAATAATAATAAAGAAATACCAAAAGAGGTGCTAGTCTTTGGGGCCACCACATCTTGGCTCGGAACTCCCTGAGCTATGCCATCTCTCTCGTAATTATTTAAGTATTCTAAAGGGTTGAAAGTATTGCCGAGTAAAAAGTTTGCAATTATATGTGTGTTTCCGTCTAGTCCGTCGTCGAAAGAGATAACGATGGTATAATAGCATAGCTTGTTCCATTGCTCTCTACAAAATGGAGCACAATTTTTTCGACATGGACAGAGCACTTGGATATCACATTACCAAAGGAGAAAATCCTCCGAACCCATCCACTCAGAGGCTCCTTGATTATACACATGCTCAATATGTGGTACGACAATTGGTATATTTAGCAAAACAACAAAAAAAGATACTGACACATGACAAGATTGACTTAGGAGCTTTACAAAACTACTTGAGCACCCTAATCCCCTATTAATACTATTATTCCATCCCAACCATCTTAGATTTACTCTTCTCTTCCATCGGACTCTTCTAAAAATCACTCGATTGGTTCTTCACGACAAAACTCTGGAGATGTCTCTTAGTTTCTAGGGGCATTTTTGAGAATATGGCTTCAAGAGGATGACTACCTGTGGTTTCCAAAGTACCACTATCATTACCTAATGCGCCTCCGGCGTATGTTTCACCACCACCTACTACACCCACCTATTCATCAGATGGATACCATCACCATTATTATTATTAGTCAGCACCTATGGTGGTAGATTCAGGTCCAAAACCCTTTAAGGAGAGTGGTGATGTAGTTTAGATTTTGCCCTCAAATTCTTACAATAGTTTGACGTCTTGTTTAATAACAAAAAAATTACAAAATAATCCAAGTTTCTACAAGTCGCTTCTTTTCTCAGAGATAGTGCTTTGACATGGTGGGATTCTCTAACCAAGAAACCAGATAGTCCAAAGACCTAGCATGACTTCAAGTTCACTTTCTACCTAGGCTTCCTTGATGAGACATTTGAAGTATATATAATTGCAGCATGGTCTGGACTCAAAATGTACACTTTGGACACTCTTACAATTTACAACCAAAGATTTTGGGATGCTTATCTGCCAATTTTCACCTTTCAAGACATTACTTTTGCGGAATAGATTGAAAAGTACATTGTGGGTCTACCCTTTTCTATACAAGATTTTTCTATAGGAAAAATGGTATCGAATATATGACAATTTATGTCACATGCAAGAGAGGGCCATCACATTATGAAGAAAGAACTGGTAGTCACTAACATCACCATCCCTTCTTAGAAGAGAGACCCGGATCCTCGATCCTCTACCCAAGATAATTCACAACCCCAAACTACTACAATTGCCAACACAGCTACTTAATGACTGACTCTTGAAGAAATGGCATAGTACTGATCAGGAGGAAGGTGTTACAGATGTGGCCTTCAGGGACATATTTCCTGAGACTACATGGAAAACCCCAATAACAAAAGATAATCCACATATGAAAGCACATGAAACAAGTAATCTTGACCTTCAGTTGGATTGATTTTCAATTTGATAGGTGTTCTTACTGTAGATGCATCCAATGAATAATATAAAGCTATGGGAAAAGTTAAAGATCAAGATGTCCTTATCCTCTTTGATTCAGGCTCCATGCATGATTTTTATATCCCAAGAATTAGCTACACAATTAGGTATTGAAGAATAATATTTTAGCTATGACTACAGATAAATGAAAATGAGTTTTGTGCGCACATCATGAATTTATAAATTTATTGGTACCAATTAATTATTAAAATAAACAAGTAATTTTTTAATGTAATATGCAAACCGTGTTTGAATAGTATGATAAATTGAATAGTAGCTAGAGGCAGTGCAAAATAGCTCAAAACAAGCACATGAATAAGATGGTGTCCCTAGTTTGCTAAAAAAAGCTATAATTTAATAATTTTGTTATGGTCGCCCAACAAAGTTGCTGGTTGAACACAATGGAAATAAGTCCTACAGAAAGCTGACAGATTGAGTCAAGAGAGATATCAAATTGATCAAGTTAATAATGCTCCAAATTGGACAAAAAACCAGGTTTTAATGCTCATTTTTCAAGAGCACACAAATTGAATAACGAATGGCTAACAAAACCTATAATATTTTTAGCTATGGCTACAGATAAATGAAAATGATTCTGTGCACACAGAATGAATTCATGAATTTATTGGTACCAATTAATAATTAAAATAGACACGTAAATTTTTTGATGCAATGTGCCATGTGGAAATTAATCCATTTTTGGATAGTATGATAAGTAGAATAGTAGTTGGACGTAGTGCAGAATAGTTTAGAACAAGCTTATGTATAAGATGATGTCCCTGCTCAAAAAAGCTATAATTTAATATTTTTGCAGTGGTCGCCCAAAAAAATTGCCCGCAAATGAGCCGAGAGAGACATGGAATTGGTTGAGTTAATAATGCTCCAAATTGGACAGAAAACTGGGTTTAATGCTGGTTTTTAAGTGAATAGTTTAAAACCTTTTAAACTAGTTGGCCGAGCCAATCGAAAAGGGGTTGTATTTAATATACATTAACTTAAAACTCAACTCCTAGCGCGAGAAGACTGCAGAGCTAGCATAAAATTTCTACGAGCACTCTCTCTCTTCCTCATGCAACACTAGATGGCCAAATTTCTTCACAAGGCTATAAGAAAGTGTAGTGTTACCATTTTTGCACGCTTGCATTAGTCTACACACACACACACAGCCTCCTCACTTAGCTCTCAATTCAGCCCTCTTTTTCTCTCCTCTATGATTTCCTACTCTGGTGTCCATGAAGAGTACATAGAGGCTACGAAGTGTGTGGCAAAGGTATATAATAGTCCATAGAGCTTGTGTGCATCCATGTAGGGGATAGATGCACTCAAACAAGTGCAGTCCTGGTGGTTGCCCACATGGATTTCAACAATTTGTCAAAGTCCAGAAGTAAAATTTCAGCCAAAAAGTATTTGTGTGGGTACTCCCTACGTGAGCAAATAACAACAGAATCTTCTCTCGCACAAGAAACTTCACTAGCCGTTCTCGGCTACAGGTACGATGAATTTCAACCAATAGGCTCCCAAATACATGCATTTTTCTCCATCAAAAAGTATTTGGGACATAAGCAATGAATATTATTTTGAGTTTTTGTGCTTATAGTAGTTCCAAACATAATACAAATCTCCTTTAGAGGGGGGGGACCAGCCCATCTTTTGGTACCTAGTGCTGTGTCCTTTTTTTGTGTTTCTCCTCAATTATTTATGTTGTACAATATCCTATGAGAAATAGTAAATTAACTTCAAAGTAATAAGTACATGCTTCTATTTTTGTGACAATGGTAGCAGATCTAGGTTCTCTCGTTTCCTATCCTAAGGAAAGACAGTCCTTGGTAGAAAAATACCCGTCATGGCAGGACAAGTAGAAGAGCTCAAGTGGATCAGGCAATAGATGGCAGAATTGCAAGCCTCTCTTGCTCATCCAAAATTGCAGAAAGTGCTTAAGGGCCTTGAAAAAGGGAAAGCAATGATGGTGGAAGAGCCACCTTAGAATCCCCCAGTGCCGACTCAGGAAATACCTTAGATTGGGACACCAATACAACCTTAGAGGGATCGTGTAGTGGGAATCTCTCGACAGCACAAAGAAAAATCAATCTCTTCACCAAATCACTCACCAATTTACTCTTTCATGAAGAACCTGAATAATATCGTTCCTGATGAGGATCTTTAGTTGCATCCAGATGAGGCTGTAGAACAACCACTACAAGACAAGGATCAAAGGAAGAGTCAACACAGAGTTCTGGTGCACAAAGATTCCAAATCCATCTTGAAGAAGCACTCTGAACACCACAACAACAACAACAACAAGACATTCAAAGTTGCAGATAAAGATGCCAAATTCAAATGCTACAATGGAAGGAGGGTTGTTATTGCTTTCATTCGACAATTCTAGGTGTCCATTGCCAAAGGTAACTTCTCATAATGCTTGAAACTATGTCATGTTAGCATGTATCTGAAGGATTTGGTGGCTTACAACAATTATGGAAAACAAAACCCCAAAAACTAGGAGGAGTGAAGTTCTATGCTTAGTTTCTTTCCCCTGACTTTGACACTGATGTGAAGAAAGAATGAGATTGGCTCTCCCAAAAAGAGAATGAAGTTGTATCTGACTACGTTTATAAATTCTGGGAGGTCATACAAGGTCACTCCCTTTATGAAAGTTTTTGATGGAGAGAAGATGTGCAAGTTTGAAGTTGGACTCCAACCAATAATTCAAAAAAGCATGAAGTTATACCATCGAAACACTCTTCCAATTATGATGAAGTCCACCCTGGTAGCCAATACTTGCATTCAAAAGGAACTCCTTGTAGTCAAGAGTTTAGCACCTTTCATGCAAAGCAGAAGGCTATCACTACTGAGACAGAAACCTCCACACAAAAGCGGCCTTCAGATAAACCCAAAGGCCCAAAAAAGAAGTGAGAGGAAGTGAAGAAAAGAAAATTTCTCCCTCCCTCTCAGTAAAGAAAATGTTTCTTTTGTGGCAAGAATGCCATAAAAAACCAGATTGCTCACAACTTAATAAAGATTCTCCTTCCCCTACATCAAATTCAGTACCTAACGTACAAGCTAAGACCAGGAAGGAGAAAGAAAAAGGTAGTTGTCAAAGAAGTGGGACAGCTTGAACGGGCATAGAGTACTCACCTTGTTTGATTCAAACTCCACTGACAATTTCATTTCATTGGATACCTCAAAATCTCTTGGACTTAATCTCGAGATTGGGAACTCTAATCAGTTCAAGATCAGTGTTTGAAGGGGTGACTACGAAACACTTCAATGCAAGAGCATTTGAATCTAAATATTGGTAAGTACTCTAATCGAGAGTCTTTTCTAGCTTCTCCAATACAAGGATGTAATGTTATTTTGGGAATGCCTTGGCATTCAAAAAATGATCATATCCTAGATTATTTAAATAAGAAACTACTCTTTTTCTTCAAAGGGCAAAAATATGATATAGACGCAAGTGCTAGTGATTGGCCTATACCCATGGTCAGTCACGTCACTGTTAAAAGAGAAATAAAGAAGTGTCTTTTTACTTACTTGATTTTGTCAAAGAGAGTGAGACGAGTGGTGAAAATGGCTTGTCAAATTTAGATAAAGATCGGCTAATGTTTCTTAATCAGTGTCAAGATTGGTTTATTGACACTCTCCCAGATGAATTACCTTCTGAAAGATCGAAAGATCATCAAATGGATCCAATTCTAAGTAGTTCACCCCCAAATCATCCACCTTAATGAGTTAGTCTCTTTCAACAAGAAGAAACTCTTAAACATGTAAATAAACTTTTGGTGGAGAAGGGTCTTGTTCAACCTAGTACTTCTCCTTAATAATCACTAGTCTTGCTTGTTTAGAAGAAAGACATCACTTTTTGAATGAGAGAGAGAGAGAGAGACTGTATAGTAATAGGGAAAGAGAGAGGAAGAAGAGGAGGAGCTTGAGGAAGGAAGGGTGGTTGTTGGAGGAGGAGATGGAGGAGGGAGGGTGGCTAGATGAGTAGATGGAGAGAGGAGGTGGAGGATGTTGGAGGAGGAGGCTAAGGAGGATGGAAGAGGAGGAAGCACATGGGTGGCAAGAGGAGGAAGGGGAGGTAGGGAAGGCGGCCTAAAAGAAAGAAAAAATCTCGCTCTGTTGAGCTTGCTCAAAGACCTAACTCTTGAATTTAAAAGGTAGGTTGTGGGTTCCGTTCTTACACACCCACACAAACATCTTGACCGCTAGAATATAGGTCCATTGGCACAATCTCTCAAGCTTGAATAGTGGTGCAACCCATTGAGAGAGAGAGAGAGAGAGAGAGAGAGAGAGAGAGAGAGAGAGTGAATGTGTGTGTGTGTGTGTGAGAGAGAGAGAGAGACTTATTGGCATGCCCAAAGGGTAAGGCCCATTGACCACAAGGCTCTCAATAAAATTATCATTAAGAACAAGTTTCTAGTACCCATATTTGATGATATATGTGACAAATTACAAGGTTCTTCATGTTTTAGTAGAATCAATTTGAAAAGTGGCATCATCATATTAGGATGGCTTTTGGAGATGTATACAAGACAATGCTCATGACATACTTTGGATTGTACGAGTATTTGGTGATGCCGTTTAGTCTCACAAATGATCCTACAACATTCAACGTGCGAGTTCTTTCTACTAGAGATATTTTTTTTGGGGCACGTCGTTTCAGTAGAAGGTGTAAAGATGGACCCAACAAAAGTTTCTACATTTGAGACTAGCTAGAACTAAAGAATGTGCATGAGTTTTGAAGCTTTTTGTGTTTGTGCTCGTACTACTGGCCGTTCATTTGAATGTTTGCCGAGATTGCTTCACCTCTGCATACCTTGACTCAGAAGGGTGTCACATTTACTCGGGGTCCTTTACTAGTTGTAGTATTTGAGAATCTCAAGTAGAAGTTGATGTTTGGTTTGTCAAAGGTAACAACAAAAGATGCAATGAAGATAAGAACTGGCTCATGATCTAGTGGACACCTCAACTATTAACATATATGTGGTAGTGACGTGTGTCAACACACTTAGGACCACTGGGGAATTTCTTCCCTCACTAGGAGGTTTTTTTCGTTGTGCATTGTATATATGTCCATTATTCTAGGGCTAACTTATCTTTTCGTTGTGCACTAAGAAATATACTCTCTACTGTGTGCCTTGAGCTTCTTCATCTTCTCCAAGCTGTGTATTCTTTGCAATCCTAATTCCAACAATTGGTATCCAAGCAGGTTGCATCCCCTTGAGCATAGTCGTCAGTGCTACCAGCATCCACCGCGTGCTCACTTTGTCCAATTTGGGTGAGCTTTGGTGAGTGTCAACATGTTGACATATACTCCGGGTAAGCTCAAAGAGAAGCTTGGTCTGCTCAAAAATTTTATATGGGCTCATTTTGGCCTTCGTTTTTACTACAGGCAGTACTACGTAGGTAGTTTTGTCCTTTTGTGTAGAATGTTTTCAGTGCAGTTTTTTGCAAAAGAGGTCCTTACAATCTTCTTTGGGTTTTGCTATATAAAACGTGATGATCCTACTTTGTTTTTCCTCTTTTCGGATAGTTTTTGGTGTAGTCACTCGCCATGGCTAACAAACACAGAGACGTTATCAAGATTTTTGCTGCTAGGATGGGGAAAATATACAATGTGGGCTTACATGATTACTTATGTTCTTGTGTCAAAGGGCATTTGGAATGTTGTATAGGGCATTGATGTACACCTGCCTTCTGTGGATACGGACTTTGTTGAGGATGGTATAGGTTCAAGCAGGTTTGTTGATACTATAGTTGTCTTGCCTATGGATAAGCAGTCTCATTGGGATATTGGAGATGTGCAGACTCACGCATTGATTGGGTTATCTATGAAGGGCACTATTACTCCTCATATTCGTTCAACAAAATTAGCAAAACAAGCTTGTGATTATTTGACTGGTCTTTATGCAAGTTGCAATGAGGCTAAAATTGCATTGCTACTGCGTAAAGAGCTGGAGTTGAAGATTATGCAAGAGGAATTTTACATGGATACTTTACTTATTGGTATGAAGGGTATTAATATTTAACTCATTTTTGCAGGTGGTTATTTTTTACAGTTCACTTGTGCAGACCGTTCTTCATGCACTTTTGCTAATACTTGGAGACTTATGACCCAAGGAAAGCTATCAAGTTTGATGCATTATGCACATTGCTGTTGCAAGAGTCACTTTCAAGAAAGCACAGGGTGAAACAGAGTGCAATTGAACAGGCTTTTGTTGGTGCTCAAAGAAAAGGTGGTAACCTCAATGTAGCCACTTCTCATGGTTCTTTGATGAGTGGTAAATCACTTGTTCTTAATGCTTCTATTGACAACACCTTATCTAGAAATTTTGGTGAAAATGAAAAAAAGAAGACGTGTTTCCATTATTGTAAGGCTAATGCACTTGATAAAGTAGTGTCCTAAAGTGAAGGCAAAAAAGGCCAAGAAGAAAGAGGCTGGTTCCACTATAAGTGCAACTATCCTAGATTGTGATGCTGATAGATGCAAAGTGGATAGGGTGCACTTATGATCCTCTTGACCATGATGCATGTATGTCAGTTGCTGCAAATTCACATATTTGGTACTTTGATAGTGGTACTACAAAGCACATTACTTCACACTGTCACTTGTTTACCTCTCTCAAGTCTATCTCTCATGGGAATATAATCACTTTTGCCAACAATACCTCTTATCTAGTCAAGAGAATGTAAGCTCACATGACATTTATGACACTTTGTTGCTCTTTTGTTGCCTCTTTTTAATGGTGGAAATGTGAATGTAAATTCCAATGAGGCAAATGTATAGCTTATGGGGTTTTTTTGAAAATGTTACGGATCAGACTATTGTTGTTGTAGATGTAAATTATGTACTTGATATGGAAAGGGTTGAGAATGAAGAGGTTAGAGGTAAGCCAAAACGGCTGGTGCATAGGCTTTGCGTGATAGTAAATTGGATGCACCTATGTCTAGTCGCACTCGTTCAAGTTCTCGCCATGCATCTTATGCGTTAGTTTATGTAATGACAAGGAACCTCTTTCTTTTGATGAGGCACAAAATTTAGAAAATTAGATGGTTGCCATGCAATCACAATATGACGCACAAGGCCATTGGTACAAAGTGGGTTACAAGTTGAAACGCAAGTTGGATGGTGAGATTGATCGCTACAAGGCTAGACTTGGTGCAAAAGGTTATGGCAAGACTTTTGATCCCACTTGTTGTATGACTACTATTTGTTTTCTATGTGCATTGGCAACTCACTTTGGATGGGATGTACATCAATTAGACATTGTTACTGCTTTCTTAAAGGGTGATATATTTGAGGAAGTTTATGTAACACAGCCCCGCGATTTTCTCAAGAAAGGACAAGAAGACAAAGTTTGCAAATATAAAAAGCTTTGTATGGATTGAAGCAGTCTTGTTGTGTTTGGTATGAGAAAGCTTTGGTTAAACGAGGCTTTTGTAGCAATCCAACAAAAAGCACTTTGTATGTCAAAGCATGAGGGTGATGTATTTCTTATCGTTGTTCTATCTATTGATGATTTGTTGATTATTTGTCCAAATGAGATACACATTGCTGAATCAAGGCTGATTTGAATGCTACTTTCAAGATGAAAAACTTGGGGCTTTGGCATCATTACTTGGACATACAATTTAAGCAATGTGATGAAGGTATTGCTGCCTTGTGTCCGCAAGCTACATAGAGACATTACTATGTAAGGTTTTACTTTAGGATTGTAAACCTATTGCTATTCCAATGGAAACATGTTTGAAATAAATTCTTCATGATGTTGGTGATCCTACTGATGTCACTCTTTAACAAACTATTGTTGGATACATTACTTATGTATGCAATATAAGTCTGGACATGTAGTTTGCAATCTCACAGATTAGCAAACTTATGCATAACCATAAGTCTAAGCATTGCAGGTTGTTAAAAAGATCTTTCGCTACTTGAGCGGCACTTTACATCTTGGGTTGTTTTATCCCAAGGGGGATCATTGCTGTCAAATTTACATGCTTTTTGGACTCAAATTGGGCTTGTTGTTATGACACGCGAGTGTCCACAAGTGGTTTTTGATTCATGCTTGATAGTTCATGCATATCATGGTTGAGCAAGAAGCAACCTATTGTGGCCACTTCCAGTTGTGAGGTTGAGTACAGGGAAATCTTCATAGATATGATTGAGTGTGTATGGCTCATACGCCTTATAGATGATTTTGGTGTTGGACATGACACTACCAAAATCATCTACATTGATAGAGCACATTGGAAGCTGCGAGGAGCCCAATTTTTTATGCTTGCACAAAGCATATTCAGGTGAATTATCACTATGTCAAAGAGAGACTCATAGCAAGAGAGATCAACTTGGCTTATGTGCCACCATAGGACAACCTTGCAGCTTTGTTCACAAAGACATTGCCTCATGAAGAGTTTGAAGACTTTTGAAAAGATTTGGGCTTGCTTCCCTTTGTGAATTTATCATGTCCTCAGGGCATGGCACTTCCCTACACACTATGTGCAAGCTCTCATTCACTGTATCACTCCCAGGGGGATTTATTACCATATGTGTGGTAGTGAGGTGTGTGAACACACTTAGGACTGCTGGGGCATTTTCTCCCTCACCAGGAGGTCCTTTCCGTTGTGCATTGTATTTATGCCCATTATTCTAAGATTAACTTATCTTTCCACTGTGAACTAAGCAATATACTCTCTGTTGTGTGCCTTGAGCTTTTTTATATTCTCCATGTTGTGTGTGTTTTCATGCAAACCTAATTCCAACATCGACTCTGATCTAGAACACTTGCAATGCCACATACATGAACAAGGCACACCTGTGGAGAAGAGAGATCATTGAGGTAGAAAAAGATAGGACATCAAAGAGAGAGAGAGAGAGAGAGAGAGAGAGAGAGAGAGAGAGAGAGAGAGAGAGAGAGATCTGGGGAAGGCTCTCCATGTTGATAACAATCTGCTCATACAAGTGACCAAGGTTGCTGACATGCCAACTAGATAGATCCAAGGTACATGCATCTTTGACTGTTACTGACACTAGCAACTATTGTTGACATGCCAACTAGATAGATCCAAGGTACAAGCATCTGTGACTGTTACTGACACTAGCAACTGCTCTTGCACACAAGACTACCGACATAGTCTCCACATGGGTGAAATCTCCAACATGCTCTGAAAGGATAGATCTAATGCACCTCCTCCTAGCTAAATTTGACATGGGTTTAGATCTTGGATGAGAAATTGTGCCACTGCATGATTGCAATGCTTGTGTAAGGCTACCCCGAGGATGTATTGCATCGTAAAGATGTTTTCCAAGCATCATATATGCTACCCAACAAAACCGTTGGGGCTGATATGAAAAATTTAATAAGCTGGGCAAAAATGCTAGGAATGTATAATGCAGTGATTGCCACCCAAGGCTAGATCTGTCCCCAAGCCCCCCCCTCCCCCCCGCAGGGCTCTACTGCAATATGCAAAGAGGTAACCCCCATGCTCTCTATATAGGAAAATAACCTACTTGACTGACCCAACCCTATATGCAAAGATGTAGCCCCCCCGCTCTCTATACAGGAAATTAACCTATCTGACTAACCCAACCCTATATCTTCATGACCTCATAAATGGGAGAAAATGAGACAAAGGGGGAGAAAAGGGCACCGTATCTCCATAGGGATTAGGGGAAAAATATACAAAGGCTAGAGAAAAATAGTATGAGCCCACAAGAGCACAGATGGCCATGGAACCTTGTGGGGTTTGTTGCACTACTCACACAAAATCCTCCCCTGAAACACATATGGGGTAGACACACAAGGTCACAAACCTCCCCTTGAACACAATAGTAGGGTATAGAACACAAATTATCCCCTAGTCACAAGGTGGAATTCACGAATCCTCCCCTACACACAAATGAGGGAAGTACAAATGATAGTACTTCACAATATATCATTGTAGACTCTGCCAACTTGATTGTCGATGTCTTCATCATTGGAATATTTGGCACCAAGGTTGATTTTGCCTTTGCGTTTGTCTTTGCACTGCTCTTTGTAGTTGCTTCTGGTGTTGTTGTTAGAGAACTTTACTTGTCTGTCATTGAGCGTGCAATATTTGATAGCATGATTCTTTTGACCACAGGTTTTACAAGGGTTTATTTCATAACAATCTTTGGAAAGATGGTTGGTTCTCCCACATTGAGTGCACTTAAGATTTTCCTTTTTGTTGGAATTGCTAACAAAATGGAGATGAACTAGGCTTGACCATCCATTTTTTCACAAGCTCATTCTTTTGCCTCATAATCTCCTCTTGGTAAAAGCTGGTGAGACTCGATAAGGAGGCTTATTAGGCGGTGAACTACCTTGTCCCCTTTTGGGAGGTAGCTCTTGGGAATTCCATCCGTAAACACACCTTGAAACTAATTTAGGAAACTAGAAAATTCTAACTCCTCTTTAGTTTCATTTTTAGCTTCATTAGGAACACACGCATCTTTCTTAGACTCCCGACTCCTTGCAAAAACCATGTCACAAGAAAGAGAGTTTTTCATTACTTTATCTAAAGTTTGACTTTGTACAAGGGGTAAAGTATTTCCCACACTATTTACATCAAGTGCAACATCCTTGCTTTGAGAAGAGAAGAGGACTTTTCTCCTTCATAGTGGAAGCCATGCAATCGATCATGGTGTCCCTAGGAAAATATGTTTATGCTTGAGTAGAGAGATGAAGAAATCTTCTTTATCAACAAAGATTTTCACATGAAGCCTTAACTTCCCAATCACTGGAGTGGCTGAGACCTCTTGCCCTTTGAAAGATCCATTTGATTGTACCACATCTCCCATATCAAAGTCATGAATTCCTAGCTTGGTAGCTAGCTCAACAGAAATAAAGTTGTGGGTAGAGCCAAGGTCAAAGAATATGAAAGCATCATACTATCTTACCACACATAAGAGAGTGGTGCTCCTTTGCAATGGCCTTCCTGTTTAGAGATTCCACCATGGTGGCTCTAGGTCATTACGTTCACTTCTCTTGGGACATGCACGAGAAATATGACCTTGCTCTCCACACTTGAAACACTTGTTATCTTTACAATAACGTTCAACCTCTTCAAGAGAAAATTTGTTTTTACATTTGAAGCCTTTTTCCTTTCCCTTTCCTTTGTTGTTGTTGTTGTTAGCCTTGGGAAAACTCTGTGTCGCATTGTTCTTCCCCTTTGGCTCATTTGATTTCTTGGCTTCTATTGACTTGGATCCCTTCTTAGTTCCTTGTTGGAAATGAATCCTCAAAACGACTATAGTATGACCTTCAAAATAGTTTTAGGCCTTTGTGAGTTAACATACTCACTCATCTCCTGAGATAGGCCACCACAAAATTATTGCTTTTTGTTATGCAAAGTCTATCTTTTTGTAGACAGTGGCTTTCAAATGTAACTCCCAAAACTTATTCACATACTTTTGGAAAGACTCATATGGGTCCATCTTGAAGCTTCACCATTCTTTGAGGACTTTATCTTTGGTGCATCATTTGCAAGGAATTGCTTTGTAGCAGCAATCCTCAAAGCTTTCCAAGTCTTTGGAGCTTCACCTTGACTGTGTAGGCTTGCCCATGCAATGGAAAGATGGATAGCTCTAGAATGAATGGGCGTATATAGAATGCACGGGGGGAAAAACCTCCTAAAGAGGGAAAAAATGCCCCAACGGTCCTAAGTGTGTTCACACACATCACTACCACATGTATATGGTAACAAACCCCCCCTGGAGTGATGCGGTGGACAAGAGCTGGCACATGAGTAAAGGGAAGTGCCATGCCCTGAGGACATGACCAGTCCACAAAGGGGACTAAGCCCAAAGCTTTGCAGAAAGCTTCGAACTTCTCACGAGCCAATGCCTTTGTGAAAAGATCTGCAAGGTTGTCCCATGTTGGCACATAAGCCAAGCTAATCTCTCTTGTTGAGAGCTTCTCCCTAACATAGTGGTAATGCACCTCAATGTGCTTTTTGCGAGCATGAAAAACTGGGTTCCTTGCAACTGCCAATCCGCTATGACTATTAGTGTAGATAGTGTTGGCAGTTTCCTGTCCAACACCCAAATCGGCCATAAGGCATCTGAGCCGCAGTTGTGAAGACTGCCTCTACTCAGCCTTACAACTAGAAGTGGCCACAGTAGTTTGTCAATCATGATATACATGAACTGCCAAGCATGAAACAAAAAACACTTGTGGACACTCGTGTGTCAAAACAATGAGCCCAATTTGAGTTCGAAAAAGCATGTAAGTCTGGAGGCAATGATCCCCCCTTGGGAAAATCCTCTTGACAACCTGCCAGTGCTTAGACCCTGGGCTATGCATAAATCTGATGACGTGTGAGATTGCAAACTGAATATCCGGCCTCGTGTTGCATACATAAATGAGGCATCCAACAACAGTTTGGTAAAGAGTGACATCTGTAGGATCACCAACATCATGAAGACTCAATTTCAAACCTGTTTGCATGGGAGTGGCAATAGGTTTTCAATCTTCAAGTCCAAACTTACATAGAAATGTCTCTATGTAACTGTTTTGACACAAGGCAATACCACCATCACACTGCTTAATTTGTATATCCAAGCAATGATACAACAACCCCAAATCTTTCATCTTGAAAGTAGCATTCAAATCAGCCTTAAATTCATCAATATGTCTCTCATTTGGTCCAGTGATCAACAAATCATCCACATATAGAACCACAATGAGAAGTACATCACCCTCACGCTTTACATATATACATTGTGCTTTCTGTTGGATTGTTACGAAAACCTTGTTTGACTAAATGAGTGTCAGCCTTCTCATACCAAGCACAGGAGATTGCTTCAACCCATACAAAGCTTTGTTACATTTGCACACCTTATCCTCTTGTCCTTTCTTGACAAAACTACGAGGCTGCGTTACATAAATTCCTCAAATATGTCACCATTCAAAAAAGCAGTAACAATGTCTGATCGATGTATATCCCAACCAAAATGAGCTGCCAATGCACATAGAAAACGCAAAGTAGTCATATGACAAGTGGGAGCAAAAGTCTCTTCATAATCTATCCCTTTTTGCTGTGCATAACCCTTTGCAACAAGTCGAGCCTTATAATGATCAATCTCACCATCCGGCTTGCGTTTCAACTTGTAAACCCACTTCGTACCAATGGCCTTTTTGCCAGGAGGCAAATCACATAAAGTCCATGTGTCATTTTCTATAAGTGCATCATATTGTGATTGCATGGCAGCCAACCAATTTTCTGAATTCTGTGTTTATCAATCGATATCTAGTTGCACATATGCGCCAAATACTTTAAAGCCTTTAGAGAGATTTTGATATTGTGGCAACAATTTGTTTTAAACTCTTGTATCCCAAACCATATCTTGCATTATATGCCACCCAAGGGTACAAGATTGGATACATCAAATGTACGGATCCGTACAGTACCATACTATCATATTGTACGATGATCCATACGTATAGATTGTAATGTATAGTTTTTGTTTTGTTTTGTTTTTTTGGGTGGGTGGCCTGAAGTGGGTTTTTTGGGTGGCCATTTATGAGCGCTCTTATTTGGGGTTTTAGGCGCCTATAGACCCTCAATAAACTCAATGTAGAGGGACTATCATCTTGTTATTTTGATGAGATTATCATCTATTATTGATTGTCATCCACGTTGTAATCTAAAGTTTTTGGACTTTGTTATTGTTTTATGTATAATGTAGCATTTGAGAGGTAATTGAAGCTTTGCATGTGCCGTTCAATTGTAATTGTTTAGTGTTGGATGTATGAAGTGGTCCTCTCTATTTCATAGTCCTTTAGACGCCTCAAATTTTTTAGTTTATGGCAATCTTAATTTGTTGTTTTTCCATTTATGCAGTGACACTTTTAAATATATTATAAACCTCCTAAAGTATTTTAAAGTTTAGGATTCAAAAAGGAAAAATACGAATTTTGCATACCTAAAACTCAAACCATTCAATACTACGATTAGGATGTACACTGAACACTACATACCTTACCACCTTGCAAGGATACCAATATTACCCTCTTCTTGCATCCATCTTTACATGTCTCAACAAGTAGCAACCAGATACATCCCATTGGCAGCTAGACTTGGCATACAACTTCATCCACAACCTAAGACCCCTAAGGATCATTCATAATCATCTAAACTCAAGTCAAATATCATATATGGTCAGGATGATCATAAGACGACAAACCTTGAAAACACACTCCGACAATGGAAAAATGGTCAACTCGCATCAAAACCCAACCCAATGGGGAATCATAGGTCATAACAAGTAAAGTAGCTAGGGAGCAACCACTCATGGAAACACATCACCAAAATTTCAAGGTTTGGCAAACCTCACTCGAAGTGTTCGAAAAGCAGAGCTAGCAAGATAACTGACCTAACAACTTACCAAAGTCCAAACTAATCTTGGGAACATGACTGGGA
The DNA here is from genome assembly GCF_014529385.1 of Adiantum capillus-veneris. NCBI lineage: Eukaryota > Viridiplantae > Streptophyta > Polypodiopsida > Polypodiales > Pteridaceae > Adiantum > Adiantum capillus-veneris. The sequence continues at coordinate 23,812,815 of NC_140935.1, forward strand.
GGGTCATGCACGACACATGCATAGCATCAAATTAAATATGTCATCATTCACTACATGGGACCCCTACGGTGATCTGGGTTCCCAACTATCACATCATGAAAATGGAGATTGCGTAGACATTGTACACATCATAGAGAGTACACCTATGCATGCATAGCAGCATTTGAGCATCAAAGCATCAGTCCATGATGCAGATATCTTATTGTATACATAACTTATTTATATATTTATTCTACTTTAGGTGTTCTTCTCTTATTTAGTTGTGACAGGTTCATTTTAGTTTATTTCTAATTGATAAGGAGGAAAAACAAACCGTGATCCATACTTGTGATTTTCTTCGAGCGCTTCTAGTTTGGTCACATGTTACCTTTGGTTGTGGTGCGTATATAGAACTACATGTGTGTTTGTGTGCATGCATGTGTGTTAAGAATTTATCTGCAGGATGTGTTTGTGAACTTATGATGTGTTTTAGTGTGTGTCAATGTGAATGTATGTGGAGGATATGCCGTGTCAGTGTGATGTGTTGGTGATAGGTGTGTATGTTTATGCTTGATTGATGTGTTACGTGTATAATGTATGTGCATGTATGATGGATGAGAGAGAGAGTGAGAGAGAGGGAGAGAGCATGCTCCATAGTCACGGAGCTCTTGACTGAGGATGCATACTTGAACGGGGAAAAAAATGTAACAGTGTTCCTTAAACGATGCCATCTAAATATTTTAGTGGGTGTGGCTTAAGCGTCGCTAATAATGTTGCTTACATAATGATACCATGGCAACGCATTGTTGTTGCTCATTTAACATCCCCCTTCCCCTCTTCTAGCAGTGCTAGCTTCTTGCTTGTCTTGTGATTTAGTCCCATGCTCTTACCTCTCTCTCTCTCTCTCTCTCTCTCTCTCTCTCTCTAGATGTATATGTAGATACTCCGATGCTTTAGGCTACTGGCTCGTCCTCTAGATATCATGAGGAATCTCCAAGAGATCCCCCTTCCTCACCTTTATTCCTAACCTAATCGACCAGCAATAACAGGAGAAGTCATCAACAACTCAAAAGGGAGAAGGAAATTTGAACTCTCGCAACTCTAATTTGGACTTAGTGCTGCTGCGCTACTCCATGCGGACAAATGCTCACGGTGTTACCCTTCTGCGCTTTTTATCCTTGAACATACCTAACAACCCCCCTCCCCTCCCTCTTCTTCTTCTTCTTGTTTTGCATGTACAGATTCGACACACGCGCTACTGCTCCCTTTGTCTTGTTCGTATGGAATCAACTGTCGCGCATACGTCAGTCATCACTACCTTGCTTTGGTGGGTGCACCAATCGTGTTTGCTGTCAGAGGGTATCGACTCAGATTTGGTTCTTTTAATGATTTTACGTCAATTGGGCCCCCTACACACACACATCTATCTATTTAATATAATATGGCAGAGGGGAGTGCCCTTTACACGGGGCGCAAGCTGCAAGATGAAGGCTAAATGCCAAAAGTAGGAGAAGCTCATGTGCACGTGATAAAGAGGGTTGAGCGAAAGAGAGAGAGAGAGGCCGCCTTCGGCGACCGGCCGTACTCGTAGATGTATATGTATATATATATCTACACGGACACTCTCTCTCTCTCTCTCTCTCTCTCTCTCTCTCTCTCTCTCTCTCTATATATATATATATATATATATATATATGTGTGTGTGTGTGTGTGTGTGTGTGTATCTCTCACACACATGAGCGCGTGCTGCTCGATCAAATTGCTTCCGTGCTCTTCCTATAAACAGAGTGTGAGGGGGGACAGGCATCAGCATCAGAGCAGTCCGTGCTCTTCCGATAAACAGAGAGTGTGAGGGGGGACAGGCATCAGCATCAGAGCAGAGAAGAGGGAGCTTACAGAAGACCATGGAGGAAGTCAGACATGGTGCAGGCAGCAGCAAGGGTTACAGCTATAAGAGCTGGGGCATCAACAGGTATGGAAACCATTACTGCTCGCGTTATTACGGTCCCTTTGTGCCCAACCGGAATGCCTACCACTACTCCAACGCCGATGGCTCCTACTACTACTCCAATCCCAATGGCTCCACTTACTACAACAGCGGCCACCGGCTATGTTCGCTACACCCCTCGCCCCTCAGACGCCACCTCCAGCTCCAGTCCCTCCCTCTATTGCAACACCAGTACGGATTACCCCGGCAAATCACCAGGTAATTTCCCTTTCTGATCTCCCTTCATGCTCTTCTGAATCTCATGCACCATAAGTTTGCAACACAATTCTTACATTGATTCCCCACCTTGCTGATTATGACAACAAAATTAGCTACTTTGAGGGACAGACGGCATACCTAGCTAGGTGCGGTTGGGGGCAGGGGACCTAGGTATGCCGTTCTGGACAGTAGGAGAAACAATGGAAAAAAAAGTTTTTTTTCCCAAGTGTCAAAAACTTATTGTCATATATGTCACATACTCAAGGAAGCGCATGTTATTTCCCTAGACAAGCAACATGCATTTGTGTTTCGCTTTTCTAGACGTGCCTGTCTATCTCTTTAGGCATGTGTTGCAAGCAGAGTTGCACGTTTCAATGGTCCATATTGCATACTTGATGCATGTTATGTGTCTGTTATACAAGTTCTATGCATTCATCTGAGTTATGTTCATGCAGCAACACACATGTTCCCTGTGTGGTGTTAGGTTCTTGGTTGACTGTCAACTTTTTTCACAGCATCGAGCTATGACAATTACCGTGCTGGCCGTCAAATCTGACCAACCCGTTCTATGTGATGCTGCACTTGTGATGGCCTTGACCTGAGAGGGGAGCAGTATGGCTAGTGTTACTTTATCTTTGCTTGTACACAGAAATATGATTGTAAAGGCGCTACCTTCTATTTGATGCCTGGTTCTCCTCTATGGTGAAATTTACGTGCGTATTTGGAAGAGATGTTTAAATTATGGATTTATGAATGTGATGACTCCACCTGTAATTCAGGCTATCTAGATTCTCTACAAGAGTGTCACAAGCGTTGTATAGATAGTAGGGCCATGTTCGACATAACCATTGGGGATTGGAAATCTAGTTTGTGTAGGGTAGGGGTAATCATTCTTGGTTGACCACCATTTCAAATTTTGTAGGTAAGATAAAGCGTAGGATGAGAGCTTGCTGGAGCTAAGGTGCCATCTTGCCTCTGCAATGGCTAGTTCAACAAAAAGTAGACCTGGGTAAAAAGTTTTGACGTGGCCAAGATGTAGAACATATGGCACAGGAACCCCATGAACGTTGTTAGGACACGTGAAATTAACCTTATAAGCACTAAACAACGCTGTTTGCAAACGGGCTCCCGTGAGTACTTACCAGTGCTCGATAAGAACCTAGGTTGTGTAATTCAAACTTCAAATCTTGAAATTTACCTTTAACAATAGAATATGGAGGTCGAAAGACCTACAAATCTTGGAAAATTTTAGTGCATTTTTGTCTAAATACCTCTAAACACCTCCTCGTCCAACTATGGGTTTCCTTCGTGTTTTCCAAGAAGTTTTGGCCTTTAATGTTGCTGGATTAGGGGAGTGTGTATAGTGAGTACAAATCAGTAGAGGCAAGCAGGATGACCATTTGCTCAAAAGGGAAGCGCCTGCATGACATTATTATGTGAGAATGCAGTGTTGCATTTGAGATAGCTGGAAAGCAATAACACCCACGTTTGAAAATTACTAGAAAATTTTGGTTTTTTGTGTGCATCAATGATCATGGTAACAACAGCTAATAAGATTTAATCATAGGGATCTGATGCGAACGTCAAATCCATTTGAGACATGTTCTCCTTCCCTTGTTCTGTAAATTTGGAATATCCACAAGAACTCCCGGTGAGTCCACTGTGCCTTGAGCATCATGTGCCCTTTGTATGGTAAAGTGACGAAGTATGAGGTCTTTTTATGAGCATTCCAAGCACCGTGCTCGTCTCTCATGCATATTGAAAATAAATCAAACAAAACTTTCTTCCGATTTAATGCTTCTTTTAGTGTTAGGCTTCATTATGACTGAGTCTGCCCTTGATTTAAGGAGTCTTGAGAAAAACTCAGTACGTTGAACTTTGTGTTGATGTATGCTCATGTGTGTGTGCGTGTGGTGTGTGTTGTGTTTGGGAGCATATGTTAGTACCTAGTTCTACACCCACTATTGGGCACACTGACGACGTTAGTGGGGATGTCGTGGTATTTAGTCAATACTATGCATGATGGAGTTGATGGTTATATTGTCTTGTGGATGACTACCATGGTCTATCTGGGCTAGCCCTGGACAGAAACTCAGTACGCTGAACTTTGTGTTGATGTATGCTCATGTGTGTGCATGTGGTGTGTGTTGTGTTTGGGAGTATATGTTAGTACCTAGTTCTACACCCATTATTGGGCACTGACGACGTTAGTGGGGATGTCGTGGTATTCAGTCAATACTATGCATGATGGAGCTGATGGTTATATTGTCTTGTGGGTGACTACCATGGGTCTATACCTTGCACTTTTCTTTAAGGGTGAATCTGGGCTTATCCTGGATTCATCCAGGTATATTTTTTAGTCGTATAGCGGACATGCAGACTTCACGTTGTGAAGTTTTTGTCCGAGTTACGACCAATTGATATTGTGCTAATTCTTTCTATCTTTTGTGGTGCGTATGCCCTATCAACTACCTCATTTTTGTGCTAATTTTTTCGATTTAATGCTTCTTTTAGTGCTAGGCTTCATTATGGCTGAGTTTGCCCTTGATCTCCAGAGTCATGACAGAAACTTAGTACTGTAAGGTGCAGCGGAATGAATGTTGTATTTTCTCAAAATTAGTGATCTTTATTGCTCAAGGTTCCTTTTAGTTCTTAGGAAAGAGAGAGCTTTCCGTCTTATGGAGAGTGCTATGATCACGAACAAAGTGAGTGGATATTGTGCGTGCAAGTGAATGAGACTGAGAGAAGGAGAGAGAAGAGATACGACACCCGAGAGGTTGTAAAACCCTCCTCCGAAGGCCCCACTCTCGTCGGCGAGAGTGGTCTACTTTGATTGCACAGAGGTGTACAATGCGAATGCAACGGACTGATGCAATGGGACTATGCCGATGATGTCGACGGCGACTTGGGCTGAAATCTGGGATCTACTTTATGCTGAATTTCTTGGACTGTTTCGGAGCTGAAAATGGACTGTTTTGGCTGTGTTTTTATGGCTGAAAATGGGGGAACATCTGCAACCAACTTGGGGGGGAATCTGCTACTGTATCATGGCTGAAAACTGCGAGTATCTGCTGCGAATTTGGGCTAAGAACAAAAACGCTGATGTGCCTTTGCTGCTAGCCAAAAACGCTAGGGCTGTTTTGGGGCAAAAGCAAAAACGCTACTGCTTGATGAGGCTTGCAAAAACGCCAATGCTGATCTGGGGAAAAACGCTAGCAAAGCCATACCTCTGATAGCGATCATGAGAACCTACTGTCGCTAGGAGGCTGAGAGGTGATGGTGATGGCCTGTTGTGGAAAACGCCAAGGATGGGAACTTGCCCGCGATGATGCAGGTCCAAAAACGCTGGGGGTGCTGAGGGGGGGTACTGTTGAGAAGTTGCCTATTGAGCGGGAAGCTTCTGTTGCCTCTTTTGCCAGAGAGTGCTAACTTGGGTTTGCTTATATATTAACTTAGCAAAATTGCCCTACCTACTTTTGTTGGAAAGTCACTTAAAAATAAGTGAAAATCCCAATAAATAGGAAAATAGGCTAAATGCACTGGAAAATTTCCCTAACTGATGCTAATGGATTCTGATGGGAATTCCGATGATCATGCTGTGTGCAACCAGAGGATATGCATCTATGCTAAGTGACTGGGCATGCACGGTCTACGAATAGACTCACAAAAGTGCCAGATCACTGCTAATCTAGAATTGATTGAACTGACTGAACCCTGATGTAGTGTAGCTTGTCCACGGACACATAGGGTTGGGATGTGTCATGTGACATTCCCTCCTTTTCAAAGTGAGGTATTGGTACCGAACTGTATGGCGTCGAGGGAGATTGCCAACAACATTCGGAATCCTGGAAGGGACTCTTCGCCGGCCCACTCCGATGTGTGGGTCGTGCGGTACTTGAACTTCATAAAGGTCTGCAACGCTTGCTTCTTTGGGCCGCGCCGAAAGCGACTCAGAGTCTTTTGTGGCTCCTTTGATGCTTCAACTTCGTCGAGAGTCCTGCTTCTTTCGTCTTCAAGAATCTCCATGGCTGAAAATTCCTGAAACCATCTCCAACACAAAACCATGAACATACCCATTCTATGTAAAGTGAAGGAAAAAAATCTTGTCTTCTCTAAAGACTGTGTATGCAATGTAGATGAACATAGAGACGGAGTGACAACCCGTTCATCCAACACATGCAAACAATGAGGTCGAATCTTTTCTGTTTGATCGAAATCAATCAATTTTGGTAAATCACAATGGAAATGCCCATGTTTGGTGCTCATACTATCATGTGATTTTTCGGAAACTGTGTCATACCAAGGAAGGGACAGGGAATGTGACTTCCTGACATACAAACTTTTCAGCTTTTCATGAACAATCCGCATACATTCGTGCTCATCCATGAGAGAAACGTGCTCAACATATAGTATGTCATGCTTAGAAAAAGGGATCACATAACGATGTTGACTAAAATACAGGAAACCTTTACGAATGAAACACTCGAACAATGCGTGCGTATCAATCGTGCGAACACATAATACTTCCTGTGATGGTTCTCTGGACCAAGGCTCGAGAGCCAAGATCGGTTCTTCGGGATCTATTGAATCGTCTTGTGGGAGATCTGTGGACCTCAACTCGAAAGCCAAGATCGATTCTTGGTGATTGATCGATTCTACAACGAGGTTAGCTTCACTAGAAAAAGCATCCACTAACGCATCATCCTTGTGAACAATCATCATCTTCATGCAACTCATCATGCTTGTGAGAAATCACATCTTGATCATGCAAATCATCATGCTCATGAGAAATCACATCTTGATCATGCAAATCATCATGCTTGTCATTGTGATCCAAATCTTTATGCAAATCATTGGCATACAAATCATCATGCTTATCATTGTCATTCAAATCATCATGCAAGTCATTGTCAATCAAATCATCATCAGGCTTCACACAATCATGCAAGTCCTGTGTGTCATGCTTTGGAGAAGGAGAGACGGAGAGAGTCTCCTTTTTGTGATTCTGTGCAAAGTACGCCTGTACTTGAGAAAAAAGTCGCAACATCTCTTTGTTCTGTCGGTCGCTTTGTTCTTTGAGGGCTTTGTTCTCACGATCAAACTCTGATTGTCTTTCTTTGGCTTCCAAGCGTGCTCGCTCGCTCTCACGTGCTATGGCTGCCATTCTTTCTTGGTACCGGCGCTCTATGGCTGCTATGTCTTCTTCGTAGGCTTTTCTTTCTGCTTCTCTTTCTTGGTCCAACTCCTCCATAGGAGTTAGTGCAATCTTTGTCGTAGATGGGGAAGGGTCGGAAAAACCTTCTGGTGGGGAAAATTCTTCTTCGCCTCTCTCATGCTCATCACCTCCAAGCGAAGTATCCATTCCGCTTCGAGTGATGACCATTCTGCAATCGTGGGTTCTTGTGGATTCTTGGGGTCTTGGGTTCTTAAGTCCACGAGGAACTTGGGTTCTTGTGGGTCTTGGGTTCTTAAGTTCACGAGGAACTTGGGTTCTTGCGGGTCTTGGTTCTTGGGTTCTTGGGGTTCTTGAGTCTTGAGGGTTTCTTGAGGTTCTTGAGGGGTCTGTCGCTTGCAAATCGCGTTGGAGAAGGATCTTCTCTTCACCCGAGTTCTTCCCTTTTTTGCGGGCGCACCCCTTGGCGGTCTTGCGCTCACACCAAGGTTGCTTTTTCCCACCTCGCGTCGATTGGCCTGCCGCTAAGTGCACGGTCCGCTCTCAATGAGTGAAAAGAGACACAAGGGGAGGTTGGACAAGCCCTTCTTTCTTGGGATTCCTGTCACTCTTCAACAAAATACGATTAGGGATTGCCACGCCCAAGTAAACTTGGGTTCGTGCGATCGCAACAAGCAAAAAAATTTGTTGTGGTTCTTTCCTTGAGTAATGCAGAACACTTCCAAAGCTCTGATACCAATGTAAGGTGCAGCGGAATGAATGTTGTATTTTCTCAAGATTAGTGATCTTTATTGCTCAAGGTTCCTTTTAGTTCTTAGGGAAAGAGAGGGCTTTCCGTCTTATGGAGAGTGCTATGATCACGAACAAAGTGAGTGGATATTGTGCGTGCAAGTGAATGAGACTGAGAGAAGGAGAGAGAAGAGATACGAAACCCGAGAGGTTGTAAAACCCTCCTCCGAAGGCCCCACTCTCGTCGGTGAGAGTGGTCTACTTTGATTGCACAAAGGTGTACAATGCGAATGCAATGGACTGATGCAATGGGACTATGCCGATGACGACAACGGTGATGACGACGGCGACTTGGGCTAAAATCTGGGATCTACTTTATGCTGAATTTCTTGGACTGTTTCGGGGCTGAAAATGGACTGTTTTGGCTGCTTTTTTATGGCTGAAAATGGGGAAACATCTGCAACCAACTTGGGGGGGAATCTGCTACTGTATCATGGCTGAAAACTGCGAGTATCTGCTGAGAACGAAAACGCTGATGTGCCTTTGCTGCTAGCCAAAAACGCTAGGGTTGTTTTGGGGCAAAAGCAAAAACGCTACTGCTTGATGAGGCTTGCAAAAACGCCAATGCTGATCTGGGAAAAAACGCTAGCAAAGCCGGCCGGACCTTTGATGGCGATCATGAGAACCTGCTGTCGCTAGGAGGCTGAGAGGTGATGGCGATGGCCTGCTGTGGAAAATGCCAAGGATGGGAAGATATATTGGGAGGGTGTGCATACCCCAACAACTACCAATCTTATACTCATGAAGATATATTGGGAGGGTGTGCATACCCCAGCAGCTACCAATCTTATACTCATATGTGTGTCGATGTGATTTTATGTGTGTATTACTTTTATTCCTTGGTTTAAATAAACCTTTTTTAAAAGTAATGGGTCTTTTTGTAAGTTTGGTTGTTTCGTGATTTATTGTGTAGAGCTGCTTTTCGTCTTGATTTTGGTTTGTTTAAGTGTTATGTCTTTTATTTTTTAATTTGTTTTGATTTATCTATTTGTTGTTTTTTGCTTTTGATTGTGTGTGTGTGCGTTTTTTGTTGTTGTAGTGAGAAAGTTATAATTCTAACTTTGTAGATTGTATGTTTTTAATAAATAATGTTTTTCTCTTAAAACTCTTAAAAAATAAAAATAACATCTTAATTTGGGTCCCTTGGATCAAGGGTTTCTTGTGTGGTTTCATGAAATATCTCTTGTGAGAGGAGAGGTTGAGTAGTGATTCTAGCAAGGGATCACGGGCACTCGATTGCACGCTATTGTCGATGATCTTTTGAGTGTAGCAAGCAGCCTTATTTAAGGACCTCTCTGCTTGGCAGCAGCCCTGCTATACAAATGAGGGGTGTGGCCAGCACCAATCTAGCCTTAGGATCTTTAGCCTTGAGGCGGGCGTTGATCTGAAACACTGACCTTACTACAAAAATAAAAAACACTTTTACTTCTTCTTCAGCTTCAACCAGCAATGTTGATGACTCTCAGGTACGTCTTTTTGACCCTTCTTTCTTTTCAGTAGCTAGAAGTAGTCATAATTTGTATCAAGAAAGATTTAAGTTTTTAGCTAAGTCTAATTTGAAGAATTTGCATGTTTTTGGTGATGGTCCTATTCGTTGGGCTTCTTTTAAGAATGTCTTAGTTAGTACTCATTACACAAGTTCTTCTATAAAAGCCCTCAATCGTTTGAGGCGTTTAAAAAAAAAACATCTTGCAGTAGATCGTCCTCTAAGTCCGGTTCATACCTCTCAAGTTATTTATGTTATTTATAATATTCACGATAGTTCTATGATGTATGTTGGCCAAACCTTTCGAACAGCTTTTGTCCGTTTTCAGGAACATGTAAGAGAAGCGAGAAAAGTTCAAAGTAAGAGCACCGTATGTGAAAGTGTGAAACCCTTGTATGCGGCAATAGCAAAACATGGGTTTGAGTCTTTCCGTTGTTTTCCCATTGAGCACATAGAAGGTAATTTTAGAAACTCTAAAGAGTTCTATAAATCAGTGTGGCCTCGAGAGTTGTTTTGGATGAGAACTTTGCATACTTTTTTCCCTAAAGGTTTCAACTTGGAAGGAAAGTCTTCTTTACGTAAAAATAAGACAATTTACCATAAGAAACCTATGCTTTGGCGAAGGCATCTCAAACCCGAGTTAGTTCTCCCTTCAAGTCAGTTTAAAAGAACTTGGATTCGTAAAGGTTATCGTTTCGATCCGCCTTCTATCCCTGAAATCAATCCAGTTGTCTTGCACAACACTATTTCTAGTAGAGTACAAGGTCTCCCTAGGGCTTCAACCTCTAGAATTGAGAGTGATGACCCTTCTAACCATAGAATTTTTGCTTATAGAGATTTCAAACGGAGATTGATTTACCTATCTAGAGCCATGGAATTGGGTTCTTTTTCTTATAAATTATTTGAAAAGTATAATATAAGGATCCTATTTAAGCTCTTGTATACCCTTGAGAACTACTCTTATGAAGATTTGGAGCTAAGAGAGTCTCATAGTACTCAACTTCGAGTACTGTTAGGCAAATTTCTGAAGTCCAAATGTCCTAGTCTGAAAATCCCCTTGGTTGGAAAGAAAGATTTGTTGATAACTATCTTTACCTCCCCTGACTTAGACAAGATTGGATTAAGCTCTATTTTGAGATCTCAAGAAGCTTTGGATGCTCTCCCTCCTTGTGTGAGAAAGGTGTGGAACCATCTTGTCGTAGCTTTCAAATATGTGAAAACTTTAGGACAAAAAGCTTTCAACTATAGTGACATAGGACATAACCTTAAAAAGCAAGAGAGGCTAGCAATCTCAAGTATTGATTGTTCTTGTAGTAAAACTGTCTTTTCTTCTTACGTAAATGGAGCTTTGGGTCATGTAGTTACTGCCGATTGTTCTATCCTTCCTTCAGATTCCTTGAAAGACCTTTTCTCAAGAGGTACTAAATATAGACTCCCTTCCTCAAACGACTCTTGTCTTCTCAAAGCCATAGAAAAAGGAATTTCTAGTTTCGTAGTAAAGTTTGAGGAGTCTTTAGGAGTTCAAGGTATTTTTACCCATTGGAAGTTTGTAATCCTCAAGAAAGCTTCTTTGAAATTAGCATCTTGCTCTCGGAACGTTTCTTCAGGAAGGAATAGCTTATCTTCTTCTGATCGTGATGCTCTTAGGAAATTTCATCGCGATTTTGTAATCTCTTATGTAGATAAGTGCTCTAATAACTTTGTTGTTACGTGCAAAAAGTTCTATTTAGAATGCTTGTTAGGTGAGGTAAACTCTCAGACTTACAATGATTGTGATCTTTCTATGCAAGAGGTTATCTTGAAACATCAAGACTTTTGTAAGTCTTTTGGTTTCAAGTGCCAGCTTAAATTACCTTTTTTATATACCGTTTGGAAGTTCCACAAGAACCCTATAAAGCTTAGATTTATAGCTGCTTCTTGTAACACCTCTTTGACCAAGGTTTCCAAATGGCTTAGTTATTGTTTCAAAGCCATTTTACCTAGCGTAAATGAATTGTGGATAAACATGCTAAAGGAAGCAGACGTACCTACCGATTCAAGTTGGATTTTAAATGATTCAGTAGGTGTGATTCCTGTTTTAAAGTTTTTGAACTCTTCAAGAAGCCTCAAGCAGAAATCTTCTCCTTTATGTCTCCAAACTTTTGACTTTACAACGCTATACAGGAAGCTAAATTTGGAGGACCTTAGATTTAGAGTCAAGTCTCTTATTTCAAAAGTTTTTGCGTACAAGCTTGAGAAGGATAGGTACAAGGCATTGCTAGTAGAAAAGTCAGCCTTGAACTTTGACTTCTTATGGCTGAAAACTAAGAATGTAGATGTAGACAAAGGAAGAAAGAGATTCACCGGAATTGTAGATGACATTGACATCATATCTTGGTTAGATTTTCTTTTGGACAATTTATATATAACCATCGGCGACTCTCTTTTCAAGCAAACAATTGGTATCCCTATGGGTACCAATTGTGCTGTTTTTCTTACTAATTTCTATCTTTTTACTTATGAGTTTGATTTTATGGAGCGTCTTGTCCTTGCTAACACTTGCCCAATATTTTTGCACAAGTTATGCAATGTAAGACGCTTTGTAGATGATCTTTTTGTCCCTGACGTTCCTTCTTTTCAAGATTTTATGTACTTGAATTCGAGTTCTTTAGGTGGAGGAATTTATCCCAAGGAGTTTTGTGAACTTAACTGTACCACAAATAGTGATTGTTGTGCCTTTTTAGACCTTAAGATTTTCCAGACTCCCTTGGGATTAGAAGTAGATATCTATGATAAGCGCCTTGAACCAGAATATGCCAATCTAAAAATCATCCGTATGCCTCACATTTCTTCGAACATTTCTCTTTTAGCTAAGTACGGTGTCATTTGCTCTCAACTGTTTAGATTTTCTCGTCTTTGTTCTAGTAAATCTACTTTTGTTGCTCAATCTTGTCATCTTATTTCTTTACTAGTTGAAAAAGGATACTCATTCAAAAGAATCATGAAAAACGTTCGCTCATTTTTGCATCGTAGTAAGTTTATTTTTAATGTTTCTTCCTTTGGAATGTTCAAGATAATCAGTAGTAAATTCAATAGAAGTGGGGAGCTAAAAAGCCCACTTATTGTTTGACTTAATAACACCTTATGCTGTTGTTTTGATCTTTACCGCTTCTAGTATTTTTAATATAGCTTGACAAATGCTAGCCTTTATCATGGCTGAGTATGCCCATCACCTCCGGAGGGTGATAGAAACTCAGCTCGTTGGTTTTGTAGAAAGCATGAATGACCTCTACATAAACCAGCACCTACTCTTGGGCACTGACGACGTGAGTAGGGATGTCATAGCTGTTGTCCAAGCTATGCATGATAAAGGTGATAATCTTATTCTTCTTGTTTGGACAAGCAGCGAAGTTGAGATGACATATTGTCAAGTTTGGTTCTTTGCTCTTTGTAGGTTTGTAGTAGTATTCATTTTTCGATTTCGTATTTAGCTTCCCTGAGGACTTAAGAATGTGTTTCGTTAGAAGTTGTTGTGTGAAGTTTGATTTCTAGGATTAAGTTTTTAAGATGTCTTATCCTTTTTTTTTTTTTGCTTAAAGTTGAGTACTTGTTTTAAGCCAAATACGTTGCGTCAACTTATTTTACACATGCTTTTTTAAAAACATTTTTAAGTTAATAATGTTTTTGTTTTATCTAGTTTTGTTTCGTAGCAAACAAAGTGATTTAGTTAGTTTGTTTTTGTTTTTCTTTTCTTTTGTCCCTTGCTTTTATAGTTTTATGAGTGCTTTATTCCCTCTTATAATTCGTGAGTTCAGACTATTTTGAACTTATGAAGGTATATATAAGGATGGGAACATGCCCGCGATGATGGAGGTCCAAAAACGCTGGGGGTGTTGAGGGGGGGTACTGTTGAGAAGTTGCCTGTTGAGCGGGAAGCTCCTGCTGCTTCTTCTGCCAGAAAGTGCTAACTTGGGTTTGCTTATATATTAACTTAGCAAAATTGCCCTACCTACTTTTGTTGGAAAGTCACTTAAAAATAATAAGTGAAAATCCCAATAAATAGGAAAATAGGCTAAATGCACTGGAAAATTTCCCTAACTGATGCTAATGGATTATGATGGGAATTTCGATGATCATGCTGTGTGCAACCGGAGGATATGCATCTATGCTAAGTGACTGGGCATGCACGGTCTACGAATAGACCCACAAAAGTGCCAGATCACTGCTAATCTAGACTTGACTGAATTGACTGAACTCTGCTGTGGTGTAGCTTGTCCACGGACACATAGGGTTGGGATGTGTCACGTGACAAGTACGCTGAACTTTGTGTTGATGTATGCTCATGTGTGTGCGCGTGTGGTGTGTTGTGTTTGGGAGCATATGTTAATACCTAGTTTTACACCCACTATTGGGCACTGACGACATTAGTGGGGATGTTGTGGTATTTAGTTAATACTATGCATGATGGAGCTGATGGTTATATTGTCTTGTGGGTGACTACCATGGGTCTATACCTTGCAGTGTCCTTTAAGGGTGAATCTGGGCTTATCCTGGATTCATCTAGGTATATAAAACTTTCTTGCCTTTTTGCGAAGAATGCCAATTCTCTCTCGTCTTTTCTAGGCCTCCTATGGTGCCAAATCAAAAGCATCCCTCCCATTTCATAATTCTAGTGGATTTTTTTTTCTTTACATCAATCATTATGTGATTGACTTCACTTAATTTCTCATGATGATATCTGAATGGTCTAAGAATTCCTTCATTTGTATCACTACTGCATCCTATTGGTTGGTTTGTTTTGCTTTTTTTTCTTCGGGTGGCTTTGTGGCCAAAAAAATTGTGATTGGGAAAAACGTTAACTTTCAACATAACCAAAGAATTTTTGGCTTGCCAAGCCTCTATTTTGATGAAAACTTTCCAAAGGGCCATATTAAGGACCCCTGAGGAGGTGCTGGGCGTTGTTTCCATGTGCTGTATCATTTTGACCATGGAGGGTGCAATCAATAATGATACTCGAGCAAGCTATAGCAGAAAGTCAAGAGTGATCGACAGTGCATATGCAGAGAGTCTTGTCAGTCAAAAAGTGGGCCCAATAGAGCGAATGGGCCATGCGAGTTTAGGGGTGCCATTGCCAGTGCGATTCAAGCTTGCATCAAGTGGATGAGATATTGTTTCAGCTGTGTTGACCGCGGAGGACCTCATGCTTCATTATCCATAAATCGGTGCTTGTTAGTGTTAATTTTTGGCGTGGATGTGTCCACACACGGGGACCCATCCCATTACTCGTTCCCTGACCCTAAAGAATCTTTTCCTTGCGACGTACGTGCTCACACTAATAAGATCTCTCTCTCTCTCTCTCTCTTCTTCTTCTCTCTCTCTCTCTCTTCGTTTTCTTCTTCTTCTTCTCTCTCTCTCTCTCTCTCTCTCTCTCTCTCTCTCTCTCCCCCCCCCCCCCCCCCCCCCTGCTATGTCTATCTCCTACCATCATAGGCTTCGGACTTGCCTCCATACCTATAGCACCCTCAATCTGAGCATCATCAATACCTTCCATAAAAAGTGTTAGGTGCAGCGGAATGATTGTTTGCACTTTGCTCAAGATGAGTGCTCCGAACTGTGCTCAAGGTTCCTTTTGTTCTTATGGAAGGGAGAGCCTTCCGTTCTTAATGGAAAGTGCTGTGATCACGAACAAAGTGGATGGATATTGTGCGTGCAAGTGCATGAGACTGAGAGAAAGAGAGAAGAGAGATACGACACCAGAGACGTTGTAAAACCCTTTTCCGAAGGCCCCAGTCTCGTCGTCGAGAGTGGTGTACTTATGATTGCACAAAGTGGTACAATGACGATGCAATGGACTGATGCAACCGGGGACTATGCCGATGACGACGACGGAGATGACGACTTTAGGGCTGAAATCTGTGGTCTTCTATCTGTTGTCCATAAAAACGCTATGGCTGAAAATCTGGGACTGTTTTCGGTGGCTGAAAATGACTGTTCTGGTTGCGTTTTTGAGGGCTGAAAATGGGGTGTATCTGCAGGTGCTTAGGTTGAATTGACTGCTGTCCTTAACTGCTGAAAATGCTGACTATCTGTTGGCAGGGATTGCTGAAAATAGAAAACGTTGCTGTCCTTGTGTAGCGCTAGCAAAAATGCTAGGGATCTGTGAAAGTTGGCGATGTCTGCAAAGCTGAAAACGCTAGAGGACTGTGGGCGATGAGGGCAAACTGAAAACGCTAGGGCTTGGAGAGGGAAATCGCCAAGGCTTGTGGGTGCAGACGGGTTCTTGATGGTTCTTGCTGAGAAGGTGTCTGCTGAGTGGGAGCTCCTGCTGCCTCTTCTGCCATTTAGTGTTAACTTGGGTTTGCTTATATACAAACTTAGCAAAATTGCCCTACCTACTTTTGTTGGAAAGTCACTTGAAAATAATAAGTGAAAAATACCAAAAATAGGGAAAATAGGCTAATGCACTGGAAAATTCCCCTGACTGAATCTGATGGATTCTGAAGGGAATACTGATGATCATGCTGTGTGAAACCGGAGGATATGCATCTATACCAAGTGACTGGGCATGCGCGGTCTACGAATAGACTCACAAAAGTGCCAAATCACTTCTAATCTAGACTTGACTGAACTGACTGAACCCTTGTCGTGTTGTAGCTTGTCCACGGATACATAGGGTTGGATGTGTCACGTGACATCCCCTCCTTTTCAAAGTGAGGTACTGGTACCGAACTGTATGGCGTCGATGGAGATCGCGAATAGCATCCGGAATCCTGGAAGGGACTCTTCGCCGGCCCACTCTGATGTGTGGGTCGTTCGGTACTTGAACTTCATAAAGGTCTGCAACGCTTGCTTCTTTGGGCCGCGCTGAAAGCGACACAAAGTCTTCTATGGCTCCTTCGATGCTTCAGCTTCGTTTAGAGTCGTGCTTCTTTCGTCTTCAAGAATCTCCATGGCTGAAAATTCCTGAAACCATTTCCAACACAAAACCATGAACATACCCATTCCATGTAAAGTGAATGGAAAAATTCTTGTCTTCCTAAAAGACCGTGCATGCAATGTAGATGAACATAGAGACGGAGTGACAACCCGTTCATCAAACACATGCAAACAATGAGATCGAATCTTTCTCTTATGATCTAGAGCAATCAACTGTGGCAAAACACAATGGAAATGCCCACACTTAGTGCTCATACTTTCATGTCCTCGTTCGGAAACTGTGTCATGCCAAGGAAGAGACATGGAATGTGACTTCCTTACATACATACCTTTCAACTTTTCATGAAAATTCCGCATACATTCGTGCTCATCCATGAGAGAAATGTGCTCAACATATGTCATGCCTAGGAAAAGGGATCACATAAAGATGCTGACTAAAATACAGGAAACGATCACGAATGAAACATTCGAATAATGCGTGCGTATCAATCATGCGAACACATAATAATTCGTGTGAGGTTTCTTTGGACCTAGGCTCGAGAGCCAAGATCGGTTCTTCGTGATTGATCGAATCTGCAACGATGTTAGCTTCGCTAGAAAAAGCATCAACTAATACATCATCCTTGTGAACAATCACATCTTCGTCATGCAACTCATCATGCTTGTGAGAAATCACATCTTGATCATGCAAATCATCATGCTGATCATTGTCAATCAAATCATCATCATGCTTCTCATAATCATGCAAATCCTGCGTGTCAATCTTTGGAGAAAAAGAGACTGAGAGAGTCTCCGTCGCATGAATCTGTTCAATCTTGTTCTGCATATTAGCAATGAGAGATGGAGAATGAACAATGTCCTCTTTATGAATGACAATGGGAGAATCACTTTTGGCATTGAGAGTTAAAAGTGTTAGCCGCAAAATCAATGAGAGGGTTATTATCACGAAACCATCGAATGCCCAAAATCATATCACATCGTGAGAGAGGAGAAATAACAAATCTTCTAGTGAAGGCAGCTTGTTGAATTGCAAACAACACATCAAGGCACTCCTCCGTGATGAGAGCGTCCATACCGGGAAGAAAGCCAGAGACCTCCGTAGGAGATCTCGGACTAACTTTGAGGCGGGCTCTCTCAACAAGAGAGGGACTGATCACATCATGCATACTACCTGGGTCAAACAATATGACAAAACGTTGCCCCGATGTATGACCATAACATTTAACACGAGAATCATCAATGGGAGGGTCATGAGAAACTTGGGGCACACTCGTGTTATCATTAATTGCATTGACAGAGGAAGTGGGTTCTGTGGATTCTTTAGATTCATTCGATTCAAGCTTAGGACATGTTCTTTTTATGTGACCCTTAATGTGACAATGAAAACAAGGACCTTCCTTAAAATAAGTGCTTTGCTCTTCCGACGTGATGTATGCTCCTACAATTCCTTGTGCTACCTCTTCATCTGGAGTAAGCTTAGGTTTAGCAATTGTGTTAGCCTTACCCTTAGATTCATTCGAAGAATTCTTTTCTGAGAGACTGTTGGAAGATTGGTTAGAAGAGTTACCATTCTTACCATTCTTACTGTTCTGAGAAGTCTGCGAGGTACTTGTGGAAGTCTTGTTCTCCTTAGGTTTTCCCTTGTTGTGCTTCATCTCCTGGGCGAGAGCAATCGCTACCGCCTTGTTGAGATCGATGGGGTCGAAGACTTCCACATCAAACTTGATATAGTCGTCTAATCCAAAAAGGAATGCCTCTTTGTGTTCATCATCCGACTTGCGTAATTGGGTACCTAGCTACAAAACACGATTAGAAAAAGACATAACCGGCATACCATTTTGCTTGAAAGCGCGCCAATCGTCCTTCAATCGTGCGAGGTACTGAGGTGGCATAAACCGCGCCTTGAGCTTGTCTTGGAAATCAACCCAATTGAAGGAAAGGGGCGTGAATTCGTCAGCTTCCTCTAGGTGCGCGGCTAGCTGTGCCTCTTGCCATACGTGGTACCAATTGATGGCATCACCGGCCAGGTACATAGCTGCCGTCAAAACTTTGCTATTTCCTATCTTCTTAGTTGTCGCAAAATAAGCATTAAATTGATGCAACCAAGAATGAATAACCGTAGCATCCATCTTACCATCATACTTACTGAAATTCAACTTCTCTGTGACGGGATGGTTGAAATCCGCATCGTGGCTTGCGCCACTTGAGGAACTCCCACAATCTTTGGGTGGTTCGGTCTTCGAGGCTAGCACTTGTCGAAGCAATTCTTGAGTGCGTAGCTCTCTTTGAGCTTTACGCTTGATCTCCAAGGTCACTCTTTGAGCTGCACGCTCGGCCTCAAGGAATGCGCTTCGTGCTGCCTCTTCCGCCTTTCTTTGTTGTTTTCTTTCTTTGCGGTCGTTGCGCTCGCGTTCTAAAGCAAGGCGATTGTCTTCTTGTTGAGCAGCAAGTCTTGCGTTTCTTTCGTCGCGCTCACGGTCCTTAGCTTTTTGTTGTTCTGCTTTGCTTGTGAGTTGTGCCAACACAACTCGATTCGTTTCTTGTTGTTGTGCCATCATGTCCAACATCGACTTGACCATCATCTCCATAGGAGTTAGTACAACTCGTGGCGTATATGGCGAAGGGGGAGGGTCGAAAAAATCTTCTGGTGGGAAAAAATCTTCGCCGCCTCTCTCATGCTCATCACGTGAGTATCCATTCTGCTTCGGGTGACGACCATGCACCATGATCTTTGGTTCTTAAGTTCACGAGGAACTCAGGTCTTGGGTTCTTGGGTTCTTGAGGGTCTGGAGGTTCTTGAGGTTTTCTTTCGCTTGCAAATTGCGTTTGAGAAGGATCTTCTCTTAACCGAGTTCTACTCTTTTCTACGGACGCACCCCTTGGCGGCCTTGCGCTCACACCAAGGTTGCTTTTTCCCACCTCACGTCGATTGGCCGGCCGCTAAGTGCACGGTCCGCTCTCAATGAGTGAAAAGAGACACAAGGGGAGGTTGGACAAGCCCTTCTTTCTTGGGATTCCTGTCACTCTTCAACAAACACGATTAGGAATCGACACGCCCACGTGAACTTGGGTTCGTGCGACCGCAACAAGCAAAAACAAATTCTTGTGATTCTTTTCTTGAGTGATACAGAACATTGCCAAAGCTCTGATACCAATGTTAGGTGCAACGGAATGATTGTTTGCGCTTTGCTCAAGATGAGTGCTCCGAACTGTGCTCAAGGTTCTTTTTGTTCTTATGGAAGGGAGAGCCTTCCGTTCTTAATGGAAAGTGCTGTGATCACGAACAAAGTGGATGGATATTGTGCGTGCAAGTGCATGAGACTGAGAGAAAGAGAGAAGAGAGATACGACACCAGAGACATTGTAAAACCCTCCTTCGAAGGCTCCACTCTTGTCGGCGAGAGTGGTGTACTTATGATTGCACAAAGTGGTACAATGACGATGCAATGGACTGATGCAACCGGGGACTAACGGGGACGACGACGACGACTTTAGGGCTGAAATCTGTGGTCTTCTATCTACTGTCCATAAAAACGCTATGGCTGAAAATCTGGGACTGTTTTCGGTGGCTGAAAATGACTGTTTTGGCTGCATTTTTGAGGGTTGAAAATGGGGTGTATTTGCAGGTGCTTAGGTTGAATTGACTACTGTCCTTAACTGCTGAAAACGCTGACTATCTGCTGCAGGGATTGCTGAAAATAGAAAACGTGGATGTCCTTATGTAGCGCTAGCAAAAACGCTAGGGATCTGTGAAAGTTGGCGATGTCTGCAAAGCTGAAAATGCCAGAGGACTGTGGGCGATGAGGGCAAAGTGAAAACGCTAGGGCTTGGAGAGGGAAATCGCCAAGGCTTGTGGGTGCAGACGGGTTCTTGACGGTTCTTGCTGAGAAGGTGTCTGTTGAGCGGGAGCTCCTGTTGCCTCTTCTGCCATTTAGTGCTAACTTGGGTTTGCTTATATACAAACTTAGCAAAATTGCCCTACCTACTTTTGTTGGAAAGTCACTTAAAAATAATAAGTGAAAAATACCAAAAATAGGGAAAATAGGCTAAATGCACTTGCCCCTTGACTGAATCTCATGGATTCTGAAGGGAATATTGATGATCATGCTGTGTGCAAGCGGAGGATATGCATCTATACCAAGTGACTGGGCATGCACAGTCTACGAATAGACTCACAAAAGTGCCAGATCACTTCTAATCTAGACTTGACTGAACTGATTGAACCCTTGTCGTGCTGTAGCTTGTCCACGGATACATAGGGTTGGATGTGTTACGTGACAAAAAGTGGGTCAGACGGCTCAATCATCACCTCATGCATGCATGTTGACTTCACCTTCCTGCTCTTCAAGCACCTGTCCTACTACCACATCCTAAGATAAAGAAGAAAGAAAACCATTCCATACCACATTATCTTGAGGTATAACACTGACAGAGTCATCCTTTTCAAAAGAGTATGTATACTCATTGTGTCCAGCTTCACCCCTATGCGTCTCCACCAAATTCGAACATGGGTCCGCTTCACCATAGCCACAAGGTACCGCCTTCACTTCCATTTCTTCATGTGTAGGCCTAAACACTTTCAATTGGTTTATGCCTGGCATTTCTGCTTGCACTTTTCCCTACTCCTCACACATATCTATCACATCTTTATCTACATGCAAGAGATCATACTCCTCATACCTAGAATGGGAAGAATCGGTTTCCTAAGTTGTATACTCATCTAGAGAACTCTGTAGCCTATTTTCGCCTCCTTTTCTGTCTTGAGATTCATAATTTCTTCTATCTCCACCACTTCAACCTCATCTGCAAACCTCACTTTCTGATCTTTAGCACAAACCAATGGAAACCCATCGTCTGTCTTGTTTGGAGCCACTTCAATCTCTTCAACAACTGAAATCTCTCTACCCGGCAACATAGGCTTAGAAACAACCCCATCTCTCTGCAACCAAAGAGACCTTGTCTTGTCTCGCACTGACAGACTCTTTTGCATCGCCTTCGCCTTTCCTTCCACTGCATTAATTGGCTTTTGCACTATTGGACTTGACCATCCTTGCTTTGCTTGACGCTTCTTTAAAATCTTTTTGGTATGACCTTGTGCCAAAACCACTACTTCCACATACGACACATACCCATCCACTCTTACTTTATCTCTGCAGGCTATCCATAAACTTGCTCAACTTCAAAAAATCAACATTTCTTGTAGCAGTTACCTTGATAAGTTGTCCCTAAAGAGCTTCAAACTCCCACTCGAATTCTTGGAAATGGCCATCCTAGCTTTGCTTCAAAAAGTCCAGCTTTCGCTTTACTTCATTCAACTGCGTATCCGGCACATACTTGCTTCGAAAGGCCGCTTTTAAAGCCACCGAATTCAGCTTTTCTTCATCCATAATCCGTCGTACCACTTCTTTCCTTTACCATGAACCAAGAGCAGAAAAACTTGAACCACACGTTTTGCCGTTGACAAACTGCTCTCTAGCATAAACTACCCATAATCCTGTAGCCATGTTTCCATGTCTTTAACCCCAATGAAAATAAAAAACTCGATCACGTCTTTCTTAGCAGCACCTGCTCTTCTAAATCCGCACATCCACCGTCACCAAAACCTTGTTTTCACCTTTAACCATGAGCAATCATATGCTCCTCAGTGGGGGACACCATAAGATGGAGAGGGGGAATGAGAAATTAGAATACACCCATAAACACACCAAAAATACCTCTTTATAGCCCAAGGTACTCACAACATCCCAAAATTACCTTCAGAAGGACACACTTTACTGCAAACGCACACGCGATTAGGCACTGACAAACACAAACACACCCTTGAGAATTAACAACCATGCACCGTTTCTAATTGTGCTAGGGGTATCTTCGCGTACTTGCTTGAATTTATATTCGTTTGCCATGCCAAACATAATATATATTCCTTGTGGAATATCTTGTGAACAGATTGCGCATTGACTACTATTTTACATTAAACGAATAAGACAAACTAAATGATAATAATGACCACATGTCAATGTATAATATCCACTCCATCCATCAAATTTTTTGTAGCAAACTGAACATTGGGAAGATGAGAATGCATTTGAAGTAGATGAGGGGATCAAATCCGGATGCATGACAAGGTGGCTGATGTGTGTCCCCTGTATAGGTGTTGGATTCACTCACTGTGTCAGATTTTGAGCGTCTTGACTTAATCAGTGAATGTTTTTTTCCATCCGGACTTGTGAGGATTGTGGTGTCTGGGTGGTTATGAAAGTCGTGTTATTTCTCCATCTTTCTCTGTCAACTGTGTCGTGTAAATATCCTTCTCTCTTTTTGACTGTAGGTCGGCGCCTTTCACTATCAATGTAGCTCATTTCGGGTGAAAGTGACACAACTCTCCCTTAAATCATGATTGGCAACAGTTGTCTCCTTTGACAAGAAGTCTATTGGTCGTTGTTGCACAAAGTGAACATATAACATTTTTGCAAAATATAGCGCACAATCTGCATTGTGCAGGGGATGTTCATGAACCTCCAAATAAATCCTCTTAGAGTTTTTTTTGATCGCATCATGGTTGCACTTCGAAACCTTCCACCTTCCTTTCTTAATCTCTGCCTCCTCACATGGCCATATTGTCTTGATCATGTCCTTTGTCACTTCTTTATATTGATCTCTTTCCATTGCATGTGGTTTGGATTTGCCCATTTTGAGAGGCGTCGAGCAGTACGCGTCGTTTGTTGTGCTGACATGCTGTGTGCCAAAGACTTCATGTGCTGAAATGCATTAACAACCGCTTGTTGTTGATCATCGGACAGTGATTGGGTACCAATATCTTGTTTTTTATCGGCCATTTTCTCTTAGAGATGCAGTCAACAGATAGACAAATATAATTCAATATCATTCGTAAATATATATTCTCACGATCATAGATGCAGAATATAGCAACTTCTCGTTCACAGGAAAAGGTGCGGAATCCACTAATTCAAACCACCACAAATGCGATTAATTGAACTACAAGTCAAATTTGAAATACTGATAGTTAAATGACAAATTTGAAATGACTGAAGATAATTGACTCAATTAAGTGAACCACTTCAAACCAGATAATACACTTCAATAAAAAATAGAATACCCTGGATAAGACATGTATATCATAGAAATGTTTAAATCGGATAAAATGATGGTGCAAGTTCAATAAGGGGATGTTGGACAGAGTTAGGGTTTGTCTTTAAATGTTCTTTGAAAAATATCAACACGTTAGAAGCATTCCTTCTTTGTTCCCGCTCTTTTAACTTCATCCAACAATCTACTTTAATTCGAATAGCCCTCATAACATCTTCGTCCGGATGGTGAAAAACTTCTTTTGGAAAATAAACTTTTTTGGTTGCACTTCAAAATCTGCTAGTATGTCGAATAGGTAGTCCAATGCATAAATGTCGCTCGCTTTTGTGTATGCATCTGTGCACCGTGGATCGTATAGTTCGGGAGCAATCCACGGTCGCTTAGCCATCTCAGCATTCCCTGCTCTTTGTGCATCCAAAACTGCTTCGTCCGACTGTGCGCTTGGATGCAGATAATTATTTGCTGTGCGCTTAGTTGGTGTTCTCAGCATCATATCCCAATCAATGATGCGGACGCGAGGTTTATTGGCGCGAGTAAAGTTCAACATTATGTTGAACGGGTGCAGGTCACTATGCACTATACCGGTCGAGTGAGTAGCCGCAACGCCGTCGATTAAGGTATGACAAATGACTGGCATCTGCTCGATCACTAATTTGATCTGCACCGTGTCTATCTCGCTTACAGGAAGATTTGCTACAGGCAATGACCTCCAGCCATGTTGTAGCCTGTGTATGTGTCGTCTGAACAATCCGTGAGCGAATGGTAAGCGACACATCATGTCGCCCATGGTACCCCCATTGTAGTATAGAAATATCGTGATCCAAGGAGCTTCGATAGTAAACCCAATGCACCTTACAATGGAGGGGTGAAGCGTTTGCATTCCTTGCTCTGTCTGAAAGCTGTCAAATTTCGCTTCACTCTCTCCCTTGTAACATTTTTCCACATATGTAATGTGGTCTGGAAAAAATGAGATGCCTTTGATGGTGTACAATGTGCACACACCGAAGGAGCTTGATCCAGTCCTCATACTTTCTACCAAGGCTTTGTGAGGGGTGCCGACAAGATGAGCGCACTTTGCATTCAAAGCAGTGCACATGATTGTGCTGGTGCTGCTGGCATCGGATCGACCTCCCAAAGCTTCTTGCACATCTTGGGCCATCTTCAATCTCTTGGGTAAGGCTGCTTGGTCCTGCGCTTTCACACGCTTCATCTTTACCTTCTGTTCTTCCCACAATTTATCCCAGAGCTCTAATTTTGACATGTCGCAGGCAGGTGGGATATCTTCCTTTAAGTCTCTGCGACATACTTTCATATTGCCCAACACTGTCGTAACCTTGTGGTGGGGGTTAAATTGTCATATCCTTGTTGGAAGCAACAACTGATTCGACACTGGCTCAACGGAGTTCCGTGCCTAGAGATATTGGCCCCAAAGATTGGCGCCCCTTTCGATATTGAATGATGCCGACACACCCAATTTGAGGCCGAGTCTTGACTAGGCAATTTAATCACTGCACGAGGCTGCTAGTAGTTGTTAACGGGTATGTCAAGTGTTCTCTCTCTCTCTCTCTCAACACACAGTAGACAATCGATTGTGATGAGAGAGAGAGAGAGAGAGAGAGAGAGAGAGAGAGAGAGCAACAATTTACTTTGATTCTTGAAAATGGTTTTGAAAATTGAATATTGACCATTAATGATTACTGTGGCATTGCCAATTTGCAATTTTTGCTGATTACATGTAGATGTCACATGTTTGTCTAGTGTACAATGTACACAATGCACATCATCACATCATACATGATAATTTCTCACGTGTTACATGTATCGCGATTTGCAAGGCTGAGAATCTTCAATCATGGTGAGAGAAGGCTCTTCACATGGCAGGCAACCATTAATTGAGAGGGATCCATGGGAGTTTACAATTTCCATTTCCAAATATCATAAATCTAGCTCTTGGAGGGTTTTATGTAAGCTCTGTGGGGACGTGCTTACATGAGGTGTGACCAGTTTGAAAGACCATTACGCTTAATTCGGAAGCAAAGAGAGAGATGCGTGCAATTTTTTTTCGAAGAGTTATGGCTTGCTTTTGGGGGTGAGCGGGCAAAGTTCACTAGTATTGTCATGCCCTCTCTTGAACCCCACTAGATGAAGAGAAGAAAGTCCAAGATGAAAAAGGTAAATTAGTCGCTCTTCACTATCCCTTACCTATGGCAGGTGCTACTTCTAGTACTCCACGAGCCTCGAATCCAAATATTCCTACTACATCTAGTACTCCACGAGCCTCAATTGCAAATATCCCTCCCACTCGTCGTACTCCAAATGTTATCGCTAGTGTGGAGGATAGCAATGCAAGAGATGCTACATAAGCTAGCACTCAAGACGTGGATACTAGTCATGCTGCTGCTCCTATTAGCGCCACACAGACATCTTCTCCCAACCAAAAGTGGGACAACTTGGAGTAGGTACGTGTATAAGAAGAGGGCTCGTACACCAGCAACACAAGTGCTTGGGAACAGGACACTTGAAGGTGAAACTACTCATACAACTTTATTTACTTAAATTCAATCCTCATAAAGACCTCGCACATATACAAAAGCATTCACAATAGGTGTTTTAATTGCCCGTTGCATGAAGATAAAGCAAAAGCTATAATTCTAGCAAGTTGTGTGTAGAAGATATAGCACTCTTGTAGAAACACTTCTCAACATGGATAACTCACCGAACATGATAGAGAAGCATCACTTTAGAAATAGAAACAAAAATGAAGAGTAAAAATAAAGACACAATTATTGCACCAGCTTCAAGAGACCAAGTGTTTGTACTAGCTAGAAGGTCACCTATTTCCCCATGGGATCCACTCTGTATCGAAATGGACTCGTCACCAGTGAACGGGGAGTCTTTGAATATCCCATATTTATAATTAGCATATGGTAGAAAGATGTAGTCAACACTAGTTTTGTTATCGGGCGCTTAAGTGTCGTGAGACACTAAAGTGTCGTGATTTTCCAGCAACTTGTCATAATTATTTGGTGAAGCTAGAAACAAGATTTATAGGTTATGTTCAGTTTTACGTCAATTATGAGGATAAAAACATAGCCGAATTTTCAAATTTACCAAAAGTAGTAAGGTGGAAAAGTCATTAAAAAATAATACAATTTTAATAAAAATTTTATAAATTGAATCACTTTTCATCAAAGTGAGATTTTGTATAGATTTCAAGGATTATGTATGGGAAAAAACTATTATAACAAGAACTCAAGCTTCATAACTTAGTTGTTAGCTCGTTTTTCTATTTTAATAAAAAAATCCGAATCTTGAAAACCCTAACAAAGAGAAAACTTTTGGTTTTTCAAAGCCTATTTCATTAACATGCTGAGGTCATGGGGCAAAAATCGATAATGCATCTATAGACCAACACCCGTCAACTTAGCATTTTTCAAGGTTTCAAACTCACAGGAACCTTATAGTTTAAGCTCATTTAAGAAAATTTATAGTGCATAATTTCTTGAAAAACGATTGTTGCTACAGAAAATCAATGATAGTGTGCATATAGATTCCGCAGTTGTGTCCATATGAGGTATTTGTATACAAATAAATGAGTTAAATGGACAATTAAAAAATGGACTACTTAAAGGCTATTTGATAGATGAAAGATAAGGATTGCAACACGCCAGTTTTTAGTATATGACCAACATCACCAAATGTGGCTTGCATAGCCATCAAATAGTATCACCTTAAGTAATGTAGTGGTAGATCTAGTATATATGACGCATAAGATAATGCAAATTTAGATGAACTAAACTTTTTATGTAGTCTTTAATTGAATTTATAAATGGTGCATAATTGATCCACACAACTATATATATTTAATTCTAGTAACATGATTTTTTTTTCACATGAGTAGAACATATATAAGTAGCTACCATGACTTATAGCATGACCTTAGACTAAGGTAGGAGTTAAGAGTCTTACAAGACGGTGAGCGAGTTTTTTCGAGCGACAAAAAAACGAGCAAGTCCCTCAATAAATTTATCTGTAAATTAATGAGATTTTAAAAAATGATAAGGAAAAAGAGACATAGTGTGATAAGACTATGATAAGTGGTTGTAGAGTATGATAAAGACTTTCACCTATTCTACCCATGATAAATATGTACTAATATCCAAGCATATTTTTGTACCCGTGACAATAAGTACATCATCAACCACATGCTCTACGGTTATCTACTTGATCTTGTCCAAAGAGCTTATTGCTTCAAAAACAAAACAACTGTTAAAAAGACTTAATTCAGTGTTCTTGACTATAAGAAAATGGTACTCTTAGTTTTCTACCTTTGAGGGTTAATTCAAGAACCTTGTCATCCCAGTCTTGGATAGCTTTGTAGATGTGCATCGAGGAACTCCTAGCACAATATCTTCATTCATATGCTCGTCTGGAATACATATAAAAGTATGTGGGCATACAAATCCATGGACAAAAATGTTTGATGAGACTCAATGCTGGTGTTAGCTCTTTATGGAAGTCTTTGACTTGTGCTTGGCAATGTTTCAGTGGTAGGGTTGTTGCTTTTTTGTACGTTGTGTAGTTGATCGCATTGAGCCGTGCGCATGTATCAACTAGTGCTTTGACTTTGAACCTATCCTTCAGGGTCATTGTTAAGCGCATGTTCAATCTATCCTGCCATCCGTCATCTATTTCTACCTCATCATTTTCTAGGGATTGAAATTAAAGGGTATTGAGGGATAGAACTTGAGGGATCGGTTGCCTTGCTGCTTTCTGCTTCAGAACTCAAATACGCCCTTCCTTTGGCTTCTTCAATCACATATTGTCTTTTAAGCTTACGTTTCTTTGCTGCATGCATTCTTTGCAAAAGGTCATTAGTCAAGGGTAGATGATATTTGCGAAGTCGATATAGAGAGGGAACGCCAAAAAATATTTTTTCTTATAAGGCCATCTAAATGACCTTCAATTTTTCTAATGTTTCCTTTTATTTAAGTTGATTTTATATAATTGTGGTAATGGGGTTTAGGAGGGCCTCTTTATTTGCCATGAGATTATTGAGGTGATTAACATTTTGACAAATAGGTGCATACCATGTGTGCAAGAACGGTGGGTGTGTAGGAGAGGTGTAAGAGTGGTCAAAGGATGCACTTGTCCCCCAAAAAAGAAAGTGGAAAAATTTATGATTTTTGGCCTATCATACCTTCTATATATGATCTCCGATTGGAGCGGAGATTATAGATCTGTAATCTACACACTTAGCTCTTTCCAAAGATATATTACATGATATGGTTTTGCCCGTTAGATTTTAAATCTCATTTTGGGAGTAAATTTTGAATTCAAATAAACTAGCCGTTTTTCCTGTTTGAATTCAAAAGCTGTCCTTGGATTGCTTTCTTAATACTAGAGCTTTGACTCCCTTCAACTACCAAATGAAGAGGCACTCCTATACCCCATTCTCTTACTAATGTAGATGAAATGACTTGGATGGCATCCAACATAGCCATTTTAATAATACTAGATTTATCTTAGCAAGATACAACTCAAAAATGAAATAACTGCTCCTTCACCTTGAAAGAGGAACCCACCAACCAACTAGTATCACAATTGCCACCAGCAAGAGGCCAACCCTATAATGAAAGTGATAAATATATATTTATTACAGGTGACAAGTGGCAAATCAAGATAGATATATGGAAAATACAAA
Source organism: Adiantum capillus-veneris (assembly GCF_014529385.1). Classification (NCBI taxonomy): domain Eukaryota; kingdom Viridiplantae; phylum Streptophyta; class Polypodiopsida; order Polypodiales; family Pteridaceae; genus Adiantum; species Adiantum capillus-veneris. The sequence continues at coordinate 23,842,173 of NC_140935.1, forward strand.
AGGATATCAAATTATTGATATTGTATTATTAAAGAGCTTGTTACGAGCTATGGTCACTTTATGTCTAGGCGGAAGTTTGTAATCATTTTTGAGCATTCAATAAATCTATAAGTAAATACATGTAAGAGGAAAATGATCACCTTTGTACGAGGGGAGACTGCACTTAGCGCCCGGTGTTCTTCTCTTCTCTCACCTCTCCTCTCTCCATGCCTATGCAACACCCCACTTTAGGAGGTGCACTTGCACGCATTCTCATGCTCTTCTTCTCTGCTCTCTCTTGCTCTCTATCTCTCAAATTGCTTTGATTATGGTGTACATGTGATTCATCAAGCATGTAGATCTATTGAAGCATTCCTTGTAGCATGTAGTTTTACGTATTTTATAGGTACGTCACACTCTCGATGACTATTGCAGGGGTATCAGAGCTATGGCTATAGTTTCTAGCTCACAAAATCTTGGCTTTGGAGATCACCACATAGGTGATTCTAAATCTCATAAAATTGTAACTTTATTTGGATTGTTGACGGTTTGTGGATTCTCATGATTGGTATAGAAGTTTGTTTAGTGATTATCATATGAAGCTATTTATTCACAAGGATATGAAAAATTGCATGTATTGTTTCATATATCTATATAATTAACTAGTTGCTCGGCTAAATATATATGTATAAGAAATAAGCATTCCTCCGAGGAAGATTGCATGCGTATATTTCTTCTTTTTTTAGACATAATATTTATAAATATAAGCAATACGAAGAGATTGAAGGATTATGGATATCAAGTAAGGGATTCTCGAATATATTAAACTTATCAAGTGGAAGTACCCAAAATAGAAAAGAGGATGTATATAGGCTTGATGGGACTATCTATAGCAGACTGATTGAAGTTGTAAGAAGAAGAGAAAAAGAATAGGAAATTTTTTAAATCATCATGGCTTGCAATTCCACGAGCTTTGAGATTCACCTGAGTCTACAGAACAAGACAACAATAAATTGAAGAAGATTGGAGGTTGGTATAGAGAAGTAGAGAAAGAATAAGGGATACTGTGAATTTGTTTGGACTTTCGAATTCCACCTTCTCTCAAACTTTAGGATGCAAACATGCCATTAATTTCTTCAATTTGTACTACTCCCCATTGGCTAACTGCATAAGCACTTGCTTGATTCTTTGATTGGACTTCATCCCTTGGACTCTGGAGCGAGCTAGGAGACATTGATTCATACCTCAATGCACCTTGTTCAATCTTCTTCTTAATTTTCCTACTCTTTTCTTATGCAATCGCAACCACATATTGTAATTATTTGGACTCTCAAAATCCACCTTCTCTCAAACTTTGGGATGTAAAACACTCCATGAATTTCTCCAATTTGAAGTACTCCCCGTTGGCGAACTCCATAGCGGCTGCAAACTCTGTCCAATACTCTTCACAATGGTTAAGAAAAACACCTAACTCTTCATTTACATCTTGCTTTAAATCTTTCAACCTTGCATCCAAATTGATAGGTCCTTATGGAAATCCTGCAAAAAGCGAGCCCACAGGGCTTGCGATGCCTGCCTTGGTTCACCTTCTAAAGCACCAAACCATACCTTTTCTTTACTCCACATCAACAATGGACTCCTCTGTATTTTTCTATCTTCATTTGGCATCCGCAACAACTATATATATAACTCAAAATTGGCTATCCATTCCTCTGGATTCTCTTCGTCGGTAAAGATTGGCCCATAACTTTGTATTGCCATCACTTCTTTGACAAAAAAACCACCTTTTTTGAACCAATTGATGAGTAATGAGACAATCCTTAGTGGGTGCACAAGAAAATGGAGAGGGGGAATGGGAACACACCTAAAATTCCTCTCTATAGCTCAGGCCACTCACAAAACCCCACTCCTCTTAGAATCACCTTCAACACGACACACTTTACCACAAATTCACACACAATTGTGCAGCAACAAACACCAGTATACCCTATGACCATGCACTACCTGCACCATTTCTATTGCACACACCACAACCACACTTAATACCTCTCTCTCTCTCTCTCTCTCTCTCTCTCTCTCTCCACCACAATCGGCCAGGGGAACACACTTCCACACCAGCACTGTCACACCAAAGAGCAACAGAGGAGAAGAGGGGGTGGGGGGATAAACAACTGAAGGCTCGCAATGGGGTTTTGATTCAATCACCAAAAAACCTCACAACACTTTACCCTTCCAAAAACTCTTTTGCAAAACTCACCCGACTCCAAAAAGCCCCTAGATTGCCTCAAAAAATGCCCCTTATAGGGGGGGTACATGGGAATCCACTTCTTTGTTTGAAGGGCGACGCCTTTTATCTGATGCGCCAAATATCTTCTTCCACCCCTCTTTCTCGCTTGATTCTCCATGGGACCCCCCTCTTCTCCCTAGCGATAGCAATATCGCTATCAGGGGAATTCTCTTGCCTCCAAAAAAAGGGGGAGGGTTGTAGACCCTCATGTGTGTACTGGCCCCTACACGCTACACCCACCTCCAACCAAAGCTTCCAGAAGCCAATGGTTGTCGGCCACCAACAACGCCCAAATACTACCACTGAATTGCCACCGAAGTTGCGGGTTGCGCTAGCATAGAGGAGAGCAAGAGAATGCCATGACTTGCTCTTCTCTCCTTCACTTGATACCATAATGGGGGGCTCAACCCTACATATATACCTTGCGGTCTCCCCTCCTCATTGCACATATGGGTTTTTATCCTTTGGCCACGTGGCCCCTCCTTAGGCATTACTCTCTTTGGAGTTAAAAAAATCTTGAATCTTCCCCAAAAATATTTGTTCCGGGACCCTTTAATACTGCAACCTCTTCCTGCGTGGTAATCCTATAAGTGAGCTACAAGGACCCGTTGAAAATTAACATTTTGGACTTCGAGTTCACACACCCACTCCGCATTCTAGATCTCCCGTGCCCTCGAACGACAAGCCTGAAAATGGTTTAAAGTCATCTAATTCCCCTCTGTTGGGGTTACCCACCAACTTCAATTGAGCATATCTCCACGCTCAGAGCTCCGATCAAGTCTTGTAACTTTTGGCAAACTCCCAATGCTTCACACTATCATTTCCAGCCTTGGCAAGCTCAAAAAAAATCTCCTTATGGAACACTTACTGAGGCGACCAAACTAACACAAAACTGGCCCCCGACAAAAAATCAATTACCCGTATCTTGGTCGTTTGGACTCTGATTGTCAATCCGAAAGGCCGACATGCTCCACAAATCAAGCACTTCATACTTAACCGCTCACCTTTGCTCTGTTCATCCACTTGTGGAATGAGTTGAACACTTATGGCAGGTATTCTAGGTTGGTCAGTCATAGTTAGTTCAGACTAAGTCACAATTTTAGATCAGACAAGATTGGAATGAAAAAGAGGTCTGGAACTGAAATATGAATTGACTTTGGAAACTAAAAATGGACACAAAATTGGAGATTGAAACTAGAAATATATTTAGACTAATGCATGCCAGTACAACAATGAGTCAGGTCTACCCAGAGCTTAATTAGGGTTACAAGATACAAGAGTATAAAAGATCTAAGAAGGTACAAGCACTAGTTCTCAAAAGACATCCACGAGATCCCACAAAGTGATTAGTGAGCCCTATACATAGCCACCAAACTGGACCTCTGACTGACTGTCTACTATACCACTTATTGCAATAATTGTCTTTGGGAATTACCAGACTAATTGCCCTTGACTGACAGCTGTTTCTGCCCTTTACTGGTTGTTGTTCCTGCCGTCTACATTCCTTCTCCCTTTTCTTTGAATTTTGATATGTTCCAAAATTTCAATAGTTGGTGATGATGATCAGGCAGAGTCAATCCATCCGAACCTCTTCCGTTTATTTGGGGTCTTCTTCTTTGGTGGTAGGAAAACAACTCTTAGTGGTGTAATGGTATTGCCTGGAGCATTGGAACTAACCATGTCCCTCTGGAATCGATCTGTAAATAGCTTCTTGTTCCGATTTCTCTTTGTGCTCAGTCGTCATATCTATGTCATAGGGTGTCAAGGGCTCCCAAGTCTCTATATCAGCATTGTATAGAGTGTTTTTGCCTTTGGTTAGTTGAGCCCTTGCCACTTTGTGGCAAAAGGATTCTATATGGAGCCATCCTGTTGGAAGTGCCTGATTGGCTTTTATACTTGTCTCAAACAAAACTTCAGCCATTTCTTTGAACTGTGGTTTAGATGTTTTCATGTTTGCCAATTCCTTTTACAAGATATTGAAAACTTTGACATTTAACTGTATCAAGCGTAGATCAATGCACCAATCTAGCTCCTCCATTGACCCATCTTGAGTCAAAAAAAATTGAAATTTGCTTTTAGTTTGCAAGACCCTATATATGCTTTGACCCTAATAGCTTTTCTTCGGCTCTGTTGAGAGCCTCGCGCCATGCTACCCATTAGCTTTGCTTTTTTTTAGCTAATTGACATAACAAATGTATATTTGATTGTCAACAGGATCAATATACCTTGGATATAGTGCAAGAATAAACGAGGTAACTCTTCCTCCTTGGCAGGAATGGCATAAAGTAAAACAGGTGAATCTGGAACAAATTCCAAAAAATTCATCACCATTTTATTCTCTTGGTGCATCATCTTCTTGGTAATTCTGACCAGATGATATAGACTCTTGAGATGCACTTCTTGTTTCCTCAATGTCATCTGGGTCTTTTGTCCCTTGCTAATGGTGGCATTATTCTCCAGTAGTGCGTTGATTCGGTGATCCAAAACTCCTCTGAAGTCTGTATTTTAATCAAACTTTCTTTGATCTAGATACAAATGTCCTTCATGCACTGGTAGGGGGGCTTGGTTCCTAGAAGCAATTCTAGTTGTAATCCCAGAACTTGCAAATTTTCAGTGGAAGAATATTTGATAGGGTGCCATTAACTACCAAATCTTCAATAATGATACACCACTCTAGCACTCTCTTAACACCTAGACACCGCTAGGGTGAGGGGGCAACTGATAGACTTGTTAATTATGATAGTTCATCATCTTCCAATCATTGACCATCCTTCTGGTAGGAACAAAGAGTATTTGGAATCTCTCTAGATCGGAGTAGATGGTTTCATCATGCAAGAGCTCCTGAATTTGAAGTGCTCTCTACTTACTCGGACTCTTATTGAGCATCAACAACTCAATGGAATGATAGTGGTCCAAATTAGAGTACGAGGCATGAATAATTTGCTTACCTTTATCGAATGTTGTTTCCCTAATTGGTGTTGGTTCTTTGACTGCGTCTTTGTTGGGATGATTATGGATCTAGCTGTTCCGGTGCTTGCGTTTATCCCTCAGAATCCCCTCTTTATGCTCATCAGAGCCTTGCTCCTCATTGGCCCTCTAATCCTCTTGGTGGTGAAGATGGTGTGTTGTCATCATCATCATCATCATCCTTATCATCACCATCCTGGTTGGTGGGGTTTGCTTCTTCATCCTCAGGCTCTGTTTGGCTTTTTCATTATTAATCATCCCTTCAATGGCTATTTTTGTAGCCATTGTAACATGTACAGTTGGATCAATTGGGTTGATGTTTGATCTGATTTCTAAGTTGGAGCTACAGTACCGCCAGATGCCTTGTCCTTCAATCTATTGTGTATAGGTCTGGGCCGGAATTGTACTTATTGGCTTAGCTTCTCCCAGATTAGGTGTATCCTTGGCTTCTATAGGTGCACTGATCAACTTGTTTTCCTTTGCTGCTAGAGGAGTAGACTAACTGGTATCAATGGGTTTCTATACTCGTACCTAAGACTTCCCTAGGAATGTGTGGTCTTCTTTTTTTTTCAAATGGGCTTGCCTCAGTCTAAGGTGCTGATATTCTAACTCCAACTATTGCCACTTCTTTGCCTTTACCTTCAATCAATGTTAGTTTCTTTTGAAGTGGATGAAAGACTGATTCTTTTATTCTTTGTGTTGTGCCCAGTTACCTTTGTCTAGACCTTATGGACATTGGGATGTGGTGGTGTAGTTGGCCTTGTAAAGAAACTGTCACACGTAGCAGGCCTTAAACAAGTTCTGTGATTTGACCCGGTTGTCTGCTGCATGACACTGTTGTAAAGGAATTGGCTGATATTAATACTGGCTTTGGAGTTGAACAACTTCTCTGAAACATAAGTGGGATTATTCTTAAGACTGATTGCTTCAGCAATGAATCTATGCACTAGTTTGCACTCTAGTGTGGCCATTGGAATCCCATTGGAATGTATTGTCCACCTAACTAACACTTCTTCCTGGTTGGTTCATCTTCTTTCAAAAGTAGTGACCGACCTCAACAAGGGTACGTGGTGCAACCTTGTTGGTGCATGGCATCTTAAACACATGAGCTGATTCCCCTATAGTGACATCTAGTAGTGTGCCATTCACTTCAGCTATCCCCTTGTCAGGGTTAACGGTGTGTTGGATGATCTCATTATTAAAGAAAACCTTTGTAGCTTGTACCACCACTTCCAAATTCCATAGCTTGATAAGCTTATGTTCTCTCTCTTGGAAGACATACTTTCCAATCTTGTGGTGTGCTATAGAGCAAACGGCTTCTATTAACTGATGTTGAAAGACTTTCATTCTGTGTTGTCATCTCATCCATAGTGTCTCTCACCTTTTTTGACATTTCTTTCTACCCAAACATGAAAGTAATACTCGTGGGAAGAGAATACTCAATTGATGTTGGAGAGTCAAAGAAGGAATACCTAGGGGATTTTGGTAGAACAAGAGCTAATGTGGATGGAGAGGTTGTGAGTGGAGATGAGGTTTTTTCTGCTACAGGTGATGTCATAGATGAAGGTAGAGAAATCTCTACAGGTCACAATGCAAGTCTCAGAAGTCTTTATGGGTAAAGTGAAGGGTTCCACACTGGTCACATGGTCTAGGAGGGCCTCTTTATTTGGCAGTTTAAGAAAGTCAAACCTTTGGTATTAAGAAAGTAATCCAAGGATAGTTTTTGAATTCAAACAAGAAAAATGGCTAGTTTATTTGAATTCAAAGTTTCCCCCCAAAATGGAATTTAAAATCTAGCGAATAAAACCATATCATATAGCATATCTATGGAAAGAGCTCGACGCGTAGATTACAGATCTATGATCTCCGCTCAAATTGGAGATCATATGCAAGAGTTATGGAAGGCCGAAAATCATAAAATTTTCCACCTCCTTTTCTATGGGAAAAGTGTATCCTTTGACCACTCTTATACATCTCTTACACACCCACCATTCTTGCACACATGGCGTACAACTAGTCATCAAAATCTTAATCACTCCATAAGCTCATGGCAAATAAAGAGGCCCTCCTACACCCCATGCTCTTCCTAATGGATTGTGCTATTAGAGAATACCCAGTCAACCTCATAGGGTCTAGACCATGCTATCTTTAAATTAGGTTTCTTTGCCCCCAACTTTGACTGGTATAATAGTACCAGATCATCTTTCTTGAACTCCCTAACCTTAATTTTACTATCATGCCAGTGTTTTCTTCTTTGCTAGAATACCTCATGTTCAAGCATAGCCCATTGTCTGATCTCATCCAGCTTGAGCAACTCATCTAACCTTTGCTTCAAATTTGCATTATAGTCCATATTGTGCTTCACTACTAGTCTGAGGCTTGGAAGGACAAACTTCATGGGAACTACTTCCTCTGTGCTATATACCAACTTGAAGGGTGTCATTCCAGTAGCTACTTCATATGCAGTCCTATATGCCTATAAAGTTGTATAGAGCTTACTATCCCATCGATGTGGATCTTTCTAGACTATCTTTGTTAGAATGATCTTGATTGTTTTGTTGTTGCTCTTTACTTGACCATTGCACCTTGGATAATATGGTGTTGACGTTCTATTATTGACTGAGAATAACTCCATCATTATCTGCATAGTGTCATTCATAAAATGGGTACTTGATCGAAAACTATCTCTATAGGACAACCATATCTGCAGATGATGTTCTCATATAAAAACACAGCAATTGACTTAGCACTATTATTTGGTAGTGCTTTTGCCTCTACCCACTTGGTCACATAATAGGTAGCCATAATGATGTATTTGTTCTTTCTAGGAGTGATTTTCTTAAATGGACCCATGAAGTCCAGTCCCCATTTCATGAATATTCCCAACGGCTAAACTGGAGTCAAGGGTTTCATATATGACATTATCTGTTGTTGTTGGCCTTACCATCCTTTGACAAATATCACAAGTTTTACAGAAATATCTGACATCACCCATGATATGCTGCCACCATAAGCCTGGTTGCCAAATCTTCTTATAAGTGATGTCAGTGGAGAAGTGTCCTCTAGAACCTCCGCTATGGGCCTCTTTGATGACTTGCATGATTCCTCCCATAGGTACACATTTTTTGAGAACTCTATCAAAGCCCAATCTGTAGAGGGCTCCCCCAATGAACTTTAGGCTTTTTATAATCATCACTTTCTTGTTTTCCTGGAATGAACCATCGAAAGATCTTCCACTATGAAGAAAATCATATACATTTTGCCATTTTGGATCAAGTTCCTCTATTGCTGCATTTTGGAATAATTCAAAATCCATTGGTTCATCTCAAAGGAAAATTTTAGAGTATTCTTTAGTACTTCTGGAAAGAAAGTCTGCACCATAGTGCATCTTGCTTGGCTTATGAAAGATTTTAAATTTAAACTTCATTGAGAACATCATCCATCTGATCAATCTACCATGGGTTATAACTTTATTGATCAAAAATCTGATCAATCTACCTTGGGTAATAACTTATTGATAAAAAATAGCAGAGCTTGATGATCCACATAAAAGTGAAACAATTTTCCCGGCAGATAATGTTTGAATTTCCTAGCGTTGAAAACCATTCCCAGAGCTTCTCTTTTAGTTGTAGAAGACCCTTGTTCAACCAGGCTAAACCTACGACTAGCGAAGTAGACTAGACAGTATAGCCCCCATCACCATTCCAGATGCATCAACATGCACATGGAAAATGACATCCCAATTTGGTTGGCAAAGGACTAGCTTCCAACTAATCCATCTTTTAAGCATTGAAAAATCTTCCCTTTCTAAGTTAGTTCATACAAAGGAAGAGCTTTTGCTATAAACATTTGGACAAACCATCTATAGAAGCTAACATACCCCAAAAAATAGCTCAGTTCAGAGACTGCCATTAGTGCTCTAGCTTGCTGAACACACTTAACCTTGTCATTGGCCATTTCAATACCTTTTCTAGAGACAATGTGTCCTAGCAGTTTTCTCCTCTATACCATGCACACTATTTTGAAAGGGTTTAAACATATTCTTTTTTCTCTACACCTCTCAAAACCCATCTCCAAGAATAGCATATGCATTTCCTCTGTGGAGAAGATGGTGAAATCATCTACAAATATGATAAAAATTTGTGTAGAAATTCATTGAATATCTCCATTATACATCTCTAGAAAGTTGTTGGAGCATTACAAAGTCCAAATGGCATGAATAGATACATGAATATCTCCATTTTACATCTCTAGAAAGTTGCTAGAGCATTACAAAGTCCAAATGGCATGAATAGATACATGAATGCTCCCCATTCAGTGATAAATGTTATTTTAGATCGGTCTTCAGGTGCAGTCTTAAGTTGATTGTAGCCATTGTATCCATCATAAATCTGTATATTTTGTGGCATGTAATTTCATATAGTAATATGTCTGTAAAGGGTAGTGGGAAAAGGGTGTTTGATGGTCTGAGCATTTAACTTTTTGTAATCCCTTAGTTTTCCATTCTTCTTGGGAACTACCACTATTAGAAATAGCCAACCACTACTTGCAACCTTTGTCATGAACCCCATCTTAAGAAGATTATCTATCTCTTCTTTGACCTTCTTAGCGTAGTTTGGGTTCATCCTATATCTATACATTCTTTGTGATTGAGTTTCTACCAAAAATTTCGGAACCCACCTTGTCTTTGGTCTTTGTGTGACTGTCTTTTGCATTTGATTCTTTTTCTTGAGGACTTGATGGACAATAGGCTTCGATATCCATAACTAATTGTTTCAGTTGTAGAAGCCTTGATTCTCTAGTTGATGACAAGGTATCCATATGTAGATTGGAGCAGTCTTGGTTGCAATTGGCTTTTGGTTGTCATTGCTTGCCTTTGGATATAAGCTTGTGCTACCTTATTTCTCTTGGTTGTTCCAGGTTGAGCTACAAATTTTGGCAACCATATTTGAGTGTTACCTTTGTAAAATCTTTGTGCTTCGAGTAGCTTGACTGGAATCAACCTCTGCTTCCCTTGTCTTTGTTGGGTAGCTTCGTTGAATTCTAGTTTCGGTACCCAAACTTGTCGTGTTACTTGCTTGGAAGGTCTTGTCTTTTGTCTTTTGCTATTTTTCTTTCTCCGTGGTTGAGTTGTTTGTCGTCCTTTGATAACGCGTCTTGTTCTTTGTAGAACTCTTTGGTTGAGGTGAGTAGGTCCACGCTATTACTTTAGGCTTTTTGGTCCAAACATTAGTGTTTCCTTGGAAGTAGCCATGAGCAGTGATTGACTCGTTTGATGCTACCCACTCAATGACCTTTGGTTGTTGAAGTTGAGCCCGTGCTTTATGTTTCCAAACTGGGTCTTTGACTTTGATGTGCTCTTTGGATACCAACACTTAGTTGACATTCTTTGGTTTCTTCTGAATGCTTTTTTGTGATGGAAACTTTGGTTGATAGATTTTTTGCTTTGGTCTCCATTGCATTGTCGATGGTGTGGCTCTTGAGGTAGAGGCTATGCAAGAAGTTTGATGGAGGCTCGTTGAAGGTAAAGTTGTCTTGTGAGGTTGATATACTTTAGAGTGTATCTTAGCTTTACCCTTTCTTGCTATGGTTGGTTGCTCCTTCTTTGCATTGACTGGAGGTGCTTTTGGGTCTTTTGATGATGTTGTTGTTGAAAGAAGATGTTCCTCCAGCTTTCAGGACTAGACTCTCCTTGATGTGATGGGATTCGATTATTTGGAAAGTATCCTTGTACTCCCCAATACTCATCTTGAGTACGGCTTCTGCTATGCCAAAGCTAGGAATTAGTATTTTTAAGCTTGTGTACACTATCTCCTTTAGCTCTTTGATTGGTGGCTCTCCCACCATGATCCACGTTCCATAAGTCATTAGATTCTTTTTCACTTTTGGATCTATCAGAGCTGAACATGTGATTTTGAGTCCTGTTTCACCGCATATGTTGAATGTAATCGTCGTAGGAGACAGTCAATCTTCTTCCTTGTCCCCCTTCTTCTATTGATCTTGCGTTTGTTGAACATTTGACGTGGAACTTGAAAAATTTGCTCCTTCATCTGCTTTCATTTGCACTTTTTTTGGAGTGGACTTCTTTGAAACAGTTTTTGTCGATTCTTCAGATATATCAATGATGACATATTCTCGTGGTTGTTTTGTTTCTTTCGTTTGCACCTTGGAACCATGCTCCATGATGTAGCTATCTGTCTTACCTTTTTTGCTTTCACACTTACAAACCTAGTTAGCTTCCTTCAACACCTTTATCGTAAATAAGGGAGTTATATAATAGCCATCTTTGTTGCAAAATTTGGTAATGGTTATCTCGTTTACGCAAACATCAAAAGTCACCAGTATTTGATCCCATCTAAAGGGTTCAAATAACTCCTTTGGAAATGGTTCCTTAATATAAGCTTCATCTTCTACTGAATGCTCTAGGATGCAATCTTCTTTTCTAAGACTTCCACACCCCAAAAGCTCCGCACATCCAAACATACGCTTTGCTTTGTAACCAAGCAGGTACCTCTTTTTTCTCTTTAGTTGTGGAGTGTAATTCTTCCCCCGGGGTTCGCTCTACATCTCTATAACTATGATCTTTGACACTAATTTTTGTAGTGACCTCTTTGTGTCTCAAGTAGATATAGTCATAGTTCTAGTCTTGTATCATTTTGAGCTGACACATGAATGGTCTGCCCAATATAATATCAAAGTTGCTGCTCTTGTCAAAATTCATTATGACAAAGGTGTGCTCATACTCTATGCCACACAAGGATACAATGATTTGTTCTAATATTCCTATCGATTTCTCCACGTATCCATCCACTAATTGCAGTTTCAGTCGAGTTTTTGTAAGAGCGGGCTTTCTCTCAAGTAGGTGCACCAACAAGCTCTTTTGAAGCCATGGGTCAGCAGCTTGGACAAATAACTCTACTCATTCTAGTTTCAATGACCGTTGTTCTCTTGTAGATAGCCGCTCAAATTTCTTTTCAAATTCTTGTAGCAGCTCTCGTGCAGATAAATTCTTGTTTTTCTATTGGATCCACTTCATAAAACTCTGCTTAGTTACCCTTTGAGAATCTTCAAGGAAATACGCCTCCTGTAATGCCTTTTTAAAATTCTGGCAGTTTGTTCTTGTACAGCCTGTATCTCCCCAATTCGAGCCCTAAGCTCTGGCACGATAATCAAGTGGAAACCTTTAACTGCTTCATGATCATCAATCCCATTATCCTCCATGGATTGCTCATAAACTTTGCAATATTTGGAAACATCTCGACCTTCTCACCGCTGTAATTTTTTTGTTACTGCTTGTCGAGCTTTCCGTATCCGTTCTTGCAAATTAAATTGTTATTGTGCAGTTTGTTGCTGCTACATGTAGGCATCAAATTTGTGCATCAGCTGCTGCATCACTGTCTCTTGCGGTGTAGTCATCTTTCTCTGTTAAATTTTTCCACCCCGGCTTAGTCTTGCGTCGGGTTCACCAAAGATGTTGGGGATAATGGGTCCGAGAGGTGAACCGGATCAGCACGGAGCTGCTTGCTGTGGGAAACAAGATACAAGACACCAAGAAAATTACTGAAAATGACTCTTGAATTACTAGAAATGGACACCCATAATGCCTTAAACTGCTATTGGTTAGCCAAACTGGGATTCAATTACAAATGTTGGCCGTTAACGACACTGCTATGCCATCTCAAGCTTGTGAGAGCCATATCCTCTCAAGAACCTGCCCGAGAGAGCTGAAATTGCCTTGGTTGCACCTGTAAAGCTTAACCCTTTGGTATCCCTCCTATTCAAGCTTTAAAAAAATACGTATCCAGTTTTCCTCCTTCGCCTCCTACTTCCTTTACCAAGTCGAGAGACTCAGAGAAAGTTCAAGAGAGTGCATCCTCTTCCCTTGTCGAAGTCGAGATAGCTTGAGAGAGAGCACCTTCGAGGAGAGCGAGAGAGATCTCTTGAGCTCAAAGTCAAGCTTTCGCTTCCTCCTTCTTCTCCTGCTTCCTCACATGTATCTCCCCAAGTTGCGAGCACGCGTACGTGCGAGATCCCTCCTCTCACAAAACCTAAACATTAGCTAAAAAGCCAAAATCTCCTCCTTCCTTCTTCCTTTCTCTATGAAGAAAGCCTATTCTTTTTCTCAGCTCGTTGACGCCTCTCTCCCTTTCTTTCTTCCTTGCTCAAGCCCTTTCCTTTTTCCCTCCTCTTCTTTTTTATGCCTATCACTTGTTCTCTATCCTTTTAATGGAACAGTCACGGCGCCGTGACTGTTCCCTTGAAGGGAGAACATATTTTCATTTAAAAGAGACTTTGGTTTCCATCCCTTTATGCATTATTGTGCGCCCTTATGGTCTTTTTGGGCAGCCACCCCTTAGGAGCTTGGGCGGACACTTATAGTGGACGGCCACCGATCCTCATTTGGGCCTACAAACTTAGGTGATAGCATTTGTAGAGAGGCCATCCAGTGAAAATAGCGCCCAGCTCCTTTGCCGCAGCCATTTTGGACAACGACATTTTGAATCGAAATCTCATCGAGAACTTTATGTGCTTTCATAACGGCACCACGTTTGGTATACGCATCGGCCAAGACATTACCAAGCACTCAAAAATGTTGACCATAGCAGTACCGAGCTCCATTATTGACAATCACCACATTTTGCATATGTAATATTTAATGGTCTACTAACTTGTGTGTAGCGGAAAATAGCATGAACGTAGTGAGCATTTCATTAGAATAGCTTCCTAATGAGAATAACAAGAGTGCTTGGGTGGAGAGAGCAACAAAAAGCATAACACCTAGTTAGATAGCATGAACAATACCTCAAAAGAGAGAGGAATTAAGCAATTGACAACAATAGAGGACCGGATTTGCATGGAGCCAATCCCCCCTCCAAAAGGCTTTGTATTATGGTTTCTCCCATCAAGAGAGACATTTTACAATACAATTTCTTGTGTTCCTTCAATACTAGCTAGTGCAATGAAGATGGAAGTTTTATGTACTACGCAAAACACTTACCAAACACAACATCGATTCCCTCACGGTCTCAGACCCAAGACCTCACACACCTTCAAAGATGGTGAGAGCTAGCAGGGTATGAGAGTACATTGAGAGGAAGGAGTATTCTTACGAGAAAGATGTACATCTCCTCACATAATCACTCATATTAGCATAGCTTAGCTTAGTAATTAGCATGGTAGAGGAGGTGAGCATGCATTGAAGCTTGGCTCTTGGTTGGATTTGCATAACAAGCCAAGAGTCGTTGGTGTAGGCCTCCCTTCTCACAAGCTTGGAGTAGGAGATAAGCTTTCCATTAAAGCTTGAGAAGGAGAGAGAGTCTTCTTTACTTCACACATGAGATTGTGTGAGTGTGTGTGTGATAATGCCTTTGAAAAATCAGCCCCCTCTCTCTCGTGGTCGACCCCTCTTGTTATTTGCTCTTGCTAGCATTCTATTGGACCCTCCCCAGGCTTAGCCAGTGGTAATTAAGCAACATAAGTGATAGCCTTATGACATGTGTCCCTCATTTCCCTTTTGTGAGAGATTTAGGTTATTTAATAATTCAACTAAACTCTCATTGGACCCCTTTGCCTCCTTGCCAATAGGAATCAAACAAGCCATTGGGCTGATGAATGCTCATTGGTCCCCTTGGGAGACTGTCCAATAGTCTTCTACAGAGCTTAATTCTTATTGGTTCTTTTATTAAGTGTTTTTAAATTAATTAAACTAGATTTACTCTAGCCTAATTCTCATTGGTCTACCTCCAAGGCCATCCAATAGGAATTGGGTACACCTTGTGGGCATCTGGCTAGGGAGCTGACATGTGTCCCTCTTTCCCCTTGTGTACAAAGGGAGCTTGTGTGTGTGTGTGTATGAGTTTCTCTCTCATCCCCTTTGCCCTTGTGTACAAAGGGAGCTTGTGTGTGTGTGTATGAGTTTCTCTCTCATCCCCTACTTCTTGGGCTCGCTCCCTCCTATGTAGGGCTTGACAAAGACTTTTGAGACACACACAAAGCATCCAATTTTCCCTAAAGTTGACCTTTGGACACAACCTTTGAATTTTGGTACCTTAGCATTTTGGAAGTCTTAATGGGCTGAACCTTAAGGTCTTTTAAGCCCATTGTTGCACATAGCTCTTTTGCAGATGGCACCCCCTTTGGATCCCTACTGTGGCCGGTCTGCTAGCTTAACCAATATTCTAGCTTTTTCTCCCTTGACACTTTCCCATATTAAATGATCAGTTTAACATGAGAGAATCATTTCGGAGAATTAGATATTGATCATTATGACATTACCTCTCTCTTGAAATCATAGTCGTCCTCGACTATGGTGTAGAGAAGATAAAGCATATTCATGAGTCCTTTTTCCTATGTTACCCTACGACATCATTCCACAATGGATGACAAGTCCATTTGGTGCTTGAGAGCCTGAGGCTGCATGTCTGCACATTAGTCCTATCATCTTCCATAGTAGAGTGACAAGCTCTACTTGGTGTTCGGGAGACGTCGTCTCCGCGAACTTGATCTAAGCATGCATACTACTTCATTTTTGTGCACAATAAAGAAAAAGAGAGTCTTATAAGACAAAACTTTTGCTCATTTTAAACATTTGTACATTTGCTTACTCTTGGGAAGCATTGTAAGCATTGACAAGGTTTAGGTTATCCTTTAATTGTAAGCTTTGCATCCATCTAGCATCTTCAAAAGGATAATTCTCAAACTTAATAAGATATCGTCGGATAGTCTTACCGCCTCTTAGTACCTTGTCTTCATGTCAGAGAATGGACTCGGGCTGCATCACCTCTTCTTGGTCCTCGATCTTCGGTGGGTCTTCAATAGTTGGTTCTTGAGGTGGCTCTCCTTTGTAAGGCTTTAGTAGGCTCACATGAAAAGCATTGTGTATGAGCCAATGGTTGGGCAACTTGAGTTGATAGGCCATCTCGTTGATTGGCCTAAGAATCTGGAAGGGACCATAGTACCTTTTTTCTAACTTAGCATAGTACTTTTGGTGTCCCGTAGGATTCTTGCCCGTCGTGTGCCTTAATCGAGTCTTGGGAAATTTGAGTAAGACCCAATCATTTTCTTTAAAGTCTTGGGCTCTTCTGTACTTGTCAGCAACAGCCTTTTGCCTTTGCTGTGAGATAGAGATAGCATCCTTAATATTTTGGAAATATTCCTGTAGGTCTCGGCTATACTCATCTGCAGCGAAGATCTTCCCGTGTACCTTAAGTAGCAAGGGACTTTTTGATCTTCCCTCAATTACCTCAAAAGGTGCTTTTCCCATGGAAGTATGTACAGTGTTATTGTAGGCATACTCCACTAAGGGTAAGTACTTCTCCCATTGAGAGAAGTATAATTCTCGATCTACTTCCGTTACATAGGCTTTTAGTAGATCGAGAATTGTTAGGTTAGCTATTTCACTTTGGCCATCCGTTTGCAAGTGATAGGCCAAAGAAAAGTTTAGCCTTGTTCCTAAATTCTCAAAGAGACCCTTCTAGAAATTACTGGTCATTCTAGGATCTCTATCCGACACTATGGACATTCGCAAGCCATGGTACTTGAAGATTTGTGAAATGAAGAGGGTTGCCATTTGATGGGCTTTGATAGTCTTTTTGACAGGTTTAAAATGAGCTTGTTTACTAAACTTGTCTACTATCGTCCATATTCCCGTATTCCCATGGATAGACTTAGGCAATCCAAAGATAAAATCCATGGATATGCTCTCCCATGGTGAATTAGGGATTGACAAGGGTTGAAACAATCCAGGTTGCTTCCCTCTATCAAATATTGTCTTTTGGCATACCACACATTTAGAAACATACTCTTGTATGTTCGCTTTCATGGTAGGCCAATAGAAATATGTTTCAATTCCCTTTAGGGTAGACTGAATCCCTCTATGCCCCGCATAAGGAGGAGCATGAGATTCATACATTACTTTCTCATATAGTGAGCTAGTAACGCATAGTCTATTGCCGTAGAGAAGATAACCATCTTGTAAAGTAAATGGTTCCTCTTTCTTCCCTAGTGCAAGGGCTGAAATCACATCTCTAAAATCGGGATCAATAGCATACTTATCTATCAAGAAGATAGATCATTGTGAGTTGCTATGGAAACCGTATTCACTCTCGGCCGTCTTGAGAGTGCATCGGCTACTTGATTATGCTTGCTAGCAATGTGAGCAATATGAAAATGAAATTGCGAAAGAAAATTTGCCCACCTCATTTGCTTGTCGGAGAGCTTGATCTGCGTCATGAAGTACTTAAGACTTTGGTGATCCGTTCGCAGAATGAAATGAGTCCCCAATAAATAGCGCTTCCATGAGTCTAAGGCATGTAGAACTGCAAGGAGTTCCTTTTAATATATGCCTAGAGCTTACTCAACAGGGTCGAGCCTTCGAATTTCATAGCCTATGGCGTGCCCTTCTTGAAGCAAAACAGCTCCAAGGCAATCACCACAAGCATCACATTGGACCTCAAATGGCTTTGAGAGATCCGGTAGTGTAAGCATAGGTTGAGAGATAATCTTTTCTTTAAGCTTTTCGAAAGCATTGTTCTCCTTGGCAGACCATGTGTACCTAACGTTTTTCTTTGTTAGGTCATGTAATGGTCATTCTATTAGTGAGAACTTTTCTATGAAGCATCTATAGTATGCGCACATACCTATAAAGCTTCTTAACTCATGAAGATTCCTTGGTTTAGGTGACCCTTTTATTACCTCTAACGTTGATGGATCCATTTGGATGCCATCTTGAGAGATAATGTGACCTAAATACTGAATCTCTTGTAAGAAAAATTCACTTTTCTTTCGATTAACATAAGGGTTATTCTCTCTTAGAACTTGAAATATTACCTGGAGGTGTTGCTTGTGTTCGTCTAATGAATTAGAGTAGATGATGATATCATCAAAGAACACTCTAGTAAAAGTTCGGTGAGGCCTGGATAGCTTCTCCATCAAGTGGTTGAATGTGGCTGGTGCATTGCTCAAGCCAAAAGGCATGACAATGTATTCATAAAAACCAAACGTAGTGCGAAATGCGGTCTTTACAATGTCTTGATCAACTATCCTTATTTGATGATAGCCACTTTTTAGGTCAATCCTACTGAAGTAGGTGGAGCCTTGTAGCTTATCAAATAGGTCTTCTACCCGTGGAACGGGAAACCTATTTTTGATAGTGATCCTATTTAGTGGTCTATAGTCGACACACATACGATATGTGCCATCTTTCTTTTGCACTAGTAGCATAGGAGAACAAAATGGAGATGAGCTAGGCCTAACCATGCCCTTCTCAACTAACTCATGCACTTGCCGCATAATCTCCTCTTGTTGAGCTTGAGAAACTCTATAAGGATGTTTGTTAGGTGGTGAACATCCTGGAAGAAGTTCAATTGCATGGTCATCATTACCTCGTTTAGGAGGTAGCTCACAAGGGATGTCGTCAATAAAGACATTTTAAAACCCCTTGAGAAAATTGGATAACTCTAATTCCTTTTGATTGTGTATACTTTCTTTTGTTAAAACATTAGATTCATTTTGAGAATCTTTAAAAAAAATCATGTACACGGAAATAGAGCTCTTTATTGACTTGTTGAAAGCTTGTGTATATACAATGGGTATAGTTTTACCCATTTCCTTAGCATCTATATACATATCTTTTTCCCTGAACTTAAAGGAGATTCTCCTTTCAGGGAATTTAACATTGGCAACCATGCGATCAAACCATGGTGCCCCTAGGATTACATCCTCATGCTTGAGAGGAGAGATAAATAAGTCCTCTTTGTCCACATAGCTGTGGACATGGAGCCTCAAATTTCCCGATTAAGGGAGTGACTGAAGCTTTTTCCCCCCTGAAAGCACCGTCTGTGGGTAGGACATCTCCCATCTCATAGCCTTGTATGCCTAGCTTGGTGGCCAACTCTATAGATATAAAATTGTGAGTAGAACCGGGATCAAAGAGAATAAAAGAATCATGTTCTCATACCTTTCCCCAAGCATGGCATAGAGGAGATCCTTTGTGGTGAGTTTCCTCCTCTTGGATTTCGACCAAGGTAGCTCTAGGAGGATCATGGCGGTTGTTCTTTTGGGGACAAGCACGGTACCCATGCCCTTGTTCGCCGCACTTGACACACCGGTTATCCTTGCGATAACGCTCAAGCTCTTCAGGAGAGAGTTTATTTTTGCCTTTATAAACTCCCTTCTCTTTAGCTTTGTTGGAGTTGCCCTTAGAAGACTTTTGGACATTGTCCTTCCCCTCAGGCTCATTGGAACCCTTGTTTTCAAGGGGTTTAGAATTCGTCTTAGCCTCTGTTTGGAAATTGATTCGAGAGGCCACCATAGTATGATGTATTACCGCCGATATGGTACTTGGCCTTTGGGAGTTGACATACTCCGCCATTTCTTTGGTTAAGCCCGCACAAAATTGCCGCTTTTGCTCTCCAAAATCCATCTTTTTGAAGACAGTGGCTTTGAGTTGTAGGTCCCAAAACTTGTCTACATATTTGTGGATGGATTCATAGGGAGAGAGCTTTAAGCTTCGCCATTCAGTGAGTACTTTGTCTTTGGCATCAGTGGCCAAAAACTGCTTCATAATGGAAGCTCTTAAAGTTTTCCATGTTTGTGGAGCTTCACCGTTGGCCCGTAGGCTAGACCACCATTGTCTGGCGGACTTTTGAAAGTGCATAGCTACATGGCGTAGCTTAGAGGACTCCGTGAAGCCCTCATCTCCGAACGCCGCATCGAATTGTTGGATAAAGGCCAAGACTTTGTTCGTAGCACCAAAAGTGCCCTGGGAGGTAAGGAAAGAGATGCTCTTCCCTCCCTCTTTGAACTTCTTGAGCTTGGATGACCTCTTCCACACGGCATAGGATTTCCTATGGCCTCTTCTTTTTGATGGTTCAAAGGTTGCACGATCATTTTCTTCAGAAGATGAAGAATTTGAGGAAGATGGAGAAGAGGGTGACCTCTTTCTCGCATTTTTCTTGCCTTGATCTTCGTTGTCTTGACCATCACTTTCATAAGAGGAAGAGGATGAAGAAGATGGAGAAGAGGGTGTCCTCTTTCTCGCCTTTTTCTTCTCTTGCTCTTTGTCATCCCTCTTTGAAGTATGGTGTGGAGAAGTATGCGATGGTCTTCTCCATTTTGGAGGTGATGGAGAGCGTTTAGTCCACCGTCTTCGTGGAGCCATCTTCGCCGAGGTGACGGGAGACTCGCTTCTTTCTCGTTCCTTTGGTGGAGGCTCTTGAATTCTCCTTTGAGAAGGAGATGCGTCATGAAGGAGAAAATTTCTGAGCCCTTCATAGGGATCCTCTACTTCTATCTGAATCGGAGAGAGACCTCTTTTGGAAGTCTCGCAAGGAGGCTTCCTAGGTGTTCTCTAGTCATGCTTGGAGAAACCCATGAGCACGAAGCTGCTGTTGCACTTCACTTTGGAGGGATGGATTGTCCATGGCTTGTTGAAGCCTAAAAACAAGATAATTAACAAGCATCGGGGCATCATTAGTAGCTTTCTCATTAGCAAAATCAAAGTTAGGTCAACATTAATTTCACTCTCTTTACTATTGTCAGCCATTCTAACAACTTTTAGGTGTAAACTTTTTAGGTTTACTTTGGCACTTCAAGCCCTAGTTGCTACTCCTCTTTACCCCTTCAGAAAAAGCACTCAAGCTACTGTACCCGTGGCTCGAATACCATTATTTGCAAGGAATAGAAGAGAGGGTCGTTCAACACCAAAACAACACCGGCTCCTATCAAGCTTCTAATAGCTCAATAGTGGTTAAGCCGTAGGCAAGCCCCGTAGGACTCCACTATTAAGACCATAGCACAAAGGCAAGCGCACTGCAAGGCTGAAAAATCCCTATTCTACTTACTCCGATGCAATTAATACAACACCGGCTCCTATCAAGCTTCTAATAGCTCAATAGTGGTTAAGCCGTAGGCAAGCCCCGTAGGACTCCACTATTAAGACCATAGCACAAAGGCAAGCGCACTGCAAGGCTGAAAAATCCCTATTCTACTTACTCCGATGCAATTAATAGTACCAACCATTTATAGCTAGCTTGAGGACCTCCCTTCTTGAGCAAGAAAAGAGAAACCTTGTGCTCTGATACCAATGTAACATTTAATGGTCTAATAACTTGTGTGTAGCGGAAAATAGCATGAACATAGT
Source organism: Adiantum capillus-veneris (assembly GCF_014529385.1). Lineage (NCBI taxonomy): Eukaryota > Viridiplantae > Streptophyta > Polypodiopsida > Polypodiales > Pteridaceae > Adiantum > Adiantum capillus-veneris. The sequence continues at coordinate 23,863,547 of NC_140935.1, forward strand.
GAGCATTTCATTAGAATGGTTGAGAGAGCGACAAAAAGAATAACACCTAGTTAGATAGCATGAATAATACTTCAAAAGAGAGAGGAATTAAGCAATTGACAACAGTTGAGGACCGGATTTGCATGGAGCCGGTACCCCCTCCAAAAGGCTTTGTATTATGGTTTCTCCCATCAAGAGAGACATTTTACAATACAATTTTTTGTGTTTCTTCAATACTAGCTAGTGCAATGAAGATGGAAGCTTTATGCACTACGCTAAACACTTACCAAACACAACATCAATTCCCTCACGGTCTCAGACCCAAGACCTCACACACCTTCAATGATGGTGAGAGCTAGCGGGTTATGAGGGTACATTGAGAGGAAGGAGTATTCTTACAAAAAAGATGTACATCTCCTCACATAATCACTCATATTAGCATAGCTTAGCTTAGTAATTAGCAAGGTAGAGGAAATGAGCATGCATTGAAGCTTGGCTCTTGGTTGGATTTGCATCACAAAGCCAAGAAATGTTGGTGTAGGCCTCCCTTCTTACAAGATTGGAGTAGGAGATAAGCTTTCCATTAAAGCTTGAGAAGGAGAAAGAGTCTTTTTTATTTCACGCATGAGATTTTGTGAGTGTGTGTGTGATAATGCCTTTGAAAAATCAGCCCCCCTTTGTACACAAGGGGAGAGGGACACATGTCAGCTCCCTAGCCCAGATGCCAACAAGGTGTACCCAATTCCTATTGGATGGCCTTGGAGGTGGACCAATGAGAATTAGGCTAGAGTAAATCTAGTTTAATTAATTTAAAAACACTTAATAAAAGAACCAATAAGAATTAAGATCTCTAGAAGACTATTGGACAGTCTCCCAAGGGGACCAATGAGCACTCAGCAGCCCAATGGCTTGCCTGATTCCTATTGGCTAGGAGGCAAAGGGTCCAATGAGAGTTTAGTTGAATTATTAAATTACATAAAGCTCTCACAAAAGGGGAATGAGAGACACATGTTAGAAGGCTATCACTTATGCTGCTTAATTACCATTGGCTAAGCCTGGGGAGGTCCAATAGGATGCTAGCAAGAGCAAATAGCAAGAGGGGTCGACCAAGAGAGAGAGGCCTATGTAGGGCTTGACAAAGACTTTTGCGACACACACAAAGCATCCAGTTTTCCCTAAAGTTGACCTTTGGACACAACCTTTGAATTTTGGAACCTTAGCATTTTGGAAGTCTTAATGGGCTGAACCTTAAGGTCTTTTAAGCCCATTGTTGCACATAGCTCTTTTGCAGATGGCCCCCCCTTTGGATCCCTATTTTCCCTCCTTTGGATCTGTACTATGGCCAGTCTGCTAGCTTAACCAATATTCTAGCTTTTTCTCCCCTCGCACTTCCCCATATTAAATGATCAGTTTAACATGAGAAAATCATTTAGGAGAATTAGATATTGATTATTATGACAGCATACATATCGTCCACCGTATTTCTGAGCACAGCTCTGGAAGCATACCCCGTTACCAATGCACTGCAAAAGATGACATTTTAGACTACGTGCTCCTCACACACTTATTGCCCTATTAAGTGCACTGTATTCCGGATCTTGGTCGAATTCCAAAATCACCAGATCGCACACTCATCGAGGCACCAACTTGTTACGGAACCGAGCCCTGGTGAAACATAACTCTCCAATATCTTGGCGACCAGAGCTCCAATTGCCGATCTCAAAAGACCGACGCGCTCCACGAAGTGAGCACTTGAGGCCCATGCATTCATACCAACTTTAACCCTTGATCAGCAGTTGTCCGATCCGGTACAAATCTGCAATTGACTCAAACTTCTAACTAACATAACTTCTTCACCGTAGCTCCAATTGACGAGCCGTAAAAAAAAGGCTTGTTGAGCACCCTGAGCAATACAACTCTAGCCCATAAACTTCCATTTTTAGTCACTTCAGATATATGCCTCTTAAAGCCTCATCTGGCATACATTTAGCATAAGTTCAAGCCTCTTAAAGCCTCATCTGGCATACATTTAGCATTAAACCCGACGTGTTAACAAGCCTTGATCACTGTTCAATAAATGTGTAGGCTTCAAATAAGCTTAGCTTACATTTCTTTGCTCTTTTTCCCATCATGGAAGCGCAGCGGCACGACAACATATAGAGATTCTTATGGGTGGTCAACTCTCTAGCATAGGGTTTGGGAGCAAGCCCCTTTTTTGCTTACTGCTAGATCTGGTTGCGCTTTTTGATGTTCCTGCAATATCTTCATCTCTTTTGCACTTCTCTTCTACTATCGCTTCATTAGCTTGAGACCTGGCAATAAATGCATATAGTGAAAGTGAATCTACCGGATTTGCCCATCTTGTAGTTTTCCTAATGCAATTCCCAACCTGACATAATTTTCCATGAGTCACCTTGCCTGCTTCTGCAGTCTTCAAAGCATAGGGCCACAAATAACCTTTAGTTCTTGGACCTTATTCATCTGCGTATACCTGCAACCCATATGTAGCTGCTTCTACTATAGCAACATTATGATGTATCTCCTCCGCTAACTTCTTCATACCACTCCTCCCAAAATTCAAGCGGAGCGGCTCACCTGTTGCTTTGAGATGAATCTTTTTGTCTTTCCAAAAGACCACATTTTTCTTGTAAGCTTCATCAAAATCTTCACAGTCTTTGCGTTCATGATCTTTACTATCACACCACATGCAGTGGTCATCCCAATTCTTGCGTGGAGGTCGTTGCCTGGGCTCTAAAGTGGAACCTTTGGTGCCTACCCCTTCAAGTTTAATTGCTTTCAAATTTAGATTTAATTCTTGTAAACCTTTGATCAACTCGTCAAGAATAGGATCCTGTAATTTTTGCTTCCAAGAGCTTGGCTTTATCTTAATTTCTTCATCCGTTGTCTCCATGGGATCAACCACAATCAGCTTATCCACCCTCATATACCGCTTTGCAATCATGTTAACTGCTTCAGAAACCAGCTTCCAATCAGATGTTAAACTTCCTTTCTCTATGAAGAAATCCTAATCTTTTTCTTAGTTCGTTGGCACCTGTCTCCCTTTCTTTCTTCCTTGCTCAAGCCCTTTCCTTTTTCCTTCATGCACCTCTTTCCCCCCTTCAGACTTTCCCTCCTCTTCTTTTTTATGCCTATCACTTGTTCTCTATCCTTTTAATGGAACAATCACTCCTTTTAATGGAACAATCACGGCGCCGTGACTGTTCCCTTGAAGGGAGAACATATTTTCATTAAAAAGAGACTTTGGTTTCCATTCCTTTACGCATTATTATGTGCCCTTATGGTCTTTTTGGGCGGCCACCCCTTAGGAACTTGGGCAGATACTTATAGTGGATGGCCACCATTCCTCATTTGGGCCTACAAACTTAGGTGATAGCATTTGTAGAGAGGCCTTCCCTTCGCATTCGGGGAACATAGCGCAGAGCTCCTTTGCCGTAGCCATTTTGGACAACGACATTTTGAACCGAAATCTCATCGAGAACTTGATGTGCTTTCATAACGGAACCACGTTTGGTATACGCATCGGCCAAAACATTACCAAGCACTCAAACATGTTGACCATAGCAGTACCGAGCTCCATTATTGACAATCACCACATTTCGCATACATACCGTCCACTGTGTTTCTGAGCACAACTCTGGAAGCATACCCCGTGTGCATTGCAAAAGATGACATTTCATACTAGGTGCTTCTCGCACACTTATTGCCCTATTAAGTGCACTGTATTCCGGATCTTGGTCGAAGTCCAAAATTACCATTTTGCACATTGATCGAGGTGACCAACCTATTACGGAACCGGGCCTCGGTGAAACTTCGCCAATATCTTGGCAACAAGAGCTCTGATTGCTGATCTGAAAAGAACGACGTGCTTCACAAAGTGAGCACTTCAGGCCCATGCATTCATACCAACTTTAACCCTCATCAGCAGCTGCCCAATCTCGTAGAAATTTGAATTGACTCAAACTTCTAACTAACATAACTTCTTCACCGTAGCTCCAATTGACGAGCCATAAAAACAAGCTTGTCTATCACCGTGAGCACTACAACTCTAGCCCATAAACTTCCATTTTTAGTCACTTCAAATATATCCACTTTTAGCCTAAGAAACGTAAGTTATGGCCCCTTAAAGCCGCATCTGGAATACATTTAGCATTAAACTCGGCGTGTTAACAACCCCTGATCACTGCTCAATAAATGTGTAGGCTTCAAATAATCTTAGCTTACATTTCTTTACTCTTTTCTCATCATGGAAGCGGAGCGGAGCGGCACGACAACGTATAGAGATGCTTATGGGTCGTCAACTCTCTAGCATAGGGTTCTACACACTTGTAAAAGATATACGGATCCCCATTTGTGAATCTATATAAGCCCTCATAAGTGTAATCCGTAAGAACTCGCATGGTTTCATTGGTTCTAATGAATCTCATGTTTGATTTGTTGATCAGAGGATGCCTCTCCTCTATGTATTCTCCCAATCCCCCAGTTGTCGGCATTGCAATGTTTTTCATGTCTCTGAGTGGAGTAGAAGACCCTAATGGTGGATGATTTGTCATGATTAAGGCCTACTCAAGATTCTGAAGATAGCCTCTTACAAGCCCACTTTGGCTTAGTGCAACTTATCCATTCCCCCCCCCCCCGGTAAGGTCTCTCAAAAGTCAGGAATTTGTGACTTTTTGGTCTCTAAAAATTATTTTTGGATACCCTAAAAGTTTGGATTTAGGAAACCTAGAAAAATTCAACTTTTCTTTTTGGCTACACCTGACTCAATTTGAAGTTGTCTATCAAAAGTTAGAGCAATTTTAGTGAACTGCACTTGAAACAACACTCAAAACAGTCTCAGGACCAGAACACAGGAACTTTGGCTTAAGTCACAGGAACTTTGGCTTGTATATTGGTCTCTAAAAGATATTTTTAGCTCAAACTTGAAATTTGGGACGAATTTCTTTCTCCAAATTTTGACTGTGTGTAGACAAGGTCATATGTAGGCTCTGTACAAAATTTCATCAAATTGTGAGGTTGAGGTACATGGATCGCGATCCATGTTCAACCACATCTGGACTTGATCTCTTAGGAGTTTGTTCTTGACTATGTCCACAAGCTTGGTTTGATAGGCCAAATAGCCAACACTAGGTCTGCACAACGGTTTTCTCTCTATCACCTATTTTGCATCCTTTTGACCCAAATTTATTGGTTTTTTTCCAAAATTGGAGTTGGAGATATGTTTTCTTGTGTATGCACTATTGATTTGGAAAGTTTTAAGTCAAGTTGTCACTATGGGTACATGGATTTGAAACCCAAATTATCTTTTCTTGGTACCATCAGAATCAGCTTGAATTCTAGATGCTATGGTATCATTTTTAAAATGTATCTCTGGATTGAAAGTTATGTCAATCTGGCACTTTATCAAAGTACTTGACAGTTCTGGGCTTTTAATTTGGTTTTTGATATCCAAACTTAGTTTTGAAAAGACCACTAGACTCCTTGTGATGGGCTCTAGCTATGGTGCACATTCGCTATCAATCTGTGACAAAGGAACATGGATCACGAGCCATGTATCTATGTGTCAGGTGGTAATGAAACTTGACTCACAACTTGTCCTTGGTTCACTGATCTCGGCTATATGATTTTTTTGTGATTTGGATCACTTTAGGTCAAGCAAAAGTCAATTCATAGGTCTGTTTTAGGGTTTTCACCTTAAGCTGTTTTTTGCGCTTTTGACCCACTTTTTGGACTTTTTTGACAAAACTCCTTTGGAGACTTTTGTTCACAATGGTCTCTGCTACAGGCTGGAAAAGTACTTGTCCAAAAATTTCTCAGGGGTACATGGATCGCGGATCTGAATTTTGATGCGCTGATAGCTTGTGATGTTTCTAACTTGCTTCACAAAGATTTTTTGGATTTGGATTAGTTTTGCCCAACCAAACCTGACTTCTATAGTCTGTTGTGGCAGTTTTGACAATGTTATGTTTTTGGCTCTTTTGATCATTTTTTACAGCTTTTTTGCATATGGTTCTTTTGGAAAGTTGTTCCAAATGGTACCAACTATCTACTGCTCAAATCCTAGCCAAATTTCTTTAATGAGGTACATGTATCGCGATCCATGTTTGACCTCATTTTGATATGAAACTTTGTCATCTTATAGTCTATGTTATGGTGATACTCTTCCCCAAATCTTTTTGAATTTGGACGACTTTTTCCTAGTCAAAAGTGAGTTTTTCTGTCTGCCCTACGGTTTTTGACTAGTTTTTGTATGTGGCTAATTTTGTTGGAATTAGGATTGCAAAGAAACACACACAGCTTGGAGAAGATGAAAGGAAGCTCAAGGCACACAATAGAGAATGTGTTACTTAGTGTGCAATGGAAAGATAGATAGCCCTAGAGTGATGCGCATATATACAATGCTCGGGGGGGGAAACCTCCTAAAGGGGAAAAAATGCCCCGGCGGTCCTAGTGTGTTCACACACATCACTACCACATGTATATGGTAACAAATCCCCCCTAGAGTGATGCGGCGAATGAGAGCTGGCACATGAGTAAAGGGAAGTGCCATGCCCTGAGAACATGATTAGTCCACAAAGGGGAGTAAGCCCAAATCTTTGCGAAAAGCTTCAAGCTTCTCACGAGACAATGCCTTTGTGAAAAGATCTGCAAGGTTGTCCTGTGTTGGCACATAAGCCAAGCTGATCTCTCCTACTGAGATCCTCTTCCTGACATAGTGGTAATGCACCTCAATGTGCTTTGTGCGAGCATGAAAAATTGGGTTCTTCGCAACTACCAATGCGCTCTGACTGTCAGTGTAGATAGTGTTTGCAGTGTCCTTTCTAACACCCAAATCATCCATAAGGCATCTGAGCCATTCACACACAACTATAGCTGTGAAGACTGCCGTGTATTCGGCCTCACAACTCGAAGTGGCCACAATAGGTTGCGTCTTGCTCAACCATGATATACATGAACTGTTAAGCATGAAACAAAAACCACTTGTGGACACTCGCGTGTCAAAACAACCAGCCCAATCCGAGTCCAAAAAAGCATGTAAGTCTGGCGGCAATGATCCCCGCTTGGGATAGAACAAGCCAAGATGTAAAGTGTCACTAAGGTAGCGGAAAATCCTCTTGACAGCCTACCAATGCTTAGAACTTGGGCTATGCATAAATCTGCTGACCTGTGAGACTGCAAACTGAATATCCGACCTTGTGTTTCAAACATAAAATGAGGCAGCCAACAAAAATTTGATAAAGAGTGACATCGGCAGGATCACCAGCATCATGTAGACTCAACTTCAAACCTGTTTCCATGGGAGTGGCAATAGGTTTGCAATCCTCAGGCCCAAACTTACATAGCAATGTCTCTATGTAACTTTTCTGACACAAGGCAATACCACCATCACACTGCTTAAACTGAATACCCATGTAATGATGCAACAACCCCAAATATTTCATCTTGAAAGTAGCATTCAAATCAGCCTTAAATTCAGCAATATGTCTCTCATTTGGTCCAGTGATCAGCAAATCATCTACATAAAGAACCACAATGAGAAGTATATCACCCTCACGCTTTACATACAATGTGCTTTTGTTGGACTGTTACGAAAGTCTTGTTTGACCAAATGAGTGTCAGGTTTCTCATACCAAGCACGAGGAGATTGCTTCAACCCATACAAAGCCTTGTTACATTTGTACACTTTGTCCTCTTGTCCTTTCTTGACAAAACCACAAGGCTGTGTTACATAAACTTCCTCAAATATGTCACCATTCAAGAAATCAGTAACAATGTCTGATTGATGTACATCCCAACCAAAATGAGATGCCAATGTACATAGAAAACGCACAGTAGCCATACGACAAGTGGGAGCAAAAGCCTCTTCATAATCTATGCCTTTTTGCTGTGCATAACCCTTTGTAACAAGTCAAGCCTTATAGCGATCGATCTCACCATCCGGCTTGCGTTTCAACTTGTAAACCCACTTCGTACCAATGGCCTTTTTGCCAGGAGACAAATCACATAAAGTCCATGTGTCATTTTCTATAAGTGCATCATATTCTAATTGCATGGCAGCCATCCAATTTTTTGAATTCTGTGCTTCATCAAAAGACAGAGGTTCCTCAACATCATGTAAGCTAGACACAGCCAAAGCATAATAACCTGATGCATAAGATGCATGGCGAGAACCTGAACGAGTACGACTAGACAAAGGTGCATCCAATTTACTACCACGCAAAGTGTGCACCAACCATTTTGGCATACCTCTGGTCCTCTAGCCTGCTCATTTTCAGCCCTTTCCTCATCAAGTACATCATGTACATTTGTATCAGTAATAGGCTGATCTGTAACATTTTCAAAAACCCCCATAGGCTGTATATTTGCCTCATTGGAACTTACATTCGTATTTCCACCACCGAAAAGAGGCAACAAAGTGTCATAAATGTCCTGTGAGCTTACATTACTGTCTCTAGTACATGATAGCAAGGGCTGAACAGAATCTTCCACAAACACTACATCCCGTAAAAGCAGAATACATTTTGTTACGGATGATGCAACCTGTAACCTTTGCTTTCAGTACTATAACCAACAAAAATACATTTGACAGCCTTATCATCCAATTTTCTGCGCTGTGTTTGTACATATGCCAAACAACCAAAAACACGCATGTGCTGAATAGAAGGCTTTCTATCATGCCATGCTTCATATGGAGTAATAAACTGCAAAGCTTTCGTAGGACACTTGTTTAGTACATAAGTGGCACACATGATGGCCTCAAGCCAAAAAGAATGCGGCAAAGCTTGACTTTTGACCATAGATCGTGCCATTTTCATAAGTGACCTGTTTTTCCTCTCAGCAACACCATTTTGTTGAGGTGTATAAGGCACTATACATTGGTGTTTATCCCACGACTAGCCAGAAATGTATTAAATTCATGAGACATATACTCCCCCCCTCGATCGGAATGGAGGGTGCCCATAGTACATTTCGAGACATTTTCAACCATAGCCAGAAATTGTTTGAAGCACATAAAAACGTCGGACTTCGCTTTAAGCGGAAATACTCATGCATGCCTGGAGTAATCATCAATGAAAGTCGCGAAGTAAAGGTAATTGCCCAAGGACGGAGTTTGTATGGGCCCACAAACATCACGATGCACAAGCTGCAACCTGCATGTGGCCCGAACTGAACCATCCTTTGGAAACTTAGAACGCTGCATCTTACCCAAAATACAGCCTTCACAAACATATTTGACAGGTGCTTCAAGAGGCGGCAAAGAAGAAACCATATTAGACTTATACAAACGCAGCAAACTGGCAAAATTCAGATGACCAAAACGTGCATGCCAAAGTTTTGCATGTGAAATAGCCCTTGAATCTGCAACAACATTTGCAAAGTTTTGTCCACACTTGTCATACAAAGTGAGCTTATACAGCCCACAACACAAAAGACCAGATGCAACAATTTCATCACCAAAACTGAGATCATGAATTGTACATCTGTCATCCACAAATTTGACTACAAGTCCAAGTCTAGCAAGTGTGGTTACAGACAAGAGATTCTTCTTGATCCCAGGTACATAAAGTGCATCAATAAGTGTGAAGAAACTGGCATTTTCAGCAGTAAGCACAATGTTTCCAACTCCCTGAACCGGATAAGAGGCATTGTTGGCACAAGTGACTAAATTGCCATGAGGGACATGCTCGAGAGAGGTGAACAATTCACGATGTAAGGTAATGTGCTTTGTAGCACCACTGCCGAAATACCACACATGTGAATCTGCAGCACAAGAACGTGTTGCATCATATAAGCCCACATAGGGTAATTGTCCCCATCCAACCTGTCCTTAGCAGCAAATATCTTGAAGACATTTGTGATGTTGTTAGCCATGGTAAATGTTGCACCTGATGTGAAAACTAGGGGAAACAAAGCGGGAACAACACGTGCTATATAGCACAAACCGTAGAAGACTATAAGGCACCTGTTATGCAGAAAACGGCACTGATAGAAATTCTGCACAAAATGATGAAATTGCCTATGCAGACCTACTGCTTGTAGTGGAAATGGAGGCCGAATGAGCTCGAATCAAAAATCTGAGCAGACCTGCAAACGCTCGCTAAACCTCACTGTAATCGGAGAAAGTGAGCAGGTGTGTGCTGGAGCAGCTGGCGACTAAGCTCGGGAGGATGTAACCTGCTCTGATACCAATTGTTGGAATTAGGGTTGCAGAGAACACACACAACTTGGAGAAGGCGAAAGGATGCTCAAGGCACACAATAGAGAGTGTGTTACTTAGTGTGCAATGGAAAGATAAATAGCCCTAGAGTGATGGGCGTATATACAATGCTCGGGGGAAAAAACCTCCTAAAGTGGGAAAAAATGCCTCGGCGGTCCTAGTGTGTTCACACACATCACTGCCACATGTATATGGTAACAATTTTGACGAAATTTTTTCAATTTTTTGACATTGTCTCATTTGGCAAAGTTGTTCCACTAGTTATTAGGGATGTACTTTTCAAATATTAACCCCAAATGTCTAAAGGTACATGGATCGCGATCAATGTTTGATAGCATTTTTTCATGAATTTTGTTTTGTTGGTTCTCTTTTCTCTATAGAGGCCAAATCTCAGCCCTTTTTGAATTTGGATCCCAAAAAGTTGAAAAACCCCAAATTTTATATCTAAAATACTTGTTTTGTTGTTTTTGTCCTAACACTCAATTTTGATATGATTTTTGAGTTTTTCTGTCAAGTAAACTTGATCAGAGCAATATCCCATTGATGCACAGTGTCACTGATCACTTTTTTGCAAAATTGGTCCGTGGGGTACATGGATCGCGATCCATGTTCCTCCAAAGATTCTTGTCAGACTTTCCAGATTGCTTCTCATTAGGAAAAATATGAACCCTCTAGGGGCCTTTTGGGATTAAGGTTAATTAGAGGCCAGCCAATAGGAAGAGGGTGGTGGACACACTCTATACTTTCAAAAAAGTAGGGAGACAAGGTAGCTTTACACCTCTTTATGGCCTCTTACCTAGTGAGAAGGTACGGGAGGTGGCTAGGGGAAAGAGGAGAGGGGGACCACATTGATATTTTTTTCCCTCACTTTTTGGTCCGGATTTAAAAATACACTAAAAAATTCAAATCTTCAAAAAATTTCAAATTTCAAATTTTCCCTCTTTAAAAGGTCCCCAAACTTATTTCATGGTCAAAAAAGTATTTTTGACCTCCAAAAGTAAAAAACGTGCACTAAAAAATACAAAAATTTGATTTTTTTCAAAAAAGTTCAAAACATCATTTTTCACCCTCCAAAGTCTTTCCAAACCTATTCTATAGCTAAAAAGTGATTTTCTCTCTCTACAAACTCTTTTCTAAGTTTTCCATTGCTGCAACAACCACATGTACCCACTATAGTGTAACACTATCTCTCTACTAGCTTTCTCCTACCTCCATTGTAGCACCAAGCAAGCTCCTCCTCTATCTCTTCCCCTTGGCCACCACATAGTTTCACACCAAGCTAGCTCCTCTTCCTTCTCTCACCTCCATTACACCATGAAACAAGATTCTACTTCTTCTAATTCTATTTACTCACACTACATGGAAACCTCTACTCCTGAAGATGGAAAAAATATGAGCTCACATGACTTGAATACCACAACAATAGGAGGTGTGAATAGTGTGTGGGCTTTGCAAGGGTTGATCTCCAACATAAAGATAAAATGGTAAGAAAACTACCCTTGTAGCTTATATTCAGAGCTTAACATCATCTCCATCTTTAAGTTTATCATGATGGAGAGAATAAACCTCTTTATGGCTTTCAATGTTTAGGCTTCATACCTCATAACACTGGGTGGTGCTATTTTGTTGATGGCTTTGGCGCGCCATCTATAGTTGTGTAGCATGTGATTGAGTCTCACAATGCAAGTAAGTTGTGTTATCTATAGAGAGTCATCAAAGATTTTTCTTATAATTTATTCTTTGTATAGTTGTCATTAGATTATCATTTTCTACTTTATAACTTTGTGCTCACATAATTTGTTGTTTACTTACTGAGTCAACTTCTTTTCAGAGGACATGAGCAAGCAAACATGTGCAGAGATGAAAATCACTCTATTTTTGTTCCATGAGGAACCTTTCACTACGATGTTAAAGGATTTTGATAAGAATAGTAGAATTTTTGTAGAATCTTGAACCAATAGGTACTCTCTAGGAGCTCTTAGAAAAGCCATCCATATAGTACTACTATCTTCCCTAGTGTCATAGACACACAAATACTCAAGTGTATATGAATCTCTAGATGAGGAAGACAAATACTTGTAAGAGAAGCCTAATAACAACAACATTGTCTCCGTTTGTAATTATTTTCATGAAGCTGGATTCTTCTATAAATGCAATATAAATGTGTTTTTTTGTTAAATGGCGTCGCATTGAGTGAGTATTTAATTTAGATTACTGGAGTTTCATACAGATTTGAGAATTATTGTTGAACTTTATGGATATTTTTATTTGCCTGTAAGATGTTTCAAGTTTCAAGTCTTAATCAGAAATTCAAGCAATATTTTGATTTCAATTTAATCATTAATGGTTATTCTTATTAAAGTGGATCATAACCTTTGTCAAGATGTCCTCATTTGGGGATTCTGAATATATATCATTAACAACGTTTCACAAGTTGAGAAAGCTAAATTCTTGCTTTCCAACATGTTATTGTTTGCATACTATGCCTATACCAAGCTTGACTTAGAGAAATGACAACTTGAGATGAAGGTGTTGATGTATAAGAGTGACTTATTATTGACTCATATTTCATCATACATATATTGTAAAGCCTTTGAGTTTCCACCTTTTTGAGTAGTGGTGATAAGTTTTTGGTATCAAATCTTCTTAAATATCCCTATTCATGAGCTACTGGAAGCTATTTCTTTGGTATTGCTAAAGATGATACCAATAGCTATTACCTTGTGAACTTAACTATTAAATTGTGGATTTGATTTTTACTATGTAGCTCATTTGGATAGAGAAAGTGTAACATAAATTATAGATACATGCATTATTAACATAGAAGATATGTATCAATCGAGTCTATGTAAACTGCTAATTAAGAAACCTTTGGTTGGATACTATAACAATAGGGGTCACATATGGTTTCAAATACCAAAGAAATGGCTTAACCAAAACATTCCCAAGAACACGAGATGGACACAAGGAAGTAAAAATTGGCTCTTTGTTTGGTCAATTTCTAGTGTGAATGTTTAGTGCACAGGATTTGTGAGGCCTTTGACCTGGGGAGTTCACTAAAGTATATGTAACATAGCACACGTGTTCAACATAAGGGATTTTGTATTCTTGTAAAGTTACAGAAACATGTGTAGATAAGGTCTATAAGGGGTACTTTTAATCCATTTTGGTGAACGCACATGATATAGGAAAATTTTACATAGTGAATGTTCCAGATCTTTGAACACATAGAAAAAGGGAACGGGGGGAGGGGGGTGCTCTGATTACATCAAACGCTACACCTCTATCTCATGGCCATGCATTAAAAAAGCTCCTATTTGTCAGTATAAGACCCCAAGGGGGGAGCTCTTGCTCTCTGTACATCTATCTTACATACTTTTCTCATACTTATAACAATAGTGTTACAAAATTTTCTCATGTAAAGACTCCCAGGGCTCTCAACAAGAGTGGCCACAAGGGCGCGCAAAATGGCCATCCAAAAGTCCCGGATGGCCATTTCGCGCGCCCTTGTGGTCACTTTTTTTTTTTTTATAGTGTTGAACTTGTAGATTTTGATACAAAAAAAAACATACCTTGTTTGGATTCTCTAAAAAACAATGTACAAGTTGACAATCTCTTAAAAACTAATGTAAAGCAGACATTTCTTACTTTTTCCTTAACCTGTGGGCTCCAACGAACATTAAAAGCATGGAATCTGAAAATACTCAAAAAACTAATGTTTTTTATTGTGTTAAGGACTGTATTTCCTACATACAATACTTTCTCAAAATCTTGCTCTAACACCTTCAAAGGCCCCATGGGGTGAGCTCTTGCTCTCTGTACATCTAATTTACAGCCTTATCTCATACTTATACACAATAATTTGAAAAGCTTCCAGGGCCTCAACAAGAGTGGCCACAAGGGCGCGCAAACTTAGATGACTATTTTTACTCAGTTAGAAAATGTGAAAACTAAATTTTAAATGTAGGATAGAGATATTATAGTTTTCTTCATTGATTATCATAAAAGCATAGAAAGGGGGGTCATATTCCCTGATATTTATCGTATTTTATAGGAGTTTTATCAAGACTTTTTGCTCGCAGGTGGCATCCCGTTTTTTTTATAGAGAGTGAATCCCCCAAGCTCCGTAATAGCACACACCTCTAATGTTGCTAGAACATACGTCCATTCTAAGGGTTCTAGGGCCTCGTCTGGGAAGGAACATCATATTAGAGAGACTTTAGAGCCAATTTAGGAATCACTAATGTCTTGAAGATTTGGCCGTATGGACAAAACTCAAACTTTTTTTTAAAGACCAAATCCTTTCACAAGATAGTACTCAAAAAGACCTTCCAAACCATGCTCTCAAAACTTTGGCTACGATTTGACCATGTGTTCAAATCTTAAGCTCTTGTTGAAAGTGGGAATTGAGAAATTTCCAAATTCACTAATATGGTGTTAAGGATTCCGGAATGTATTCCTTATCCTCAATAACTCTTTCTAGAATACCCTCTTCCCGCTTTAAGCTTCCACAATGGGATTCCCCACACATCCATAGTTCCTTTGGTTTACCTAATGTAACATTTAATGGCCTAATAACTTGTGTGTAGCGGAAATGAGCATGAACATAGTGGGAATTTCATTAGAATAGATTCCTAATGAGAATTACAAGAGTGCTTGGGTGGAGAGGGCAACAAAAATCATAACACCTAGTTAGATAGCTTCGACAATACTTTCAAAAGAGAGAGAAATTAAGCTAATGACAACAGTTGAGGACCGGATTTGCATGGAGCCGGTCCCCCCTCCAAAAGGCTTTGTATTATGGTTTCTCCCATCAAGAGAGACATTGTACAATACAATTCTTTGTGTTCCTTCAAGACTAGCTAGTGCAATGAAGATGAAAGCTTCATGCACTAAGCAAACACTTAGCAAACAAAACTTGAATTATCCCCGTTCTCAGACCCAAGACCTCACACACCTTCGAAGATGGTGAGAGCTAGCAGGGTATGAGAGTAGATTGAGAGGAAGAAGGAGTATCTTACGAGAAAGATGTACATCTCCTCACATAATCACTCATATTAGCATAGATTTAGCTTACTAATTAGCTTGGTAGAGGAGATGAGCATGCATTGAAGCTTGGATCTTGGTTGGGTTTGCATCCACATGCCAAGAGTGTGTTGATGTAGGCTTCTATCTCACAAGCTTGGAGTAGGTGATGAGCTCTCCATTAAAGCTTGGGAAGAGATAGTCTTCTTTGCTTCACACATAGACTGTGTGTGAGTGTGTGTGTGATAATGCCTTGCAAAAATCAGCCCCCTCTCTCTCTTGGGCGAGCCCTCATTGGCTCTCCCAAAGTCAAGCCAATGACTATGAAGCAGCATAAGTGATAGCCTTCTGACATGTGTCCCCCTTTCCCCTTTTGTGAGAGCTTTAGGTAATTAAATAATTAAACTAAACTCTCATTGGACCCCTTTGCCTCCTGGCCAATAGGAATCAGGCAAGCCATTGGGCTCCTGAATGCTCATTGGACCCCTTGTGAGACTGCCCAATAGTCTTCTAGGAGACTTAATTCTCATTGGTTTCTTTTATTAAATGTTTTTAAATTAATTAAACTAGATTACTCTAGCTTAATTCTCATTGGTCCACTTCAAGGGTCATCCAATAGAAACTGGGCACACCTTGTGGGCATCTGGCCTAGGGAGCTGACATGTGTCCCTCATTCCCTTTGTGTAAAGGGAGCCTGTGTGTGTGTGTGTGTGTGGCTTTCTCTCTCATCCCCTAGAAGAAGGGCTCGCCCCCTCCCATGTAGGGATATGTGTTGACTTGGGAGAGCACACAAAGCATCCAATTCCTCCTAAGCTTTAACCCTTTGAACACAACCTTTGAATTTTGGAACCTTAGCATTTTGAAAGTCTTAATGGGCTGAACCTTAGGGTCTTTTTAGCCCATTGTTGCACATGGCTCTTTTGCAGATGGCCCCCCTTTTGGATCCCTATTTTCCCTCCTTTGGATCCCTACCGTGGCCGGTCTGCTAGCTTAACCAATATTCTAGCTTTTTCTCCCCTGGCACTTCCCCACATTAAATGATCAGTTTAATATGAGAAAATTATTTAGGAGAATTAGATATTGATTATTATGACACCTAACCAGGCTAGAAGCTCAGATCCTACTAATGTAGCAGAATCAAATTCCTCTAGTGAGGTTTGATTTACATCTTTGTAACTATAGTCTTTAAGGTTTATTCGCGTAGTGGTTTCCATGGGCATGAGCTATGTATGATTATAGCCCCAGTATTCAACCATCTTTAATTGTCGCATGAATAGTCATCCAAGTATTATGTTGTAGTTATTCTTCTTGCCAAAATCCACTATTGCAAAATTATGCTCGTACTCAATGCCGCAAGAGGTAAAAACTACCTTTTTTAGGAGCCCTATTGGTCTCTCCATATAACCATCTGCAAGTTGTAACTTCATTCTGGTGGCTCTCAAAGCGGTTTTTCCCCATTTCTTCCATACATCATTGGTTGCAATGGCTGCACTAGCTCCATTGTCAATAATTGCCATGGTTGTGACACCTTCAAACTTGAATTGAAGCGCGGTATTGCCATCTTCTCCTACACAGTATTCTCCTACCTTGTTTAAGGGTACCGGTTGCATGTTTAGTTGAGGCTTCTCTAATTCTCTAATCCCTTCCTGCATCCATGAAGTCGGATCCTTTACCCCAAATTTTTCTAGGCACTTTCCTACTGTAGTCCACATGTGAGGTCTTATCTGGAGAGGCTCGGTGGAGTAATGGTGCAAGCCTCTGGGTAGACAATATGGTTATCAACCCTTGGGAATTGATCACCTTCCTTGTGGAGAGTCTCTATGATGGTACCGCTTTTACATACGACTTTGCTTTATACTCTCCCATATAAGAGGGTAAAGTTCTCAAAGATATAGGTTGACTATCCAAAGATCTCACAAATCCCTTGTCCCCCCCAACGAGTGCATCTTCAGATCTGCTTGAGATCCCGCGTCAAATTCTTCAATATGAGGAAGAAAGACATCTCTTTCCATATTGGTTTGGTTAACCCTTTGGCTCAATTCATTGTCCTCATTAGTTTCTCTTATCTGCTTCCAAAGCTCATTCAAGCCATCGTCCCCTCTATACATTTCTGGTATGATAGGTTGAAAACCTTCAGACTCCTTATCCATAGTATTCATCAGTATCCCAGGTCTTTTGATTGATTTTGTCGGTTCCAGTTCAGTTTTTGGACTAACAGCTATCTTTTCATATTTATGTGTTGGAGAGGTTTTTGGTATTGATACTGGAAGTTCTACCCACTCCTCTGGATTTCTTGTTGTTGGCTCTAGCAAGGCTTGGGCTGTTTGGATCATCTTTTGACACATTTACAGTCTTTGTTTTTCTACCTCTACATAGGGGTATGTCATCTACCTTTGTTCTTGTGTTTGGTTGATTTTAAGCCTTGCTTCATAGGACTTCAAGAGAGCGTCTAGAGGTTTGTTTACTTTCTCAACTAATATAGATCCTCCCGATCTGCACTTTTTGGTTC
This sequence comes from Adiantum capillus-veneris, assembly GCF_014529385.1. Lineage (NCBI taxonomy): Eukaryota > Viridiplantae > Streptophyta > Polypodiopsida > Polypodiales > Pteridaceae > Adiantum > Adiantum capillus-veneris. The sequence goes on from NC_140935.1 coordinate 23,881,297, forward strand.
CCTTTTACTCTCAGGCTTTATGACTTCTAGAGTTTTTGGTTTTTGAAAAGTTTGACTCTCAAGCCTTTCCATGTGTTTCGCTGGCTTTTTCGTTCAATGCTGGGTGCTTTCATTCTTGGTTCTTTGATTATGGGTTCCTTTCTCTCACTTTTTGAGCTTGTGCTCGTGTGATAACATCTATAGGTATCACTGTTTTGTTTTTCGAACCACTGCTCGAAGGGATTGCCTCCAAGATGTTCAAAGTTGTTTTAACCACTTTGTTTGGATTTTTTGGACAATTGGTGATCAAATGATTGATGCCACAGTCTAGACAATACACATTCACTCAGAAAATTTTCGTATGAGGACAGTCTTTCATGAGGTGGTCACCTCCACACTTGTAGCATGGTCCCAATTGTTGTCGTGGTGCTCCTGGAGCTCCCCTCTATTGGTAAGCAGGCCTCGGTCCACCTAAGCCTCCATTGGCTATGAACAACAATGTTCTCTCATCCAAACTATATCTACCTTCTCCTGCAGCATGTGCCATTGTTGGTGGTCCAACATGGCCAATCATGCTCCATGATTCTGACGCTCTCAGTTCTTCAGGTGGTTAATGCGGAAGACAAGCCATATGTCCACTTGGCTCTTCGTAATATATAGGTACATGCACTAAGGCTTGTTCCTCCGGTTCTTCTACAGTGGACGTATACCTCACCTATAGGTCTTGCTCCTGGGAGTGGTGGTTGTTGCCCCAAAAGTGACTGTGGTCTTTTAACCCCTACTGGTCTTGGAAAATTCCCTATTATATATCTAGGCATTGGTGGTACTTGGGGAGGTGCTATCTGTGCTTGTGGAGCATACTGTCATTCTCGTACATAACCCTTATTGTAATAGCACTCTTCACTCATGTGATTTGTCCATTTTTGCTCAATGGCGCACCACTTTGGTTGCTTAGCCTGTGGTTTAGCAAATGGGATAATCCTCTTCAGCAGCTCCTCTATAAGTTTCTCTTGATTTGTTGTTGGCTTACTCCTTTGTTTGTAGATCGCACAATTGTCTACAAGGAATAAAGCCTCCTTGGTTAACTCAGGCTTTTCTTCATATGCAAATCCTTTTGAAGGTCTACATTTCTCAGTCCCTAGATAAATATCAAGGATTGAGTAGGTACTTCTTCCACCGAGCAGAATTTTACATATCGTTTTGACTGTAAGGTTGCTTTCTTGACAGATTCTCCCTCTTTCTACTTGAACTTATGGATTTGTGAGACCATATTTTGGGCTCTCTCTCTTTGAAATAATTCCTCCACAAATTCATCGAATATGGATGGTCTCAAAATCCCGTCTTTCAACAAAATCAAACCATGTTGCTTTCTTGACAGATTCTCCCTCTTTCTACTTGGATTTGTGAGACTGTATTGTGGGCTCTCTCTCTTTGAAAGAATTCCTCCACAATTCATCGAATATGGATGGTCTCAAAATCCCGTCTTGCTCTAAGGTGAGTCCAAATCCAGAAAACTGTGTGTCAAAGTCCTTGACCTCTCCTGCTCGGATCACTCTCAAGAATGCTACTACGTGGTCTCTAGGGTCTCTTTCCCCTAAATATTTCTTGTTAACCCATTTCTAGACTTGAGAGGGTCTAACACGTCTGTTGTCTACCAACCTTACGTAGAATCTCCTCGTCCCTCCTTTTACAAGTCCTCGTTCATGTCTCGATCTGGCGTCAAATGCTTCTTCCAACCCGTATCCTCTATAGGTTCCGCTGTAAATATTCCTCCCGTCTTGATTCTTTCCATATAGGGGAGTCCTATTGTGGTCGGCATCGTCCTCGATTCTTTGTCCTCCTTGGGATAAGAGTAAGAATAAGTGGCATTGGTGATACTATGGGGTTCAAATATGATCTTGCTGTGATAGGGATTTCTCCTCTATAGAATTCTTGTTCCCTTGTCACTGTGGGAGGGAACTAGGATTTCAAGGTTTCAGGGTTTAGGTTCATATATGAAGGAAAATTTGGCAGTTCAACCCCTCTAGTTTGACTAGATGGAAACTTGGCAGTATCCTCCACTTCTTCAAAGGGATTTGTAGACTTGCTAGGGGTAGGGTTTGGGCTTTGATTTGTAACTGGAGTTCTCAAGAGCTCATAAGATCTCTACAAATCTACTCCACATGGTTTGTGCGCGTATGTCGCATGTGTCAATGCAAGGAACTTGCCGATACACCGTGTGCGAGCCACAAATGGCTCCAAGCACACAACAAGCCTAACTAGTAAGCTCAAAGAAGGCAATGGTGTGTCACTCACTGCTCTACGCTTGCTTCGTGGAGGATTCCTTGCCGCGAAGAAGAAGGAGATGCTGCTACGCCGCGCTCAACCACTTCACCGCCGTCATGCCTTCGTAATGCTCGATCGCCCACACAGTCCCTCTCTCTCCCTCTCTCACTCTCTCTCTCTCTCTCTCTCACTCTCTCTCTCTCTCTCTCTCTCACACACACACACACACACACACAAAGAGATGAAGAAGAAGAAGAAGGAGATGGAGCAAGAGCACTCTTCAATTGCACAAATGAGAGAATGAGTGAATTTTAGGTTTAGTTGACTTTTATATGAGCTCGCCTCATTCACACTTGGGCGCCGATGCTTAGCCAACTAATCCCTTGAATGTTCCAGTTAGAGTGCGCCTCTCATCGGCGATCACTCTTACCCTTTTCCTATTGGACCGACAAGCCCGATACCTGGCTCTACCAAATAAATAATACAATGTCCGCCGTAGGTTACAACGTCCGTCGTAGGTAATAGGGTGTCCGTGAGACGTGAGGGTTAACATGCCCCCCTTCCTGATGTAGATTCCATCCTCAGAAGCTATTGAGTTGAAGCTCATTCGTCGATGTGGAAGAGCATTTGAGATGAATGTCCTTAGCCTTCTTCCGTCACTACAAAATCAAACAACATTGGCACAGTAATTGCATTCTCATAAGCAATTAAAAAGCATATGCATTTTTAGGCAGACAAATTGATTGGTAACAAAATTTTAAACCTTTTGTCAGCAATAAACATTGAATAGCAATATAATCAAATGCATAAACAGATGTAAAGGTAAAAAATTAAACAAGTCTGGGGTCGCTAATTTAACGGTCGAAAGGCACTAGAGATCGACTATTAATACCATGGGTAAGCTTCTTAATTTTCTCTAGTCAATTAAGTTGTTTAATCGCGAGAACCAAGTATTTCATGTTCGAGGGCTGACTAGAGGCTATACATAGAAGACCTGTAGTTAAGCTACGATAAAAGGAATTTCTCATGAAATCATCGCCTGATTGATTACCTTTCCTTTGACCCCCCAAAGTCTTTTCACAGTGATTCAATTTTGATGTGTGTGCTTATTTTGTATGCCTTCACTACAAGAGGTTGTGTGCTCTTGTGACGCTATTAGCGACGGAAATACACTGGGTTTTTATAACCCCCGGCGTCGCTAAAACCGTTGCTATGAGCGTCGCTACGAGAGCGTCGCTATAGGCGTCGCTACATGCGTCACTATTAGCGTCGCTATATAGCGACGCTCATAGCGACGGTTATAGCGACGCTCATAGCGACGCTATAGAGCCATAAATAGCGACGGTTATAGCGACGCCCGAGAGAAATTTTTTTTGGTGACAGGGCATTGAATGCCCTGCCATCCATCAACCATATTATACTTGATTCACTTTTTAAAAAAAGTTCAAGGGTAGATAATAGACCCAAAATAGTCACCCACAAGACGCATTGTTTGCAAAATTGACAAGCGTAAAATTGACAATTGTACACATCATAGGCAAAATGAATTGATTGGCAAATGTAATAATGACAATTGGACAACATCATAAGCATAAAGAATTGATTGACAAAATGAATTGCAGTGACAAATGTAATAATATACATGGTTCAAAAAGACGTATAAAATCCGTCTCATGATACATAAGCTATGAGAAACCCTAAACTAATGCTATCTAGCTACGGCTAAACTGACGTCGTCTAGTCAGATGTCTCATCGCGTCCAAGTAGCGTATCTGTCGGATTCTGCAAAAAAAGACAATAAGACAGCTTTCAGTAAGTATAAACATATAACGACATTTATAAAACAATACAAAAAATAGAAAAGAGTAAACCCTAATACTAACCATGCCGCCGCAAGAACTGAGAATGTCCATCAGGGCGTTTAAGCCGTTCCTGCCTGCGTACTCGCGCTCGTACGGTGTGGGATCACGTCCTGTCATCGACCACTGTCAAAACATACAAAGATTTCATTATGTTAGAATTAAAAAACTCATAAACCCTAAACTATCGAACATAAAGAGCAATGCGAAAACACTTACAAAATCGGCCTCAAATGATGCCCATCCACCGCTCCCCAAGTGGTGCGAGCTCCCTGCCTCTACTCGCGCTCTGGCTGCATCCTTTTGTTGCTTCCACTTGTCGGGATTCTCGCGCGTTGCTTTCTTCGCATTCTTCCAATCTTCTTTGGCCAGTCAATCTGGCCTGTTCCACCCATGCTTGATTGCTTTTTGCACTTCGGAACGCTTGTGTTTGCAGTATTCGCGCATTCGAATCTTCATCAGGTCTTCATTGAAGCGCTGATCCCGTGTTGGAACGGGAAACTCATCATGAAGTATGCTGATGACTCTGTTTTTTAAATCACTTGGTACTTCACTCCATTTGTTTAGTATGTAGTGTCTAAACAGCTGAGAGCAAAGACCACGCATGCGCGAGATCACCTTCTTGCCGTCATCATCCATGATGATGCCGCCGCTGAAGTCGACGGAGTAAGGCAAGCCCTCTGGCCGGTGACGCGTGAACCTGGGTGTCCCGACAGGGGTCTCTAGCGGCGTGTCGATGGGGGTACGGACGTCAGGTGTCTCCACCGACGTCTGGGCCCCGAAGCGAGGAGTGTCGAGTGGGGTGGCTCCTGGCGGAGTAGGTAGAGGTGTGTAGCTGCTAGGAACAGTCAGCCGCGCAAAACCTAGTGTAGATGGCGATGATGTGGATGGTGTGGGGTCGGGCAAAGAAGGGGAGGGTAAAGAGCCTCGTCGAACACGAGCGGTGTGGAGGCATCGGCGACGGAATCCCCACAACAACCGCCACCGCCACCACTAGAGTGCCGGTGTCTAGCCGAGTGTGAAGATCGTCTCGTCGACGCCGAAGCTTCGGAGCGCGCCGAATGCTCCGAAAGAGAGGGAGATGCGGATGGAGTAGGAACACGCGATGATGTGCCAAAGCGATGACGCTCCACGTACCACTGTCTCTGTTGCGGTGACAAAGAAGAAAGAAACTCCTCATCATCCATACCTGCATTAAACACACGAATATTTAAACTTAATATTGAATGAATAGAGTAGACAATGACGCAAAGATCATTAAATACAATGACGTAATGACGCATATAAATACAATGACGCAATGAATTGAGTGATAGAAGAGGCAAGTCGAAAACTCGGAATTTTCAATCAAAAGATGTGAGCGCGAGTAGAAAAGAGCGTTATACACCATGGAAAGTACTTAGAGAGCCAGAGCTTTTACAACACGGAGCAAAATTGTTCAAATACAATATTTGTGGCTTTAAGAGATCTCTCTCTCATCCTCGCATAACTCAGCATAACTTCCTATATCTATATAGAGCTCTCCGTTTAAACACATATCCTCTGTTTCATTTTGTAGCTCCTCTGCATGCACCCCATATAGAGTAGTAGCATCTTGATGCTCGTCTGGCACCACCGCAGCGGCTTCTGATTGAGCATCTTCTCTGATCTCCTCCATTGATGCCGTTGTGATTGGCACATGGTAGCCTTCATACGTCCTTGCACTATGAGGGGCTACCTCTATGACGTACCACCAGTTTGATGTAGACTTTGTAGGATGAAATATTACCTGCCAGAGCCACATAACTTACATGAGAGCTTTCAAGCACATAACTTGTAAAAGGGGGATGTTAACTATTTACATACTTACTTGTTCACAATGCTCGGGTAGTACGAAAGTGTCTCTTAGGTCAGTCCATTTCTTAGTAGAATCCACCTCAAGAAAATCAGACTCTCCTCTACGCACAGTAACGTTGCGACCCTCCATGATTATCTTGAACCATTGCACGTCGAACAAGTCGACAAAAAATCCTCTGTAATCGATCCTCAAAATCTCTTGTAGCGTGCCGAAGTAAGTGAGTTCCGCCACCATAGGATCTGCATCAGAGGAACGTCGTCGACTAGACTGTTCAAATTTTGCCATGATTCAACAATCTTGAGTAAAACGCTTTTTGTCGATCCGTTCCACCCTAAAATGTCGACCTTTACACCATGCTGTTGTATATGACTTATACTACAACGAACAAAGATTATGAGTGGCCGTTCAAACGTTTAGAAATAAAGTCACTAGCTAGTCGTACATTGCAAACTTACCTTAGTCGCGCAACCCCGAGAGTACTCCCACTCTTCCTCAGTCACTTCGTCACCGCATTGTTGTGCACTTTTCAATTGGTTGTGCAACCATCTTAAGCTCATGAATGTTGGTAGGCTCTCCAGAACCGTCGGATAGTGCATCGGTGGTCGTCTTCCCCGTCTCCACTCGATTCGTACCCTTTGTCGCTCTTTCTTTGCATCCTCATATTGTGAAATCCACTTTTGCATCACTGGATTGTGAAGCATGCAAAATTGGTTGATTTTAGCCTCTAGATCTTCCGTCATCTTCTTCTCAATTGCACATGAAAATCCCAGATATGCGCTCATCATCTATGGTTCGCCATAGCGTGTCCCGGGCTTTATCAAATCCGTCTAGCCATTCTCCAATGTACACTAGGGACTCTGATACCAACCAACCTTCTGCCATGCTACCCTCCGGACATGCAGGAATTCGTAGCACACCATTCGAAGATTTATTCTCCTCATGCCATGATGCTAGGGCGGCCATGGACTTACATTCGAAGAAATGCTTGATGTGAGGAAGCAGAGGAAAATGTCGCAAAACCTTTTGTGGAATTTTTGTCCCGTGGAGATCTACTCGATATCTTTCAGAATCACATTTCGGACACTTCTCCATGTCTATGTATTCCCCTCTGAAAAGAATGCAGTCATTAGGACAAGCGTGGATAGAATTGTAATCCATCCCCAAGTTTCGCAAAATCTTTCTTGCTTCATCTCGGGAATCTGGCATCACATTGTCAGCTGGTAGTATGTGCTCTTTAAGCAATCTACACAACATAAAAATACGATACAGTCGTGTAAAAATCTATCAGATCATTATACATTTAGAGTTTTATTAAAGTAAACTAATTGTAATACATCACCTGAAAAGCGCTGTGACGCTAGTGTCCCTCCATCCAAACTTTGCCTGCATGTTGAGAAGAACCAGGAGTGCTTTCAATCTAGACATACGTGCTCCATTATACAATGGCGTATCGGCTTCACTTTTCATATCATCATAGATAAGCCTTTCTGAATCCATGATCGTCTCGATCATTTCATCAATCTCGGGCTCAAACATTGCCTCTTTGGGAATGTGCTCTGCATGATCATCCCCCGAGCTGTCAGAGGCTACATCTTGTGGCCTCACATATGCTGCTTGACCAAAGCGCCTGCGAACACGTCTATTGGGTTGCAAGATTGCTGCTTGTTGGCCAGCGTCAGAGTCCGACGAGTTATAATTAGCAACAACTCGATCTATAATAGATGGATCAAACTCGCCAAATTCGCGAACGTGCTGCAAAGAAACACGTCTTGTCCGTCGCACAGCATGCTTGCATTGATTACAAGGACATAAGACCCTCGTTGAGAGATAGGTGTTTCGGTTGGACGGTCCCACATCCTCGTCACTACTCATAATGAGGATAAAGATCTTATAACCTGGACAACAAATTTAATATTCTATTGGCATTCTTCGTCTTATCTCTCTCTCTCTCTCTCACTCTCTCTCTACCTCACATTCTCTAGTCATGTCCAATCCCCGCACACCTCGGTCTAGAGGTGCACGGAGATCAGAACCACCGGGTTATAATCTCGTCTTTATTGGTCAATACCTATATTTGTGGGTACAAGAAATCTACAGACCCACGTCTACATGATATTGCATGTAGTGGACAAAACCCCTTTGCTTCTTCTCTAGCTGTAGCACTTCACAGCATCTTAACATCTTTTCACAGTAGTTCTTTTCACTGTTCGTCTAACTCTAAACCCTAAACCGTAAGTAATTCTTGCGTGGACTCGATCTAACGTAAATAAGCGTAAATCTAAATAAACGTAAATCTAACTAAAAATAAACCTAAATCTAATTTAACGTAAGTCTACATCTAACCTAATCTTTAACGTCTTTTGGGATAGTTTCGTACGACGTTAAAACTCTCTTCTTCTTGTGTGTGTGTGTGTGTGTGTGTGTGTGTGTGTGTGTGTGTGTGTGTGGGTAAACCTAAATAAACCTAAGTCTAATCTAATATAACATAAATCTAAATCTAACGTAAATTATGTTATATTAAAAACAAAGAACTAAACTAACAGGGATTATAAGAACTTTAAAACTGATTTAACACATAATTTTTCACATAACTCGGTAAGAGTTGGCATTCTCATCACTAAAGATGTGAGAGTTAACTTCCGGCGGTGACGCTGCCTCATCTCCATCCACATCTGACGACAGCAATTGGCCCTTTGGACCGTTCTTGCTCTTGTTACTAACTTTGAAGTTGCTGTTGAATGACTAGAGGTTGTCTAGATGGTCATTGTCGGGGATGTAGTGACTCTTGCCGCCCTGAAGATCCACCTTCTTCCCTATCTTCTGAAGACATTTCACTAGTACTTTTGGATCGACGGACCCACCATGAGTGAAGGCAGCAATACCCTATATTCCATTGAGGGCTTTCTTCACCCGCTTCATGCAGGTATCGTAGTCTATGGAGACCTAAATCTAATCTAATATAACGAGAATCTAAATCTAGCATAAATAAACGTAAATCTAACTAAAAATAAACCTAAATCTAATCTAATTTAACTTAAATAAACCTAAATCTAATTTAACGTAAGTCTACATCTAACCTAATCTTTAACGTCTTTTAGGATAGTTTCCTACGACGTTATAACTCTCTTCTTCTTGTGTGTGTGCGCGTGTGTGGATGTGTGTGCCAATAAAAAGAGATAAATGGTATAACCTTTCTATCACCCATGCCAAGTATGATAGATTGGTTATGCCATTTCCCTCTTGAATAATAGGTCTTGAGTTCAACTCCTCGTCGGCTAGATCTTTAGGTCTTTTAATTTTAATTAGTTTCCTACGACGTTAAATTAGTTTCTCTCTCTTTCTCTCTCAATGTGTGTGCGTTTTTTTATTTATGCATGTTTTCTCTCTCTTTTCCTCTCTCAATGTTCGGTTTTTTGTTTATGCATGTTCTCTCTCTCTTTTCCTCTCTCAATGTGTGCGTTTTTTGTTTATGCATGCTCTCTCTCTCTTTTCCTCTCTCAATGTGTGTGTGCATTCTTTGTTTATGCATGTGTGTGTGCGTTTTTGTTTATGTTTGTACTCTTTCTCTCTCTCTCTCTCTCTCTCTCTCTCTCAAAAACACTATGTGTGTGTGTGTGTGTGTGTGAGAGAGAGAGAGAGAGGGAGAGAGAAAGAGGGGAAGGGAACATGAGAGTGAGGAGAGGGAAGGAGCATACTTGGCTCTCCTTCCTCTCCTCGTGTGTGTGTGTGTGTGTGTGTGGAGAAGAAAGAGAGAGAGAGAGAGAGAGGGAGAGCGTTACCTGCTCCTTGCTTGAGGACGCCGAAAAACTCAGATCTGAGATCTGAGTTTTTGGGTGCTCTCTGTTATTTTTTTTAGCCCAGCCGGCGTCGCTATGAGCGTCGCTAATTTGCGACGCTCATAGCGACGCCGGGAATTTTTTTTTTGAGCGTCGCTGTGTGAGCGTCGCTAATATGAATAGCCTCTTGTAGTGCTTGGGTTTTTTGCTTTTCAAGGAAAAGCGCCCACACTGGGAACCTCTAGGGCTCTGGTACCATAGGCGATACATGTGAGTGAAGTACCAAATCAAGCTAAGATTTCTCTTCCAGCGTAAGATTTTACAATGCGGCACTTTGATTTTTTGTTTGTTCATTTTCAACATTTTAATTTTGTAACTTTGGGGGGTCATATAACATTGATACACCTCCCCAGGCTCATCACACAAGTAAACTCCCTTTATAATACTTAAGCTAAAGATCAATAGGGTCTAAGCCCACTAGAAAGCCCTATTACATTTCACACAATGCTGCCTAAATCGGATTAAGAACCTAAGTAACCATTGATTATTAGGAAGGCATTCCCCACGGTATTAAGAGAAGATCTCTAACACCTAGCTTGGTCAAACTAGCTTAGACGGACTGCTTGATTTTTAAATCTAAACAAGTGATTATGACAAAAAATTACATTGAATTTAATGTTTGATACTAAGCAAATGCGCTGAATATTATGCTACCAATCACAATCAAAGCAGACAAACATGGATGCAAAAAAGATAAGGGGTAATGCTAATGGACAAGAAACACCTGCTTGTGTTGATGGTCGCGCTTGATTTGAAGAGTGAGTCGAGATAAAGATTTTATGAAGGTCCAAACCCTAACAACAGCAACACGCTCCTGTACACACTAGGAAACACAAGGAATACCTCTAGGAGGCACATCAGTGGGAAAAAAGAACTTTGCTAATCACTCAACTCTAAAACAGAAACACTCCTATTGTATTAATCGTACCTACCCGCCATCGAGTGATGAGGATCAAAGGTGTTTTATGGTATAGGTTTCTGTTTCAGTGTACCGGATGCGAATGTGTACGTCTAAGTCAATGTTTTGACTTTTATTGTGCATACTCGTTTGCTAATTGCTCTTGCTCTCTCTCTCTCTCTCTCTCTCTCTCTCTCTCTATATATATATATATATATATATATATATATATATATATATATATATATATATATGTGTGTGTGTGAGTATAAGGCTTTATATATATACATTCCCTAAGATTGGTGATTGAGAGGTCAGGGAGGAAGGTTGAGAGGGAAGCAAGTGAATGATGATTGTCAGCAAACACTCCCCCCTTCCTTGGGTAGATCATATCGTTTGAAATGTGCTCGTCACCCTTTGAAACCAATTGTTCCAGTCGATAATAGGTGAGTATTTTTGCCAGTAGTTTTCTATTACCTTAGGTGTCTCATCGAGTTGCAAGGGTGGTAAGGTACTCTCCCAGGATCGAACTTAAAGTGGTTCATCAGGTGATTCTTGAACACTGAGAGGTGTGGAATCCTTTGTAGCTTAATGGAGGTCCACTATTGTAGGTGGAGACTCTGCAGAAGCTTTTACCTCTATGGATGCATTACATAAGGAGCTAGAAGCTTCATGGGACCCCCCCCTTCCTGAGCTAGGTGGAACAAATTGTTCTTTCTTTGGTACCCAAACTAGCTCTGGAGCGGGCGTGTAGCATTCTGTGAATTCTGTCTTTCCACGATTGTCGATTTTTTTTGGAGCTACAGGATTGGGCTCACATGGGTCAGGTGACACGTAAGAACACAATCTACGTTTTGGCACCCAGATTTGATCATTTCCTTGATAGTAGCCTTGTGCTTCCAATAGTTTTTTAGGAATCCATCGCAATATTTTTTTACTTTTCTTTGAGCGAGTGGGACGTTTCTTACAAGGCTTCTGTTTTTTAGCATCAGCCATGGTCGCTAAAGAAGCTTTAGGGACCCACTTGTATGTTTTCTTCGTTATATTAGGATGAGTCTTGCCAGAAGCTATATGCATTGCTTGCAGCATATTTAAAGGTACGGGCATTTCATCCCCCTCAGGTGTTACCCAGGTCGTCCCCCTATTTCCCCAAGTGTCTATGGTTGCTGCTAGGTGGACCCAATCCACATTGTCAGACTCAGTCATTCCAGGTAGTACATCCATATAAGGAGAATCTTCCCCAACATCAGTGTCCGGTTTACACGTGTAACAATACTGCAATGGGGCCGAGTGAACTGTGGTGTCAGATCTATGATCAATTATAAACCTGTTTCCTAGAGGATGTGCTCGACCAGTCACAAGATCCACTCGAATGACAGAATCTTGGAACTGCAAGTAGACATGGTTTTTAGACCAGTCATGCACCATTTTTGCTTCCCTCATGAAAGGAGGTCCTAAGATCATCTCCGATGCCATAGTGTGCTTGGAGAAATCCATAACAATGAAGGTAACTCTTATTTTATGTCCAAAGACCTTGATCTTGAGATCTTCTAGCATCCCAATAGGTTTAACAATAGACCCATTAGCCATCTTCACTACTATGGTTGTGGTCGCAAGGTGAGGTCTTCCCATAGTTTCCCAGCAATTTTTAGTCACAATGCTAACCCCAGCGCCACCATCAAGGATTCCCTTCACAGTTAATCCCTTAGTAGTGATTGGTATGGTCGCATTGGATTCATCACCCTCAAAGTATTGCCCCAACTTGTTAATGGGTATTTCTATAACAAGGTTCTTATCTAGGTTGGGTTGTGGATCTAAGTGTTCCTCCTCTATTGGCATCTCCCCAGCTCCATCCATCTGTGAAAATTGTGGTAGCCCAAACTTTAGTTCTCCATTGAGGAAGGCTCGAAGAGCTGAGATTAGCTCGGGGTCTTTATATAGTTTGGACATGATGGTGGTTCTAACTTCTGAAGACATGAAATCCATCAATTTGGCAATGTTTAATGGCACCTTTTGGCATTGATCCCCTTGACGTGGGGAAGATGGGATCTCCATTTCTTCGATACGATCAGGTAGTCCCTCTGTAAACATTCTTTCCATCAAGAAGTGAGTACGCCCACTTTCCCATGACTTTAAGTGACTTTCTTCTTGGATGACACTAGGTATGTCCAAGGGTCTATGGACTTGATGAGGTTGTTGTTGCGTAGGGAATACGGTGTCTGTAATCTGGATCTTCCTAAGTGCTGGTTCTAGATCCCTTTGGGTATCTTCTACTAAACTCCTTAATTGCTTGACTCGCTCAATCTCCTCTGTAGGGTTTGGGTAAGTTCCTATCTTCTTTTTGGATCCTGGCCATTGTGGCTCATGAAGATCTTCCTTGTTGGTTTCTATGTTAATGGTCATTTTGGTCTCCATGGTTTCACCTGAATCAGAATCTTCTTCAGCGTCGTTCATATATACGGGGTCATCACCAGTCCCTATGTTGGTCTTTGAACTAGGGTTTGACTTCGCTGCTTTTTGCGATCTCTTTCTTCGTGTTTTCTTCTTTTTCTGAGATTGGGCAATTGATGCCGTGCCTCTTTCCTCAAGAATATAATTTTGTTTTTGGAGCATCGATCGTGTGAGTGCCTTCACTGGTACTATGTTTATAGTTGGTGGTGTCCCATCAACAATCTCTATTAAGTTCAATGGTGTGATTTTCGGTGCGTTTGGATTGTTAGGACACTGTGCGATCAAATGATCTATGCCACAACGATTACAAGTGAGTATTGGCATTGCCAATGCACTCCCTTGAGTTGTTTGCATTAGTGCAGCATTCTTTTGCATTCTAATGGGGCACTCAGCTACTCGATGTGGTCCACCACATTCGTAGCACTGAAGAGGTGGTCTCCTAGCAAAACTATTAATGTTTTGGTCTCTTGCTGCTAGCGCAGTAGCTTGATATACCGGTTTGATTTGTCCCCAATGGTCTTCCATATAGTGCATGGGACACTCCTCAAGCATGTCGACTCCATAGGTGATACTAGAGTCTATGTCCTCTTCGCAATCTACATAAGTACTAGATGACTCGCAACCTATTTGGTTCATAGGTGTAACTCTTGGATGAGGGGGTTGCGGTCCTAGCACTGGAGGTGGCAATGGTGTGGTTTGGACCACATTTTGGGTTCTAGGGACCATGTGTTGTGATGGCAATTGTTGCTCCATGGGTGGGGTAGGCATCAATGCAGGAACTTGAGGTGAGTCTACCCAAGCTATGGGCGGTCTATTTTCCATGATGCGTTTAAGCATTAGGCAATCCTTCGCTTGATGGCCATACCTACCACACGCGTTACAAGTCCCGTTAAACTTTACTCTGAAAGTAGGGCATTCACTCGTAGTATGTGGGCCCAAGCAAATTGAGCACCATTTTTGCTCCCTTCTTGGATACATATGAGTGTTTTGTGGAGCACGATTACCCCTAAGGCTTTTTTGGATGGCCTTGGTGAGATCTGCTAAAGTCATCTCAGATATCTTTGGCTCCTTAGCAATAGGCTTTAGGGTCATTGGCTGATGCCCTGATGCTTGTGAGCTAATAGATTTAGACTCAACAAACACTCTTTATCCTTGAATCATTAAATTATCCTCCAATTGGATCACATTGGTGGTGACTGCTTCCCAAGTGGTGATACATCTAATGACTAGGCCATTGTAGATATCCTCATGTCGTAATCCCCTGATGAATCTATCAAAAAATTGGTTATTGTTGAAGCGCTCATTTGGATTACAACGAGAATTCAAATGCTTCAAGCGACTTATAAAGTCTCTCACCGACTCTCCTTCCTCTCGCTGGGCTTTCTGGAGCTGAGAGGCTACACCCCAAAGCACTCCCTCTCGTATGTATTCTTTTAGGAACAGTCTCCTAAGAGTAGGGTAAATCGTTTTTTCTTCCACCCTTAGGGTTCTATACCAATCCTCAGCCTTTCCACTTAAGGTTAGGCTTAAAGCATTGCTCTTATGTAGGTCATTGTGTTCTCCTAAAGAATCGCATATTTGTTCAAACACTTCGATATGCTTTCGCACATCCCTGTCTCCACTAAATTTTTGTGTAAGCTTGGCTATTTGTACTGCCTTACTTCTAGGCTCTCTATCAGGCGTGTTACGCATATTCTCAGCAATAGATCGACCTATAGCTTGAGCAAATGTTGACAAGTCACCTAAGTGAGCAGGTACCGTGGGTGAAGGCGCTCCAGAGACTACATGTGGAGTAGGTATTGGCATTGGGCTTGGCGCATAGGAAGCCCTTGGGTTCCACATTGGGTATGATGTGCCATGTGGTGGTCCATAGTTCATATGAGTGGCCCTAGGCATAGTAGACATCGGATGTGACATGCTAATGCTAGCCGGTATAGTCCCATGGGAATAAGAACTTGTGTATTGTGGTTGTGGAGCATATGTAGTTGAAACAATGGGAGGGGTAGGGACTACATGAGTACGTGGACCCATAGGTGCATACGGTTGGTTCGCACTTGTAGGTACTATTGCAGGCATTGAGCTACCATGTAGCGATGCTTTACTAACAAACTAGGTCCATGGTGTGTTTCTTGGCATGCCCATCATTGGGGTAGGCATGGTATCCGTGGTGTCATCCAGGGAAAGATGAGCTAGACTTGGAAAAGTAAAGCTATCACTTGTGGGCTCAGATCGCATTGAGACCCCTGGAGAAACAACATATGGGGGATCGATGGGACTCACTGGGGGAGTCTCCATTTGTGATAGAGTGGGTTGTTTCCCTTTGCCCGTGTCTAAAAATCGCATAGGACCCGTCGAAGGTATGTTTATTCCTCGATTTTGCCTCTCAGACTGGATAATCCTATGGATGACATTGCAGATCATGTGTTGTTGTTCCTCCAGACTAGTGGCACTAGATGTGGATTGTACAACTTCTAACCAACCCACATGGTATGTGTAGCCCATGTATAGGTCGGTCAAAGTCTCCGTGTGTAGGTCATATTCCCAATTTTCATTGAGAAATACCCCGTCCAAACTTGGTGTACTAGATCTAGGGTTGCCGTGAGGTGGATGCAATGTTGCTTCCCGTGTTTTGACTTTTAGTCACCGCTACCTTAGAGGCGACTTTGGAAGGTGGTATCTCGGTAGGGCCCTCATTAAATGAGGTAGGTAGAATGTCCACGTGGACACTCTGAGGGAGTGTGGGGTCTACAGGAGATGTGAATGGTGATTCTACTTCCCCACCCCCTTCGTTTACTTCACTAGCCGTAGGTTCAGAGCGCGTAGCTCTACTAAAAGTTTCCATCAAACGGCTAAAAACACTAGTTCCAGGTTGTTGGACCCAGCTAGGTACGGTTTCATTTGTGCCCCCGGGGCTTTGTGTAAGATGATCTTCCATAATATCGAAGTCAGAGGAAGAGTCGCTAGCCGCTATATTTGGGTCTTGGGTTGCACTACCTTGGGTCCCCGCCGAGGGCGTAGACCCTAGCATGGAAGGATAGTGAGTACCCCCGTAAATCGAAGCACTAGCTAGTTGTTTGGACTCTAGCACACGACCAGAGCGTAGGGGGTAAATTGATGCACGAACTGAAAAGTGGATTTTGTCATAACTACTTACTCTCTTTGTTTGGTGATACATGTGCTTTGGGTGTCCTACAAGTGTCGGCAAGTACCCTCAAAGGTTACTTGCTTTGTTTTGTGGGTGTTTTGCACCCCGTTTTCTACTTGATTTTTTCTTGTTTTTGATGTTTTTTTATTTTTATTTTTTAAATGTTTGATTTTTTTTTATTGAAGTGTGTGATAGCTCGAAACGAGCGTATCACTTAAAGGGTCGCTGTGTGCTTTACAGCACAATTTTCGGGCATCTGACGTTCGTTGGTCCTCAAAAAATCAATTTTTAGCTACGTGTGAAGCTAAAATTCATTTTTTTAAAAGGCGACTGAGGCCGAGGCCTGAGCGTGAGCTTGGGCTTGGGTCTGGGCTTGGGTCTGGGCTTGGGTCTGGGAGATATTCCCGATCCCAGTCCTACCTTTAATTTTTAAAAATTTTTTTTTAAAAAAAAAGGATAAGGCCGTCGCGGCCTGCGCGAGAGCACACACACTCTCTCTACCTACTTCTAACTAATACACCTACTCTTACACACTAACACACTCTATTAACTCTCACTAATCTACTTCCTACTTACTGTACACAGAAAACTAACCACCTTAATACACAGAGAATGAACACAGAACCTTTGAAATCTCTATTAACAAAGAAAACTAACTACCTTAATACACAGAGAATAAACATAGAACCTTTGAAAACTCCATTAACAAAAAAAACTACACAGTATAACACCAAATCCCTCTTCTCAACACACACACACTCCTTCCTTACCTTTCCTACAATAGAAATTGCACCACGGAGAAGCACAGAGTGCTACTCGAGCTTCATGTATGGCACTCCCCGGCAACGGCGCCAAAAATGTGCGCGTATGTCGCACGTGTCAATGCAAGAAACTTGCCGATACACCGTGTGCGAGCCACAAATGGCTCCAAGCACACAACAAGCCTAAACTAGTAAGCTCAAAGAAGGCGATGGTGTGTCACTCACCGCTCTACGCTTGCTTCGTGGAGGATTCCTCGTCGCGAAGAAGAAGGAGACACCGCTACGCCGCGCTTAACCGCTTCACCGCCGTCGTGCCTTCGTAATGCTCGATCGTCCACACACTCCCTCTCTCTCCCTCTCTCACTCTCTCTCTCTCTCACACACACAAAGAGATGAAGAAGAAGAAGAAGGAGATGGAGCAAGAGCACTCTTCAATTGCACAAATGAGAGAATGAGTGAATTTTAGGTTTAGTTGACTTTTATATGAACTCGCCCCATTCACACTTGGGCGCCCATGCTTAGCCAACTAATCCCTTGAATGTTCGAGTTAGAGTGAGCCTCTCATCGACGATCACTCTTACCCTTTTCCTATTAGACCGACAAGCCCGGTACCTGGCTTGTTGGGATTAAAGCCCAAGTGGCCTCTTATGCGGATATGGCCGGCCGCCCGCCTAACTCACTTACCTCTAACTCTTTGTATATACTCACATATACTTTGTGAATACTAAGGAATTGGGAGATAACCCTTCTAACAGTTCTCTGCGTACTGTACTGTGTAAGCTCACTGTGTGTGTGTGTGTGTGTGAGAGAGAGTCGACCCACGCTCCGCTCCGTGACTTCAATTGGTATCAGAGCCTTGGTTAAGTGCGGTTTTGCGCAATCGCGCGCGCGCGCACTTTTTCGGCAGATTCTGGATCCGGAGTTCGAAAATTCACACTCGGCGTTCCGGGAGCGTTTTCAATCAGGCGACCTGAGGTTTTACCCCCCTTTCGAAGCCGTTTATGCCCTCAAAATTTCGTTCTGAGCACTACAGCAGAAGATAGATTTCAGCCGCAAAGAAATCCGTCTTGTGTAGATTGGCAAGCAGGAGGTGGTCGACATCAATATCGGCATCGACATACATCACTTATTAGTCTTCAGAGCATCATCTATAGACCAGGTACACATATATATCATCAGATATATATATTGCAGTCTGCATTGCTACTTCTTGTGCTTGCCAGGTTCCAGGGGAGGTGTGGCCATACGCGGCTTGACACCACTGGCATGTATTGCAGATTGATGTACTGTGATTGTGGGTCTGCTAGTTGTGAGTCATGCTAGCAGACAGACCGCCGCAGTGGTCATAGGACAGTGATTGGTCTATTATAGGATGTATGCTAGTTCTGGGCAGTTTGCTGAGCCATCTGAGAGGGTCGTGTGTGAGGTTTTTTGAAGCCAAGCACTGGGGGCTGGGTTACCCAGTGTGAGGTGGATTAGGTTGCTGGAGTTCCCCTCTACATGCATCCTCTTTGGCGACTTTTATCCCTTAGGATGTATGACTTTGTGTAGACACTGGATTGCATCTTATGCGTCAGGCCGTTGAGGCATTGATCAGGGTTCAGTCTTGAGACAGATACAGGTTCTGTCATCGCCCAGAGAGGAGACAGTGTATGCTTATAGGACAGCATATTACATAGATTTTTTAGATTTGTCATTGGTCAGCTATTTATGATTGTTTTTTGAGCTATCTTTTGGTTCCCAGAGGTCGGTTTACAAGGGAGACTCTGTCAAAAATTTTCAAAATACTGACAGTTCCTGAGGAGAGGTGTTCAGCTTGTTGATTACAGCTTGTTTACTGTGTACAGAGGCCAGTTTACAGGGGAAACTCTGCCGGATTTTTCTCAAGAGTAAAAAGTTTGGCAGATATGGCATCTTCTCAAAGTGAGACTCTTTACAACATAAAGAAGCTGGATGGCACAAACTTTCCATTCTGGAAGAAGCAGATTTGACAGGTTTTGGTGCAGAAAAAACAAGTGAAGCCACTGAAGCTCAAAGGGGAGAGACCAGAAGGTATGGCTGAAGATGAGTGGGAAGAGCTTGACGAGTTAGCTTGTTCCACAATCATGCTGACACTGGCAGAAAATGTTTACTTCAACGTAGCAGAAGAGACTACAGCGTATGGCGTATGGCAAAAGCTATGTGGTATGTACGAGAAACAAAGTGCTGCTTCTCAGATTTATTGGCTCAAGAAATTGGTGGATTTGAAGATGAAGCAAGGGACAGCCATGTCAAATCATCTGAATGAATTTCACACAATTTTCAGCCAGTTAACAGCACAAGAGATAGTCTTTCCAGATTCAGTGAAGGCTATGTTTCTCTTAATCACTTTGCTAGACAGTTGGGATACTTTTCGTACAGCGTTAAGTAATTCTGTCGCGCCAGAAGGTCTTACAAGTGCCAATGTAGAAGGCAGCTTGCTCACAGAGGAAGTGAACAGGAAGAACATTGACAAAGGCAAAGGCAATAGTGCTTTGGTCGTTCGAGGGAGACAACAGTTTAAAGAGAAGAAGGATAAGAAGGCACAAAACCGAAGTAAGTCTCGTGATTCGAAGTCAAAGGATGACATAGAATGCTACCATTGTGGCAAGAAGGGTCACATGAAGCGAGACTGTACGAAGTGGAAACAAGAAAAAGGAAAAACAAAGAGTTCTGAGCAAGATGAAAAGAAGAGTTCAGTGAAGATTGAAGAGGTGAATGTCACAGGATCTGGTTCAGACAGTGATTCTGGTATAGCAGCTGGTGACATCTTCCTTACAAGCAATCTTGATTCTGTTTTCTTGACTGCAGAGGATGGACATGCTATGAGTGATTGGATTATCGACTCAGGGGCATCTTTACATGTTTCTCCACACAAAGAGTGGTTTACATCATATGTGGCTACTAAAGATTATGTCAGACTTGGCAATGAGCAGGTTTGTGACATACTTGGAGTGGGAGATGTGCAGTTGAAGTTTTAGAATGGCTCTTCTTTATGGCTCAAGAATGTCAGACATGTTCCAGCAATCCGAAAGAGCTTGATTAGTACAGGGAAGTTGGATGATGCGGGTTATGTGACAGTTTTTGGGAATAGCGCTTGGAAGATCTCCAAAGGTTCGATGACTGTAGCACATGGCAGCAAGTCAGGAACTCTGTACACTTTACATGTTTCAGAGGTTAAAAACCATGTAATTAATGTGATTGAGCAGCCAAGTGTGTCACTGTGGCATCGTAGGTTGGGACATATGTCAAAAAGAGGAATGGAAATACTTTCTCATTATGGTTATTTGCCTGGCTTTTCATTTCAAGATTTCGAGTTTTGTGAGCATTGTGTTTATGGTAAGCAAACACAGGAACCGCACAGATCAAAGAGGAATCGTAGGGACGAACGGTTAGCTCTTGTACACAGTGATCTATGCGGACCAATGCCTAGTTTGTCACTAGGGGGAGCAGCGTACTTTTGTACATTCATAGATGAATATTCTCGCAAAGTATGGGTTTACTTCTTGAAGCACAAGGATGAGGTGCTCAAGGTCTTTAAGACATTCTTGCAGCTGGTGGAGAATCAGAGTGGTCAGAAGCTGAAGTGCTTGAGAACTGACAATGGTGGAGAGTACGTTTCCAAAGCTTTTCAAGACTTTTGTGAAGCAAAAGGGATTAAGCGGGAACTTACTGCACCATATAATCCTTCACAGAATGGGGTTGCAGAACGTATGAATAGGACCATACAAGAGAAGGTCAGAAGCATGTTGTCAAATGTTGAGTTGCCTGATGGATTTTGGGCGGAAGCAGTGGCTACAGCAGTCCATTTGATCAACAGGTCTCCTAGTAGGGTTCTGGATAAGAGTGCAGTGGCCGAGATGCTATGGACAGGCAAGGCACCTTCGTATAAGCATCTCAGAGTCTTTGGTTGTGAAGCTTATAGCCATATTCCTAAGGAGTTCAGAAATAAGTTAGAACCAAAGAGCAAGAAGTGTATATTTCTTGGCTACGGAGAATCGGGCGAGATGGGTTACCGGCTTTGGGATCCTGAGTCCAGAAAGCTTATTCGTAGCAATGATGTGCATTTCAATGAAGCCAAGTTTCACGCTAAGCCAGAGAAGACAGAGGAGATCAGAAGAGTTGTCTTCAGGGAAGATGGACCTAGTGCTAGCACATCAAGACAGCATGGTCAGGCTCAGGAATAGCCTATAGTGGCTAGAGAGGCAGAATCAGTTGTGGTGAGACGTTCTGAGCGTTTCTTCAAACCACCTGATCGTTATGTGCCATCTCTAAATTATGTCATGCTCACAGATTGCGGAGAACCATCTTGTTACAAGGAAGCATTACAAGTGGTTGACTCGAAAAAATGGCAGTTGGCCATGCAGTCAGAGATGACAGCTCTGCATAAAAACCAGACATGGAAGTTGGTTAAATTACCACAGGGCAAAAAGGCTCTACCTTGTAAATGGGTTTACAGGTATAAGATCACCGCTCATGATAGTCAGCCAAAGTACAAAGCAAGTCTTGTTGCCAAGGGCTTTAAGCAAGAACAAGGCATTGACTTTGATGAAGTCTTCTCTCCAGTGGTCAAGATGACTACATTGAGATGCTTTCTTGCATTGGTTGCTATATTGGATTTGGTGTTGCACCGAATGGATGTCAAGACAGCGTTCTTGCATGGTGATTTAGATGTGGAAATTTACATGCAGCAGCCAGAAGGGTTTGTTGAGAAAGGCATGGAACATTTGGTATGCCAGTTGTTAAAGAGTCTTTATGGCTTAAAACAATCACCGAGGGCATGGTACCATAAGTTCCACCAGTTTATGCTTTCTCAAGGCTACAAACGTAGTGAGTTCGATCATTGTCTCTATACAAAGAAGGCTAAGGATGGCAGTTGGCTGATCCTTATTTTGTATGTGGATGACATGTTGATTGCTGGCAAACACTTGGAAGAAATTTCAGCTTTGAAGTCAAAGATGGCAAAATCGTTTGACATGAAAGACATGGGTGAGGCAAGTCATATACTTGGTATGCGCATTGAGAGAGACAGATCAAAGAAGTTGATTTCATTATCTCAAACAGAGTATATTGACAAGGTTTTGCAACGTTTCAATATGGAGAAGGGAAAGGCATTGAGTGTTCCATTGCCACCTGTGCGCTCCTTGTCGCACTGTTGAAGCAAGGGACTTGCCAATACACCGTATGCGAGCCACAAACGGCTCCAAGCACACAACAAGCCTAAACTAGCAAGCTCAAGAAAACAAAGGGTGTGTCACTCACCGCTCTACGCTCGCCTTCGTGGTGGATTCCTCGCCGCGATGAAGAAGAAGCTGCAGTCGTGCCGCGCTCAACCGCTTCGCCGCCGTCGTGCCTTCGTAATGCTCGATTGCACACACACTCTCCCTCTCTCTCTCTCTCTCTCTCTCACACACACACACACACAAGGAGGTGAAGAAGAAGAAGATGGAGATGGAGCAAGAGCACTCTTCTATTGCACAAATGAGAGAATGAGTAAAAATTAGGTTTAGTTGGCTTTTATAGGAGCTCACCCCATTCACACTTGGGCGCCCATGCTTAACCAACTAATCCCTTGAATGTCCAAGTTAAAGTGCGCCTCTCATCGGCGATCACTCTTACCCTTTTCCTATTGGTCCGACAAGCCCGGTACCTGACTCTAAATAATACATAATACACGTCCGTCGTAGGTGATAGGGTGTCCGTGTGCCGTGAGGGTTAACATGCCCCCCTTCCTGATGTAGATTCCGTCCTCGGAAGCTATTGAGTTGAAGCTGGTTCGTCGAGGTGGAAGAGCATTTGAGATGAATGTCCTTAGCCTTCTTCAGTCACTGCAAAATCAAACAACATTGGCACAGTAATTGCATTCTCTTAAAAAGCATATGCAGTTTTAGGTAGACAAATTGATTGGTCAAAGAATTTCAAACAATTTGATAGCAATGAACATTAAATTGCAATGTAATCAAATGCATAAACAGATGTAAAGGTAAAAAATTAAACAAGTCTGGGGTCGCTAATTTGGCGGTCGAAAGGCACTAGAGATCAAGTATTAATACCATGGGTAAGCTTCTTAATTTTCTGTGGTCAATTAAGTTGTTTAATCGCGAGAGCCAAGTATTGATGTATGAGGGCTGACTAGAGGCTATATCTAGAAAACCTTGTAGTTAAGCTACCATAAAAGGAATTTCTCATGAAATCATCGCCTGACTGATTACTTTTTCTTTGACCCCCCAAAGTCTTTTCACATTGATTCAATTATGATGTGTGTGCTTATTTTGTATGCCTTGGGTTTTTTGCTTTTCAAGGAAAAGCGCCCACACTGGGAACCTCTAGGGCTCAAGTACCATAGGCAATACATGTGAGTGAAGTACCAAATCATGCCGAGATTTCTCTTCCAGCTTAAGATTTTACATTGTGGCACTTTGATTTTTTGTTTGTTCATTTTCAGCATTTTAATTTTGTAGCTTTGGGGGGTCATATAACACTAGTACCCTCCCCAGGCTCATCACATTAGTAAACTCCCTTTATAATACTTAAGCTAAAGGTCACTAGGGTTAAGCCCACTAGAAAGCCCTAGTACATTTCATACAATGCTGCCTAAATCGGATTAAGAACCTAAGTAACCATTGCTTATTAGGAAGGCATTCCCCATGGTATTAAGAGAAGATCTCTAACACCTAACTTAGTCAAACTAGCTTAGTCGGACTGCTTGATTTTTACACCTAAACAAGTGATTATGACAAAACATTACATTGAATTAAATGTTTGATACTAAGCAAATGCGCTGAATATTATGCTACCAATCACAATCAAGGCAGACAAACATGGAGGCAAAAAGATAAGGGCAATGCTAATGGACAAGAAACACCTGTTTGTTTCGATGGTCACGCTTGATTTGAAGTGTGAACGAGAGAAAGGTTCCATGAAGGTCCAAATCCTATCAATAGCAACACGCTCCTGTACACACTATGAAACACAAACAATACCTCTAGGAGGCACATCAGTGGGAAAAGAGAACTTTTCTAATCACTCAACTCTAAAACAGAAACACTCCTATCGTACTAATCTTACCTACCCTCTATCACTCAAGTGATGAGGATCAAAGGTGTTTCATGGCATAGGTTTCTGTTTCACTGTACCAGATGTGACATGTGTAGGTCTGAGTCAATGTTTTGACTTTTATTGTGCATACTCGTTTGCGAATTGCTCTTGCTCTTTTTTTTTTTTTTTTTGTGAGTATAAAGCTTTATATGTACATTCCCTAAGATTGGTGATTGAGAGGTCAGGGAAAAAGGTTGAGAGGGAAACAAATGAATGAGGACTGTCAGCAAACACTCCCCCCTTCCTTGGGTAGATCATACCGTTTGAAATGAGCTTGTCACCCTTTGAAACCAATTGTTCCAGTTGGTAATAGGTGAGGATTTTTGCCAGTAGTTTGTTATTACCCTAGGTGCCTTGTCAAGCTGCAAGGGTGGTAAGGTACTCTCCCAGGATCGAACTTGAAGTGGTTCATTAGGTGATTCTTGAACACTGGGAGGTGTGGATTCTTTTGTAGCTTCATGGAGGTCCACTACTATAGATGGAGGCTGTGTAGAAGCTTTTACCTCTATGGATGTATTACATGATGAGCTAGAAGCTTCATGGGACTCCCCCCTTCCTGAGCTAGGTGGAACAAATCGTTCTTTCTTTGGTACCCAAACTAGCTCGGGAGCAGGTGTGTAGCATTCTGTGATCTTTTTCTTTCCACGATCATTGATTCGTTTTGGAGATACGAGATTGGGCTCACTTGGGTCAGGTGATAGGTAAGAGCACAATCTACGTTTTGGCACCCAGATTTGATCATTTCCTTGATAGTAGCCTTGGGCTTCCAATAGTCGTTTAGGGATCCATCGCAACATTTTCTTACTTTTCTTGGAGCGAGTGGTACGTTTCTTACAAGGCTTCTGTTTTTTTGCACTAGCTATGGTCACTAAAGAAGCTTTAGGGACCCACTTGTATGTTTTCTTCGTTACCTTAGGATGAGTCTTGTCAGAAGCGATATGCATTGCTTGTAGCATATTTAAGGGTATATGCATTTCATCCCCCTCAGGTGTTACCCAGGTCGTCCCCCTATTTCCCCAAGTGTCTATGGTTGATGCTAGGTGGACCCAATCCACATTGTCTGATTCCGTCATCCCAGGTAGGATATCCATATAAGGAGAATCTTTGCCAATGTCTGTATCCTTCTTACAAGTGTAACAATATTGTAGTGGGGCCGAGTGAACTGTGGTGTCAGAGCGATGATCAATAATGGTTTTACTCCCTAAGGGGGGGTGTACCTTACCAGTCACCAAATCCACTCTAAGGACAGAGTCTTGGAATTGCAAATAGACATGATTTTTAGACCAATCGTGAACCATTTGTGCTTCCCTCATGAATGGTCGTCCTAAAATCATTTCATATGACATAAGGTATTTAGAGAAATCTATTACAATGAACGTATGTCGTACCTTGTGTCCTAGAACTTTGATCTTAAGATCCTTGAGCATCCCCATAGGTTTGGCTATGGTACCATTTGCCATCTTTACCACAATGTTAGTAACACTGAGGCGGGGTTTTCCCATGGATTCCCAACAATCTTTTGTAACGATGCTAACTCCCGCACCACCATCAAGAATTCCCTTTATAGTTAATCCCTTGGTAGTGATGGGTAGGGTCGCATTAGACTCGTCGCCTTCAAAATACTGCCCTAATTCGTTAATGGGTACCTCAATCACAGACTCGTGTCCATCTAAGTCAAGTGATTGCACATGATTTTCCTCATCAATCATAATCGAGTCAGGCCTATTTGGTTGCGCAAACTGCGGTAATCCCGTTCGTAGCTCTCCGTTAAGGAATGCTCGAAGTGCAAGGAATAACTCAGGATCTCCATACAGCTTTGCTATGATCGTGGTTCGGACCTCAGAAGACATGAAGTCCACTAGTTTGGCAACATTCATTGGCGTTTTGCGGGGTGTAGGTCCTTGACTAGGAACTGGTGAGGATGGAATCTCATATTCCTCAATGGGATCAGGTATTCCTTCGTTAAACATCCTTTCCAACAAGAAGGGCGTATGCTCACTTTCTGATGTCCCGTCCTCACTCCCTTCTTGGATAATACTAGATATGGCTAACGATCTATGGTTCATGTGGGGTGGATGAACTTGCGTGGGAAACACTGTGTCATGAATTTTGACCTGCATGGGTTCTGGTTCTAGTTTCCTTTGAGTCTCCTCCACTAAACCTCTTAGATGTTTCACCTGCTCAATCTCGTCTACTGGGTTTGGGTACGTCCCAATCTTCTTTTTACGATTCTTTCCTTTTTCCCCCTGCGGTTTATCTTGGGGGTCTTGGATTGGATTTGGAAACACTTGTGGTGTTTTCAGAGGCTCTTTATGATTTTCTCTTATTCGGTTTTCATTTGGTTCCATGTTACGGTTTTCTTTGTCGGTCTTTCTCTTTGTGGTATTGGTTCTAGTCTCCATTGTCTCGACTGAATCTGAATCATCCTCGAGGTCATTCATATACACGGGGTCATCTCCTGTTCCTATGTTTGTTTTGGAACTTGGCTTTGAATTTTCCGTATTCTGTGACTTCTTCCTTCGTGTCTTCTTTTTCTTTGCTTGGATAACTGAAATGGTATCTCTCTCTTCAAGGATATGGCCTGGCCCTTGAAGCATGGACCGTGTAATCGCATAAGCGGGTGCGACGGGTGGTATTGGCGATGTCACACTAGCAATTTCGACCAAATTTAGGGGTGTGATTTTAGGCGCATTTGGGTTATAGGGGCATTGGGCAATCAAGTGATCTATGCTACAACGATTACATGTGAGTATTGGCATTGTAGACGTGCTCCCTTGATTCACTTGCATCTGTGCAGCATTCTTTTGCAACCTAATAGGGCACTCCGCTGCTCGATGTGGTCCACCACACTCGTAGCATTGAAGAGGTGGCCTCCTAGCTTGGGTGTTGATATTTTGACCTCTGGATGCGAGAGCAGCAGCTTGATAAACCGGCTTGACTTGTCCCCAACAATCTTCCATGTAGTATATAGGACACTCTTCCAATGTATCAAGTCCGTAGGCAATACTAGTGTCTATTTCCTCCTCACAACCATCTGCATAAGCATTAGATGGCTCGCAACCCACTTGGTTCATAGGGGCGACTCTTGGATGCGGGGGCTGCGGTCCTAGCACAGGAGGTGGTAGCGGTGTAGCTTGTACAACATTTTGAGGTCTAGGGACCATGTGTTGCGGTAGTTGCTCAACAGGTGGAGTAGGCATCAATACAGGAGCTCGAGGCGTATCCGTCCAGGCTACAAGTGGTCTATTTACCATCATACGTTTGATCATTAAATAATCCTTAGCTTGGTGACCATACCTACCACATGCGTTGCAAGTTCCATTAAATTTTACTCTAAACGTAGGGCACTCACTAGTGCTATGTGGACCTAAGCAAATGGAACACCATTGTTGCTCCCTTCTTGGATACATGTGACTATTTTGAGGGGGTCGATTATCCTTAAGAGACTCTTGGATTGCCTTGGTGAGGTCTGTCAAGAATGTCTCAAATACCTTTGGCTCATTGGCAATGGGCTTTGCAGTCATGGGTTCATACTCAATGGCTTGTGAGCTAGTGGATCTCCTGTCAGTAGACACCCTCATGCCTGCTATCATCAAGTTGTCCTCTAATTGGATTGCATTGGCAGTGACATCTTCCCAGGTTGTGATACCTCTAATCACTAGTCCATTATAGATTCCTTCATTCCTCAACCCTCGAATGAATCGATCAAGCAGTTGGTTATTGTTGAAGCGCTCATTTACAGGACAGCGAGAGTTTAAGTGCTTTAGACGACTAATAAAGTCCCTTACTGACTCTCCTTCCTTACGTTCGGCCTTCTGTAGCTGAGATGCTACACCCCAAAGCACACCTTCTCGTATGTACTCCTTTAGAAACAACCTTCGAAGGGTAGGGTAGATTGTTTTCTCGTCCACCCTTAGGGTTCTATACCAATCTCCAGCCTTCCCACTTAATGTCAAGCTTAAGGCATTGCACTTATGTAGTTCGTTGCGTTCCCCTAAGGAATCACATACTTGTTCAAACACTTCAATGTGTTTCCTAGCATCTTCATCCCCATTGAATTTTTGCGTGAGTTTGGCAATTTGTACTGCCTTACTTCTAGGCTCTCTATCAGATGCATGACGCATATTTTCCGCGATAGATCGACCTATGGTTTGAGCAAACGCTGCCAAGTCACCTATGTGAGGAGGCAGGGCCGGTGGAGGTACTCTTGGAATCATATGTGGGAGAGGAACGGGTACCGGTCTTGGCATATGTGTAGATGATGCAGGATATGGAACATAACCGGGCATAGGTCCACTCGGATAAGAGCTAGGGAGCAGCACTCGAGGAGCATAAGCAAGTGGTACAATTGGAGGTGTGGGGGCCATGTGTGCATAAGGGGCTAGAGGCACATACGGTCGAGGCCCCATATTAGGTACTACGACACTAGGTAGTGGCACTGCGCTAACCGTAGATGTCATCGATACATTCTCTGTCAGGCTTATCCCTGGAGTGAGCACTGTGTTTTCCTTAATAGAGGGTTGAGCCAAGTTAGGGAAGCTAAAGTTTTCGCTCGGAGGCTCAGATTGCATAGAGACCCCAGGTGAAATGACGTAAGATGGGTCCATGGGGCTCATTAGAGGAGTCTCCATTTGTGATAGAGTAGGCTGTTGAGCCTTGCTCGTATCCAGAAATCTCATGGGGCCAGTTGAGAGTATATTTGCCCCTCGATTTTGCCTTTCTGATTGAATAATGCCATGGATAACATTACAGATCATTTTCTGTTGATCTTCGATGCTCGTGGCACTAGAGGTGGATTGTACAATCTCTATCCATCCTACATGGTAGGCGTGGCCAGAGTGTAGATCCGTCAACACCTCAGTGTGGAGGTCGTATGTCCAATGATCATTAATGAACCATCCTTCTAGAGTCGTCGTGTTAACGGTTTCTTGTGAGGTAGAAGCAATATTGCTCCCCGTGGTTTTACTTGTCACCAACGGTACTCTAGAGGGAACTTCTGAAGGAGGCAGCTCAACAGGGCCTTCTTGGTAAGAAGTTGGCAAGATATCCACATGGACACTCTTTGGGGGTGTGGGGTCCACGTGCGATGTGAAAGGAGATTCCACTTCCCCACCCCCTTCGTGTGCTTCATTTGCATCAGGTTCCGAGCGAGTAGCTCTACCTAATGTTTCCATGAAACGGCTGAACATACTAGTACTAGGCTGTGGAGCGTCGGGAGGTGCATGGCCTTCTCTCTCAGTGTTTTGGGTAGGGTATGCTTCCATGATCTCTGAGTCGGAGGAGGAATCACTAGCGGCTATTTTAGGGTCTTGGGTGGTGCTACCTTGTGTCCCTGCTGAGGGTCTAGAGCTTATCGTGGATGGGTAATGGATGTCCGTATGAACAGAGGCACCCTCAATATGCTCGTGTTCTAGCACCCGCCCAGAGCGTAAGTGCATGTGCTTTTGATACCCTAAGGTGTCAAAAAGCTGCTCTAGGAGGCCTTGTGACTAGTTTTTAGCATGTTTTTTGTTTGTTTTTTTGCTAGATTTTTTAGAGCGTGTCGTGGAATGGGCCGTGTGATAGCTCGAAACGAGCGTATCGGTCAGAGGGTCGTGCCGTGCTTTACAGCCCTCCGTTTGGTCACTCTATGCCCTCGGAATCCCTAAAACTGTCAATTTCCAGTAGGGAACTAAGCCCAAACTAGAAAGTTTAAGGGTGCAAGTGGGAAGAGAAAGGAGGAGAGTGGAGGACTTGTCCCACATGCTCTCATTCTCTCTTGAGGGAGTAGGGTATATATATAAGAGTGAGTTTAGTATATATCATAAGATTGAGGACTGAGGCCTGGGCTCGGGCTCGGGCTCGGGAAAATGATTCCGATCCCGATCTATCTTTTATACAAACCAACCCGTCCGTTTTAAGAGTCACGTTTTTTACTTTCGAAAAATTTCGCCGCCCGCTCACTCGCATTTTTAATTTCCGTTTTTTTTTTTTTTTAATATTTTTTTTTTGGAGAAAAAATAAAAAAAAATTAAATTTTTTTTTTTTGGTGCAGAAAATACAGAAATTGCAGAAATTGAAAACGCAGATATGCAGAAATTTCAGAAAACGCAGAAATTGAAAAAACGCAGATATGCAGAAATTGCAGAAATTGAAAACGCAGAAATTGAAAACGCAGAAATTGAAAATGCAGAAATGCAGGAAATTGAAAAAACACATAAATGCAGAAAATTGCAGAAATTGAAACCGCCGAAATTGAAAATGCAGAAATTGCAGGAAATTGAAAAAAACGCAAGAAATGCAGAAAATTGAAAAAGCACAGACAATAGCAGAAATTGAAACTTGACAGAAAATGCAGAAAACGCAAAAAACAGAAATCTCCACACACTCCTTCCCTGCCTTTCCTATGACAGAAATTGCACCACAAGGAAGCGTAAAGTGCTAACCGAACTTAGTGTAGGGCATATCCCCGGCAACGGCGCCAAAAATGTGCGCTCCTTGCCGCATTGTCGAAGCAAGGGACTTGCCAATACACCGTATGCGAGCCACAAACGGCTCCAAACACACAACAAGCCTAAACTAGCAAGCTCAAGAAAACAAAGGGTGTGTCACTCACCGCTCTACGCTCGCCTTCGTGGTGGATTCCTCGTCGCGATAAAGAAGAAGCTGCAGTCGTGCCGCGCTCAACCGCTTCGCCGCCGTCGTGCCTTCGTAATGCTCGATCGCACACACTCTCCCTCTCTCTCTCTCTCTCTCACACACACACACACACACAAGGAGGTGAAGAAGAAGAAGATGGAGATGGAGCAAGAGCACTCTTCTATTGCACAAATGAGAGAATGAGTAAAAATTAGGTTTAGTTGGCTTTTATAGGAGCTCACCCCATTCACACTTGGGCGCCCATGCTTAACCAATTAATCCCTTGAATGTCCAAGTTAAAGTGCGCCTCTCATCGGCGATCACTCTTACCCTTTTCCTATTGGTCCGACAAGCCCGGTACCTGACTCTAAATAATACATAATACACGTCCGTCGTAGGTGATAGGGTGTCCGTGTGCCGTGAGGGTTAACACCACCATATGTGAAACTTAGCAAACAAGATTGTCCTGTGTCTGAGGAAGAAAAGGCTGAAATGGATAAGATTCCATATGCGTCTGCTGTGGGTAGTTTGATGTATGCAATGATTGCTACACGTCCGGATATTGCATTTGCAGTGGGAGTGGTTAGCAGATATATGTCAAATCTCGGCAAGAAACATTGGGAGGCAGTGAAAGGTATCATGAGATACTTAAAACATACAAAGAGTATGCGCATATGCTATGGTAGTCAGGATTTGAGTGTCAGAGGATACACTGACTCAAATTATGTAGGAGACTTGGATAAGAGGAGATCTACATCAGGCTATGTCTTTACATTGGCTGGAGGTGCCATATCATGGTGATCTCGATTACAAGATTGTGTTACGCAGTCTACTACAGAAGCTGAGTATGTTGCAACAAATGAGGCATGCAAAGAAGCTATTTGTCTTGGTAGATTGGTTGCAGACTTGGGAATCAAAGTAGATATGCCAGAGTTATATTGTGATAGTCAAAGTGCTATACAATTGGCAAAGAATCCAGTGTTCCATTCGAAGACTAAGCATATTGATGTCAAATATCACTTCATTAGGGAAGTACTTGAAGACAAGCAGATACAACTGCTGAAGATCCACACCAAGGACAATCCTGCTGATCTACTCACAAAGGGACTTCCAGGAGAGGGCTTTGTGCATTGTCGTGAGTTATTGGGCATTGGATAGATGGCATCCATGTAAATCTTTGTACATTTATGTTCATAGATTTACAGTTACTTAAAGTGCTACATTGGACTTTAAGTGGGAGGTTGTTGGGATTAAAGCCCAAGTGGCCTCTTATGCGGATATGGCCGGCCGTCCGCCTAACTCACTTACCTCTAACTCTTTGTATATACTCACATATACTTTGTGAATACTAAGGAATTGGGAGATAACCCTTCTAACAGTTCTCTGCGTACTGTACTGTGTAAGCTCACTGTGTGTGTGTGTGAGAGAGAGTCTACCCACGCTCCGCTCCGTGACTTCATGGCTCTACCGAATAAATAATACAATGTCCGCCATAGGTTACAACGTCCGTCATAGGTAATAGGGTGTCCGTGAGCCGTGAGGGTTAACATGGTTCAATTTTGAAATAAATGGAAGTAAACCCAATTTGAAATAAATGGAAGTAAACCCAATTTTGAAATAAATGGAAGTAAACCCAATTTGAAATAAATGGAAGTAAACCCAATTTGAAATTGGATTCTATTGTGTTTGGTGCCTTGGCAGCATCATAGAGTTCTTTGGGCATAAGTTGTAGCTCTATTGATTGATTGTCTGCACTCCTAAATTTTCCATGGAAGATGGCCACATGGTGTTCCTCCAACTAGGCTTCTCATGCATAAATCTTCTTGGCCGTTGTGATGGATTCCTCTTCCAAATGATAGGGTGGGAGTCCTTGTAGTCTTTTCTTTATGGTTTTCTTCTTCTGAACCGCACTTGGTGATGATTGGATTGAGCCTATAGATAGCACATAGGATTCGCAAGTTAGGTACATTTCAAAGTTCCATCATCTATGCATCTCCATTGCTTGAACTTGGAAATATCAAATGTTCTGCTACTTGAATATTATCATTAAAACCAATGCAAACATGATGCAACTCAAAAAATACCAACTTTGGACAAAAGTTTCAAATTCATAGGTTAGCTATGTCGCTAACACAAGCTCACTCCCTGAAAAGATTTCAATATCATTATCTATATCCCTTGTTAAGAGATAGACGTATAAGATCTTCAAGAAACGCATCTAAGAACTCCTTAAGCCAATCTAGAAGCATACTAGCCTCATAGTCTTCAACCTTATTGAGTTTTACCACATAGATTTATTAGTTGCAGTCATGTTCCTAATGTATACAGATCTAGAGACTTCCGCAACCCAATACCAATGAAGCCTGTTCTTTGTATTCATCAAGAATTTGTCAAATCGATGATGAAGCGTAGAGCAATGGGGAGAATATACGAGCGAGAGAGAGAGAGAGAGAGAGAGAGAGAGAGAGAGAGAGAGAGAGAGATATTGTGGGTTGAGATCTACTACTAATTTCCTCACATTTGGGAATTGGAAGCAAACAAGGAGTGCTATATGTTCAAGTCAGAACCAATCTACGTTCATTGAGAATCTCGAGTGCATGCAGCTATGAGGGCTTGGACATGCATCAAATAAGACTCCAAGATTATGTTTTGATTGGAAGGGAAGCAGTGGTTCCAAGTTGACTCTCACTGATGGGGCTAATGAAGTTTCCCAGAGGTTTTGATCATCTAGGTGATTGTAAGAGGTCGATTAGACCACATCTTGTACAATTTATTCTAGATCTAATTCTAGATCTAATGATATAGTGCTCATTTTGGGTTCCTATTGGAATTCATCTATCTCTGTCTACCATTTTATCTCTCTTCCATCTCCCACGGCCAGAGGCCTTGTGCCTTCTCAACTTACCTCGCGAACACATATCCCTCAACATAAGTGGCTACCAACTTGGTACACCTTGGTGAATGTACCGGCATGCACATCCATAGTGTTTTAGATACGTCTGATTGGTTCCTTGCATGATGCATATGACTTGAAATACTACCCACGGGTTAAAACACCGATAATTCAAACACAAGGGTCCAAACTATTTATAGGGAGCATCCTTTTTGCCTCTCTCTAGTTGAAGCTAGTGGTGGCAACTCACTCTTGACTAGAAATCTCATGTCGTGGCCACTATGTTTGCCACCACGTGTGTCATGCCGATCTCCTCTGTTAAATCTTTATCACCGTTATCTCTGTCAAGCTTGCCTTTGACTTTGTCTCTTTGTGACTTCCTGTTTTTGTCTTTGGCTTCAAACTCCTCAACCAAACAAAGCATCGTGGCACATTTATAATAGCGGTTGTCGAACCCCGTGGGCATAGTGGCAGCTAACTGAGTATTTGTACTCTCATCCTTGTCAAACTTGCCTTTGCCTTTGTCCTCTAGCAAACTCATGCATTTGCTTTTGGCTTCACAATCTTGAGCCAAACAAATCGATGGTTTCCTTGAGAACTTTGCTTGTGCATACGCCACTAACGGGGAACTGGTTGATGTGATATCCATAGCCTTTTGTTGGTTTTGATCGTTGATGTCGTTCGCACTCAAGCAAGGGGGGTCCATGTTGTACATACAAGATCTGGAAATGTTGTTGCTTCCTTCTTGTACTCCAATAGGCTTCAAAAGATTCCACCAAGCCGCTTCACAACTCCGTTGTGACCAACTCCTAAGCTAGCATTTCAAGGTGCTTGCAAAAGGCCACTCCTTAATCGGGCCGAACACCAAAGATTGCCTAACAACGTTGGGATGGGGGAAATGGGAACACACCTGATACACAAGCTAACTGCCTCTCTATAGCCCAACAGGTATCCAACACCCCAAGCCACACAGAATCACACACACATGCACACTATCTGCAACTTGCACCGAACAGCCTCGCTTACAAGCAACTTCGGCTACACACAATCACATTCATCAACTTTGCAATACCCAGTAAGCTTGCCCACCTCTCTCTTCCTCTCTCTGTGCACACACACACACAAAAGACCCGGAGCCACCGCTACCATAGGTGAGAAGCACAAGACAAGATAAACAAGAAGGTGGCAGCTAAATACCAGATAACTCAACCAAACTGTAAACTCAGTTATGCATAGTAAACAAACAAAACTCTAAAACAATCTTAATCACTGTCAATTTCATGCATTGGTGCCATTGGATAACCTTCCTCGGCTGCTGGTAGCCGTATGTCCTTGATGACCTTCTACGCTTGCTCCAAGGCACGCCTTCGGCTTCAACAATCCTGACGACTCCTCAATCATCGAACTCCTGCATGCCTTGTAGCGTCACACGATCATGCTTCCCTTTTTTATCCTTACACACAGCTGTAGCTCCTTCTGCCCTATCTTCTGCCTTATGCAACCCGGGCGGCATCCCTTGCTCTCGACCCCGTCACCTCTGATGGCTTTCCCTTTCTCAACTGGCGGCTCTGCAGTCCCCGCCACCTTCTGGCTCCATCCTCAAGACCCTCTTGCTTGTTCACCACTCCTGTAAGCTCTTCTTCCAACTCGCGGCCCCTTCTCTGCAGCAGCACCCCTCTCTAAGCACCTGTGGCTTTCTGGTCTCGCCCCTCTCAAGAGTCTCCCTTTCATGGCCAGCCCCCTGGCGGACTCCCTGCAACAGCGCCCACCTCGTCGACCCTCTTTCCTCAGCAAGGCGGCCTCCTGTAGCTCTCGGCCTTCCTCCACCTCCACCCCTCACTGCCTCACCTGGTGGTGTCACCACCCTGCAGCCCGTCGTCCTTCAACTGGCCCACGACGCCTCTCCACCTCTCCTTGGCATGGCCACCAGGTGGCGTCCCTCCTGCACATGGCCGTCCTCATGCAGCCACAACGTGGCCCTGTTCCATGCCAACTCCCCTCCTCCTTATGGCAGCCCACCAACTTCTTCCACAGATGGCGCCACCTTCCAAAAACAGCGCCCCCTCGCTTCTGCAGAAGACGGCCCTTTAAAAAAAAAATAAAAAATCAAAGCTATTTTTATTTAGAAGGCGTTCCCACAAGCAAAGCAAACGGCAACCGAGTGAAGCTCCGCATGTGCTAACCATAATTCGATGCAATACCAACTTGATAGTTAGCAACATACTCGGTTCGCACTCATGAAAAATAATGAGGTGACTGCCCTCGATGCCGCATCTTTAACACACATGTCAAGGGGTGTCGATGACTCCAACCAGAACCTGGCATACCTGTCTTCTAAACATCCCGATGATTAGAGGTCCAATCATGGCCCGACCTGTGATGTGCCACATCTGGCATATGCATCCTGGCAGTAAAGTGTCGTGCAGATAGCCTTCCCCAAATTCCATATCACAAACTTGATGGTACCTGCATCCAACACTCCTTGTCCCGCTCACAAGCTTGTGATATCAATCTTTGCTTCTATCGCCTGTGATAGCAGGAAACCCTTGAAGTTTCCCCTAGCAAATGCTCCATCTCGATGTACGTGGCCCCTAGCACCATCAAACACTTGCCCAATGTACCTGCCACTTACCTGCAAACCGCCATGCATGGACTTCTTGCACCTCCATGGGTAGATACAGTCGGGCTGTACCAACGTTTCAAAACACTGCCTAGGCCACACTCAAAAATTTTGTGTCATTAGAATGCAATGTAGAAAAAGTCCAGGGACGCCGGTGTTTCAAACGCAGTCGTTGCTGAGTGTTTCAAGACGCTCTCTACTAGGGTGCCGAACTTGGCGCCAGAGATGGAATTCTAAAACGCCATTGCAAGAGGTCTTTGTTGACGGTGCTTTGATCGCCATGTCAAGGTCGACGATGCGGAAGCATAGATCTATGGTCAGAATACGAGAGAGAGAGAGAGAGAGAGAGAGAGAGAGAGAGAGAGAGAGAGAGAGAGAGAGAGAGAGTTGAACCAACCAACCTTGGCAATGAATAAACTGATACTTCTACAATGGGGGCAATGGGTTGCATATATAGCCACTCTAAGTAAATTGCCCTGCCCAGACCTTGACAAATAGGTAAAATAAATACCTAAAAGCCAAATAAATAATGGGATCACATTGGGCAGTTCACTTGAGATGCCATAACTTTAACAGAATTAGCATGTGCTAGTTTCAACAACTGTAGTCAATTAAATAGGTGATATTGTGCATGTTGAGCCTCTCAATAGTAATGCATGCTCCTTACAAGCAAGTTCCCTTCTTCACGAGAGAGAGAGAGAGAGAGAGAGAGAGAGAGAGAGAGAGAGAGAGAGATTGTGTGATACGCTCTCTAGAGAGAGAGAGAGTCTTTTAGTTTAATGCTCACTCATTTTTCATGTTCAAATTCACTCTCCATCTTTGTGTGCCACTTTTGACTTTGTCTTAAGGATTGAGGTTCTGCATTCTTTTTTTTTTCAAATCTCACAATATGTGAGAGGTAAAATGATTCAAGTCATTTGGATCATTCTGCACACCTTACCTGCCAGGCCTCTAACTCTCGAGCATTCCAAGAATAAGTGTGGCAAGTCTTCCCTAGCAGTGTTGCAACCCAAACACCTATCGGAGCCGATACCTCGAGCTAAGACCTTGTCACCTATTGGCAAGGCCCCCCATAACACCTTCCATAGAGCCTTTGGCCATTGCTTGCCCCACTCTTTGTTTAGGGGGCTAGACCAGATTGCCTTGCGTATCAGACCTAGGTAAATTCCCTTGGTGTGTGGTTTGAGAAAGTGGGTACTCTATGGCCATCACCAAGCTTTCCACTCAAAGTTGGGAGCATTAAGAGACTACCCAAGCTATCCAAAACTCTGTTAATCAACAACCTCTCCGTGTTGTTAAGGTTCTGCATTCTAAATAAGTAAAGGGTATCCACGTTTTGTTTAACACTAGTTTGGTACCAAAAAGGACACTTTAGCGTCCTTTTTTCTTGATTTAAAAAAAAAAACCATGTGCTTGAAAGAAAGAATATATACACTTCCCTTTAATAAGCATTTGTATACTAGTAATAGAGTTCTTAAAAATTATCTTCTTACATATTTGAACCTACAAGGATGACCAAAACGACCCATAATTATAGTCACACAAATCTGTATTCAAGTTTTGCAAAGAATAGGCACCATAAGCGTTAAAAAAAAATCCAAAGGCCTAGGAGAAAAGTTTAGATTGCTCGTTTATACCAATGCTACGTAATTATGTAGGTTTTTACTCAAAGAAAAAAGTTCACATTTCTCATCAAATGATAGGAAAGGTGTAAGGCAAATTCTTCAACCTTTATAAAAACTTGTATAAAATTGGAAATCTCACTTGAACATTTTTTGTTGCCCATCTATGCCCTAAGCCTCTGCAATATTCAAATAGCAATCTTGTGGGTGGCATTAGATCTCCCCAGTCTCAGAAAAATAAATAGTTTTTCAAAACATATTGTATAAGTGAAAGTTTGAGTTTAGGAAATGAAAAAACAGATGAAGGTAGAAAGTCAAAAGACCTTTTGTGTCCATAAAAAGAGGTCGACAATTAACAACTTAATGAAAGAAAACCAAAAGAAAGCTCAAAAACAAGCAGCAATCTCTTTGGTGCAAGAACAATCCCATGTCTCGGATTATATTAAAGGTAACATTTATTTCAATTCTCGTTCTCTTTCTGAGTATCAATTTTACAACTCCATGTCATGGACTAGTTAGATAGATACTCGAGGTAAACATACTGGTAACATACTGGTAGGTTCTCTAAAATGATAACCACATACTGGTAGGTTCTCTAAAATGATAACCTATTACAGGGGAATATTCGCCCCCTCACATCTCTCTCTCTCTCTCTCTCTCTCTCTCTCTCTCCCTGCTATCAAGAGTGCGTCCCCCCGCCCCCCTTTTGGCCTTGCGCCTCCTGCCTCCTCTGGCTGCCCACCTTTTGCCTTGTACGCTTCTGAAGGCCGGAATGCTACGGGCTTGACGTTGAACGCCCTCGACGCTTAACACACACATGCAAAGAGGTAGATGGTGCAGCTTGCTTGTCGCGTGGAGAGAGAGAGAAAGAGAGAGAGAGATCCATGCGCATGCAAAGAGAAAGATGGTGATGCCTACATGTCACACATGGAGACCAAACAAAAGCTGTTAAAGCAAGAATTTGCTAAAGATTCTCACTAAAGCACATTTTATATAATCGTGCAGACATACTAGTTTTATTTATTATTCCAAGGCCAATGCTCATGCGCAGCTTGTTAATCTTGATACTATGTACCATCTCTATCTTTGTCTCCTCTCCATGGATAGTAGGAGCTACATACCATGTGCAAATGACCTTTGGGGATATTCATGCGCCTGTCTCTGAGAGTGGTACAAACAGGAGGAGATGCTATCTATGAGGGAGTACAAACTGGAGTAGAGTATGATTGCTAGCTACACATCATGGTGCCATGTAGGAAGAATGCAATACGAAGGTGAAGGTGCATAATGCCATGTGATGCGTGTCCCTTGTCCATAATTAAAGATTCGACACATCACATCGATGGAGTATCTACACCATTCCACTACCCCTGAGGATGCCTCAGATGCTACAAAGAGTATGCAACAACTCTCACCAAGCAGTTGCTGTCAAGGTGGC
Organism: Adiantum capillus-veneris; assembly: GCF_014529385.1. NCBI lineage: Eukaryota > Viridiplantae > Streptophyta > Polypodiopsida > Polypodiales > Pteridaceae > Adiantum > Adiantum capillus-veneris. The sequence goes on from NC_140935.1 coordinate 23,920,635, forward strand.
AGTCAACGACTTGCAGTCACGGTGGTAGCTGGCAGAGAAAGGCTATGGGCCCAAGTTGAGCTTTCCTCATTATGCATAATAGAACAGAGCTAATCATGACGAGCACTTTTTCCCGCAGATGTAGATCACAATGATGCACATTGGGTGGAAGCATTTCCAAACTGCACCATCCATAACCCAAAGATGTGAGCATAAAGTCTAAATCTGTAGGAGAACCTTCGATCAAAGTGTGGCCTTCCCCCCCCCTTCTCATGCAAAATGGAACAGAGCTAATCATGAAGAGCACTTTTTCCCGCAGATGCAGATCACAATGATGCACATTAAGTGGAAGCATTTCCAAACAGCACCATCCATAACCCAAAGATGTGAGCATAAAGTCTGAATCTGTAGGAGAACCTTCGATCAAAGTGTGGCCTTCCCCCCCTCTCTTTCTATCACCAAGTGTGGTAGATTGGTTTTGCTATTTCCATATTGAAGAACAGGTCTTGAGTGCAACTCTCGTCGGATAGATCTTTGAGGTCTCTTGGGATAGTTTCCTACCGACCCTAAAATCCTCTTCTTCTTCTTCTTCTCTCTCTTTCATCATGCATTGGATTTAAGACTTGTCCAATAGACCTTTGATGTCTCTTGGGATTGTTCCTACGACATTAAAATCTCTCTTCTCCCCCAATCCCTTCTCTCTCAGAGATTGCCAAGCCTGTCATTAAATTTGATTGAAGATTTTGGGCCAAACACGAGAAATGACTTGACAAACGTGACACATGATACATGAGCATTCATGACTCTGTCATGACGATCAGGTTTGCCGCCACCATAGGTTTTTAGCAGACCATTTTAAAAAGCCCATGCAATGGGCCAGTAGTCATCAGCAAGTGCTAGACCCGGAAAAGTAAACACAAAAAGAACCCTTACAGTAATCTTCGTTCATAAAGGAAACTAAATTTTCCATGCAGTGCTCGCATCAATTTTTGCAAAATGGTGCTTCTTATCAGTACAAAAGAGGGACGGCTCATTAATCAATCCCAACTCAAGACAGCTCAGAAGTCGAAAGCCTTGCTTGCCAAGGACATCTTGCATAGGAATGTTTTAAGCACTCATTACACCATTTCTAAAATAACAAACTTAGCATTCAATTTTGCTTGATGGTTGTAACAACCACCATAGAAGCATGTCAAACTAGCTACTGACCGTGAAAGCCTATATAGATTTACATCTGTATGAGCTCTTAGACATGCTCACTCATCAACACACTCACAAGTTCATCTCCCAACTTCTATGAATCAAACTTGCTCCCGTGCCAACATAAGAGATGAGAAACCTTGCAGACAACAGCGAGAACATTCTCTTCACAAAATTCCAACATTGCTTGTAGTGGCAATACAAAGCTGCAACCCTATCCTGTTCAAGGAGAACCTCAAAATCTCCACTCGAAACATCATGAGCAACCTGAGCCATGGAAACGTCCGTTCTGAATGCATGCCAACTAAAAGTCTGAGAAGACAATGATGTGGCAAAATAGCGTAGCAACAACACCCACTTTTGAACATCATCATCATTAGGGGCACCTGCATAGCAGCTAAATATAATGTAACACGACAAGAGACCTTGGCCTTTTCACCCATAGCATTTCCAGTGATGACAGGCAGAAGATATGCAATTTCACCGACAGTTCCCAGAAAGGACCATACCCTCATGTAGTCAAACACGTTATCCGTTCCTGCTGATATGATGGCATGAGGCAGGTTGCTTATCAGCAAAAAGAATGATTCTTGAAAGGACCTCTCTTGTTTTGTCATCCAAGTTTCCACCCTTAGCTGTAGAGAAAATGATGCATGCACCGATCATCAAAAACCATAAATTGAAGCTACCCAAGCCCTTTTCACTCTTTGAAACTGCGAAAGCCTGACCCTTCTGTTGACAAAATGTTTGCAGAAGTTATTCAGCATGGTTTACCTATGGGCGCAAAAGCAGTAAAAACACAAACATGCAAGACCATATTGGTATGAGTAACAGGTAAAGCAGCATGTGTACAATCCACTGATCAACAACACAAAGCAGGGTACAGGTAAGTGTGTACTTACTTTCAAGAAGCTTCTTCAAGGAGGAGAGAATAAAACAGAGCTACATAAACCCCCTTTGCAGGCATGTTTTGCATGGAACAACAGGTAGCACAAGTGCACAGCTCCAGAATGGGGCATTCAGATTCCACGAGCTCACTCATACTTCTTCTTCTTTTACCTGCAAATCATGTGACTGACTTCCATTATCGCTTGCTGTGACCATGAGGCAGATTTAGAGGGGAGCTTACGACCTCCAAATGGCCAATGTTGGAGCTGTGCACACCATGATGTCCCCATTAGTCCTTCCCCCAGCACCTGTAACCACCTTTCCTATTCTAAGGTTGTCCAAAGGACAACCTGAAACGCCGCTAGTGCATACTGTGACTGACGTGCCACATCACCTGCATCAATCTCAAAGCAGATCAGAGGGCCTCCAAATGGCAGAAGTTGGAGCTATTATGCACACCATGCAGGCACTTGTGTGCCGCATCTGCATCGAGTTCTTCTACCGAGACCGAGGAGGATGCAATGATAATGGACAGCATGACCTTGCTTCAACAGGCTGTGAGCTTGTGGCTTTGCACACCACCCATCGCGGCTAGATTCTTAGCTTGCCTAAACAAAAGCCGGTAAAAACCTACAAGTCTTAGTGTAAATACCGGCAAATGCTTCAGACTTGGACCTAAACAACCGGAAGAATGCATAAGCCAATCCCCTTTTGCTCTTTGAAAATGCAAAAAAAACCTGATGCTTCTGTTGACAGAATGTTTGCAAAAGTTACTCAGCAAGGTTCAAGAATATGCGCACACAGACCCATACAACAAAAGCAGAACCTGATGAAGGTAAAGCAGCATGCCTAAATTCCACAGAAGATAATGCAAAGCAAGCTACAGGATGTGTGTACATCAGAAGCGCATAGCTCTAAAATGGGCCATTCGGATTCCACAAGCTCATTCACTACTTTTTCTTCTACCTGCGCATCATGACTGCCTTGCTGTATCGCCTGCTTCAACTACAAGGTTGATTCAAAGGGGAGCTTGCGGCCTCCGAATGGCCGATGTTTGAGCTATGCACACCATGAACGTCTTCATGAGATGGCCATTAATCCCTTTCCCGGCACTTGAAGCCACTTCAAAGGTTATCCAAAGGAAAAACTGAAACAAGAAACACGGCGTGAGCATTCAAGAAGGAAAAACTAACGCACAGGTGGGGAATGAAGTCTCCCAAGAGAGGAAAGGCTCTTCACACAATCGAGTCGAAGTTCAGAGGACTTCTCAAGCTCCTTCGAAAGTAGCGAATGGGAAAGTGACACTTGCCTACAAGCTTCGAGGACGATCCTTTCAAGTATGTTTCTCCGATATGCTATTCATTTTATGAAAGGAGTCACAGTTTCATGAAAATTGCTCTTGAAAGTGAGATTATGATTAGCTTGGAGGACTTAAAGAGGTGTGATTCTAGAGGAATCCTTGACTTAAAGAGATGGCAAAACTTGAGAGATGCCATGTGCTTGATGAAGGACGTGCAAGGTGTTTCGTACTTATGTTTGGCATCTTCATCAAGATTAAAGGTTCCTTGCATACAGCAATTGGAGAGCATTGTCCAGGAGTTTCACATAGATGAAGATGGAAGTTCTCTCCTAAACATGGATGATACTATCCAGAAACTAAAGAGTACATGGTGTGTAGATATTAGGAGACATGGGGTATCGCTAACATTTGTGAGGGACTTGCTCAACACGTGTATGCGCAAGCCCGAAAGTGATCAAAGATCAATCATTGAAGTATGTTAAGGATGTTGAATTGAGCCTAGCAAATGATGCTTTGAATGAGCTTATTATTTAACATAAGGTAAGATTAGTTATGGTTCGCTCCTTTAAGAGTCATAGTGAAAGAAGGACCATTGTTGATTATGCTTTCCATAGAGGGAGACAATGATGCATGGTTGGAACCAAGAAGAGGCTTATGAAGTCCAAGAGATGTGGTTGCCCCTTTCGAGTGCGAATGGTCCATGGTCAGGACACTCGAACATCATCCATATATATATGCATCACATTCATGAAGGCCACATCTCGGGCTAACGTGAGGACTTGTACCACTCGCCAGTACATCCACACGTGATAGAATGTTCCATGGAGGATTTGTTTGATGTTGGGAGCTCAAGACACGTGGCTAAGATGTCCTTATCAAAGGAAAGATTTCAACTCGAGCTATCATATATGGTTGATCGTGTCATAAAATCTAATATCTAACTAACCCAAATGATTTTCTCATATTAAATTGATCACTTAATGTGGGAGAATAAACGGGAACAAGTGTTAAGATATAGGTATGTGCTTTTAGATCTATCTCAACACGGGGCCAATGTAAAGGGGCCCAAAAGGGAGATGGTCTATCAAAGAGCAAGGCTAACCAATGGAGCATAAGACCTTAGGGTTAGCTTCATTGAAGACCTCCAATAAATGTGTGTAAAAGTCCTTTTGACCTTAAGTAAGCTAGGGCTGAGCTTGAGGTGGGAACCCGGCCCAAGCTCGAGGTGCTTGTCCTGCTTGAGGTGCTTGTCATGCTTGAGGTGTTTTTCATGCTTGAGGTGCTTGATTAAGATGCTTGAGGTGCTTGACTGGCTCCATGCTTGAGGTACTTGACTTGCTGCATGATTAAAGTACTTGAGGTGCCTTGAGAAACTTGCCTGAGATGCTTGTGGGAACCCCCCCTAGTTCAAGTGCTTTGTCATGCTTGGTGAGTAAGGTGCTTGATCACCTAAAAGTCAAAAGCATTCCTACAAGAGGGGGGGCGAGCCCTTTTCCTAGGGCCTAGAGAGAGAACACCTACTCACACACACAAGGGAAGCCCATCTTGAAGAGGCAGCAAGGACACATGTCAGGCCCCTACCCATGTTACCTTCATGTGTTGCTTGAAGCCTATTGGCTAGGCTTCAAAGGGGTCCAATGATAAATTACATGAATTATCTAATTGTTTTAGCATTTATCAAGTCCTCTCTCTCAAAGGGGAAAGGGGGACACTTGTCCCAAGGCTACCCATGTTGCTTGTAATGGCTCCTGCTTGTGATTGGCTAGGCCTGGAGGGGTCCAATGAGCTTCAGGCATGAGCTACAAGGGGGGGTCGACCCAAGCAAGCTAGGGGGGTGCCTAGGGGGTATACTCACCCACACACACTCACAAGCACTCTCATTGTGTGATATGCAAAGTGCAAGAGCTCCCTCTCCAAGCAAGTAGAGGTTGAGAGCCTACACCAACACTCTTGGCTATGGAGTGCAAATCCAACCAAGAGCCATGCTTCAATGCTTAAGCTTGCCATCTCCTTCTTCTTCATTACTATGCTATTATGTATGCTAGCAACAAGAGTATGATAAGTGAGGAACTAATTCTTTCTCCTACGAAATGTTTCTTCTTCCTCTTCCCTACCCTCATTCCCTGCTAGCTCTCTCCACCTTCGAAGGTGTTTGAGGTCTTGGGACTGAGGCTTGGGATAGTTAAAGCTTTCTTCAAGTTTATGTTATGTTTGTGGTGCATGAAGCCTTCCATCTTCATGGCATCACCTAGGTCACAAGGAACACAAAGACTGTATTGTAACAAGTCTCTCTTTATGGGAGAAATCATAATACAAATGCCTATTGGAGGGGGGACCGGCTCCACATAAATCCGGTCCTCAATTGTTGTCATGTTCTCTAAACTCTCTCTCTTGCTAAAGTATTGTCTATGCCAAGTTAACTAATTGCTATGATTATGTTGCTATCTTCAATTATGTCTACCCGCTATGCTCACAAAATCATTTCTTGAAAGTACTCTCATTAAATTCCGCTATTCTCAAATTGAATAGGCAAATTACATTACATTGGTATCAGAGCATTTGGTTTCTCTTTTCTTGCTTAAGAAGAGAGGTCCTTAAGTAGCCTATAAATGGTTGATGTTGTTAATTATAATAGAGTAAGTGGAACTGGGATCAAATACAGGTTTTGTTAAGCCCACTATGTGGGGGATGGTGCACACCTCGGGAGCTTTGGACTTAATAATGGAGTCTTTTTAGACTTGCCTACGGCTTTACCATTATTGAGCCATAAGAAGTCCGAAAGGAGCTAGCCCTTGGCAACTCTGCTATGTTAGACCTACTCCTCTACTCTCTATAATTAACCACTTTGAGCCGTGGGTGTAGATACTTAAGAGCCGATTTTCAAAGGCTAAGAGGAGTGGCAACTAAGGTTTTGAATTGCCAAAGCATACACTAAGTACATACATAAAATTTTGTTAACATGGCTGACAATAATCAAGAGAGTAGAATGAACATTGATAGCTTTGATTTTGCACATGAAGGTGCTAATGATGATGCTCCCATGTTTGTGAATTATCTTGTGACTAGGTTGCAACAAGCTATGGGCAACCCTACCTTGCAAGCCGAAGTTACTCAACAACTTCGTGCCTATGGAATTTCCCTTCCTCTCCAAGAGGAGAGAGAGCTTAGGAGGCCTCTTGAAGAGACCCCCAAAAGAAGACTCTCTCCCATTCGAGAGGAGGAATCCAAAGAGAAAGAAAGCAATGAAAGTCTAAGTTCTTCTGAAGATGTGGCTCCACGAAGAAGGCGGTCTAGACGATCGCCTACTCCTCCCAAGAGGAAAAGAGCAACCCATAGTCCTTCTCCTCATCACTCTCAAAGGCAAGAGAGGAAACAAAGGAAGAAAAGGGCTAGGAAGAGGTCACCCTCTTCTCCTTCTTCTTCACCTTCCTTCTCTTCCGATGAAAGTTATGGCTATTCTCCTAGAGAATACAAGAGGGGAGGGCATCGCAAATCATTTCCTGCATGGCGAAGGTCACAAAAGCTAAACAAGTTCAAGGAGGGAGGAAAGAGTATCTCTTTTCTCACCTACGATGGCACCTTTGGTGCTACCGACAAAGTGTTGGCCTTCATCCAGCAATTTGATGCGGCCTTTGGGGACGAGGGCTTCACAGAGTCCTCCAAGCTATGCCATGTAGCTATGCACTTCCAAAAATCAGCTCGTCAATGGTGGGCTAGCCTTCGTGGCAATGGAGAAGCCCCAAAGACATGGAAAACTCTACGAGTTTCCATCATGAAGCAATTTCTTCCAAGCGATACTAAAGATAAAGTTCTTACCGAATGGCGCGGCTTGAAGCTCCTCTCTCATGAGTCTATCAACAAGTATGTAGATAAGTTTTGGGATTTACATCTCAAAGCTACTGTCTTTCAAAAGATAGACTTTGCCGAGCAAAGACAACAATTCTGTGCGGGATTACCTGAAGAGATGGCCGAATATATCAACTCTCAACGGCCCGGTACTATTACCGAAGTAATCCACCACACCATGGTTGCTTCACGCATCAATTTCCATCAAGGGGCTAACCGTAATGTCAAGCCCATGGAAAACAAAGATAAAAATGATGCAAAGGGGAAATCCAATGCTCAAAATAATTCCCAAGGCACTTCCAACAACAACAACAACAATCGGTCCAAGGAGAAGGGAGTTTACAAAGGTAAAAACAAACTCTCTCCTGAAGAGCTTGAAGCTTTTCGCAAGGACCATAAGTGTTTCAAGTGTGGGGAGCAAGGACATGACTATCGTTCTTGCCCCAAGAAGAATACTCGCAATGAGACTCCTAGGGCTTCCACCATCGAAGCTCCAAAAGAGGATGCTCATTGCAAAGGATCATCACTCTCCTATGCTTGGGGAAAGGTAAGAGAGCATGATGCCTTCATCTTGTTTGACCCTGGCTCTACTCTCAACTTCATATCAATAGAGTTGGCCACCAAGTTGGGCATTCAAGCTTTTGAGATGGGAGATATAGTAACAGCTGATACAGCTTTCAAGGGACAACAAGCCTCCGTTACTCCCTTGATTGGGAAGTTGAGGCTTCATGTCCAAAGCTATGTCGACAAAGAAGACTTCTTCATCTCTCCCCTCCAACATCAGGATGTTATCCTAGGGGCACCATGGTTTGATCGCATGGCTGCCAACATGAAGTTCTTTGAAAGGAGAATTTACTTCACCTACAGGGGAAAGAACATGTATATAGATGCTAGTGAGCGTGGTCGCACTATTCCACTTGTAAATCCTCTTTCTTTTGATAAATCAATGAAGAGCTCAGTTTCTGCGTACATGATTTATGTCAAAGAGTCTCTAAAAGCTAATAATGTTTCATCAAATGAAAATGATAGGAATCAAGAAGAGTTAGACTTGTCTACTTTTCTAAAAGGATTCCAAGATGTGTTCATCGATGATATCCCTATGGACCTACCTCCAAAACGAGGGGATGATGACCATCGTATTGAGCTCCTTCCAGGAAGCTCACCGCCTAACAAACCTCCTTATCGAGTCTCACAAGCTCAACAAGAGGAGATCATGAGGCAAGTACAAGAGCTGGTAGACAAAGGGATGGTGAGGCCTAGTTCCTCTCCCTTTTGTTCTCTAGTCCTTTTAGTGCAAAAGAAAGATGGTACATACCGTATGTGTGTGGACTATCGAGCACTAAACCTTAGCACTATCAAAAACAGATTTCCCGTACCTCGGGTCGAAGATCTGTTTGATAAGCTATAAGGCTCTACCTACTTCAGTAGGATTGACCTTAAGAGTGGCTATCATCAAATAAGGATAGTGGATGAGGATATCTTAAAGACCGCGTTTCGCACAACATTTGGTCTTTATGAATATCTAGTCATGCCTTTTGGCTTGACTAATGCACCAGCTACGTTCAATCGTTTGATGGAGAAAATTTTTAGACCATATCGAAAATTCACTGGAGTGTTCTTCGATGATATCATCATCTACTCCAAGTCTTTGGAGGAACATAAGCAACATCTCCAAGTGATTTTTCAAGCCTTGAGGGAGAACAAACTTTTTCTCAACCAAAAGAAAAGTGAATTCTTCCTTCAAGACATTCAATATCTAGGCCATATTATCTCTCACGATGGTATTCGTATGGATCCATCAAAGTTAGAGGTAATAAAATCATGGCCTAACCCAAGGAATCTACATGAGCTAAGAAGCTTTATTGGTATGTGTGCATACTATAGACGCTTCATAGCAAAATTCTCTCAAGTAGCAGGACCACTACACGACTTAACCAAGAAGAACGTTAAGTTTGTATGGACTGCTAAGGAGCAAAATGCTTTTGAAAAACTCAAAGAGAAGCTTACTTCCCAACCAGTCCTCGTGCTTCCGGATCTCTCAAAGCCATTTGAGGTTCAATGTGATGCTTGTGGTGATTGCCTTGGAGCGGTTTTGCTTCAAGAAGGGCATGCCATAGCATATGAGAGCCGAAGGCTCAATGGTGATGAACGAGTCTTGGGCATTTATGAGAAAGAGCTTTTAGCTGTTCTACATGCCCTAGACACATGGAAGCACTACCTATTGGGGACTCCATTTATCCTACGAACCGACCACCAAAGTCTCAAGTATTTCATGACGCAAACCAAGCTTTCCGACAAACAAATGAGGTGGGCAAATTTTCTTTCGCAATTTAATTTCCATATTGCTCACATAGCTGGTAAGCACAATCAAGTTGCCGATGCACTTTCACGACGACCAAAAGTTAATGCGGTGTCTATAGCTACTCACAATGATCTATCCTCTATGATAGATGAGTATGCTACTGACCCTGACTTTAGAGACATAATGTCAGCCCTTGCTTTGGGGAAGAAAGAGGAACCATTCACCTTGTAGGATGGTTATCTTCTCCACGGCAATAGGCTATGTGTTACCCATTCCCTTCGTGAGAAGGTTATGTATGAATCCCATGCTCCTCCATATGCAGGGCATAGAGGTATTCAACCTACTCTCCGAGGAGTAGAGACGTATTTCTATTGGCCTACCATGAAAGTGGACATACAAGAGTATGTTTCAAAATGTGTAGTATGCCAAAAGACCAAGTATGATAGAGGGAAGCAACCTGGATTACTCCAGCCATTGCCTATTCCAAATTCACCATGGGAGAGTATATCCATGGATTTCATCTTTGGATTACCCAAGTCTATCCATGGGAATATAGGAATATGGACAATAGTCGACAGGTTTAGCAAGCAAGCACATTTTATTCCTGTCAAAAAGACTATTAAGGCACATCAAATGGCAACTCTCTTCATATCTCAGATTTTCAAACACCATGGATTACCCACATCCATCGTGTCAGATAGAGATCCTAGAATGACCAGTAATTTCTGGAAAGGTCTCTTTGAAAATCTAGGAGCAAGATTGAATTTCTCTTCGGCCTATCACCCACAAACGGATGGCCAAAGTGAGATATCCAATCTTACGATACTCGATCTACTCAAGACTTATGTTACCGAAGTAGATCAACGCTCACAATGGGAAAAGTATTTACCGCTAGTAGAGTATGCCTACAATAATACTGTACATACTTCTACGGGCAAAGCACCTTTCGAGATCATAGAAGGAAGACCTAAAAGTCCCTTGCTACTGAAAGTACATGGGAAGATCTTCGCCGCCGATGAGTATAGCCGTGACCTACAAGAATCTTTTCAAAAGATTAGGGAGGCTATAGCCATCTCTCAACAAAGGCAAAAAGCTGCTACTGATAAGCACAGAAGAGCCTTAATGTTCAAAGAAAATGATTGGGTCTTACTCAAGTTTCCTAAGGCTCGATTAAGGCAAACGACGGGCAAAAATCCTACGGGCCATCAAAAGTATTATGCTAAACTAGCAAAAAGATACTATGGTCCTTTCCAAATCTTGAAGCCTATCAATGAGACGGCTTATCAACTCAAGCTGCCCAACCATTGGCTTATACACAATGCCTTTCATGTAAGCTTACTTAAGCCCTACAAAGAAGAGCCACCAATTGAACCAATTATTGAAGACCCTCCCGAAGTTGAAGACCAAGAAGAGGTGCTACAACCCGAAGCTATCCTTCGGCATGAAGACAAGGTACTACGACATGGTAAGATTATCCGACGGTATCTTATTAAGTTCAAAAATTATCCTTTTGAAGATGCTAAATGGATGCAAGGAATACAACTTAAGGATAGTATGAACCTTGTCAATGCTTACAATGCTACATTAGAGTAAGCAAATGTACAAATTTCTTTTAAATAACTCATGTTTTTGTCTTATATGACTAGTCCTCTTTTTAATTGTGCACAAATTTAACTAGTATGCATGCTTAGAATCATGTTTGTGATGACGACGTCTCTCAAACACCAAGTAGAATTTGTCACTCTACTTTGGGAGAATGAAATGGACTAAAGAGCAGACATGCTTGCGGCAGCTATGTCTCCCAAGCACCAAATGGATTAGTCATCCATCTTGGAAAGATGTCGTAGGGTAAAAAGGGATCCTTTACCCGCTAAGTACGATTGACTAATGACTAAGACTTTATCTCTTCTACCTCATAGTCGAGGACGACTATGATTTCAAGAGAGAGGTAATGTCATAAAATCTAATATCTAACTAACCCAAATGATTTTCTCATATTAAATTGATCACTTAATGTGGGAGAATAAACGGGAACAAGTGTTAAGATATAGGTATGTGCTTTTAGATCTATCTCAACACGGGGCCAATGTAAAGGGGCCCAAAAGGGAGATGGTCTATCAAAGAGCAAGGCTAACCAATGGAGCATAAGACCTTAGGGTTAGCTTCATTGAAGACCTCCAATAAATGTGTGTAAAAGTCCTTTTGACCTTAAGTAAGCTAGGGCTGAGCTTGAGGTGGGAACCCGGCCCAAGCTCGAGGTGCTTGTCCTGCTTGAGGTGCTTGTCATGCTTGAGGTGTTTTTCATGCTTGAGGTGCTTGATTAAGATGCTTGAGGTGCTTGACTGGCTCCATGCTTGAGGTACTTGACTTGCTGCATGATTAAAGTACTTGAGGTGCCTTGAGAAACTTGCCTGAGATGCTTGTGGGAACCCCCCCTAGTTCAAGTGCTTTGTCATGCTTGGTGAGTAAGGTGCTTGATCACCTAAAAGTCAAAAGCATTCCTACAAGAGGGGGGGCGAGCCCTTTTCCTAGGGCCTAGAGAGAGAACACCCACTCACACACACAAGGGAAGCCCATCTTGAAGAGGCAGCAAGGACACATGTTAGGCCCCTACCCATGTTACCTTCATGTGTTGCTTGAAGCCTATTGGCTAGGCTTCAAAGGGGTCCAATGATAAATTACATGAATTATCTAATTGTTTTAGCATTTATCAAGTCCTCTCTCTCAAAGGGGAAAGGGGGACACTTGTCCCAAGGCTACCCATGTTGCTTGTAATGGCTCCTGCTTGTGATTGGCTAGGCCTGGAGGGGTCCAATGAGCTTCAGGCATGAGCTACAAGGGGGGGTCGACCCAAGCAAGCTAGGGGGGTGCCTAGGGGGTATACTCACCCACACACACTCACAAGCACTCTCATTGTGTGATATGCAAAGTGCAAGAGCTCCCTCTCCAAGCAAGTAGAGGTTGAGAGCCTACACCAACACTCTTGGCTATGGAGTGCAAATCCAACCAAGAGCCATGCTTCAATGCTTAAGCTTGCCATCTCCTTCTTCTTCATTACTATGCTATTATGTATGCTAGCAACAAGAGTATGATAAGTGAGGAACTAATTCTTTCTCCTACGAAATGTTTCTTCTTCCTCTTCCCTACCCTCATTCCCTGCTAGCTCTCTCCACCTTCGAAGGTGTTTGAGGTCTTGGGACTGAGGCTTGGGATAGTTAAAGCTTTCTTCAAGTTTATGTTATGTTTGTGGTGCATGAAGCCTTCCATCTTCATGGCATCACCTAGGTCACAAGGAACACAAAGACTGTATTGTAACAAGTCTCTCTTTATGGGAGAAATCATAATACAAATGCCTATTGGAGGGGGGACCGGCTCCACATAAATCCGGTCCTCAATTGTTGTCATGTTCTCTAAACTCTCTCTCTTGCTAAAGTATTGTCTATGCCAAGTTAACTAATTGCTATGATTATGTTGCTATCTTCAATTATGTCTACCCGCTATGCTCACAAAATCATTTCTTGAAAGTACTCTCATTAAATTCCGCTATTCTCAAATTGAATAGGCAAATTACATTACAGATCGCATCATCTTCAGGCTCTTCATCATACAAAGGGAGGTTTTATGTTGACATACCACATCCACAATCGAGGTATCTATTGACAATAACTGATCTTTTAGCATGTTTTAAAGCATCACATGCGTCCTATATTGACTTCCTATATATATGGCTCTTCTAATGGCTAAAATATATATATTCACTACTTGCATAGTGCAAGGGCACTCTAAAGAACTTTAAAGAGAAGAAAACCGTAAAGAGAAAATAAGCAAAGAAAACCACAAATGTATGCCCTTTACTTATGCACTTAAAATGTTTTGAAAGGTTTTTTAATTTTCTGAGATTGGGGAGACCTAATGCCTTCATACGTTGTAAGTGCAAGGAAGATCTCCCAGGATGATTGGGCAACCATGTGGAGTGAAGTTTGCTTATTGCATAAACAAGGCATGGTATGTTTATATTTGTGAAAACCAATCTTCTAGATATTTAAGTGAAGTGCAAGCCAACATTCGTAATTTTTCCAGGTCTACTATTTCCAACCATACAACCCTATAGCAACCGAGCAGAATGATAGGCCCTTTATTGTTCTTATATAGGATAAGTGGATGCTAAACATGGCCTTATGTTTTTCTCGACACAAGTCATGGGCCATTAACAGTACATTCAAAACAAATGTTTATGGTCTCCCGCTTTATGGTGCAATCCTACCAAATCAAAACGGGATAGGCATCCCAATTTGGTTCATGTTGTGCACATCAAATCCAGGAAAATAGTGTGCGAAGATATGTTACCAATGGATGGTGTGGTCGCGACTGTCCATGGCGCAACCGATGGCCAAAATCTGGCCTAAGTTCAATCATAGGAATGTGAACACGACTAACTTAGTTGAGAGATTGTGGCGGTACATAAAGTACACCCTATTGGATGCTCAAATAAACAAGTCCATTCTACAGCTTCTTCATGCAATAGTGGGTGACTCCACAAGTGGTACTCGCATGGGTGAACCTTTACTGGAGTTCTTCCAAGAAAAGCAAGAGATACAGGAGTACCCCTTGCTTTAATGGGCCTTTTCATTGCACCAATATATATTAACATATGTTATTGGGTTTTTAGAGGACTTTGGTCGCTTCGGCATTGATGGCTCGTCAAAGCATAACACCACCAAACTATGTGGATGTGGGAGAACGTATTGAAATGGTTTGAACAAGAACCGTCTTCATTGGTTAGTGTGAATAAGCTAAACTTATTGTTTAAGGTACAAATTTTGAGCTCTCCAGATTGATGGTATTACGTGAATCTTCAAAGCAGTTATTGTGATTGCCTCCATATTGCTAGTAAGGTTGTAAGTAACCTTATGGCCTTTGACTGATTATACAAAGGCATTTCCCTATCTGGTACCAATTCTTCCAATTCTAGATAGTGCACGGCACAAAGAGGTTCAGGATATGGAGGATAATGACTTGGATTGTGCCGAGGGCAAAGAAGAGCAAGTTGCAGATTCAAAAGATGTTCAATTTATGAATGTGGGCAACCATGACATAAGGCTACGCATTAATGAGGTTAGATCTTTACTTGTCAAGATTGAGGAGCAAGTGGACAACAATGAAGTCTCACAAAACATAACTCTTATGAATCACTTATCTTCTTTCAAGAAGGTCCTAACCACAGCTCTTCCTTCGAAGGAGATTGACATGCCAATGAAGGGAAGTATTCAAAAAATCCACACACACATGACTCGAATGCATCTAGGGCATGGGAAGAAGCAAGAAAAAAGGAAGCCAAATGGTGGTGAAGTGGTGGGATCTTCAGTTAAACCCACAAATCCCTCGCGTCAAATTGGCGCCTTGAGAAGAAAGCATCAACGTGGAAGGCATCACATTAGGCTTGAAAGGGCACCATATATATGGTGTCCACACTGCCATACAAAAACCTTTATGGTTGATGTTAAGGCCTCATCACATGTGCCAATTTTTCATGCCCTTTTGCCGCTTTCTGGAAAGCTAGCACCACCAGGTAGTGAGCATTATCTCCTTGGGAAGGAAGTCAAGTTGTGTGACATACAAACCAAGTTGATAAGTAAAATCATAGCATGTCATAAAATATAATATCTAACTTTACCAAATGGTTTTTTCATATTAAACTAATCATTTAATATGGGAAGATAAAAGGGGAACAAGAGTTAGGATATAGATATGTGCTTCTAGACATATCTCAACAGGGGACCAAAAGGAGAAATGGTTGCATCTCAATAGGGGTCCAAAATGAGAGATGTTTGCATCTCAATAGGGGTCCAAAAGGAGACGGTCTACCAAAGAGCAATGTACAATAAGTGCTTCTAGACTTACCTTAGCAGGGGACCAAGAGGAGAGATGGTTACATCTCAATAGGGGTCCAAAAGGAGGTAGTCTATCAAAGAGCAACATGCATCTAATGGAGCTTAAAAGACCTTAGGGTTAGCTTCATTAAAGACCTCCAAAGGTTAGTGTTAAAATTCCTTAGACCTTAGGCAAGCTAGGGATGTGCTTGAGGTGGGAACCCGGCCCAAGCTTGAGGTGCTTGTCATGCTTGTGACTAAGGTTCTTGAGCTGCTTGTCGTGCTTGATAATTAAGGTTCTTGAGGTGCTTGTCGTGCTTGCTAACTAAAGTGCTTGAGGTGCTTGTCATGCTTGATGAGGAAGCTGCTTGAGAAGCTTCCCATGCATGGGGGGTAAGGTGCTTGAGTCAAAAAGAGACCCTACAAAGGAGGGGGAAAGCCCCAAAGTTAGGGGAATATTTGACTTAACCTCCAGCTCACCCAAAGGGCACCCCCTTTCTCAAGGGGCACATGGACACATGTCAGTCTCTCCCTATGCTTATCCACATGGTGAGCTTGAATCCTATTGGTTGGACTAAAGAGGGGTCCAATGAGATTCTAGTTCAATTCAACAAATATCTAGATATTTTTAAGCTCTCTCTCTCAAAGGGGTAAGGAGGACACTCGTCCAAATGCTACCAATGTTGCTTGATATGCTTTGTGCATGTGATTGGCTAGGCTTAGAGGGGTCCAATGAGCTTCAAGTTTGAGCTACAAGGAGGGGTTGACCAAAGAAAGCAAGGGGTGTGTTGGGGGTATACACGCTCTCACACACTCATTTTTCACACATTCTCACTTGGTGAAAGTGCAAGGACTCTATCTCCTTCCCCAAGCTTGTTGAGAAGTTGAGAGCCTACACCAACACTCTTAGCTATGGAATGCAAATCCAACCAAGAGCCATGCTTCAATGCTTAAGCTTTCTATCTTCTCCATATTCATTACTATGCTATTATGATATGCTAAGCAAGAAGAGTGATGATAAGTGAGGAACTATTTCTTTCTCCTATGAATGATTCTTCTTCCTCTTCCCTCTCCTCATTCCCCGCTAGCTCTCTCCACCTTCGAAGGTGTTTGAGGCCTTGGGACTGAGGCCGGGGATGGTTAATGCTTTTTACAAATTTTATGTTATGCTCGTGATGCATGAATCTTTCCATCTTCATAGCATCACCAAGGTCACAAGGAACGCAAAGATTGTATTATACCAAGTCTCTCTTTATGGGAGAATATATAATACAAAAGCCTATTGGAGAGGGGACCGGCTCCAGATAAATCCGGTCCTCAACGGTTGTTAAGTTCTCTAATTATCTCTCTCTCTCTCTCTCTCTCTCTCTCTCTCTCTCTCTCTCTCTCTCTCTCTCTCTCTCTCTCTCTCTCTCACTCTCACCCTAGCCTTTGCTTCGCTTGCCTCCCTAGTTGAACCTCTACACAGTCTCCCCTGGGGCGAGGGACAGCCCTATGGGTGGGGGAGGCGTTAGTGCCTCTCAGCAATGCCTCACCAGTAGGAGAAAACATCCCATCGCCAGTAGGAGAAAACGCAGTGGCCCTTGCCTGAGCTTGCTTCCTAGTCACGCCCTGTCATCGCCAACAATACACAAGGACGCCTGGTCCTCCCATGTCGCAAGCCTGTGCAGAACGACGCCTGGCTTTTCCCCGTCTCTTTCATGGCCTTGCAAACCCTACCTAAATTCTTTAAGCTTCATCAACAGGAAACGGAGCTGCATCAACAGACCCATTCCCTGCTTATTTATTTCAAACAACTTTGGCCTTGGTTCCCATAGTCACAGCCTGTACAAGTTCCCTAGCCTTGTGCGGGCCTGCCCCCATAACAGAGTCAAGAAGATCTGAAAATCAAATGTCCTCCTCCTTTAGTGACACCAATGGCCAGCACACGCAAGAGTTTTCTTGCGGTGGTAGTTGTGCCTAAGAAGGATCTCGCCACTCGGCAAGACGCAAGGATCATAGCCCTACAGGCGCAGATCCAAGAGCTTATCTTGGAGAATGCTGAACTCAAACAACATTTGAGTGAGCTTGAGGAAATGAAAGCAAAGGATAACAAAAATTTGCTAGCACAGCCCTAGAGGCACAGATCCAAGAGCTTATCTTGGAGAATGCTGAACTCAAACAACATTTGAGTGAGCTTGAGGAAATGAAAGCAAAGGATAACAAAAATTTGCTAGCAAAGACACACGAAGTCGAAGCTTCTCTCAATGAGATTGTTAAGGCGGCTCAGAAAGAGGCCCATGAGGAAACACATAAGAAGATCGACAGTGAAATACAAACAGCCTTACAAGAATGCAGGTTGCAAGAATCCCTTGCTCTCAAGATCAGGATTGGAGGGCTCTCCCCACCATGGTGCACCGACGAGGACACACTCAAAGAAGCCATCACCAAGCTCAATGACATTCTTCAACCAATTAACATCGAGCCCGATACTGTCTCTTGGATCAATGACACGCATAGGTGTGTGCCACTTGGTCAATGCATCCTCACTTTCAAGAACAAAGAAGAACGGACGAACCTACTACGACAATCCTATCCCCTCAAGGGAACAAAGCTTTGGATCGCCAAGGAACTTACCACAAATCAACTCAAGCTAAAAGCAAGCGAGCCGAAGAAGATGCATGAAGCCCGTAAACAAGGTAAATGGGCAATCTATCGTGGCGGTAAAGCCATCATCCAAGAGTTTCAAACTCTCAAGCCAACCCCCCCTCCACTTAACCCCCCTTAGATTTTGTTTCTTGTTTTTCCCTTCTTCTTTTTATCCCATGATGGACCCTCAGTTCCTAACTGATATGTATCTGACACCTTCACCTCAAAGAACTGATGTAATGTTTTGTATTGGTCCCATAGGTCATATTTGACCTCCGTGGACGATAATTAAATCTATCTATCTCTCTCTCTCTCTCTCTCTCTCTCTCTCTCTCTCTCTCTCTCTCTCTCTCGTAAAAGTGTTGTTCATGCCAAGTTAATTAAGTATAATGGTTATGTTGCTACCACTAATTAAGTTCACCCTCTATGTTCTCAAAGTAGTCTCACAAAAATGCTCTCTTTAATTCTCCTAATTTTGCTATTCTCAAAGTTCATAGGTCATTTCCATTACATTGGTATAAGAGCTATTGTTTTCTCTTTTCTTGATTAAGAAGAGAGGTCCTTAAGTTGTCCATGAAAGGTTGGGCCTTTTTATTGCAATAGGATAAATGGGTCAAGGATCTATATCTTGGTTGAGAAGGACTTAGTTTGAGGTACACCGTTGGGAACTATAGTCTTAATAATGGAGTCTCTCAGGGCTTGCCTTTGGCTTAACCATTATTGAGATACTAGCAAGCTCAACATGAACTATAATCAACCGAGCAATTTAAGACCCTCTCCACTAGTCTTTGCAATCAATAGTGTCTAAACCACGGGTGTGGCTGCTTGAGAACTGATTTTCAAAGGTAAAGAAGGGTAGGGACTAAGGTTTTTGAGGGTTAAGTTTAATTAGCATGGCTTACAATAACCAAGAGAATAGAATGAATATTGACAACTTTGATTTTGCACATGAAGGTGCTAATGATGATGCCCCCAAGTTTGTTAATTATCTTGTTACTAGGTTTCAAGAAGCTATGAAACCCTGCTTTGCAAGCCGAAGTTACTCAACAACTTCGTGCTTGTGGGATTTCCCTTCCTCTCCAAGAGGAGAGAGAGCTTAGGAGGCCTCTTGATGAGACTCCCAAAAGAAGACTCTTTTCCATACAAGAGGAGGAATCCAAAGAATGAGAAAGTAATGAATTCCTAAGTTCCTCTGAAGATGTGGCTCCACGAAGACGGTGATCTAGACGATCGCCAACTCCTCCCAAGAGGAAACAGTCAACCCATAGTCCTTCTCCTCAAAGGGAAGAGAGGAAACAAAGGAAGAAAAGGGCAAGAAAGAGGTCACCCTCTTCTCCTTCTTCTTCACCTTCCTCCTCTTTCGACGAAAGCAATAGCTATTCTCCTAGAGAATACAAGAGGGGAGGACATCCCAAATCTTACCATGCATGGCGAACGTCCCAAAAGCTCAAGAAGTTCAAAGAGGGAGGAAAGAGTATCTCTTTCCTCACCTATGATGGCACCTTTGGTGCTACCAACAAAGTATTGGCCTTCATCCAACAATTTGATGCGGCCTTTGGAGACAAGGGCTTCATGGAGTCCTCCAAGCTACATCATGTAGATATGCACTTCCAGAAATCTATTTTTCAATGGTGGGCTAGCCTTCATGGCAATGGAGAAGCCCCAAAGACATGAAAACTCTACGAGTTTCCATCATGAAGCAATTCCTTGCAAGCAATGCAAAAGACAAAGTGCTTACCAAATGGCAGAATTTGAAGCTTCTCCCCCATGAGTCTATCCACAAATATGTGGACAAGTTTTGGGATTTACATCTCAAGGCTACTGTCTTTCAAAAAATAGACTTCGCCAAGCAAAAGCAACAATTATGTACGGGATTACCTGAAGAAATGGCCAAGTATGTCAACTCCCAACGACGTGGTTCTATCATGGAAGTAATCCACCACACTATGGTTGCTTTGCACATCAATTTCCACCAAGGGGCTAAAGGGAATTCCACGTCCATGGAAAAAAAATCCTTCCCAAGGCAACTCTATCAACAACAATAAAGCTAAGAAGAAAGGAGTCTACAAAATCAAGAATTGACTTTCTCTTAAGGAGCTAGAGTGTTATCGCAAAGATAACTGGTGCTTCAAGTGTGGGAAGCAAAGACATGCCTATCGTGCTTGCCCCCAAAGAAATGTGCACAATGAGCAGCCTAGAGCCTCTATGGTTGAAGCTCCAAAAGAGGATTCTCATTGCCAAGGATTTCTCCTTTCCTATGCTTGGGGAAAGATGCAAGAGCATGATGTCTTTATTTTGTTTGACCATGGTTCAACTCACAACTTCATATCCACGGAGTTGACCACCAAGCTAGGCATACAAGCCCACGAGATGGGAGATGCATTGAAAGACAATGGAGCTATCAAGGGACAAGATGTCTCAATAACTCCCTTAATTGGAAAATTGAGGCTTCATGTCCAAAGCTATGTGGACAAAGAGGATTTCTTCATCTCCCCTCTCAAACATGAGGATGTTATCGTTGGAGCACCATGGTTTAATTGCATGGCTTCCAACATGAAGTTCCTTGAAAGGAGAATCTACTTCACCTACAGGAAAAAGAGCATATACATAGATGCTAATGAGTCAGGGAACACCATATCCTTGGTAAATATGCTTGGTTCTGATAAGTCGATGAAAAGCTCTACTTCTGCGTATATGATTTTTGTTGGAGAATCTGTAAATGAGTCCAATGGTTTCACAAGCAGCAATAAAGGGAATCAAGAGTAATTAGAGTTGTCTAATTGGATTCCAAGATGTTTTTGTTGATGAAATCCCTAGTGAGCTAGCTCCAAAACAAGGGATGATGACCATGCAATAGAGCTCCTACTAGGAAGCTAACCGCCTAATAAACCTCCTTATTGAGTTTCACAAGCTCAACAAGAGGAGATCATGAAGCAAGTGCATGAATTGGTGGAAAAAGGGATGGTGAGGCCTAGCTCCTCTCCATTCTATTCAACAGTACTTTTAGTGCAAAAGAAAGACAACACATATCACATGTGTGTCAATTATAGAGCACTAAATAAGATCACTATCAAAAATAGATTTCATGTGCCACGGGACACTCAAATTCTCATGAGAAGTACAAGCGACACCTCCAGGTAATGTTTCAAGTTGTGAGTGAGAATAAGCTTTTCATTAATCAAAAGAAAATTAATTTTTTTCTACAAGAGATTCAATATTTAGGTCACATCATCTCTAAAGGTGGCACCGGTATGGATCTACAAGAGGTACAAAGCTTTGTAGGCATGTGTGCATACTATAGATGCTTCATAGAAAAATTATCGCTAATAGCAGGCCCATTACATGACTTAACAAAAAAGAATGTACAAAAAAGAACACTAAGTATTCATGGACTGCAAAAGTGCATGAAGCTTATCTCATAACATGTGCTCACACTACTAGATCTCTCAAAGCCATTTGAGGTCCAATGTGATGATTGTGGTTATTGCCTTGGATCTGTTTTGCTTCAAGAAGGGCATGCCATAGCTTATGAGAGTCAAAGACTCAAATCCGATAAGCGAGTATTGGACAAATATGAAAAAGAGCTACTAGCCGTTCTATATGCCCTAGACACGTGGAAATGTTATCTCTTGGGGACTCCATTCATCCTACAAATGGATCACAAAGCCTCAAGAACTTCATGATGCAAACCAAGCTCTCCGACAAGAAAATGAGGTGGGCAAATTTTCTTTGGCAATTTAAATTTCATATTGCTCACATTGCTGGTAAGCGCAATCAAGTGGTCGATGCACTTTCACAATAGACAAGGATAAATGTGGTGTCTATAGCAACTCACAATGATCTATCTTTTATGATAGATGAGTATGCTACTGACCAAGACTTTAAGTACGTAATTACAGCCTTTGCATCGGGGAAGAAAAAAGAACCACTCACCTTGAAGAATGGTTATCTTCCAAACCGCAATAGGCTATCTGTTACTCACCCATACAATAAGAAAGTCATGTATGAATCCCATGCTTCTCCTTATGTGGGGCAAAGATGGATTCCATAATCTACTCATCGAGAAGTAGAAATGTATTTCTGTTGGTCTACCATGAAAAGTAATCATACAAGAGTATGTTTCAAAATGCTTGGTATACCAAAAATTGAAATTTGATCGAGGGAAGCAACTTGGATTGTTTCAACTTTCAGTTGACAGGCTTAGCAAGAAAACACACTCTATGCCTGCCAAAAAGACTTTAAGGCACATCAAACGTCAACCCTCTTTGAATCTCAAATTTTTAAGTATCATGGCTTGCCAACATCCATAGTGTCGGACAAAGATCCTAGAATGACCAATAATTTCTAGAAGGGTCTCTTTGAGAATCTAGGAAGTAGGTCAAATTTATCTTTCAGCCTATCATACACAATGGATGACCAAAGTGAAATAAATAATCTAACAATCCTTGAATCTACTAAAAGCCTATGTCATATAAGTAGATCAATGTTCTCAATGAGAGAAGTACCTACCTCTTATAGAGTATGCGTACAATGACATTGTACATATTTCTATGGAGAAAGTACCTTTCGAGGATAAAGAGGAAAGATCCAAAAGTCCCTTACTACTTAAAGTACATGGGAAGATCTTCGATGCTGATGAATATAGCTGAGACTCACAAAAAATCTTTTCCAAAGATTAAAGAGGTTATAT
Source organism: Adiantum capillus-veneris (assembly GCF_014529385.1). Taxonomy (NCBI): domain Eukaryota; kingdom Viridiplantae; phylum Streptophyta; class Polypodiopsida; order Polypodiales; family Pteridaceae; genus Adiantum; species Adiantum capillus-veneris. The sequence goes on from NC_140935.1 coordinate 23,943,338, forward strand.
CCATCTCAAAGCAAAGGCAAAAAGGGTTGCTGCTAATAAGCATAAAAGAGACTTAGCCTTTAAGAAAAGTGATTGGGTCTTGCTAAAGTTTTTCAAGGCTCATCTAAGGTATACTACGGGTAAGAATCCTACGGGCCACCAAGAGTATTATGCTAAACTAGCAAAATGATACTATGGTCCTTTTTAAATTCTTAAACCAATCAATGAGATGGTTTATCAATTAAATTTGCCCAACCATTGGCTCATGCACAATGTTTTCTATGAGAGCCTACGTAAGCCTTACAAAGGAGCGCCATCAAAAGAAGAAATAGTTGCAGACCCTCCAAAAATCAAAGATCAAGAAGAAGTACTTCAATCTGAGTCCATCCTACGACATGAAGACAAGGTACTAAGAAACGGTAAGATTATCCGACGATATCTTATTAAGTTTAAGAATTATCCTTTTAAAGAAGCTAGATGGATGCAAGGAACCTAGCTTAAGGATAATAATGCTTACAATGATGCCTTAGAGTAAGCATTTTAAATGAACAATGTTTTTGTCTTTTAAGACTCATTCTCTTTCTTTTATTGTGCACAAAATTTAAGAAGTATACATGCTTAGGATCATGTTTGTGGTGACGACGTCTCCCAAACACCAACTAAAACTTTTCACTGTACTTTGGAAGTATGATATGGACTAAAGAGTAGACATGCTTGCGGCAGCTAAGTCTCTTGAGCACCAAATGGATTATTCATCCATTTTTTAATGATATTGTAGGGTTAAAAGGGATCCTCTACCCGTTAAGAAACATGTACTAATGACTAGGCTTTATCCTCTCTACCTCATAGTCAAGGACGACTATGATTTCAAGAGAGAGATAATGTTATAAAATATGATATCTAACTTTACCAAATGATTTTCTCATATTGAACTCATCATTTAATATGGGAAGATAAAAGGGGAACAAGAGTTAGGATATAGATATGTGCTTCTAGACCTATCTCAACAGGGGACCAAAAGGAGAAATGGTTGCATCTCAATAGGGGTCCAAAAGGAGATGGTCTACCAACGAGAAATGTGCAATAAGTGCTTCTAGACATACCTCAACAGGGGACCAAGAGGAGAGATGGTTACATCTCAATAGGGGTCCAAAAGGAGGTAGTCTATCAAAGAGCAACATGTATCTAATGGAGCTTAAAAGACCTTAGGGTTAGCTTCATTAAAGACCTCCAGAGGTTAGTGTTAAAAGTCCTTAGACCTTAGGCAAGCTAGGGTTGTGCTTGAGGTGGGAACCTGGCCCAAGCTTGAGGTGATTGTCATGCTTGGTGAGTAAGGTGTTTGAGGTGCTTGTCATGCTTGATGAGTAAGGTTCTTGAGGTGCTTGTCGTGCTTGCTTACTAAGGTGCTTGAGTAAAAAAGAGACCCTACAAAGGAGGGAGAAATCCCCAAAGTTAGGGGAATCTTTGACTTAACCTCCCACTCACCCAAAGGGCACCCCCTTTCTCAAGGGGCACATGGACACAGGTCATGCTCCCCCTATGCTTAGCCACATGGTGCGCTTGAATTCTATTGGTTGAGCTAAAGTGGCATCCAATGAGATTCTAGTTCAATTCAACAAATATCTAGATATTTTCAAGCTCTCTCTCTCAAAGAGGTAAGGAGGACACTCGTCCAAGTTCTACCAATGTTGCTTGATATGCTTTGTGCATGTGGTTGGCTGGTCCAATGAGCTTCAAGCTTGAGCTACAAGGAGGGGTTGACCAAAGCAAGCAAGGGGTGTGCTTGGGTATACACCCTCTCACACACGCATTTTTCACACATTCTCACTTGGTGAAAGTGCAAGAACTCTATCTCCTCTCCAAACCTGTTGAGAAGTTGAGAGCCTACACCAACGCTCTTGGCTATGGAATGCAAATCCAACCAAGAGCCATGATTCAATGCTTAAGCTTTCCATCTTCTCCATATTCATTACTATGCTATTATGCTATGCTAAGCAAGCAGAGTGATGAGAAGTGAGGAACTATTTCTTTCTCCTATGAATGGTTCTTCTTCCTCTTCCCTACCCTCATTCCCCACTAGCTCTCTCCACCTTCGAAGGTGTTTGAAGCCTTGGGACTGAGGCCGGGGATGGTTAATGCTTTTTACAAGTTTATGTTATGCTCGTGGTGCATGAATCTTTCCATCTTCATAGAATCACCAAGGTCACAAGGAACACAAAGATTGTATTATACCAAGTCTCTCTTTATGGGAGAACATACAATACAAAATCCTATTGGAGGGGGGATGGGCTCCACATAAATCCGGTCCTCAACTGTTGTTAAGTTCTCTCTCTCTCTCTCTCTCTCTCTCTCTCTCTCTCTCTCTCTCTCTCTCTCTCTCTCTCTCTCTCTCTCTCTCTCTCTCTCTCGTAAAAGTATTGTTCACACCAAGTTAATTAAGTATAATGGTTACGTTGCTACCGTAATTAAGTTCACCCTCTATGTTCTCAAAGTAGTCTCATAAAAATGCTCTCTTTAATTCTCCTAATTTTTCTATTCTCAAAGTTTATAGGCCATTTTCATTACATTGGTATAAGAGCTATTGGTTTCTCTTTTCTTGATTAAGAAGAGAGGTCCTTAAGTTGTCCATGAAAGGTTAGGCCTTTTTATTGCAATAGGATAAGTGGGACAAGGATCTATTATCTTGGTTGAGAAGGACTTAGTTTGAGGTACACCCTTGGGAACTATAGTCTTAATAATGGAGTCTCTCGGGGCTTGCCTTTGGCTTAACCATTATTGAGCTACTAGCAAGCTCAGCATGAACTATAATCCACTAGTCTTTGCAATCAACTGTCTAAACCACGGGTGTGGCTGCTTGAGAACTCATTTTCAAAGGTAAAGAAGGGTAGCGACTAAGGTTTTTTAGGGTACCAAAGCACAAAGTGATTTATACTTAAGTTTAATTGGCATGGCTGACAATAACCAAGAGAGGAGAATGAATATTGATAACTTTGATTTTGCACATGAAGGTGCTAATGATGATGCCCTCATGTTTGTCAATTATCTTGTTACTAGGTTGCAACAAGCTATGGGCAACCCTGCTTTGCAAGCGAAAATTACTGAACAACTTCATGCTTATGGGTGTTACCATATACATGTGGTAGTGATGTGTGTGAACACACTAGGACCGCCGTGGCATTTTTTCCCTCTTTAGGAGGTTTTTCCCCTAAGCATTGTATATACGCCCATCACTCTAGGACTATCGATCTTTCCATTGCACACTAAGTAACATACTCTCTATTGTGTGCCTTGAGCTTCCTTTGTCTTCTCCAAGCTGTGTGTATTTCTCTACAACCCTAATTCCAACAATTGGTATCAGAGCAAGTTACATCCTCTCAGGCTTAGTCGCCAGCTGCTCCAGCACACGCCTGCTCACTTTCTTCGATTAGAGTGAGGTTTGGCGAGAGTTTGTAGGTCGACAAATATTTCGGGAGAGCTCATAGAGTTTAGTCTGCTCAGATTTCTGAGTCGGGCTCATTTCGGCCTCCGTTTCCACTAAGACAGAGGCAATTTCATCATTTTGTGCAGAATTTCTATCAGTGCCGATTTCTGCATAACAGGTGCCTTATAGTCTTCTACGGTTTGTGCTATATAGCACGTGTTGTTCCCGCTTCATTTCTCCTCTTTTCGGGCAGTTTTCACATCAGGTGCAACATTTACCATGGCTGACAACAACACAGATGTGTTCAAGATGTTTGTTGTTGGGGACAGGTTGGATGGGGACAATTATCCTATGTGGGCTTACATGATGCAACATGTTCTTGTGTCAAAGGGCGTATGGAATATTGTGCAGGGCATTGATGTACGTCTTGGATCTGAGGATGTAGGTGATGTTGAGGATGTTGCAGGTCTTGCTGCAATGATTGTTGCTATTAGAGTTGTTTTGCCTATGGCAAAACAATATCGTTCAGATGTAAAGGATGCGTCGGCTCATGCATTGATTGCGTTGTCTGTGAAGTGCACCATTGTTCCTCACATTTGTTCAGCAAAATCTGCAAAACAGGCGTGGGATATATTGGCTGGTCTTTATACAAGTCGCAATGAGGCTAAAATTGCTTTGCTGCGTAAAGATCTGGAGTCGAAGATTATGCATGAGAAAGATGATATGGACACTTTCCTTACTAGTGTCAAGGATATCAATGAGCAACTTATTTTTGCAGGTGAAGTCATTTCAGAAAATTCCCTTGTGGAGACTGTTCTTGATGCCTTACCAGATTCTTACCAAACTTTTGCTAGTACTTGGAGACTTATGACCCAAGGAAATCCAGAAGTTGTCAAGTTTGATGCATTTTGCACATTGCTATTGCAAGAGTCACTTTCCAGAAAAAACAGGACTAGGCAATGTGCAGTTGAACATGCTTTTATTGCTTCTCAAAGAAAGGGTGGTAACAACAATACAACCACTTCTTATGGTTTTGCTGCGAGTGGCAAAACTTCTGTTCCTAATGCTTCTACTGGTAGCAATTCATCTGGAAATTTTGGTGATAAGGGCAAAAAGAAAATGCATTGCCATTATTGTAAAGCTAATGATCACTTGATCAAGTTGTGTCCTAAGTTGAAGGCCAAAGAGGCTAAGAAAAAAGAGGGTGGTTCCACTACAATGCTGGTTCCACTACAAATGCAGCCATTGTTGAGTCTTTTGTGAAAGGAGATTGTGTTGCTGATGTTGATGCAGAATGGGCTTTCAGTGCAGAGTGCACTTACAATCCTGTTGTCCATGATGCATGCTTGTCAGTTGCTACAGATTCACATGTGTGGTATTTCGACAGTGGTGCTACAAAGCACATTACCTCACATCGTGAATTGTTCACCTTTATTTTGTGACTTTCATTGATGATTACTCCAGGCATCCATGGGTATTTCCGCTTAAAGAGAAGCTCGAAGTTTTTATGTGCTTCAAACAATTTCTGGTTATGGCTGAAAATGTCTCGAAATGTACTATGGGCACCCTCCGTTTCGATCGAGGTGGGGAGTATATGTCTCATGAATTCAATACATTTCTGGCTAGTCATGGGATAAAGCACCAATGTACAGTGCCTTATACACCTCAGTAAACTGGTGTTGCTAAGAGGAAAAACAGGTCACTTACGGAAATGGCACGATGTATGGTCAAAAGCCAAGCTTTGCCACATTCTTTTTGGCTTGAGGCCATCATGTGTGCCACTTATGTACTAAACAGGTGTTCTACAAAAGCTTTGCAGGCTAAAATGAGCAGGCTAGAGGTATGCCAAAATGGCTGGTGCACACTTTGGGTGACAGTAAATTGGATGCACCTTTGTCTAGTCGTACTCGTTCAGGCTCTCGCCATGCATCTTATGCATCAGATTGTTACGCTTTGGCTGTGTCTAGCTTACATGATGTTGAGGATCCTCTATCTTTTGATGAAGAATAGAATTCAGAAAATTGGATGGCTGCCATGCAATCAGAATATGATGCACTTATAGAAAATGACACATGGACTTTATGTGATTTGCCTCCTGGCAAAAAGGCCATTGGTACGAAGTGGGTTTACAAGTTGAAATGCAAGCCGGATGGTGAGATCAATCGCCATAAGGCTCGACTTGTTGCAAAGGGTTATGCACAACAAAAAGGCATAGATTATGAAGAGACTTTTTCTCCCACTTGTCGTATGACTACTGTGCATTTTTCTATGTGCATTGGCAGCTCATTTTGGTTGGGATGTACATCAGTCAGACATTGTTACTGCTTTCTTGAGTGGTGACATATTTGAGGAAGTTTATGTAATGCAGCCTCGTGGTTTTGTCATAAAAGGACAAGAGGACAAAGTGTGCAGATGTAAGAAGGCTTTGTATGGGTTGAAGAAATCTCCTCGTGCTTGGTATGAGAAATTTGACATTCATTTGGTCAAAAGAGGCTTTCGTAACAATCCAACAGAAAGCACATTGTATGTAAAACGTGAGGGTGATGTACTTCTCATTGTGGTTCTTTATGTTGATGATTTGCTGATCACTAGACCAAATGAGAGACATATTGCTGAATTTAAGGCTGATTTGAATGCTACTTTCAAGATGAAATATTTGGGGCTATTGCATAATTACTTGGGTATACAGTTTAAGCAGTGTGATGCTGGTATTGCCTCGTGTCAGAAAAGTTACATAGAGACATTGCTATGTAAGTTTGGACTTGAGGATTGCAAACCTATTGCCACTCCCATGGAAATAGGTTTGAAGTTGATTCTACATGATGCTGGCGATCCTGTTGATGTCACTCTTTATCAAACTGCTTTTGGCTACCTCATTTATGTATGCAACACAAGGCCGGATATTCAGTTTGCACTCTCACAGGTCAGCAGATTTATGCATAGCCCAGGGTCTAAGCATTGGCACGCTGTCAAGAGGATTTTCCGCTACCTTAGTGGCACTTTACATCTTGGCTTATTTTATCCCAAGGGGGGATCATTGCCGTCAAACTTACATGCTTTTTCAAACTCAAATTGGGCTGGTTGTTTTGACACACGAGTGTCCACAAGTGGTTTTGTTTCATGCTTGGCAGTTCATGTATATCATGGTTGAGTAAGGAGCAACCTACTGTGGCCACTTCGAGTTGTGAGGCTAAGTACAGGGCAGTCTTCACAGCTACGGTTGAGTGTGTATGGCTCAGATGCCTTATGGCTAATTTGGGTGTTGGACAGGACACTGCCAACACTATCTACACTGATAGTAAGAGCGCATTGGTAGTTGCGAGGAACCCAGTTTTTCATGCTCGCACAAAGCACATTGAGGTGAATTACCACTATGTGAGGGAGAGGCTCTCAGTAGGAGAGATCAGCTTGGCTTATGTGCCAACACAGGACAACCTTGCTGATCTTTTCACAAAGGCATTGTCTCGTGAGAAGCTTTAAGCTTTCCACAAAGCTTTGGGCTTACTCCCCTTTGTGGACTGATCATGTCCTGAGGGCATGGCACTTCCCTTTACTCATGTGCCAACTCTCGTTCACCGCATCACTCCAAGGGGGATTTGTTATCATATACATGTGGTAGTGATGTGTGTGAACACACTAGGACCGCTGGGGCATTTTTTCCCTCTTTAGGAGGTTTTTTCCCCCAAGCATTGTATATACGCCCATCACTCTAGGGCTATAGATCTTGCCATTGCACACTAAGTAACATACTCTCTATTGTGTGCCTTGATCTTCCTTCATTTTCTCCAAGCTGTGTGCGATTCTCTGCAACCCTAATTCCAACAATGGGATTCATTAAAATCATTCCAGAGGTGGTTTAAAGGCAATCCATAAGGAAATTCACAAGACATGTCATAAGTAATTCATGGACCCAATGGTTTACAAGTAGTTCACAAATAGTTCATAGACCGTTTACACAGCGTTCACAAAGAGTTCACAAGAAGTTTTCACATGGATTATAGTATCATTGGTCCACCTATATAGGGACTGTTCTCGGGTTATTTTCTTGGTGCACAGAAGGAGTTTACAAGTCGTTCACATAGTGTTCACATGCCATTCACACATGGTTTCACACGTGGATTCATAAATACCATTCTAATAACTTTAGGTGTGCACCATTGACATATGCATTGTTTAGCTCTCGGTATCATATATTCTTTTTGACAATCAATTTTAAATATCACAAGTGCAATTTTCATTGATAAAGACAACTAAACCACCTACAAGCCATCTCTTAGAAGAGCCTAACTTCTGGGATTGTGTAGAGTTACATTGAGAAAATTCAGTGTTCACTTGAGTATGCAATCTCTTTTTTGAAGTGTTGCAATAACATGTTCCGGATAGATGAAAATCTCTCGCATTTGTTAGGGTAATAACCTTATCAATATTCAAGTAAACACGTTGTGGTTGTAGGGTCTGTCTCTTTTGTCTACCAAGAACTTCAACATAGCAAAACAAAGACATGGAATAACAATATCAAAAGATACATGAAAAGCTTTAGGAGCATTCAAAGAACTTTCTTAAATTACCATGTAAAAAAAAAAATGTGGGGTTTTCAACTCATCGAATCATACTCTTTGATACACAAAATACAAATCATACAAAAAGTCATGGGTGTCAAGATCATCCTCGACACCCAAAAATTAGGCTACCACCTAATGTGTTGCTAAATACACCACGAAGATGGACTGATTGGTCGAAGATTTGAGATTTTCCAACTATGAGACATCTGCATGTTTGAAGCAAGTTTTTGTGAGCTACAAGTCATAAGACTTATATAAGTGATTTTGCAAAGTGACACATGTTTGAGTTGGTTTCAAGATACATAACATTAAAGTTCATACACTTATCCAGCTTTTCGATCTCCTTCCATGTGTGCCTTCATGGAGTCTTTTTATGAACATCATTACATAGAAGCCAGAATCTATTGCATTTGTTTGTAATATGAAACCTGACAATGAGAAAAGTTAGCACCTACCAAAAGATACCAGATAAAAAACATAGGTCCAAAAGTTAGTGTATACCAAATTTAAAAACATAGGTCTAAAAGTTACTGTATACCAAAAGATACCAAAAAAACGCTTGCATTACCTATAGTATCTCATTCTTTGCCAAAGAAGGTGTGGATTTCTCCATAAACTTCCTCAAGGAGGGATCATAACAAGATGGAGACATCAAGTGAATAGCCCTAAGAAAGGTTAAATTTTATTTGGCAATGAGCATTGACTAATAAGACATGCAAAGAACTATCACAAGCTTCCTTTAACAACACACATTAGGAAGATATGTTTTCCAAGCCTTTGATGGCAATGAGTTGTAGTACATAAGGCCACGCGTCTTTTTAGGATGCTTTTCAAATAATATTATGGAATTTTTGTACATCACAAAACTAACCCAATGATCCATATATCATAAGAGACGATGTCTTACTCAAAATACACCACACAATGAATCAAAACTAGGAGCAAAAAACCTTCTTACCTATGAACAACGGGAAAAAATATAAACAAATATTTGCTTGCATCCACAAGTTCAAAGTATTTTTTCACTTTACTAACATCTACATTGAGACCAAACTTCAAAAAATCATACCATAAGCTATTGACAAATCAAACATCCTCTGGAGCCCGCAAAGGAAAGGTGTTTTTGAGCCACCTGAGAACACAACATTTGCTATGACAAAAAGTCACAATCTAATCTCTTTTACATCTTGAAGAGTACTCTCTAAACAACACATGCATAAACTCATATGTAGAAGAGATTCACAGTGCGGGTGGACGCCTTTTGTGTGCCAAGATCATCCAAAAGGGCAACATCAACTCCCACTTGTAGTCTAAACCTTTTAGAGATAAATTGTATCCCTGTTCCATTCTCAATTCTACAAAAAGTTGAACCATTATCTACATTAGTTATGCAACTTGCTACCATAGGAACAATACTCGTTATGGTTATTATTGAGGTTTTCCTTTCTTTTATGAGCTTTGACTCATGGCTTGCGGCCCAGCTTCCAGATGCATAAAAGCATTTGCGACCAAGAAAGTAATAGAACACCAGATTAGAAAAAACAGGAAAATTCCAATTCCCTTTTAAAACTTGTTTCATAGCAAAAATGCTATGATTTTTGAAACTTGAGAAAGAGGTCTTCTATGACTGAATACTTTATTATAGAATCTAAACATCTCAAGTGGACATTATTCTCTTACCTGATTAATGGTGCTGATAAACATCAAGATGAGAACCACACAAGGAATCAAGTAGAAATACAATGAACCATGAGAGCATAACCTTTGTGAGACCAACATATAGATCACTTGAAGTATCCTCAGTAGCACTATAGTTTTGAGTATAACAGCTAAACTTTATATGATTTTTGCAAGTTCAAAAAAATGTCTTATAGGTTTATTCTCTCTATGTGTCTTGAGGGATTCACTTACATAAAATCATATGTATCACATTCATTCAAAGCATATTAGAGAAAACCCTTTGCTTACATGGAATAGAGTAATAAAATAGCTCCTTTTTCTTAATGAACTCAATGGTTTTTTCTCAATTTTTTATTAATTTTTTTCTTCAAAATATAATCCCATTCATTTGTAAAAAAGTTCAATAAAAATATACCTTATTTTGAACTCACGTATTATACTTAAATTTTTGGAGGTGCACCCTCCAATATGTGATGTGTGTATATTGTCTCAATAATTTTTATACACATCACCGTCTCAATAGCTAAAGTGGGCATTATTCTCATGTATGAATGATGGTGTTGATAAACACCAAGATATAAACCAAACAAGAGAGAAAGAATGAATTCATTCAGCTATAAAAGCATAGCCTTTAAGATGTTAGTGTACAAATCACTTGTAGTATTTACGATAGCACTATAAATGTGAATTTCATAACCAAAAAAATTATGATTTTTTTAAGTTGAGAAAAAGTTCTTCCAAGTTAATTTTCCATATATGTACACCTTGAAGAAATGATTGAAAAAGTTTTATACATATTACAATCCCATTAGTGGGTAGTTGAACTTTTCCACTAACCCTTTGTGCATTATGGACTTCTTTCCTTGAAAGTACTATTGTGAAGAGATCAAAAGATGACCCTCAACACCTATGGAGAAATTTGTGTATTAGCTAGGTCATAGCCTTGAAAATACCACTTCTAGAGATATATTCAATGCTATAAACTAAGCAGTAGATCTTCTCAATTTGAAATCTTATCTACAATTGGATCTTGAAATAATATTGTCTCTCTATAAAAAGAAGAGAAAGATTCCAAACACCCAAAAGAATGTAGACATAGTAGCTTTCTTTGGTGTTTGAACAAGAGATTGCCTGCTTGTAGGCACTCTTAGTTTACTCATGTCATTCTATGAATTAATTCCTTGATAGCAAGGACATGCCTACTTGCTATTTACAAGAACCATCATTTGTATTGGGTGCACCTTGTGCATAGAGCCAATGATGTAAAATGCCCGGTGTTGTAGACCTATACATTGTCACAAGCAAATCAACCAACCTTAACTCTTCCTGAACATAATAGTCGATGTTATAGTGGAAGTGTGAACAAGTATTTAGTGGGATGAATCCCATTGCACTGGCAAGCCATGTATGCATATAAAAAGAATAGTGTGATAAGCTCTTGGCTTTAACAATGGTCTCAATAGTGTGAGCCAATGCCATGCATGCCTTGCACAAGTTGTATTGGCATGGATTGTGTGCTCCTTGCCGCACTGTCGAAGCAAGGGCCTTGCCTAACACTGTGTGCGAGCCACAGACGGCTCCAAGCACACAACTAGCTTAACTAGTAAGCTCAAAAGAGGGCAATGGTGTGCCACTCACCGCTCTACGCTCCTGCCGTGGAGGATTCCTCGCCGCGAAGAAGAAGGAGACGCCGCTACGTCATGCTCAACCGCTTCACCGCCGTCGTGCCACCGCAATGCTCGATCTCTCTCTCTCTCTCTCTCTCTCTCTCACACACACACACACACACACACACACACACACACACACACACACATACACACACACACACACAAGGAGGTGAAGAAGAAGAAGATGGAGATGGAGATGGAGATGGAGCAAGAGCACTCTTCTATTGCACAAATGAGAGAATAAGTGAATTTTAGGTTTAGTTGGCTTTTATATGAGCTCACCCCATTCACACTTGGGCGCCCATGCTTAGCCAACTAATCCCTTGAATGTCCCAGCTAGAGTGCGCCTCTCATCGGCGATCACTCTTACCCTTTTCCTATTGGTCCGACAAGCCCAGTACCTAACTCTACCAAATACATAATACACGTCCGTCGTCGGTGATGGGGTGTCCGTGAGCCGTGAGGGTTAACATGCCCCCCTTCCTGATGTAGATTCCGTCCTCGGAAGCTATTGAGTTGAAGCTCGTTCGTCGAGGTGGAAGAGCATTTGAGATGAATGTCCTTAGCCTTCTTTAGTCACTACAAAATCAAACAACATTGGCACAGTAATTGCATTCTCATAAGTGATTAAAAAGCATATGCAGTTTTAGGTAGACAAATTGATTGGTAAAAGAATTTCAAACAATTTGTCAGCAATGAACATTAAATTGCAATGTAATCAAATGCATAAACAGATGTAAAGGTTAAAAATTAAACAAGTCTGGGGTCGCTAATTTGATGGTCAAAAGGCACTAGAGATCGAATATTAATACCATGGGTAAGCTTCTTAATTTTCTGTGGTCAATATAGTTGTTTAATCGCGAGAGCCAAGTATTCATGTTCGAGGGCTGACTAGAGGCTATATCTAGAAGATCTTGTAGTTAAGCTACCATAAAAGGAATTTCTCATGAAATCATCGCCTGACTGATTACTTTTTCTTTGACCCCCCAAAGTGTTTTCACAATGATTCAATTTGATGTGTGTGCTTATTTTGTATGCCTTGGGTTTTTTGCTTTTCAAGGAAAAGCACCCACACTGGGAACCTCTAGGGCTCTAGTACCATAGGCAATACATGTGAGTGAAGTACCAAATCAAGCTGAGCTTTCTCTTCCAGCTTAAGATTTTACAGTGTGGCACTTTGATTTTTTGTTTGTTCATTTTCAACATTTTAATTTTGTAACTTTGGGGGGTCATATAACACTGATACACCTCCCCAAGCTCCTCACACTAGTAAACTCCCTTTATAATACTTAAGCTAAAGGTCAATAGGGTCAAGCCCACTAGAAAGCCCTAGTACATTTCACACAATGCTGCCTAAATCGGATTAAGAACCTAAGTAACCATTGATTATTAGGAAGGCATTCCCCATGGTATTAAGAGAAGATCTCTAACACCTAACTTGGTCAAACTAGCTTAGTCGGACTGCTTGATTTTTAAACCTAGACAAGTGATTATGACAAAAAATTACATTGAATTAAATGTTTGTTACTAAGCAAATGTGCTGGATATTATCCTACCAATCACAATTAAAGCACACAATCATAGATGCAAAAAAGATAAGGGGCAATGCTAATGGACAAGAAACACCTGTTTGTGTCGATGGTCACGCTGAATTTGAAGAGTGAGTCGAGATAAAGATTCCATGAAGGTCCAAATCCTATCAATAGCAACACGCTCCTGTACACACGAGGAAACAAAAGGAATACCTCTAGGAGGCACATTAGTGGGAAAAGGTACCAACACTTATTGAACACAACAAAAAACATAAGGAAACCTAACCTAATTATTTGCACTCCCCTAGAGAGTCAAGGGAATAGGATATTGTAGAGGTTGGGGGGAAACCCTAAGGCTAAACCCCTATCCTCGTCGTCGAGATAAACAAAGTCATCATCCATGAGACCATATGTGCCATCCGTGTAGTCCTGTAAATTTTCTTCATCATAGGTGCCCATGTTTACTAAGAAGGTCACTAGACGCCTATAGTCATCTTGGTCAAAAGGGTAGGCTTGTGCAATGGGAGAAACACTCTCTACTAAGTATGGATCAGACGTGGTCAAGAGACGTACCAGCCATTCTAACTCCTCAAAATTCCTCTCACATGCTAGCGTACCTATCAAATCCCATTCACATGCAAGCACTGGAAAGACCATGTGAAATATTTGTGAAAAGTAACGAGCGTACCTCTCACCCAAGGCAGGAGTGGATGACTCTAGCGTACTAGCCATCTCTGTACACGCAAATAGATGATGGTTAGAGTGCAAATATTACAAGGGTCGTGTTCTTGTGCATAATTTGTTTTTATGATTTTGTGTTATGGCTCTTGCTCTTTTACTTTTTTATCTTGTTTTTGTGAGTATAAGGCTTTATATATACATTCCCTAAGATTGGAGATTAAAAGGTCAGGGAGAAAGGTTGAGAGGGAAGCAAGTGAATAATGGATGTCCACAAACACTCCTCCCTTCCTTGGGTAGATCATACCGTTTGAAATGAGCTCGTCACCCTTTGAAACCAATTGTTCCAGTTGGTAATAGGTGAGGATTTTTTCCAGTAGTTTTCTATTACCCTAGGTGCCTCGTCAAGTTGCAAGGGTGGTAAGGTACTCTCCCAGGATCGAACTTGAAGTGGTTCATCAGGTGATTCTTGAACACTAGGAGGTGTGGATTCTTTTGTAGCTTCATGGAGGTCCACTATTGTAGGTGGAGGCTGTGTAGAAGCTTTTACCTCTATGGATGTATTACATGAGGAGCTAGAAGCTTCATGGAACTCCCCCCTTCCTGAGCTAGGTGGAATAAATTGGTTTTGCCTTGGAGCCCAAACTAGCTTTGGACTAGGTGTGTAGCATTTTGTGATCTTTTCCTTCCCACAGTCTGCCATTGGCTTTAGCGTTACATTGTTTGACTCATATGGGTTTGTTGTTGATAGGGAAGGACACATTTTATGTTTAGGTACCTAGATTTGCTCATTTCCATCATAGTAGCCTTGGGCTTCTAATAGTCGTTTTGAAATCCATCATGATTTGGTCTTGACTCTCCTAGAGCGCGCTCTTGGTTCTCCAGGGAAATTTTTTCTTGAAATGATGGGATGGTTGAGGTAGTTGGAAGTAAGGCCTTGGGGACCCATTGATATGTACTCTTAGGTCGTGCAGGCTGAGTACTTGCAATATTACTGCTTGCTGCAACTACAAGTGCTGAAGTGCTAGGTTCATTGGTAGCCGGCAAAGACGAGTTAACCACCTTGGCTTGTGAATGTTGGCTATCTTTCAACTTTGCTAGAGTTTGCAACGTAGGTGACTTTGCTTGAATGATAGGGGTAAGAGTCGGTGGTCGCGTTGTGACACTACCAGTATCCCAATCAATAGTGAATTTGGTTGCCAACATCCACGTGCGTCCCAGGTTTATGTTGCCTTCCATAGCTCCCGCGGGCATGACTAGAAACCTCTGCACTATGCTTCCATTTTCATAGACAACAGGGGTCTGAAGGACTCCAAGAATAGCAGTTTTCTTTTTATTAATGCCCTTGACTTGCATCGTACTCGGGGATAGGCTCGATTTCCCTAATTGACACCAAACTCCATAGGATAACAAATTGTGTTTAGCTCCCGTATCTAATAAGGCATTGTATAGTACTTTCCCATAGGGGCTATTTAGCTCAATTGGGTATCGTAGCGGTGGCTCAGATTCTAATGAGTCGTCATCTCTGTCCTCGAAAAATGCTTGCGTGATTCCCAGATTAGCCTCTCGTTTGCGTCTAAGACGTTGTTGTCATTCTCGAGCCTCAACTCTTGCTTGGATTTTTCTAAGCTCTGCTTGTTCCTTGGCAGCCTTCTTTTGATGGATGGCTTGCAACTCTTCCTGGCTTAGAGGATCATAATATCTTTTTAATTTACTCCCATTAAGGAATCCAATGGTTTCAACTCCATCTAGAGTCTCCACACGAATGGTCCCTTGCGGGGTAATTTCACACACTCGATATGGTCCCTTACCAGCGTATTTCAATTTCTTCTTTTCATTACGTACCCCGTACATAAGAACTTTATCACCAACCTTGATGTCTTTATCCTTTAAATGGCTATCAAACCACTTCTTTCTCCTATCCTTCTCCACTAGAGCATTTCGCACAGCTAATTGCCTCTCTTCATCTAGCCTTTCCAGGATATATAATCGCTCCACTAAGGGGTTACCGTCCCAACCTTTTGAGAAGCTACTCGAAGACTAGGAATGACAAACTCCCATGGCATAAATGCTTCTTGGCCATACACCATCTTAAACGGTGTGCAATTAATAGCAACTTTATACGCAGTACGATAAGCCCATAAAGCTGATGTAAGCTTTAGGTCCCAATCAATGCGATTAGCCTCAACTGTCTTTGTCAAAATGGAGATGAGAGTTTTGTTGGTACTCTCAGCTTGGCCATTTGCTTGGGGATAATAGGGTGTAGACTTGTGGTGAGATATCATGAAGTTTGATGTGAGTTCTTTTATTACTTCATTTATAAAATGAGTTCCATTGTCACTCACAAGTTCAAAGGGGCATCCAAAACGTGTGATAATGTTCTCAAAGAGGAACTTAGCTGTTGTTTTTGCATCCGCCTTCCGTGTTGCTTTTTCTTCAGCCCATTTGGTTACATAGTTGGTAGCCACAATGATATATCGTGATTGCGTGTTACGTGCAGCCGGACTAATCGGTCCTACAAAGTCTAAGCCCCACTTTTCAAATGGTTGGGTTACCTTGATGGGATGTAGAGGCATCCTATCACTTCTTTGTGGCTTCTTGAAGCGTTGGCATTCATCACATCCCTTTGCAAAAAGTGATGCATCCTTAAACAGAGTGGGCCACCAATAGCCTGACTGTAAGATCTTTCGGGCAGTCAACTTTTCTGAAAAGTGACCACCAGCTACGTCCATGTGTGCCTCTTGTAGAATATATAAATACTCATCCTCGCGGGCACAGCGTCTAAGAACATCATCTTTTCCTCTCTTATAGAGAGTTCCCGCCAATAAGCAATAGGGTTCGCATTCCTTGATTAATTTTCGAGCTATATCTTTTCGCAGCTCTTTGGGTGGAAAACCATTAACTAAGAAGTTAACAATCTTTTCACTCCATTCAGGCCTTGTCTCAACAATGAACAAAGGAGTATCAGGCAATTCATCATCAACCCCCGTAGGAGCTTCGCCATTAGGGATACGAGATAAATGATCCGCCATGACATATTTTCTCCCAGGCCTCACAACAATGGTGAAGTCAAACTCAAGAAGAATTAACAACCATTGTGTAATTCGACTTGTGGAACACGGCTTGTTTACCAAATATAGCGATGCTTAATGATCCACATAAAACACAAACTTGGTAGCAAGAAGGTAATAGCGAAATTTCTTTACTGCATAAATCATAGCTAGACCTTCGCGCTCTGTAGTACTGTAGTTCATCTCGGCATCATTTAATTGGCGACTTGCAAAGCTAATAGGGTAGTCCAATTTATGTTCTCTTGGTTGAGTTAGAACACACCCAATAGCAAAATTTGATGCATCAATATGCACATGAAAAGGTACATTCCAATCAGGTGCTCGCAGGATTGGAGCACTTGTTAGGGCCTTCTTTAATAACTCATAAGATTGATGACATTCTTCCGTCCAGTGAAACTCGATAAGAAGCTTGTACAATGGACGCGCTATCTCGGCAAAGTTTAAAATAAACCTTCGATAATAACCAACATGGCCCATAAATCTTTGAACTCCTTTATAGTTCGTAGGTGGTGGCAAATCGGCAATGGCTTTAATCTTACTCTCATATGTGGATATCCCGTTCTTGGACACTATATGCCCTAGAATGACTCCATGCTTAACCCAAAATTGGCATTTGAAAGGGTTCAATGAGATGCGATAAAATCTGACCTTTCAAATATTTTTCGTAGATATAACAAAT